>NC_041410.2:50853961-51583961 GCF_900747795.2 Erpetoichthys calabaricus | reverse complement strand
CATATAAAATCCGCGATGGAGTGAAGCCGCGAAAGGCGAAGCGCGATATAGCGAGGGATCACTGTATATACATACAAGCACAAGCGTTACCTGGTAGGTAACCACCCATACAATCAGATTGTGACACAGACTATGAATGCCGTGAATGTAATTACCCCCATCTACATGCTGTCAAATAAACGAACCACACACCGTGGCGCAACGTTAGGGGCATCGCCTCTGGCGCTGACGTCCGAGGTTCGATTCCTGAGAGGGAGTGCAGTGGAGCGTACCCTTTGCATTTATTTGACAGTAAACTATATATATATATATATATATATATATATATATATATATACAGTAATCCCTCGCTACTTCGCAGTTCACTTTTCGCGGATTCACGACTTCGCGGGTCTTTAAATACAAGTGATTGCCCACCTATTGCGGAAGTTATGTTCCAGACCCATCAGCAACAGGAGAAAATCCGCGATATAGAAAGACCATATAAATAAACATTTTTATAGTTTAAGCCTTAAAATACCCATCCCACAAGCTTTAAACACATGTAAACTTATAAAACACACTTTGTTAACACATATGATATGTGGATGTCGGGCTAAGGATATGAGTAACATCTCACTATTATAAAACATTTTAACTTCACGCAAGACAAGACAGTGAGACAGGAAAATAATTGATGTACACCTAAAAGCCTGATTGTACAGGCTTTTAAATTATTGACACGCAGAGCGACAAGCAGCACAAAGTCCACTTCTCCTTAGCGTTCATTCAGCTCCCCACCCCCTTGACAATGCGAAGTGGCAGGAGCCTACTGTGCTTCCGGGGAGGGGGGGTTTGAGCGAAGGTGCGTTCAGCTCTCACACACCCACACCCACACCCACACACACACACACACACACACACACTCCACGCGCAGAGCGACAAGCAGGCATTTTGGCAGAAGCAGCACAAAGTCCATTTCTGCTCAGTGTGAGTTCAGCTGCCCCCCTTCACAAAGCGAGTGCAGACATTGACGTCTGATCGCTGCGTGCAGGCAGTGTGCAGTGTTGGTCTGAGGTGTTTAAGAATGTAGAAAGTGTTTAAGAGCATAGGAAGTGTTTATAAGAGCGTGGGAAAGGTTAACAAGAGAGTGAGAAAGATTTATAAGAGTGTGGGAAGGGTTTATAAAGCCTTAAAATATGTATAAATAATAAAATAAATATAGGTCGCTACTTCGCGGATTTTCACCTATCGCGGGGGGCTCTGGAACGTAACCCCCGCGATAGGTGAGGGATTACTGTATGTGTGTATATATATGTATATGTGTGTATATATATTTATTTATATATATATATATATATATATATATATATATATATATATATATATATATATATATGTGTATATATGTATATGTGTGTATATATATTTATATATATATATATATATATATATATATATATACACACATATATATTATATATATATACTAGCAAAATACCCGCGCTTGGCAGCGGAGAAGTAGTGTGTTACAGAGGTTATAAAAAAGAAAAGGAAACATTTTAAAAATAACGTAACATGATTGTCAATGTAATTGTGCTGTCATTGTTATGAGTGTTGCTGTCATATATATATATATATATATATATATATATATATATATATATATATATATATATATATATATATATACACACACACACACACACACACAGACACAAATAAAATATATATACATATATACCTATATATATATATATATACACATATTACGATTGTTATAGTTCTCTTTGTACACCACGTTGTCAGTTCAGCACTCCGGTTGTAATATGACCAAGACGTGCAAGCTTACTGTTAAGAATGCAACATATAGTTGTACAGGAGAAAAGCAATCTTGTCTCAAATCAATGGCAACCTTTTGTAGGTCTATGAACTTAATTTAAACTTTAGGTTTACACGGTGCTTTGTTTCCGAAGTACCTGCACTCATGAATATGTCTGTATGCGTCAGTCGCTCAAATCCACGGGTTCTCTGCTGTTTTTTTGTTCGTTTATTACGATTGTTATAGTTCTGTTTGTATACCACGTTGTCAGTTCAGCACTCCAGTTGTAATATGACCAGGCCGTGCAAGCTTACTGTTGAGAATGCAACGTATAGTTGTACAGGAGAAAAGCAATTTTGCCTCAAAGTTCAGTCAGTTCACGTGAGCCGCTCTCTTGTGTGATGTTGCGATGTCCATTGCTTAATTTAATGTTAGTTAAGACCAGGCACTTAAAAATTTCTCGCTACAGCAATTTTAACTCCGTTACAAAGTGATCCAAAGTCTCATTTATACCTCGTGTCTTCTCATTAAACTTGTATGTCACAAATATGGTATTGCAAACGGTAGCGGGAGCGTTTTTATAAACTTAATTTGAACTTACGGTTTACACCGTGCTTTGTTTCCTCAGTAGCTGCACTTACGAATATGCTTGTATGCGTCACTTGCTTGCTTCTTATTGTTTCGCTGCCTTCTCAATTGTGTAATGAATGTTTTCTTCAGCACTCTTTGGAGCTCTTCCTTGTTTTGTACATACTTTGTTCACAGTCAGTTCACGTGATTACGTGGGTGGCGTGATGACGCGATACGCAAGTCCGCCTCCCACGGCCAGCGAGCTGCAGTCCATTACAGTATATGGACAAAAAAGAGGTTCCAGTTATGACCGTTACACTTTGAATTTCTAAATGAAACCTGCCTAACTTTTGTAAGTAAGCTGTAAGGAATGAGCCTGCCAAATTTCAGCCTTCCACCTACACGGGAAGTTGGAGAATTAGTGATGAGTCAGTCAGTCAGTCAGTGACGACTTTGCCTCATCCATCCATCCATTCATCCTCTTCCGCTTATCCGAAGTCGGGTCACGGGGGCAGCAGCTTGAGCAGAGATACCCAGACTTCCCTCTCCCCGGCCACTTCTTCTAGCTCTTCCGGGAGAATCCCGAGGCGTTCCCAGGCCAGCCGGGAGACATAGTCCCTCCAGCGTGTCCTGGGTCTTCCCCGGGGCCTCCTCCCGGTTGGACGTGCCAGGAACACCTCACCAGGGAGGCGTCCAGGAGGCATCCTGATCAGATGCCCGAGCCACCTCATCTGACTCCTCTCGATGCAGAGGAGCAGCGGCTCTACTCTGAGCCCCTCCCGGATGACTGGGCTTCTCACCCTATCTTTAAGGGAGAGCCCAGACACCCTGCGGACAAAACTCATTTCAGCCGCTTGTATTCGCGATCTCGTTCTTTCAGTCACTACCCATAGCTCATGACCATAGGTGAGGGTAGGAAAATAGATCGACTGGTATATTGAGAGATTTGCCTTACGGCTCAGCTCCTTTTTCACCACGACAGACCGATGCAGAGCCCGCATCACTGCGGACGCCGCACCGATCCGCCTGTCGATCTCACGCTCCATTCTTCCCTCACTTGTGAACAAGACCCCGAAATACTTGAACTCCTCCACTTAAGTCAGGATCTCGCTCCCAACCCTGAGAGGGCACTCCACCCTTTTCCAGCTGAGGACCATGGTCTCGGATTTGGAGGTGCTGATTCCCATCCCAGCCGCTTCACACTCATCTGCAAACCGATCCAGAGAGAGCTGAAGATCACGGCCTGATGAAGCAAACAGGACAACATCATCTGCAAAAAGCAGTGACCAAATCCTGAGTCCACCAAACCGGACCCCCTCAACACCCTGGCTGCGCCTAGAAATTCTGTCCATAAAAGTTATGAACAGAATCGGTGACAAAGGGCAGCCCTGGCGGAGTCCAACTCTCACTGGAAACGGGTTCGACTTACTGCCGGCAATGCGGACCAAGCTCTGACACCGGTTGTACACGGACCGAACAGCCCTTATCAGGGGGTCCGGTACCCCATACTCCCGGAGTACCCCCCACAGGATTCCCCGAGGGACACGGTCGAACGCCTTTTCCAAGTCCACAAAACACATGTAGACTGGTTGGGCGAACTCCCATGCACCCTCCAGGACTCTGCTAAGGGTGTAGAGCTGGTCCACTGTTCCGCGACCAGGACGAAAACCACAATGTTCCTCCTGAATCCGAGGTTCGACTATCCGACGGACCCTCCTCTGCAGAACCCCCGAATAGACTTTTCCAGGTAGGCTGAGGAGTGTGATCCCTTATATATATATATATATATATATATATATATATATATATATATATATATATATACACACACACAAAGGTCTGAACACACACCAGAATGACAAAAAAGCAAGAATATTCAAAAGAAAGAAAACTTCTGACTTGGCAGTCACAGTGCCAGTAAGACATTATGTAGACATTTTGCTGAACGAATTGTTGTCTTAAAGACCTCATTATTGGTGTGTCTGAGAGAGGATGTGCAGCATTGTTCATAATGGCACTCAGGTTTTAATTCTCTCCTTCACCACTACCTCCAGGGTGTCTACAGCGTGCCCCATAACTGATCCTTCCCTTTTAATTAGCTTGTTAATTCGGTGGGCCTCTCTTGAAGTGATGTTACCAGCCCAGCACACCACAGCATAGAAAATCACACTGGACTTATAGAAGATGTGAAGGATGTCACTACTCACATTAAAGGAATGCAGTCTCCTAAGGAAAAAAAAAATCCTCTGTGTAATGAGACCAGTCAAACCTGTCATTGTGGACCCCCATCTATATATGCTGTGTACTATTTACAGTTTTACTTGTTATGTAGCAATGGTAACTGTCTGTTTTTAGATTTTAGACTGAAACTGGTCATCTTTCAATAAATAAATTACTGGTACTTTAATATCAATATACTATTTCTGTCTTTTTTTTTTTTTTTTTATTTAACTGCTCATAGTTAATGCTTTGTCCAATGAAAATGGATCTCCAAAAGACAGATTCAGAGAATGCACCTCCACTCATGCTAGATTTGGGAAGCAAGTGTACTCACTCAGCCTTCTCTTCTTGCACGAGAAACGCAAACACCATTTTGCCTTGGCCGAGTAACACATTCACTGTCCCTAACATATCCCAAAGTAAGTCATAAAGAGTGCCACAAACAACCTTAAAAACCACTGACACAAAGCCGTCTCCTACCTCATCACATCAAAGAATCTTCTCACAGAATGCAGTTTTGTTGCCAAGTGGGGAAAAGGTTACACAATCAAGGACCAAGCCAAACATTACGAGTTTTCCACCTTTAGAAAATAACCTGAACACCAATTTGAGATCTCAGTGGTAGATGCCAAATAATTTGTTCTTGAGAACCAAAAATTCTCTAATGTGAATGACATCATAGCGATAACAAATCTGTCTTACGACATGCCTTTTAATTGGATTTGGAGACTAACATATGACAAACATTTCCATGCCCATAAACAAGAGGACACACCAAGGTTTAAAAAAAAAAAAAAAAAAGTAATGGTAAATCTTTACTCTTCTAGGATATTTTTCAAACATTAAGGATTTAACTTTTGATTAATCTGGGATTATCATCTAAGAACTCATTTCTTTTTATAGTACAGGAAATAAGGAAACAAGAGTTAATGCGGGATGCAGCTGTTGTCCTAGCAAAGAGGAAACCCTCTTTCTCAAAATCTCACAAACTGCATCACCTGCTGGCTAGACGCAGTTTCATTCTATTTAATTTATTCTTACAGGCTCTGATCACTTAAACAGATTTACAGATATAAATCAACTTATGTACAAAACATTTCCATGCATATCTATTTAGGTGTACTGTACATTGACAGAGTAATAAAGAGTTATACTTAGTTTGAACAGTTTCCCAAAGGAGAAGTTTATGTAATATTAACTTGGCAAGTAAAGCAAAATTTTGGAAAAGGGGAAATGAACCTAACAGAGGATATGGCTAGGTGACTTCACAGGACAGAAAAACAAAAACTTCAGTTAGCAATGTTACTGCAGAAACATTCATCTAGCTGCTCTATTGTAATAATTAATATCTGGTAAACTGCGTATTCCATGTGTGACGATGAATAACAATGATAGTAATAATTCAACAATCTGAATGGCTTACCTGCTCAATTTTGAAAATGTGCTGGTTAAAATAATGCTGAAGCCGCTCATTGGCAAAGTTTATACAGAACTGTTCAAAGCTGTTATTTTCATAGTCTTCAAATCCAAAAATATCAAGGACTCCAATAGAAAGGATCTGGAAAAGTAATTGGAGCCTGGTATGTAACTTATTTTGGAATAGCTGCATTTTTTCCTCATACCACTTATTTATTCTTTAATATACATATTACAAGTAAAAGTGAAGCAAAACAGAACAATGAGAAGACAGAAAAGTGCCACAAGAGTAATATTTATAATTAAATATAAGGTGAAAGGAAAGTTTAGGAATGAGAAAGTTACAGCACATTACCAGCTACAACCTAATTTAAAAAAAAATGTCCACCAAATCCAATGAAGGATTTGTAAGAAGAGTAAAAATTATAAACATGAATAATAAGTGAAGCAACAGATTCAAAGGTTGCTTGATTAATTGCCCACCTTTGTGGTCTCCTCCAGATCCTTCGTGTTGAATAATGCATGGTTGATTCGGAACACAATCCAGTCAAACAGTGCACTGTAAAGTGATTTGGCCATAGAATCTCGCACAGTCCCAGCCTGTAAAACAGACACAACAGAGTCCATGGTGAGTACCGTACAAATGTGAACAGCCCCCATTATGTCGAGTTTCGTCACCGGTTCATCCAGCTCAGGCCTTTCAGCATTGACTAAATCATTGTTAGTTGTCTGTTATTTGCAAAGAAAGTAAAAGGATCTCAGACAACTTCTTTCAATCGTAAATGAAAGACTAAAAGTGTGACAGGTTTACATAGCCTTGGTCTAGTAGATGTTACAAAGTAAGTAAAATCTATGGCCTGTATGTTCAGCCTTGCCTCTACTGTGAACTTTACACGCAGTTTTCCATGGCAAAATGTCCATCAGAGTTTAAGGTGGTGAGTCAGTTATGTAAGTTGCAGCATCTTGCTAAGACAGTGATAGCTTTACAGTAGGTCAAGGGGTGACAGTGGCTACAGGTTTTCATTCTAACCATTAACCATTTACCACTAACCAATTAGCGACCAGTTTTTGTTGTTGATTAACATTATTTAATTGATTTGCTATTTAAGGCTCAAACTCTTTAAATTAGGGGTGAGCAAAGTCACTCCTGGAGGACTGCAGGTTTTCATTCTAACCACAATATTAATTAGTGACCAGTTTTTGCTGCTAATTTAACTTTAAATGATTTGCTTATTTAAGACCGTTTAAATCAGGGAGGTGAACACCATTGGTCCTGGAGGGCTGCAGTGGCTGTGGGGTTTTGTTGCAACCCAGTTGCTTCATGAGATGTAACTTATTGTTGGTGAAACACTTATTGCTTAGGAGACATTTTCTGCTTCATTTTAGTGGTCTCACTTGTTAACATTTCCCACCCTTACTTATTTTAGTCTTAAACAGCTGTGTTCACTGTTTTTCATGGCTCCTTACTGACTAAGGAATGGGAAGTTCTCCATATAACTTGTTTCCATTTACACCTGTGTGGATTCACTGTGCATTATTTGGTTTAAGAAAATATTCAGAAGGAAACCGAAGAAAAGGTGAAGAACTAAAAATTTCTGTTTTAAGCTTTAAACCATTTGGATAATGTCATTAGAAAGAAAAAACTATTTATGAATTAAGAATGGCATGACATTGAAGAGGGCGGCACGGTGGCGCAGTGGGTAGCGCTGCTGCCTCGCAGTTGGGAGACCTGGGGACCTGGGTTCGATTCCCGGGTCCTCCCTGCGTGGAGTTTGCATGTTCTCCCCGTGTCTGCATGGGTTTCCTCCGGGCGCTCCGGTTTCCTCCCACAATCCAAAGACATGCAGGTTTGGTGGATTGGCGATTCTAAATTGGCCCTAGTGTGTATTTGGTGTGTGGGTGTGTTTGTGTGTGTGTCCTGCGGTGGGTTGGCACCCTGCCTGGGATTGGTTCCCTGCCTTGTGCCCTGTGTTGGCTGGGATTGGCTCCAGCAGACCCCCGTGACCCTGTTTGGATTCAGCGGGTTGGAAAATGGATGGATGGATGACATTGAAGAGTTAAAACACTTCTTCTTTCTGCTGCTCCTGTTAGGGGTTGCCACAGCGGGTCATCTTTTTCCATATCTTTGTCTTCTGCATCTTGCTCTGTTACTAGTTATAACACAAACAAGTCATAATATTGAATAATACAAGGCTTACAATGCTTCTCTTGCCCAAACCCCCCCAGGGCACGCTACGTGCCAGCCACTTCACATCTCTGGCGCTCAGGTTGTGAAGGGGTGTGGGGGCTGAATGCACACTAAATAGATGCAGTCGGATAGGCTGCTGGCTCGCTGCTGCCAAGCTGCGTGTTCTGCTTGTCGCGCGGCGCGTCGATCATATAAAAGCCTGTACAGCAGCTGTTCTTTTGTCTTGCTGCCTTGTCACGCGGGACGTAAAAGTGTCTATTAGAAAATCACATATCCTTCCAAGATTTTTTTTTTATAATAGAGCAATCTGTTATTGGCAAGGATTGTTTTGTAATTAAGCAAATAGGTTGGAAGAAAAAACCTGCAGCCACCGTGGCCCTCCAGGACCAACCTTGCTTTAGGTCAAAGTGAAAATCATACTAATCAAAGGATCATTTCTGATATGAGATCCATCCCTGAGTACTGTCAGAGGACAACCTGATGCAACAATTAAAATGGGTAAAAGAATTGAAATGTTTTATAGCTGGCATCCAAGGAACCATTTGAGCCTGAAGGTAAGTACTCAGCACTTAGCTTTGTGGCAATACCAAAGTTGAGTAAGTAAAAACTACCATCTTTGAAAAACTAGCAAAATTATTTAACAGTGTCACGAGTATCCTCCATTTTATTTGACATCCATAGTCAGCTATCACCGGTACTCAACATGGGCTTCACATTATGATGCACAAAGAAGAAATGCTTAATTGTATGTGTTTCTATAACCAAATTTTGGCGATTTCTATTTAATGACAGAATATTTAGAACTAATAATGGTTTCTAAAATGAAAATAATAATGTATCCCTTTGGCCCAATTCAGACTAGTTTAGTAATGTAGTTAGGGATGTGAGTACAAAATGTTTAAACGTTGAACTAATTTTAGGTTGAAAACCAGTTGTACCTAAGCCCAAAGACCCTAGCTCCAAATCACATTGTGCTTTACAAAGAAAACAAAGTTTCAACATAGCTTCCTTGTCTAACTGCAGGTCACTTCTATAAATCAAATTTGCAAAACTAAATCAAATCAAGTGGGACAAGAAAGTGACCTCTTGACAGACCCTGGTAAAACAGGTTTTGAAACCTTTCCTCACTGGTCCTCCACATTTTGTGAATTTCCCATCGGGATTAATAAAGTATGTATGTATGTATGTATGTATGTATGTATGTATGTATGTATCTATCTATCTATCTATCTATCTATCTATCTATCTATCTATCTATCTATCTATCTATCTATCTATCTATCTATCTATCTATCTATCTATCTATCTATCTATCTTTTGCCTGCTCTAATGAAACACATGATCAGAATTTATTCATCCAGTCAGTGCTCTGTCTCTGGCAGTTGCACCTTTTATAACTTAGGCAAGGAGGTAGCAGTGAGATTACAGTCAAACAGCATGCACAGAAAGCAGACTTTAGTGAGTCTGAGACACTTACTTGTGTAGTATGGGCGGTCATACTAAGAAATCAGTCAGAATTTTCTCATATTTGGAACACAACAGGGTGAGCACAATACAAGCAAGAAATGATTAGTATCATCGCTAACAGTAACTGATGTCAGTGACCACATGCTGCTTTAACTATTTTAAGCACTGATGGTGTTAGTTGAAGTTGGGCTACTTATTAAACTTACAGGCACGTGAGTAGGTATATTGTTCAATGTTTTAGTTTTCATAAAAGAAAATTATGCAAGTTATTAAAACATGTTTAAAACCAAAGGACTAATTGTGCTCTAATAGTTATTTTTCTTAATTCCTACTGGAGCAGCAACATGGCTTTTGTATTGTTTTAGTTCCTCCTATTCAGAGAGTCTGTGGAATCCCTCAGTAAATGAGTGATCAGTATTGGTAAGATGGCAAGTTGCTGGAGAAGTAAGAGCCACACAAGTAAAATAAAAACTATCTTATCTTAACTCTGCGCGTTGAGTAAATGGTCATATCTACTGTTGTTGAAATACGTTTACCTGGTCTACTGTTCAAATTCCTTTATACACAGTGGATTTAGATGGGAAAAAAACAAACAGATGCAGGCTGAATCAAGCTACTTTACTGGCCACATTATGCCTGCCCTGCACCATATGCTCACCTAAGCGAGTGAGAAAAGTCAGAAAAAAGAAATTGCGGTACCAAACAGGAGAATGGATGGTGCAGGTCTTAAACCTCAGATCCCAATGTTTAACCTCAAAACATTCTCATTAGCCTAAAGCATGGAATAAATTATGGAGACTTTGTGTCACGCCAGCAGACCTTCTAGAGGCACATGGTGGTCCATGTGACCTTCCAGTACAGTACTTTGCCAAGAATAAGACAAACATTAAATCTGCCTATTTTGAGTTGCTATAATTTGACATTAAAAAGTTTTGATTCTTTATGTAAAACATTTACCAAATTTCTTGGATTTTAACATCTCTTCTTATAGTACTTGCAATGACCATACTAAATATAATTAGTACATCTTTATTGGCTGGCATTATGCTGTAAGACGTGTTGCTAAACATTATTTACATACAGATATTAGGAAGAATTATATGCACAATTTAAATGTTCTGATTCATTATGAAATTCAGCAATGGAATTTTAGCTATGTTAAAAAATAAACTAGAGTCTTTGGCATCCTGGGTTAGGTGACCACACCGAGATGTGGGCTGTGAGGAGTAGTATGCAGGCTCTCCCTGCGTCTGCACCACTTTTTCTCTAGAAATTCTCATTTTCCTCTCATATATTAGTTTAAAATACCATTTTATACTGAACTTATTTGGGTATAAGTGTGTGTGTCTGTCCTGTAAGGGACCCAATGGAACCAATTAGCCACTGTCATAATGTATGTATTTTTCAATTTGTATTCATTCATTTGCTCCAAGTGCTTACTTATCTTCTTAATTGGTGTCTGAAATATTTGTGAAAGTTGTAAGACACTGCCTTTTTCTAATAAGAAAATTATTTAGCATAAGAAATAAAAACAGCTTTTACTTTTCTGGGCAGGCAATACCAGACAATAAGACATTTTAATATGAATGAAGTGTTTCTTAACATTTATGCAAAATATGGTCATTCTTTGCCACTTTTAGATTTTAAGTTGAAGCAGAAACCTGCATATATTTTATTTTAGCCCTATTCATTACCCATTTTTATATATTTGTTATAGCTTTTGCCAAATTGTGTACATTAAAATAATACAGCACTTTCCACCATTTTTAATTAGTGAGACCATCAGCATTTATTTTCTTCTTCTTTTCACCTGTGCTTAAAACAAAGACTGCCACATTGACAACAGGTAAATTTGTTCCTAATGTCAATGCAAAATAAAAGTGTTATTTTAAAATTGAATGTATTTTATTACTCAGCAAAACTCAAATAAAAAATATATTTTCTCTAAAAGTCGAGTTAACTGGTAGTTGGCACAAGGAACTGAAAATTGGCAGTCACCGTGTTAAGTATCAATGAATGATGATATAAGTGAGACAGAACTTAAGAATGGGAATTTCATCATAACTGTCGAAAGCTATCACCTGAAATGACAGAAACTGGGAAAAAAACAATTTTACAAAACTGTGGTGCCAAAAACTTTCAAGGTACACTTCTCAAGAGAAGTGCAGGTAAACCTGTCTTCACAGGATCAGCAGTGTATATAATGGAATCAAAGCAGTCACATTTTTTGTGACTTCTTGCTCATCTTCACGACCAAATCCTGCCTCTGAGTCCTGCGGTCATAAGCAGGTTGCCGTTTAGATTCCATAATGAGGTTATTATTATTAAGACTGAGGGATGAAGATAAAGCAAGGAATATTGTGTAAGAGTGGAGGTCAGGAGGAGGGGAGTGGGGAGCAATATTGGTTGAAAAGAAAGATAATAATGTGTTATATATTTGACTAAAGTCCTAGAGTGTGTTTTGAAGGGTGTATGCATATAAGGGATTGATAAAGCATACCAAGTGTAGTGTCTTTTGCCAAGTATTTCTTTTTGTCCCCACAGGGCTCTTAGTCTGCTTTTAACAGTACTTTTGACAGTTTGCTACAGTCATGTACACACATCTAAAGTTTTGAGGCTGAGCCTGAAAGGGGTACTGAATGGTGCTGATCTGGTAAGTGGCCAAATATGAAGTTCCATGTACTAAAATATGTGAGTGAGTGTTTCTCATTTAGAGTATACAGTATGTTACTTGTTTCATAACATAGCAAACAAGCATACCTGAAAAAGAGCAAGAAAACCAAATCTTGTGCTATTATTGAATTTCTGATACAGAACAACAAGTCTTGGGAGATTCAATCTTGTTTTGTCCACGTGGACTGGAGGCTTTCTCTTCATATGCTACAGTCAAGAGCTAGCAATATAATTTGTGTTATGCCAAACTGAGGCAAGGAGAATGGAAAGATTGATTAAGGATTAGGAAACGGATGAGGCAAAATACACGGTCAGAATCGTGCATGGTCAAAACCAAAAATGACAGACTAAACCCTGTGCCAAAACCAGAATGTCAAAGTCAAAGAGAAGGAAGCTAGAGTCCAATAAAACAACAAAAACAAAATCTGAAAAAAATACCTAATACTTTTATTTTCAAGCAGCATCTCCGCACACAAAGATGCTGACAAATCCAAGTGCCGGTTTATGCAGCATCACAGAAATGGTGTCATGCTGTTCAAACTCTTAAGACATATCCCTAAACACCCACAGTCACAACATGACCACGACTGCTCAGAATGGTGGCATATACAATAAAACAAAATGACATCATAACAAATACCCAAATAAGACATTAATAAAAATAAGCTCTCTCAAAAACAAAACTATATAGGAACTAACCAGCCCAGAATACCTTTAATAACTCAAAGTATAAACCATACAGCTCTAAAAAAAAATTAAAAAAAACTTATTGAAAGAGAGAAATAATATTTAAAGAAGCCCAACCATTATAATTTGCGTAGTCTTATATGGATGAGTAGACAAGGAAGCGGTGGCAGATAAGTTAAGAAGTGTATGCAGTACCTGAGCTGTTGTGCAGACAGACAAGTTAAAAATTGTTTCAGGTAACCAACAAATTATTACAGGAATTTTGTTTGTTTTAGTGCACAAGTAGCATAAAAAGAACAGTGGTTTAGAATGAAAAGAATGAATGCTTGAATATTTATATGTGGTTTCATGAAAAATGTCATCTGATATTAAATTCAGCTCCACCATTGAAAGCTTACTGGAGAGCAAAAGGCTTGTTTTAAAAAAAAAAAAAGGGTGTGTTTTTTCTTCTCTCGAATTCAAATCACTGCGTGATTTCTATGATGTGGTTGTTAACAGTTAAGCAAAGAACCTCTGGAGGTCGGACTTTGTTTTCAAATTACATCAATCTATTAACTGCATTTTTTCAACTGTTTTTTTTAAATTGTATTGTCAAAGGAAAGTGAGCTCTATTTTTCAAATGATGAGGCCAGTTGTATCATAATCATGATGTGCTAGATACCATTGTATTTTGGGAAATGCTACCATTTATTAACAAGAGACCTTGAATAAAGCGTGCAGAGATTTCACACAAAAAGCCGAGTTTTCAATTTAATTTTGAATTAGTTTTGCCTTCATCCACCAGTCTGCAACTCTCCAGCTACATATTTCAGAATAACAAGTTAAAATCCTTGCACACTGTTACGGTTTGAGTGTACTAGCATATTATACCAGAGTGAGTGGAACAATCTGACTTTTGGAGTATTTGATGCAGTGTGTGAGAGCTAATGTTTCTGGGAAATATATGACATGCTTTCCAGGATGTTTGACCCTATGTAAGGCCTCGGAACAAGACTCACTTTGAACACTGTAACTAGCTAAAGAACTTCATTATAAGCTTTTGAAAAGTAAGGCAATGCTCACTATTTCAAAATACTTTTTAAAAATTTTGTATACTATATGTTTGTTATGGGCGACACGGTGGCGCAGTGGGTAGCGCTGCTGCCTCGCAGTTGGGAGACCTGGGGACCTGGGTTTGCTTCCCGGGTCCTCCCTGCGTGGAGTTTGCATGTTCTCCCTGTGTCTGCGTGGGTTCCCTCTGGGCGCTCCGGTTTCCTCCCACAGTCCAAAGACATGCTGGTTAGGTGGACTGGCGATTCTACATTGGCCCTAGTGTGTGCTTGGTGTGTGGGTGTGTTTGTGTGTGTCCTGCGGTGGGTTGGCACCCTGCCCGGGATTGTTTCCTGCCTTGTGCCCTGTGTTGGCTGGGATTGGCTCCAGCAGACCCCCGTGACCCTGTGTTTGGATTCAGCGGGTTGGAAAATGGATGGATGGATGTTTGTTATAAAGCTGATTGTTAAACAGAAAATAAACTAAAACTCACCTCTGCAAGCTTATATGGTACAATGAGCTTCTCACCCACTGTCACAGTCTTTCTGGTCGTGAGGGCTTCAAACAACATTTCTTCCTTCACCTTTGAAAAAAATAACATAAAATGTATCATTAAAACATCATGAACATAAAAATGAATCATTAAAAATTGTGTAATGTTTTACTTTATTCCAAGCAAGGTCAATGTACTCCCACCTGCTATCATAGACTTTACTCCTGATTTAATCCTGCTTAATTTAAGAACATGTAATTAATAGCATATTCTGAAACACATTACCTTAATTCTTCAAACTGTTAGTAGTGATGATGCCTGTACAAAAATGCATTTTCCATTATCATTAGTATGAAAAAAGACTTGTTTGCTTGTTCTTGAGACATCTTAATTTTCCAAGAAATGAAAAACCGGTAATTTGGAAGACTTCACTCCTCTTTCAAATGAAAACAGCAGAATGATGATTAATCTTGCCATCATGCTCATTTAGAATGGTCATATCTCCAAGCAGACAACATTATTACCAGTAATTTACGGAGTACTCAGCTCTCCCAAAGGAGCGATGCACTCTTCTTCTTTCACCACATTCTGTTTTTCAGTCGATATTTTGTTTTTCAGATCTTGCAGGTGAGAAATCACCCCTCATTTTACAGCTGTATGCAGTCATTTTGGACTTCTTTAGCAATATTTATAGACATATTATTTTTATTTATACTGTATACCTTAAAAAATCATTTATCAAGACTCTTGGCTTATAAAATGTGGTGAAGTCAGCATGAATGAGGTGAGGAGAAGGTACTACATACATTTTTTTTTTATATATTTCTGGGTTTCAATTTTATAAAAGGCAAGTACTTGTTGAGAGACACAGATAAAATAAACTCTTCTTCCTAAAACTAAAAAGAGGAGTGAAATGATGTTCCCACAAGAACATTTAGACCACAATGAACTCAATTAATATTAAAAAAATATGTAGACTGGGAAACTTGGAAGTCCTCTGTGCCAGTTAATGGTAACAATGCTAGCTAGATGACAATAATAACTGGTGTTACTTGTCTTTCTGGATTAACAGATGTTATAATAAAACAAGCAATGTCCCTCACCATGGTAAATCAGTATTTATTTTAAAAGCTATATGTATGCCACCAGTATTTCATACATTTAAAGATAAATTTGCTACACTATGGCTTTGCTTTGCATATAGAAAAAGACATGAAAAATTAAATCATTTGCCCAGGGCTAATGGCCCTAGAGGGTGCAACTGAAGTGCAAGCATCCCTGCCATTAAATTTAGTGCCATTCTTAAAGCCACACAACTGAACAGAGGCTTGCAGGGGACCAAAACTGTTCTCTGACAGTTGGATGCTTCCCTGGGCAGGGGGAAGTCTATTGCAGGGCCCACTTGCACACACCTACACTCACACTGTGTTTGGAGACATGGGAGGAAAAAAACAAGGAGATGTATTATATGGAGAATGGGCAAACTCCACATGAACCACTCACAGGCCTCCAAAAACTGATGAGACAGAAGTTGAGAGAATGGATCATGAGAACAGACAAGTAGAAGAAGAAAAAAAAAAAGCGAAACCCTAACATCAATTATCCTAAATACAAAAGCAAACCCAAAAATCTTAGTCAAAAAGATGTTCCAAATTTTCGAAAGCCAGAGAGTCCAAAATCACAGCGAAACAGACATAATCTTGAGGTTTATATGTCAAACTTAGATACTGTGGAAGTAGAATGATCGGCTTTTATAGTGTTGCATCTGTGATGTCATGCAATGGCAATCAAAACAAAATAGTAATGTTGATGAAATAACAAAATAGCAAACAATGCTGGATAAGTTTGACTTGATTGTATGCAAGGTTATCTTCTTGAAATAAAATTAATAAATAAAAATTAAAAAGAAAAAAGAAAAACAGTGTCACAAGAAAATGCAAAAAAATGAATACTATGATAAATGCATTTTATTTTCATATTCCAAAAATAAATAAATAAATAAATAAAATATATAATCCAGGCTCAGAACAACAGGATCCTAAAAAGTGCTAATCAGTAAATTCATAATGTTGATATTCTGTTTTTTAATTGGTGGACACAGACCTTACGTCTTTCTTATAATACTGTATTAGCTGTACTACCCATCTAACATGGGTTGAAATCTAAGTAATCAATGCAGACCTCACCGTTTGCAGTTCCACTATTTGTATTTTGTAATGCATGTACTGGTAAAATACATTGCATTTGTCATTTCAACAGACAGCATTGCAAACATTTGTAGTAATAAACTGTATTACATTTGTCGTTCCCACTGATGGCACATAACAAACATTAGCACTGCTTTTACAAATCCTAAACCAAATGGCATATAGCAGAGACTTAGTAACCGGACAGACACCCAGACACTCCTCCATCTATTGATGTTGATAAGCGGATTTCTGTCCATCTGGCAGTTACTCTCTGTCAGATGCATTCAGCGTTAATGTTTGCAGTGCACGGTCTCCATTCAGTTGCTCTGTCTCTGTTACATGGCATTTGGTATGGGATTAATAAAAATAGTGCTAATGTTAATGATGTGTCATCAGCACACTGCACCTGAATGGACACACAGATACACAGGCACACAGACATTTGCTTTTTATTAGGGTGGACTAGTTGTGCTATGCATCTATGATCCATTAGAATCTAAGTAACCAACATAGACCTTGGCGTCAACATTTGCAGTACACCATGCCATGCATATGTTTTGTTTTTATGCCATTTAGTATCGGATTCATAAAAGCAGTGTTAATGTTTGCAATACAGCATCTGTTGGAATGGCAAATGCAACACCATTACTAAAAATGTTTGTGATGCGCCATCTCTTCAAATGACATAGACATAGCTACTGGACGGACACACAGTCACTTATCCTTTAAGTTAGATTTGTTTATAAGCTTAATAAAAATACACTTGTTGCATATTTAAAGTTCAAGTCTCTACTTGAGATGTCTGTTTGATGTCTAAATGAGGCATTGCCTTATTTGCTCCCTTTAATGGCCACTGTTTCAAAGATGTTTTCTACACAGACACTCAAAACATGTTTCCTTACTCTCATTGCACAGGCAAGAGAAGTGACTAGCACAGGCTGACAATGAAAGCCAGTAATGTGGATTTATGCAATTTGTGTACAACCAAATAATTCATGGCTCAGCCTGGAGGGAACTTCACGTTTATTAGATTACCTCACTCACTTAGTCTACTCAGGCATTGGTATCAGTCAATCAGCCAGTCTTTAGACTCTTGGTAATGTAGCAGGATGTAAGGCTTATCAATTGTACTGCGAGATACAATTACAGGCCAGCAGGTTAGGTCAAGTGCTCTGGCATTCAAAGACATTAGGTCATAATACCGCACCATGCACAGTCCAGATATTTACAATAAAACCCAAAAACAGGATTTTAAATATTTCCCTGTACTGTGATATAAAACTACAAGGCCCTCAGCCAACTTTGAAAAACCTCAGCAGACTCAACAGAGTGCTAAGAGAATAATCACAATTGTGGTAAAGGAAGCGACAATCAATAACACTGCTGATTCTCTCTTTAGAAAACAAAACTAAGCATGCAGTCCGACCAAAATTTTGTTTTTCCTTTAATTATAAATCAAAACTTGGATGAAAATATACTAGTACCCACTGTTAAGGAGATTCATTCACAATGCAGTCTTTCGTTTTAATTTTAACTAGGACTAAAACCTACACAGGCAATACACTGCATTTTTGGCACATGAAACAAAAATGCATTTTTACAGATAACACAGCATGTGTGTTTATAAATTCGAAGGCACACCACGGCTTTGTTCAATGGTGTATTCTGAAATGAAGTTGCCTGAAACAAGAATATCTGCAGAATCTTATATTTTGGAGCAGAATTACAAACGTCTTTCATACATGCCGTACAACTTACGGATGCACAATTTTATGAGACCTGAAAGTTGCTATTACGTGGAACAAATTGCAGCAGTCTTTAAAACATAAACCTGAACATTTTTCACTGCGACAAATGATCCTCTACATTTAGTAACTTCTTAAACCGGTATATTAAGTTCTATTAAAACTGAAAATCTGCAAGCCCGCTTTCAATTCAGACTGTAACAAGTGGATATGGGAATGTTGTCCATCATAATGAATGCTTTGGTTACTGCTCATGCAATAATTTTGTAGCTTCAAACTTTGGAAATGCATTTATTTTTTTATAAGAAATTAAATAAAACCGAAACAAATTTAACAATTTTTGTCTGGATAATTTTAAGCAAAGAAAATAAAAAAGAACCAGTAGATGCAAGGTACCCTAAGGTCAAAAATGTGCTGGGGTCTAAGTCAAAAGATCAAGTTCCTCATACAAACCAAACTTCTTGTTAAAAAACAGTAAGTCCTGACCTGTGAAAAGGAGTTTTTGGTGACTTTCTCCACTTGCCCTCTCGACTTGCTGGAAGTAGCACCAGAGGACAGAATGAAGGCAAAACTGATGGCCACTATGAACAACACTACAGATCCTCTCACTAACACACTACCATCGAGAACTCTAAGCTAGGGCATCAAGTCAGATTTGTGGATGGCATTAATGCCTTTGTGACTACATCAGTCCAGAAGTGAGTTCTGTAGTAATTAGTGCAGTAACACAGGACCTGTTATTTACTGAAGCACTTTGAATGGTGAGAAAAGTGCTATGCAAATGTAAAGAAATTATTATTATTATGATTATTATTATTTGTTTTATATAATGTTAAAAGAATATTTTGTTGCACTTGGCTTGCAGTGTTACAAAATATGTACTGATACTCTGATGCCTTGAAATGTAAAAAAATATATACACTGACAATATTTTGCATATTAGGTTAAATAGTATTATAAAATACACGTTGATAATGTTGCTGAAGGTGGGCCCATTAGTACAGTCCAGCATCAGCCTTAACGTCTATCATGGTGACCCCGACTGACTGGGGCTCCTTCATACCTGAACCAATATGTCTTCATAATACCTCGCCATAACTGTGACTGCTCTCTCATCTCTAGACAGGTCAGATGTTTTCTTCTGTTTTTGTAATCATTTGTGTGTATTTTCATTTTTGTATTTTTTATGTGTGTTTCTTGCTTGTTAGAATATTTCTTGGGTTTCTGTAAAAAGCTAACTTTCCCTCTTGGGACAATTAAAGTACTATCTGTCAAATTATCTACAGGGTGGCATTTTAGTGTTACCTGCTTGTGTACTTATTACTAAATAATGGCACAAAAAAGTACAAATATAACATGTTCTAAAGCAAAAAATGAAATCTCATGCTTCTAACACACAAACTTCTTCATTCAATGAAAATTTCGCATAACCAGTTTGTAATTTCTGGACTGACAGCAAAAAAAACTAGGAAGTAATAACTTACTTATTGAACATAAAAGTTATCCATAGGGGGCTTACAATTCTCAGCTTGAGATCGCTGGTCTACATGATGCCAGAGCAATGCCATTCAATGAATACAATGCTTACTGACATTTTGTTTACACAATTCTAATTATTGTAATACTAGCCGACGCCCGTCGTAGCATACAGCGGTGAAGACGGTGAGAAAGGAATTCAGAAATCAAGAAGAAATAAATACTTCTTGAAAGACGCAGTGTGCATGTAGAATTTCCAGCCAAGCAGGATTACATGTGAAAGTGATAAATAAATCAGGCTTTCCGAATTTACGTACTATGGCCATGGCATCCTGATAGTTTTGTTTCATGTATCCTGGAGTTCTTGGAAATGTGGACGGTAATAAGATCATTTTGCCTACACGTACATTGTTATTTGCAGCGTTTGCTTGCATTGCGTCTGATAGTTCCACGCGCAGATCTTGTTGATGTAATCTGAGATAGCTGAGACACGCGCCCTCTGTTTTAACATACGCATCTATGACGTACTGTTGGAATAGTTTGCCGCTGGAGTGCAAAATACTAAATGTATTCCTCGTTGCTAATCTGTATGTGTAAAATTGCCATTGAGTAAGCCTTATTCGCTTGCCGCTTCTTTTATCGGGAACATGCTGTAAATCTTTGTGCTAGCCAATGTCTCCATAAGGGAATAAAAGTGGGTAAACCATAGGATCGCAATTCATATTGAGCGTGAAAATCTGTTTACAGGAGTTGCCTATGGGATAGATGCAAATGTCCTTTTCGGCATGCGTTTCGCCATCTTCTCTGACGAAAATCGCTGCAATGTCAGGGCATTGTATCATCGTAAATCCTGCCCAGGGTTTTCCTTGAAAACCATTCGTACAGATGCTGTTGGAGTGGACTGAGTGATTTCATCAATGGCGGCTCGTAGTTAAAATTAGTGGGGGTGCTGCTCCAGAAAATTTTTAGCCTTTGTTTTAAAATTGTGTAAAAGGAAACAAACATGTATAAAAAGAAAATTTATTCAGAAACTTGATAAAATCCTAAAAGAACAAAATCAAACATTTCTTACGTACTATATCCTAAATTGTTACAGTTCAAGCTTGATCTATTCATTTAAAAATGAAATCCATTCTTCTTGTTTTAATTTGCGCAAAAAGATCAATCATTTTCTCCTTGATCTCTGGATGACAACTGAGGAAATTTTTCTCCATTGAAAGCAGGGGTCGGCACTGCGGGAGCAACAGTGCTCTCTCTCCCTCACAGCCTTGCGTGCTGCTTCCTATGTGCGCATGCGCACAACAGCCAAACACCACGCCGCTGGAACTGTGAAGCGCACAGTTCCATTCAAAGATTTTTGTATCTTTTTCATAAACTGGGGGATGGCTGCTGACATTAAGCTTAAGGATTATATATTGTACAAGTATAAAGAAAGAATTAAAGAAAAAAGGACTCATTATATTAAATGTTATTGATAATATCAAGTGGAAATATCACAGTGCCTATACGCGACTGGATTTCATGAATGTGTTTGTATGATTTAGCGAAGGGGTTGATGGTTCTGAGCATGGAATCTAGCTGAAGAAGTACATTTTCGCTGCATGCAGAGTTTGCTTTATTTTGTAAGCATACTTCAGTAGCTTGCACTGTGTCAAAAACATACAACTGTCCATATCCTGGAGAGGTAGATGTGTTTGGTGATAAATTTGCCCGTGTATTTTAAAACAGTATGGTCCGTGGCCAGGAGGTTGAGTTATCTATGCACCCATGGAAGCAAACGCTAGAGAAGAGTTGTATTCTCAAATGTGTTCTTGATAATTTTTAGCTTCTGATGTTTGCTGTTTAAGAAGCTGTTGTAAAGAAACAGGTGGCTCCCACAAAGGTGGTAAATCTACTTTACCGTTGTGGCAGCACCTCAAGTACTTGTTGGATATGTTACGCTCAGCAGGCCAGTAAAGTGCATGACATGGAAGATGACGAATAGGAATCGAGAAATGCTGTGTCGGCTGGGTGTGGGCACGACTGGTTTTGAAGTGGAAGCAGGATGAACCAGAAGAGAAATATATATATATATATAAGAGATTTAAGTGCATATACTTCAGCTGTTTACAGCAGTTCTTTATTGCTCTTTTCTCCTTAGAAAGCTGTTTGTAGCTTTTGTGAAAATCAGCAGAAAAGGATGATAAGTCTGTCAAGTCAAACACGGTCTCACACCTGATCACTTTAGAGTCACTGGGTAACCTGACATGCATGGTTTGGGGACTTGGAAAGAAACTAAATTATCCGGGAAAAAAACCCACAGACACGGAGATAGAGTAAAAACTCTGCATACACAGTGACTGACCTTGGAATTGAACCCAGGATTCACCAGCTCCCAGAGCTGAAGGACATCTACAGTACATGCTGCTCAAGGAAAGCAACAAACATCTGAACGGACTCTACACACCCATGCCCTCTATTTGTTTGAACGTCTTCCGTCTGACAGATGTTGCAAGACCTTCTATGCCTGCACTTCGAGTCGTATTTACTCCAACTCAACCCTTCAAGTTCCCCCCATAATCTGCCTTTCTGCCCTCTGTACTTGCCTGGCACAACTGAACTGACTTCATCTTCATGCATATTTGCACTTTGCATTGTTCATATTGTCATGTCATTTTCTTCTAACCCACTTAATCCAAACCAGGATAATGGGGGGCTGAAGCCAAACCCTGACAGTGTAGGGTGCAAGGCAGGAACAAACCCTGGACAGGGTGCCAGTCCATCGCAGTGTTCATATTGTCACGTATTATGTACATTGCGCATAGTTTCTATATTACTATTATTTAATGTTTGATGTTTTTCCATCCTTTTTGGTTTGGTTGCTGCATTGCACATCTGTGACAATGAAATTACAACAATATGGTATTGTTATTTTACCATATTGTTGTCATTTCAATGTTGCACTATTTTTTTGTTTGTTATTCTAACTTTACCTTAGTATAAAAGTGGCAAATATTATTTTCTTGCACATGTGCAATGGCAAAAAAGATATTCTATTTATCCATACCATTCTATAAACAGGGCACTTGAATTTCAACTTTTATAATATTTAAAAAAAAAAAAAAAGTGACCAGGTGGCAATCTTATTTCTAAACAAGCATCATGTCTAATATAGTGTCAAAGTTGATACTAAAATTAATGTGCTGTAAGACAATAAACAAATGATAATAAAGATATTCTATTTATCCATATCATTCTATAAATAGGGAACTTGAATTAAAACTTTTATAGTAACATTCAGAAAAAGAAAGAGGAAAAAAAATACTGTCACCAGCTGGTAATCTGTTTGTAAGCAAGCTTCATGTTAAGTCTAGTGTCAAAGGCGATACTAAAATCAATGTGCTGTATAATTTCAGTAAAATTCAATTTTTGGAAATATTCACATAGTATAAATATATCTAAAACAACAATCACACATTTCAGCCTTATTAACAGGGTTTAAGGCTCTGCTCTGCACATTCCCATGCTACACATATTAAACATAAAGTATCACTTTTTCCAAAGAAAACCTGTGACAACAATCTGTCACAGGTTTAACACCTCAAAGTGCAAATAATGCTGTGTAAAATCAATTAAATAAATACATATTTATTTAACCCATAAAATCAAAGTGAAAAGTGGGGGTTAAAAATCCAAAAAATAATAAATATTTTTTTAAAAATGAAGTTAAAACTCCAGTGGCAGGTATTAAAAACAGGAGTCCCAGTTTATCATTCTAAACCTTGCTGTATCCTCCACTTATCCCACCAATGCCATGCAGTGAGAGGAATTTCCTGTCAACAGGTGCAGCCAAATTTAAATCATGGCTCGGGTTCCCATCGCCAATCCTTTGACGTTCATGTGGCGCCACATCGAGCCAAAGACACACTTTTCCCCACTGCCAGTCCTTCATCTGCGGGAGAATCCACACAATGGGCTGCTTCTATTCCCACGTGTCACTCAATAGGAGTGCCTTCTTCAACCCTGTCAAGTGCTGGTCACATGCTCCTCTTTCTGGGGCTCACTCCTGACCACCTGACCCCATTCCTTACAGCATGGGCTCTCCCAATCCTGCCTCTCACTCTCTCTTTCTTTAACCTCCATTCTCCTTTTGTCCTCTTTAAAAATGTGGCCAGGGTCAGGTGCCACAGTCACCAACTCTGAGGCACAACTTAAGTACCTGACTGACTCATCTGCGTCTACATGTGAATGCGCGATCTACCAAGACCCTCAATCAACCTCGGAGCAGTGCATGCACATTTTCACATGCTCCAGTGCCTGCCTTGAGGAACCTGCTCACTCCGAGTGAATTTATTTACTGTAACGCCATGAACCTCTCTTATCACAGTGCATGAAAGGGGAACTAGTCCCAGTGATGTTAGGATACGCTGTATCGCAGGTCCATATCCAGTAGGCTATCAAAAGCAGATAAAAGAAGCCATCAAGTTTTATTTACCAGAAGACAAGGCTCTGAGTAAAACTGTACAGCAAAAGTTCTAAAGACTGGTCAACAACCAGAGTAAGACATACGCCATCCACTCCTGCAGTTGTTTTTCAAAAGTTGTGCTGTCTTTAGTTTATATAAAATTGAAAAGGATCTGAAACAAGTTTTACTTTATGCAACACAACTGACCAGTGATTAAGTAGGACTATGGAAGCAAGCACGAGCGTAACATTTCATTTATACTGAAAAGCAGGTACCTGCAATGCTGAAATTTCAGCTATACTGTGTGTGTACAGAATACCGTATATGCAGTTGGTAAGAGCAAGTACATATTTCACTGAAGTGCTGTTAACCAAAATTAATAATCATAATTGACATATTTCACTGTAGTGCTGTTAAACAAAATTAATAATCATAATTAGAATATCAATAGAAATAATTATCAGTTATTAATTTTTTCTTAATCATACACCCCAAATGCCAGCTTAAAGTTAGTTGCACTAGTGTTTTTCTGGGACTCTACCCCCTAACAACGAATCATCAGGCCATCGCAATGGCTCTTCTAAATGGTAGTGACCATTAAAAACAAAATGATGTTGCCTTAAATTTCAAAACTTAAGGTTAAACAAAAAACAACAAAAATCAAACAAAATTAGAACTAGAAAACAAAGGTATATTTGAATCCTCCAAGGTCCAAAACAAAAGTTTAGAATGATCAGACATCACAGAAAACTGCGTAACAGCTATCACAACAATTATAAATCAATTGTGTCTTTAAAATAATCAGCAAGTCACTTACAAAGGTAAATACACTGAATATGAGTATCATTTTGGATTTGGTTCTATTTTCCGCAAGAACCTGCCAACCTGTAGTCAACATCCCCTGGCTTTTTAATTTCATCAAAACTATGCAAAACAATCTACCTCCTATTTCAAGATGTACTTCAAAAATTGCCTGACACAAGGGGGCACTCACGAGTCATGTTGAGCCACTACATATTTTGATTGTATGACTTGGAAAGAATGATGGGGTCAGCAACACGGTCACAGAACACATCTCACTTGGGAGTGTTCAAGGATGGAAACCATTTGGTGTTGCACTGTTAGAAAGATATTAATACTGAATAAGTGTCAAACACTGTAAATTGAATTAACACACATTAAAATTTCCAATGAAACAAAATCTCTTTGATTACATTTCTTGGTGTATCATAACACAACATTATCACAATTAGATGCAATACTGCAGCTTCTTTAATATACAACAGCATACTGTAATAACGTGATTTATGTGCCACATGTGCAAGCACTCCCTGACTTACTGACTTAAAACTCTTTTTTTTTTTTAAATCAGAGTTTTGCTACATTGTATTATTGAAGAATAGATTTCCCAAGTAAATGCATGTAAATATTTGGAAGGAGTTCTGTCCTCAGAGAACAGAACATCTTTTTGAGGCTGAACAATGGAACAACCACTCTAACAATAAAATGATATTACAGTTTGGGCGGTAAATAGTGTAGATAAAGAAATTAAGCTTTAGCTAAGTATTTAGCTAATTTGCCAACTTTTAATAGCATCGAAACTTTTACACCATGCCGCTGGATTTAAAATAGAAAGAAGCTACCTTGACCCTCACCACCATCTGTGCCCATGTTCTAAGAAATATACGTGGAAAATTATACAATAAGACTTAGTGAGGCAGTGAAATAAAAACAGTTGTTCTGTCCTTTTCAAAAAAGGATCCCCACTTGCAAAGTAACATTGAGTTATAAGTATTTATATACAAGCCAGGTAAAATTGCTGAACAGCTTCTGTGTACCACTACTGTATATAAATAATCAATCAGCCACGCCACATGCTCTTCAGAACAGGTCATCTATTTGAAGCTAAGTGTGTTCAGCCCCAGCCAGTACTTGGATGGGAGACCATCTAGGAAAAGCTTGGGATGCTGCTGGAAGAGATGTTGGTGAGGCGAGCAGGGGGCACTTATCCTGTGGTCTGTGTGTGTATCCTAATGCCCCAGTGCAGTGACACCATGCTTTAAAAATGATGCTGTCCTTCAGATAAGACATAAACCGAGGTCCTGACTCTCTGTGGTCATAAAAAAATCCCTGGGCATCCTATGTAAAGAGCAGGGTGGGTCCCCAATGTCCAGGCTAAAAATTGCTCTCCATGGCCTAGTCATTCTAGCTTCCTAATCATCCTATCTCTAACATCACCACCTAATAGCTAATGTGTGGTGAGCGGACTGATGCAAAAATGGCTACCTTCATCTTGAGCTGAGACTTATGAGGTAAGCATATAAAATTTCTTCTCCTGCCCATAAGCACACAAAATATATCAGAATGTTCAGAATTAGACATACAGTGCCATCAGAAAGTAATTAATAAATTACCAAAAATTTCAAAAATCCAGTTTTCACTTTGTCATTTTTAGGTATTTAGTGTTGTTTGATATGGGAAATATTAATTCAAACGATTTTAGCATATGGCTGCAACATAACAAAAAGTGAAGAGGTCTGAATACTTTCTGAACGCACTGTATCTGTCATATTATCATCACATTAATCACTGCCTATGAATGTGCTACTCAATGATATGATACAGCGAACAGATGAGGGAAAATCTTTAACATCTATGAGACTCCATACTCGATATTCTACATTATCTAAAATCTCCTGGCACATAGCCAATGGAACCTATCTGTACCACAAAAACTAAACAGTAAAGGAAGATAAAGGTTTTTAATCAAACAATTACAATGTTTGAGTTGGACAGAAAGGTGTGGCCAGTTGGCAGTGGCAGAGACTGTGACACTCCACATCACGGGCCATGTTAGGAATAGCCAGTGCAGTTTTTCTGACAGTTTGCTACTCAGATCTGTCAGCACTGGTGTAGCCATTGATGGCCATTTGGTGATGGCCGATTTCCTGTTTTCTTTCGAACTACATAATTAAGTGAAGCGATTCATGTGATGCATTTGATCTGATAACAAAAAATCAAAACCTCTGTTCCCTTGAACAAATTGCAAATTGATTATTATTTAGTCAATTATTTAATATTTTTTAATTTATATTTTAAACATACTGGTAATTCATATTGCATTTTAACTTCAGAAAGCATGAAGCATAATAATATAGTGAAAATGCAACATTAACAAAGTATACCAAAATCAAAGTTTGAGAAACATAAGTGAACAAGATTAGTGCAACATCATCTTGGGTAATGGTTCAGTTCATGAATCAAACGAACAAGAACTGTGTGACTCATTCTCAAAAGAACTGACAAATGCACAGTGCATTTTTGAAAGTAAAATTAAAATTAAAAATGAAACAATAATAACAAGGAATCACATGGACTTCTGGTCTTCCCAACATCAAGATTCCAGCCCCAGCAGTTTGCAGTGCTGCATTGTATTTGGTGTGCAGCGGCTGATGCAACTATCATTATTCTTCTTCCGACAACATATTCGGCTTCTGTAATTTGCTTCATGCTCAGCAGATGTTACTGCTCGTTTTCTTTCTGAGAGGTCACCCGCTTGATCTTTTTCCCTATGTAGTTTGCCGTAAGAAAGACGGAAACCCTGTTAAATTTGCTAAGGTTTCCACTAACCACATTTTTTGCCTCACCAGCACATATTACATCATAAGATATGGATTAAGACTAAGATCAAGATACTAGCTCCAGTGGTTCACAAGAGATCACATGACAGAGGCACACAACCTTTAACATTTTATATATGCAATATATGGATAAAAATAATTTCTCCATTGTGTTATGCATCTGCCTGTGGGTTTGGTCCCTGTGGCCTTTGCCTATTATACATTTAAGTGGGTATAACCCTCACTACATGCACAAATTTACCTCCATTTACTCTGCTCATGGTGTAAAATAATAATCATTAGTTGCTTTTGTAACAACAAATTAATTTTTAAATCAGTGAATGCATTTTTGAAAGAGGCCTGAAGTTATCATAAACTCATTAAAAACTCGTTAACGGCTAATTGATAGAAAGTGGTTATGTAATTAGGCCTGCTGCTTCATAGCTCGAGGAGGCTTGATTTAAATCTCAATCTGGTTACTTGCCTGTGTGGAGGTGACATGTTCTCTCCATGCTTGGGCATCTGTTTAGGTACTGCAGTGTTTGTCTTACATCCTAAAGATGAACATGTTAATTGTGAACTTAATTAATTAATTAATTAATTAATTAATTGTTAACTGCCATTTACCCAGTACTGTACTGTCCGAATAGGCTCTGGACCCCCATGACTCTAAAACTAGAGTAATCAGATTCAGTAAATTGATGGATGGGTGGATTGACAAGTAACACTGTCACTGGGAACTAGCTCCTGAAGGCAAAAACCTTGAATAAGTAGGAATGAAGCATCTAATTATTTTATTACCAGCAGGCAGGGAGGCCTAAGTTTGCCCAAAGATGTCTTTTGTAAATGACTCTTCCCCTCACCTGGGCCTTTATCGTTTCTTTAAACTGCCTCCAGCCATTGCTCTCAACTCCCTTCCAGGTGCTTCTTTTATGGAAGGGGTGTCAGCTCCAGCAAATAATGAGCCCATAATTATCAGTGTGCCTGCTGCAAATCAAACTTAAAATAAACAGCGAGAGTCTGGGGCGGCCACATGGCAGCCTCTGTAAAGGCCTGGGGCAAAAGAAATCAAGACAAGGTGTAATTAGGTAAAAACAAAGCAGCAGAGCCAGTGAATAGGAAAAGAGACTGTTCTGGGGGGCAACTTAAAGAGACAGTAAAGGAGCCCTGGAGCTAAAGACAAAGGTTTAGGTGCACTACCTCCATTTTTTTCACCAGCATTTACATTTGTCAGATATTGTGATTTCTTTTCTTTCTTTCTTTTTTTTTTTTTTTAAACAAATGGACATACTAAATTTACATTTAACCAAGTATTCACTCAGAAAAAGTAGACAATCCCTAAAATGTTATCTGCCTTATTTCAAAGGTAAATGTAGAAAGTGATCCAGCAACTTACCTCCAGAAGCTCAGAGACAACAGGGAGCACCTCAGGATTGCAGATGTCAATTGAGTCGTCACGGTAGGTTTTCTTCTTGTAACGAATGTTCCCTAGATGCAGAATCGCAGAGAGGAGGGAGAAAATCCTACAAGATAACAAAATGTGCTTTTTTGTGAAATCCATCCATTCATCATCCAACCTGTTTTATCCAATCTACAGGGTCACTGGGGTCTGCTGTAGCCAATCCCAGCCAACACAGGGTGCAAGGCAGGAAACAAAACCCCGGGCAGTGTGCCAGCCCACCGCAGGGCACACACACACACACACACCAAGCACACACTAGGGACAATTTAGAACTGCCAATGTACCTAACCTGCATGTCTTTGGCCTGTGGGAGGAAACTGGAGCACCCGGAGGAAACCCACACAGACACGGGGAGAACATGCAAACTCCACGCAGGGAGGACATTTTTGTGAAATGCTTAAATGAAATTAATAGTAATGGCCTAGGAAAAAATTACAGAAAATTAGAAAATAGAAAATTAATGTTTTGTTGTTAAACTCACTACAAAGGTCAAATTTCCATATTTTTAACTGATCACCTCAAAACATTGCTGTGATAAACTGACAAACATAAGCATGATTAAAGCAAACTTTCCAACCGGCTAACTTTTCTTCCACCTTTATCTCTCAAACATCCACATTTTTCTTTAATATTCACTGCAATATATAGAGTCTCCCAAATCCCCACAAGTGGTAACATGTTCAAGGCACAAAGGAGTGCATGGGTCAGAATTTCAACCATCAACTTTATTACAGCACCTATAAGAAGCATTGGGAGTTTTCACATTTCATTATTTTACAACAGTGAATCACAGTAATTTATTTTGGCTTTTTTTGACACTGACCAAGAGAGAAGTGCTCTTTAATTTTTAAAAGTGAAAAAAGATCTCTGCAGTGTGGTCTAAATTAAATATAAATATAAAACACAAAATAGATAGATAGATAGATAGATAGATAGATAGATAGATAGATAGATAGATAGATAGATAGATAGATAGATAGATAGATAGATAGATAGATAGATAGATAGATAGATAGATAGATAGATAGATAGATACTTTATTAATCCCAAGGGGAAATTCACATAATTGATTGCATAAGTATTCAAGTCAGTGTTTAGTGGATGCACCTTTGGCAGCCATGACAGCCTTCAGTCTGTGTGTACAGGTCTCTCTCTCTCTCAGCTTTGCACATCTGGACACTGCAGTTTATCCCCAGTCTTTTGGTAAAACTACTCGGTCAGGTTACATGGGGATTAGGAGTGGACAGCCTTTTTCAAATCCAGCCACAAATTCTCAATGAGAGAACTCAGACTTGGCCACTCTAGCACATTCACTGTGTTGCTTAAATTAAATCCACTGTGATTCAATGTTGTATAACAATAAAATGTGAGAACTTCTAAGGGGGTGAATACTTTTGATAGTCACTGTACTTAGCCCCTCTTCTGTGGTGTCCATTCAATGGTCAAACAGCGTTGAAAGCAAAATTTAGCAGCAGACTTTTTTTCGGATAAGAAAAGCAAAGGTCGTATATGAGCAAGAGTAAACTCTAACTTACTGTTTGCGAGTCTGAGGCAGGAATCCAACCATCTCCATAGCCAACTGTAGGCGTTCAAAGTCATGCTTTAGATCCTCTCCCTCTACAGTAAAACAGTCCTGGTAGTTTGAAAGAAAAAAGAACATTGGACATTAGGAAGAGTTTATTTATCACTTATTTTGTTTAACCTTTTCAATGGACAAATTTCAATTAAATGGCCAAGGCACGAAAATCTTGTCAAGCTAAACAAGAGTGAAGTTTATTCTGGGAAAGCTGATAAGCAAAGAAGAACCTTAAAACTTTTTGTGTAACCAATCGGTTTGCAGCTTAGTGCAGCGTTTGATCACCATGCGAAAAGACCTTGAGCTTATGTGATAACTTTCCTGTGTTTTCAGAAACTGCACAAAGGTTAGCTGCTTTGCTAGTGGACAGTAAGCCAGGAAGGTGCTCACTTTGAGTGAGATGGGGGCTGCCTTTACTGAAATATCTTCAAAAAAAAGTCTCAGTACAGTTTTAGTTCAGTTGGTTCTTTGCTACAGAATGGAGTGTTTGCTTGCTGCCCTTCTGACACTGACAGGAGCTACAGTCATTTAAATGGAGTTTGCTATCTGCTTAGCTGCTGGACAGTTTCCAAGGACCTCAGTCTCCTGCTTGAAACCTCTCTTTTGATTTTTCAATTGAGGATATATAATCAATAATTAAGGAACTGGGCCATATGGCACGGAATTAAGACTGCATGAACCCAACCCAGGTTGTATAATTTTTGTATTGCTTAAATTTACAAATAAACATAATTTTTAAGTAAAAGCTTAAACTTGATGGTTCTGTCCGATTATTGATTACTAGTATTGCAGAGGGCTGGATTGATCATTCTCTGTCTAGCTGCGGTCTCCTAAGGGAACAAAGGATGCTTTGTGAAGTCCTCTATTTATGGCAAACTAAGCTGATGTAAAGAAGTGAAAATAACACAGCTCCAGTCAGCAAGCAGCCTGCCATTAGAGGTCCCTTGGGGTGAATACGCAGGGTACAATAAGGACAGTGAGACAGGCAAGAGGTTATAGATAATGTTTACATAGGTCAGGGGTGGGAAGGCCACAGTGCCTACAGGTTTTCGTTCTAACCCAATTGCTTAATTAGACATCAATCCCTGCCAATCTCAGACCTTATTTAATTTTATGGCTTGTTAGTCTGAAATGTTAGGCACTTATATCGTTGATCATTTCCTTTCCAAGGATATCATCAAAATGATTTGAAGCCTAAAACGGACAATTTTCAGTCTGTCAAATTTTTCTATTAAGTGTTTTATTAAATCAAACTGTGCATGATGAATCTACACAGGTGTAAATGGAAACAAGTTAGATGGAGAACTGCTGGCTCCTTTGTCATTGGCATCTTATTTCTAATAAGGAGCCATTAAAAATAGTGAATACAGCTGTTTAAGACTGAAATAACACACGTGCAATTGGGAGGCAGCTAGAGGGCCTGAATAATAATAATACCACGCCAGACCAGGGGTGGCGAGCTGCACTAATTTTCTCTCTCAATCCTCTGCAGACCATCCACAGGAAATCCCACTAGGTCCGAGAGCTATTGTTGACGTCACTTCCGTCAACTCCCCCCAACCGGGATAAAGGGGACATTATTACTTCCGGCTCCAGTCCAGATGACGTTACTTCCTGTCCCAGCCTTTAAAGCTGCCACATTTTCACACTCCAATCAGTTCTGTTTTGGACTCAAACCTGTGAACATCTCATCAAAATTACCCATTTGCAGCCAGGGCACAATATACGGGTGGCTTCCCCAAACCTTTTCAATGTCTTTGTACTGTTTTTGTGACAGGGTGGAGAACCTTAACAAGCAAGACCACTAAAATAAAGCAGAGAAATGTCACTTAAGCAATAAGTGCTTCATCAGCAATAATTGACTTCTCGTTAACAAACTGGGTTGGAACAAAAATCTGCAGCCACTGCGGCCCTCCTGCACCGACATTACCCACCCCTGACATTGCTGGTTTTGACATTTCTTCTCATTTGCCATTAAGAAAAGATCATAAAATATATGGAAACACAATAAAACAGGCATCACCTTCATTTATGAACATTTTTTAAATACTGAAATGCAATTAGCATTTTCTAAATTTATTTGTGCATTGAGTTATTCTGGATTGGTTCTTCGGATTGTCTGGGCCTTAGTGTATCATTTTGTATTATCAGAGCTTTTTTGTGACTTTTCTTATACAATACACTCAGTTAAGGAAACAGTTAAGTCTTATAATCATGTAGGCAGCACAAGAACCCGAGACTTTAAAGTAAAGTATGCAAAGCCTAAAATAAAGTAACTGGTGGCAGCTTCTTTAGTCGCATTTACCCATCAATACATTCCATACACTGACCTGAAGGTACTTTTACCCTTTCTTCTTAGAGTCAACTTATTGATGGTTTTTTAGGTATTGTATGTGACTTAATTGGATCAGGCCTTGGTAGACCTGTTTCTTGGTTTAGGAGCACTGTCATGCTACTAAAATCTCCATTCAGTTAAACTTTCTATTTGACAGACTGATTTTTTTTTCCTGTAGAATCCAAAATGAATTGTTCCCTGTCGGACAGAAAGCTGTCTGCTTTCTGTCAGCCCTAACCGCTACAAACCATTGGTTCTTTGCTAATGGAATGTGATTATTCTGGAGAATTGCAGGGTTATATTTTTGCAGAAATACTTTTCTTATTTTGTTTGTGTGTGTGTGTGGTTTTTTTTTTTAAATAAAATGCTAAAACATTTCAATTGAGTCACATATGCTCATAGAAAATTCTACCAATTGTCATCAGGAGAAAGTGTGTGGAAATCCTTCCATGGGTGACACTGTTCTTTTCAAAAAGCAGGATAATTAGTCTCCTTTTTGGGAGCCAGCCCCGCATATCACTCTTGTAAGGAGGATTCTATTCAATGGAATCATGAACTCCGGCATTAGTCAATGCAGGAGGGCCACCCGGGTTTTATTAGAAATATGCTCTTGGCGAGAGTACCAGTAAAGCAAAATGGAGGATATCCAGAACTACTGTGCTTTACCACAGACTGATGAACGCTAATTCTTTAGATATGGTTTTGTAACCCTTTCCTCCATCAGCAGCATCAATACCTCATCTTCTATGAGTTGCAAAACATCTTTACCATTTATCCATTTTCTGATCTGAATGAGCTAATTTAGAGCTGAGGGAGGTGGGAGCCGATTCCAGTCCAATCAGATACAACAGAGGAAAGAACCCAGGAAAGGTTGCAAGATTCATAAGGACTAAGCAGGCAAATTATATTGACAAAATAGTCCCTCATTCTGTTAACAAAGGTTTTTAATCAACTTAATAGGCACAGGACCCAGAAATGTAATTCTTGTTGGAGGTCATTCACTTCCATGTTTAAGGCAACAACCTTCTAATCTGCATTGTTACTTATTTTGTCAGTAGCGTTTTGATGCCAGTTCAAGGCATGATTCCTCTGAATTACTTTTGTCAGTAAGAAATGCTGACCATGCTAATGCATTTGGACAGGACATTACAAACACTGACATCCTGCCCCAGACCAAAATAACAATAAAAGCTGGAATGTCAAAGAAATTTAGTGTGGTGTCTTTGGTCTAGATGTCAGGGGACACATTACTCAGGTGATTGAGAACTGAGATGGTGCACAGAAGGACTTGTTAAAGACCACACCTTGAATGCTGAATCCCATTGGCCTAGGTGCGTGGCAACATATGAGACTTGAGTAGGATCCTGGCTTTTGAACGTTGCATGGAACGGAGGTAAATGTGGTAGATGGTGTTGCCATTGCCTCAGTTGAGCAGGATGACATATAGCCTCAACATGTACGTGCAGGGTTAGGGCAAGGCAGCTGGGAATGCATAAAGCTGCAGAACTTTGTCATGGGTGGAGAAGGAGCAGCTGGTTTAGACATGAAGGAACCAAAAGTCCTTTTAAGGGCCAACTACCTTTAACACTGTCAGAGTGCAAAATCCATTCCTCAGTCTCTCATTCAACTGGGCTGTTACAATATTAATGGAATGTAATAAGCAGTTTTAAAGACTCGGTCTTAGTTCATAAGCAAACATTTAAAAATAAAATATCAGAAAACAATTGGTGCTGTGTAACTTATAGTGCATCCAGAAAGTATTCACAGCGTATCACTTTTTCCACATTTTGTTATGTTACAGCCTTATTCCAAAATGGATTAAATTCATTTTTTTCCTCAGAATTCTGCACACAACACCCCATAATGACAACGTGAAAAAAGTTTACTTGAGATTTTTGCAAATTTATTAAAAATAAAAAAACTGAGAAATCACATGTACATAAGTATTCACAGCCTTTGCTCAATACTTTGTCTACGTACCTTTGGCAGCAATTACAGCCTCAAGTCTTTTTGAATATGATGCCACAAGCTTGGCACACTTATCCTTGGCCAGTTTCGCCCATTCCTCTTTGCAGCACCTCTCAAGCTCCATCAGGTTGGATGGGAAGCGTCGGTGCACAACCATTTTAAGATCAGAGATGTTCAATCGGATTCAAGTCTGGGCTCTGGCTGGGCCACTCAAGGACATTCACAGAGTTGTCCTGAAGCCACTCCTTTGATATCTTGGCTGTGTGCTTAGGGTCGTTGTCCTGCTGAAAGATGAACCGTCACCCCAGTCTGAGGTCAAGAGCGCTCTGGAGCAGGTTTTCATCCAGGATGTCTCTGTACATTGCTGCAGTCATCTTTCCCTTTATCCGGACTAGTCTCCCAGTTCCTGCCGCTGAAAAACATCCCCACAGCATGATGCTGCCACCACCATGCTTCACTGTAGGGATGGTGCCAGGTTTCCTCCAAACGTGACGCCTGGCATTCACACCAAAGAGTTCAATCTTTGTCTCATCAGACCAGAGAATTTTCTTTCTCATGGTCCGAGAGTCCTTCAGGTGCCTTTTGGCAAACTCCAGGCAGGCTGCCATGTGCCTTTTACTAAGGAGTGGCTTCCGTCTGGCCACTCTACCATACAGGCCTGATTGGTGGATTGCTGCAGAGATGGTTGTCCTTCTGGAAGGTTCTCTTCTCTCCACAGAGGACCTCTGGAGTTCTGACAGAGTGACCATCGTGTTCTTGGTCACCTCCCTGACTAAGGCCCTTCTCCCCCGATCGCTCAGTTTAGATGGCCGGCCAGCTCTAGGAAGAGTCCTGGTGGTTTCAAACTTCTTCCACTTACGGATGATGGAGGCCACTGTGCTCATTGGGACCTTCAAAGCAGCAGAATTTTTTCTGTAACCGTCCCCAGATATGTGCTTCGAGACAATCCTGTCTCGGAATTCTACAGACAATTCCTTTGACTTCATGCTTGGTTTGTGCTTTGACATGAACTGTCAACTGTGGGACCTTATATAGATAGGTGTGTGCCTTTCCAAATCATGTCCAGTCAACTGAATTTACCACAGGTGGACTCCAATTAAGCTGCAGAAACATCTCAAGGATGATCAGGGGAAACAGGATGCACCGGAGCTCAATTTCGAGCTTCACGGCAAAGGCTGTGAATACTTTTGTACATGTGCTTTCTCAATTTTTTTATTTTTAATAAATTTGCAAAAACCTCAAGTAAACTTTTTTCATGTTGTCATTATGGGGTGTTGTGTGTAGAATTCTGAGAAAAAAAATGAATTTAATCAATTTTGGAATAAGGCTGTAACATAACAAAATATGGAAAAAGTGATACGCTGTGAATACTTTCCGGATGCACTGTATATGAGGTACGAAAGTCCTAAGCCATCAGTCTTCCTCGAACTTTCCTGGTGTTCTCGCTGAATATTCAGGAGAGTGCCATTATTCCAGCGTAAAAAAAAAAAAAAAAGAATCCCAAACAGGAAGTCATGAAGTTGATAGGAGAACTGAAGCAGTGATGAGTCTATATCTGTTGTGTCCTTCTTGCAAACTTTCAAGAAGGTCAGACCCCAAAATTAGATTTTTTGGTGATTGGAGACAAAAGCCCGGTTTCACTTCTTTAAGCCTTAAACCAAAAAAAAAAAAAAAAAATCAACCATAAATGTGGATCCCCAAGGCCCATGCTGCTTATAAGGAGCTAGAGAGACAGCCAAATGGCACTCAGTAGTAGTCTGCTTGCCCGACATTTTCCACAGAATCAAGATAGGCCGATCCTGATTATTCATTTCCAAGTCTTTCCTCCACCAAGACAACACATTAGCTCACACTGCCAAGCTGACCATAGCCACCATTCAGCAGTCTGCTGTTGAGTCAGTGCAGCCCACTCCCTATTCCCCTGACTTGATACTCTGCGATTTTGGTTGTTTTGAAAAAAAAAAAATTCAAAGAACCTGTGTGTGGGAAAGCTTTCAGAACTCACAATGAGCTCACTAAAGCTATGAGTGGGTAGTTGGGCAAATTGACTGAGGAGAATTTTGTGTCATGCTTTGACCAGTGGATTAAGAGCTTAAAAAAATACATCAGTCTTGATAGTAACTATGTTGAAAAATAAAGGATAAATGTGCTTTCTTGTGGCTGGAAAAATGCTGTTCTTAGGGTACCTTTTGTCTAGAAAGGCTCAGGACTTTCTGATTGCCCCTCATATATTAATGAAATTACGCCATCAGTTTTAAGGGTAGTCACGCATGTGTGCCAGAGGTGTGCCTTCTGAGCTTACTTATGGCTTGAGAGATGACACCAGAAGGACTTCATTTGGACCTGACCTCACTGGACGGAGAGCCCCTGGGAATAGTCTATGAGCAATTTAACACTAGAATTACCAGAGCCTACAAAAAAACTCGTAGATCCGTCCCACTTTAAATCGCGTCTTAAATTCGTTTGCACCTCTCCGCCAGAGTCTTTTGTCATCTAAATGTGCTGATAAACACAAGCTACTAGCAGCCAGCTATTCCATCCCCCCACCGACTTAGAACAAACTTCTCCTAGCTCATGCCTTGCCTTGATTTGATTATCTGGGATTGAAGTGGAGTTTTAGAGTGGAAATAATATAGCGTTATTTGGAATACACGCATTTCATGTGTGTTCCGTTGCTATAGTAGTCTGTGCAAACACATTTTTAAAACAGAAACGTTTTTCATATTCTAATAGTAAATGACAAAATGTAGGCATAAACTATATAACATATGAAGCCTGAAGTCCATATATCAAAGAAACACTTTCACAAAAGGTACAAATAAGAGAACACGTGCGCTTTTATTCAAAAATATTATTACAACCCCATCTGACATAAAGACGCGCTATAGCTCTGCAGTGTACCACGATGCATACTACCCCCCCCCCCAAAAGGGTTCTGACACACAAACGCTGGCGAAGCTGCCTTCTTCGTATCTCACCGTCACTTGAAATCAGCAGTTCTTAGCATTGCACCACGCAAGCTGTCGTATCAACCACCAACTGTAACTTGCTTTCTTTATTCTTCGGTTATAGTCTTGAATAAAAGTGCACTTTTATTTATGTGAAAACAGCTGTGTCAGATGGGGTTGTATGGATTGATTCTGAATGCGACTGCGAGAATGAAAAGTGAATTAAAAAAAAAAAAAAAAGCTAACCTTTACCAGTATCATAAGTTACACCGGCTGTTACAGACTGAAATCAAATTTATGTTGTTATTCTAAAATTGTAAGAATAAGAGCAGTTCACTTCTCGAAGTGGAGCCATGCGGGATCGAACTCGCCACCCTCTGATTCCCAGTCAGGAGCTGATACCATTATGCCACCGCGGCGGTTGTAGCAAGAGTGTCAATGTGGCATGCTAACGCGGTATTTTTTTTTTGTGCAGTTATATTTTTGAATAAAAGCGCACGTGTTCTCTTATTTGTACCTTTTGTGATATATGGACTTCAGGCTTCATACGTTATATAGTTTATGCCTACATTTTGTCATTTACTATTAGAATATGAAAAACGTTTCTGTTTTAAAAATGTGTTTGCACAGACTACTATAGAAACGGAACACACATGAAATGCGTGTATTCCAAATAACGCTATATTATTTCCACTCTAAAACTCCACTTCAATCCCATATAATCAAATCAAGGCAAGGCAAGGCATGAGCTAGGAGAAGTTTGTTCTAAGTCGGTGGGGGGATGGAACAGCTGGCTGCTAGTAGCTTGTGTTTATCAGCACATTTAGATGACAAAAGACTCTGGCGGAGAGGTGCAAACGGATTTAAGACGCGACTTAAGGTGGGACGGATCTACGAGTTTTTTCGTAGGCTCTAGTAATTCTAGTGTTAAAAGGCAACTCCTCTATCACTATAGTTCCATTGAGTACATGGTTGGTTTTGAAGTTTTTCTTTTAGTTCAAATTAAACAGGGCTTTGCCTGGTTGGCACCCTAACTATTCGTAGTTTCACCCTGCCTCATCTTTCACCCCACTACAAAGTACAGTAAATCAGAGTTTCTAGTATGGGGATGAAAAAGTGGAAGTCAGTATTAATACATAAATAGTTTTTTGTTGCTTACATAAAAAGCTTCCAACTTTTCTCTACTTCCCTGTTAGAGAGATTTGGCAAGCTTTGTTTAAATCTAGCAGCATTAGGAAGCAACCATGGACTAAGCAGTTGTCCATTTCATGGCAAACCACTAAACTGACCCATACAGGGCCACTTTAAAATCACCACTTGATCTGGTGAAAACCAGAGGGTCCACAAAAAAACCATGCAGACATAGGGAGAACATGCAAGCTCCACTAAGGCCATGTTTGGACTTGGATTTGAACTAAATCCCTGGACAGCCATGGTGGCACTCACCACTGCACCTAAATTTGTATTGAGGCTGAATCTTTAAAGCTGCTGCTCCTCCTCATGGTTTTCATATTCACAATTCCTCATAGGAATTAAAAAAAAAAAAAAAAAAAAGTTGCGCTGATAAAAAATGGTGCGTGTCAGAGGTATAATATCTGGAGTGTAGGAGTACAAAACAAGATAGTGAGAAGTGAAGTGTGTGGGATAGAGAATGAGACCCTGTGGTATTGGGCCCAAAGTCAGCTGGGAAGAACAACATAAGCACTTTGTAGTAGCTGACAAACAATTCAGTAGAAATAAAGTGTTCTACATAAGTACTGGTGAAAATAATGCTATAATAGCTATATTTGCTTCATATGCTAACAATTTAGGTTTTAGATGAAACAAAGATGAGAAAAATGCATAAAATGTCACATTCAATGTGTGTGTATTTGGAAAAATATATAAAAAGACAATGTTTGTTTGTTTTCCACCTTGACTTTTCAAATAAGCCAAAATAATAAGTCAAATTAAGTTAAAGAGACCAGTAAAGAAAAAACAGTAACTGGCTGGAAAGTCTTTGAAGACAATAAAGGCATCAAGACCATGTCTTAAGCAGTTAAGTCTTTCATGCAGCCATATTTACCTACATTTACTTGAAAGGTTTTGACTCCAGTCTTGTTTATATCAACACTGCATTGGACCGAAAGCAGGAGAATGAGGTGGCTACTCTCAAAGTGTGGTCCACAAGCACCAGTCGTCAGCAAGGTGACAGTCATTGTATCAGAGAAAAGTGACTTTAAAGTTGCTCAGAGATGTTAGTCTGTTATGTAACGCCTTTTTGTTTTCTGTATATTTCGTTACTACATATATGTGATTATATATAAATACAGACAAACATATATACATAAATAAACTGCTCAAAAGATTAAAGGAACACTTTGAAAACACATCAGATCTCAATGGGGGAAAAAAAATCATTCTGGATATCTATACTGATATGGACTGAGTAATGTGTTAGAAACAAAAGCATTCCACGTCGTTTGATGGAAATGAAAATTTTACAGAGAGCTGAATTCAAAGACACCCCGAAAATCAAAGGGAACAAATGATGCGGCAGGCTAGTCCATTTTGCTGAAATTTCATTGCATCAACTCAAAATTGTACTCAGTATTTTGTATGCCCCGCAACCCCCCATGCTTGTATGCATGCCTAACAATGTCGGGGCATGTTCCTAATAAGATGAAGGATGGTGTTCTGGGGGATCTCCTCCCAGATCTGGACCAGGGCATCACTGAGCTCCTCAACAGCCTGAGGTGCAACCTGGAGGAGTCAGATGGACTGAAACATAATGTCCCAGAAGTGTTCTTTTGGATTTAGGTCAAGCGAGTGTGGGGGTCAGTCAATGGTATCAATTCCTTCATCCTCCAGGAACTGCCTGCATACTCTCGCCACATGAGGCCAGGCATTGTCGTGCACCAGGAAGAACCCAGAACCCACTGCACCAGCATAGGCTCTGACAATGGGTCCAAGAATTTCACCCAGATACCTAATGGCAGTCAAGAAGCCATTGTCTAGCCTGTAGAGGTCTGTATGTCCCTCCATGGATATGCGTCCCCAGACCATCACTGACCAACAGCCAAACCGGTCATGCTGAACGATGTTACAGGCAGCATAACGCTTCTCCAGACCCTTTCATGTCTGTCACATGTGTTCAGGGTATACCTGCTCTTATCTGTGAAAAGCACAGGGCGCCAGTGGTGGACCTGCCAATTCTGGTATTCTATGGCAAATGCCAATCAAGCTCCATTGTGCCAGGTAGTGAGCACAGGGGCCCACTAGAGGACGTGGGGCCCTCAGGCCACCCTCATGAAGTCTGTTTCTGATTGTTTGGTCAGAGACATTCAATGACTCTGTTAATTGGTGCGACTCAAACCACCTACAACTGAACACCAGCAAAACCAAGGAGCTGGTGGTGGATTTTAGGAGGCCCAGACCCCTCAAAGACCCCATGATCATCAGAAGTGACTGTGTGCAGATGGTGCAGACCTATAAATATCTGGGAGTGCAGCTGGATGATAAATTAGACTGGACTGCCAATACTGATGCGCTGTGCAAGAAAGGACAGAACCGACTATACTTCCTTAGAAGGCTGCCGTCCTTCAACATCTGCAATAAGATGCTGCAGATGTTCTATCAGACAGTTGTGGTGAGCGCCCTCTTCTACGCGGTGGTGTGCTGGGGAGGCAGCATTAAGAGGAAAGATGCCTCACGCCTGGACAAACTGGTGAGGAAGGCAGGCTCTATTGCTGGCATGGAGCTGGACAGTTTAACATCTGTGGTAGAGCGAAGGGCGCTCAGCAGGCTCCTATCAATTATGGAGAATCCACTGCATCCACTAAATAGTATCATCTCCAGACAGAAGAGCAGTTTCAGCGACAGACTGCTGTCACTGTCCTGCTCCACTGACAGATTGAGGAGATCGTTCCTCCCCCAAACTATGCGACTCTTCAATTCCACCCGGGGGGGTAAACGTAAACATTTAACATTATACAAAGTTATTGTCTGTTTTTCACCTGCATTATTATCATTCTTTAATTTAATATTATTTATTGTATCAGTATGCCGCTGCTGGAGAATGTGAATTTCCCATTGGGATTAATAAAGTATCTATCCATCTATCTATCTATCTACCAGTGGCCTACTGGAGGTCATTTTGTAGTAACTGCCTGTCTCCTGGAATCTCCTCCATGCTCTTGAGACTGTGCTGGGAGACACAGCAAACCTTCTGGCAATGGGAGGCACGTATTGATGTGCCATCCTGAAGAAGTTGGACTACCTGTGCAACTTTTGTAGGGTCCAGGTATCGCCTCATGCTACCAGTAGTGACACGGATTGTAGCCAAATGAAAAACTGGTGAAAAAACAGTCAGGAAAGATGAGGAGGGAAAAATGTCAGTGGCCTCCAACTGTTAAACCATTCCTGTTTTGGGGGTCATCTCATTGTTGCCCCTCTAGTGCACCTGTTGTTAATTTCATTAACACCAAAGCAGCTGAAACTGATTAACAACCCCCTCTGCTACTTAACTGACCAGATCAATAGTCCAGGTGTTTCACTGACTTAATGCTACACTCTAATTAAAAAGTGTTCCTTTAATTTTTTTGAGCAGAGTATATATATATATATATATATATATATATATATATATATATATATATATATATATATATATATATATATATATAAATAAAGCTGAACTTGTGTCTATCTGTTTGAGTATCACGTGAAAAATCATTGCATTTATTTCTACAAATCGTTGCTGGTATTCCCGGGATAGTCTAACATAGAATATAGGCTGAGGAAAGTTTAGATAATTTTGTATAAGCATCTAGAGAAAAAAAAACACATGTGACAGCCTCAGTAAAGTTGCCATTATCAGCTGGAATAATACTAAATTAACAGCACTACATGTTCACTAGCAGGCAACAAAAGGTTAAACGTGTGCCTTTTTGAAATTGCTCTGAAAAAAGATGGCATTCTGTTTATCTACCATATATTTTTGCATATTCACAGAAATGGTGTGCTCTGGTTTGTCTGCATTTCATACCTTTCTTAATGCCTTCATGCTGTCATTATACCGTTGAGAGACATACTTGTGCCTCATCGTTCAAGGGAGAATTTCCTCCAGAACTCTGGCTATTTGTCTCAATATTTTTCAGCAAATTCTAATCCAGATTTTCTGTTTTTGGTGCTGATGAGATAGTTTATATATTTCAAACTGACCTTTATGATTGTACTCTCAATTTCTGCACTCTGATGGTGATTGATGATTTCAATAATGGCTATTTTAGAAATTTACTCCATAGCTCCAATAATTTTTCTGTCTTAAACTATAGATGATGGCCTTGCTGAGCTAGTCACGGCTGTTACATGGTTTCTTCTCTTTCTCAAGATATTCCAGATTTTTGATTTTGCTGTGACATTTTTTGGTCAAGATTCTGACAGAATTTTTCTTTTCATGTATAGTACATGTAATGTTAGCCTACTGAATATAAAAGAATACACCAAACTGAAGACCAAAGACTGTATGTTGATATATATAGATATATCTTATATATAAATGTCTACGTGTGGAAATGTGTGTGTGTGTGTGTGTGTGTGTGTGTGTCCGGCCCGGAAGTGAGAGGTGGAGTTGGGGTAAGAGCTCCACCTCTGAAGAAATAGAAAACTCGCTTAGCCGCTAATAACACAAGCGAGGCCAGCACGTTAGCAAAACGAAACCTCAGAAGAAAGACAAAGTCGGTATCTCTTTCACTTTTCCTCCCGCCGCTAATACACAAACGTTGCAAGCACGTCGGCCAAACGAATCCTCCTAGGAGAGAGATGCCCAGAGTTGTTCCTTTCAATTACCTGACATCTGTACATTTCAATTTTTGTTCTGCCGATTTCAATAGTTTCTAGGACACCAGGCGTTTTACAGCACGGGCTTACACAGCTAGTATATATATACACACATATATACACATGAATCACATGAAAACCTCTACATATATTCCTACAAAACTTTGCAGTTATTTTAGGTATAGTCTAATTTTGAATACAGGCTAAATAAAATAAACATCTAGATTGCTGGACCTTTCTGCCTTTTAACCTCAATATCCTCAGGACATAACGATATTGATGTGATTTATATTTTAAAAGAATTAGTAACGTTTGTATTACAAAACAATGCCAATTTTAGGTGTTTATGTTAACCACAATAATTACTGACTATTTTAAAATATTTAAGAATGTTGAAGAACAACAAGATTTTTACATTTTCTACTGCTCAATAACACTACAGTATGTTGAACCAAAAATCCATTTGCAATCTGACATCAATTGTCTGAATGCTTATGTAATTATTCTTAAAAAAAACACTCTTGCATGCAGTGAAATGCCAAAACTCCAGTGACATTACTTATTTTGGCCTCATATTCATCATTTTATTTCAAATCCAATTTGCTCATGTATACAGCAAAAAAAAAAAAAATAAAAAAAAAAAAAAGCTCTTCACTGCTCATATATACTTGCCATGTATACCAGCATAAAATGGTCTTAAACTCTCAGCTACTCAACATTATCCATCCCGAACTATTGATCAAATGAAAAAAAAAAAAACAAAAGTTTTACAGTGGATTCAGAATGTCTTCAGACTGCTTCACTTTCTGCACACTTGATTACTGTATATTGTGGATTTCATATTAAATAGACATATTTGACATTTTTCCCCATCAATCTACACTCACTAATCCATAATGACAAAGTGAAATAGGTTTACAAATGTATTAAAAATCAAAAACTGAAATCATACAAGTATTCATATTCTTAATTCAGTACAATTACAGCTTTGTGTCTCACTGTGTAAATCTGTAGAAGCTTTGTACATGTAATTTTTCCTTTCTGCCTAAAAAATCCTCTTAAGTTTCATTAGATTGGATGAGAGATGTCTGTAAATTGCCATCTTCATGTCTCTTCACAGATGTTCTATGAGGTTTAAGTCTGGACTTTGGCTGGGCCACTCAACGACAGTCAGAAACGTGTCCTGAAGTCACTCCAGCATTGTTCTTCAGTCATTGTTGTGCGGAAAAGTAAACCCCAGTCTGAGGTTATGTGTACTCTGGGGCAGGTTTTCTTCAGGGACCTCTATTTGTCTGCATCCATACATCCCCCAATTCTGACCAGACTCCCTGTCCCCATCATAGCATGATGCTAGCCACCATCTTGCTTTACCACAGGGATGGTATTAGGCAGATGATGAGCAGTGCCTGGTCTTCACCAGACATAGTGTTTGGAGTTCTGCTCAAAGAGTTCTTTTGTCATATGTCTTTTACTCAAGTGGCTTTCATCAAGGCCACTCTACCTTAGACACCTGATTGATGGTGTGGTGATCCTTCTGACAAGTTCTCTCATCTCAGCAGAGGGCTTCTGGTGCTCTGTTAGCGTGACTGCAGAGTTCTTGGTCACCTCCCTGACCAAGGATCTTCTTGCCCGGTTACTCAGTTTGGCTGGAGAGCCAAGTCTAGCAAGAGTCCTGGTGGTTCAAAATCTCTTCCATTTCACAATTATTGAGGCCACTGTGCTTCTTGGAACACTCAAAGCTTTAAAAATGGTCTTACAGCCTCACCCTGATCTATGCCTGACCACAATTTGATCACAGAGGTGTCTTCAGAGAGTCCCTTGGACTATATGGCTTGGATTTTGTCCTGACATGCAGTGTGAATTGTGGGAGCTCATAAACACAGGTACAAATGTGCCTTTCTAAACCGTCCAATCAATTTGATACAGATGGACTCCAATCAGGTTCTAGACACATCTCAAGAACGATTGAAGAGGCACATCTAAGGGTCTGAATACTTCTAGAAATGAGAAATTTCACTTTTTTAATAATTTTGCAAATCTTTCTAAAATGTTTTCATTTTGTCATTATGGGTTATTAAGTTTAGATTGATGGAACATATGTTAAATTTATCCATATAAAATTATATCTACAACACAAATCAAGTGCAGAATGTAAAGAAGTCTGAATACTTTCTGAATCCACTGTACATCCCCCAGTCCCAATTTATAGTCATTATAAATCTTCAGTTTTCAAGTGATGTACATGCTGCAGCTTTTTGTTTAAAATGTTTGGATTCTATGGACAATTAACCTCTAAACACACAATGTTAACTGAAGACTATGAAACAAAAACCTCACGTTTAAAGCAGATATATGTTTAAATATGTATATTCAAACATACTGTATAATGTGTTGCAAAAATATTCCTTCCCCTTGAAAGCCATCACCATTCGCTGGATTTCAAAAGATACACACATATAGTCATCCAATAAACATTTGTATTGACAACCTAAGTGTTCTAACAGTTTATTTTTAAAACCAAAATAAATAAGTGGTAACACTTTAGTTTAGGTACTGCAAAAATGCATCTATTACTCATTTACTACTATGTAACAAGACCTTAATACACACAATTTTGGTTCTTCATAACATTTACAAAGCATCAGTAAAGTGTTTATTCATCTCAGCAGTGTGACCTACTAACAAAACGTCACTTTGGAGTAGTCTGAGAGGGCTTAACTGAAACACATCTCTCTTGATATTATATACTTAGTGTAAGACCTGTGAATCATTTATATTACTTAACTTTACCATCATGTCAGAATGCCACACTGCACAGACACAAATAACCGATCTACTGATGTTTTTTTTTTTTTTTTTTTTTTTTTAACTGTTATGAAGAACAAAAGAAGCCTTTGTCAATGTCTTGTTACATAGGAGTAAATGAGTAATAGATCCATTTCTGCAGTACCTAAAGTGCTACCAAAAAATTTTTCAAAAGTATATTTCTATAAAATAAAAACCGAAAAGATGCTACTTGTACAAGTGTTCAAATGTTTTAAGCTCCAAAAAGTTAAAGTGACAAAGTGTTCCCAAACGAGACACATTTATTTCTACAGCACATTTTCATATGCAGGATGTAGCTCAAAATGGCTTCTCCTTTGGACACAATTAAATAGTTTGCTTCTACCAGTGAGCAATTAAAGTAAAGGTCACATTTTCCGGCTATACAACCAGATAGCAATATTGCAATATATAGTGTCATATTATCCAAATAATGCTTCAGAGGGTGTAGCATCACAGTTTACTCCCACATTGCTTTCATACAGAGAGTTTGTAAGTAATCAACAAAAGATGGGAAACCTGTAGGAATTGTTTACATCAGCTTTCAAGGCTTACATCTTTTCTAATGCAATGGAAATTATTTAAGTTATTAACCAGTTACCTGTTCCCTGAAAAAGTCCATTTTGTATAACTCAGTTTTTGGCAATGAAATATTTTTTTAAAAACCTCTGGCAGTGTACTACCTACCTTTGTACCATTTCAGGTCATTCACTGGTCTTGAACTACTTACATTTCTATTAAAACTGGAAAAATGGGGGTTTTAAAACATTTGACCAGAAAAAGAGAGTAGAGTGATCATTTATAAGGGCACTTGATACTTTTGCAAGGCAATGTACATACTGAAAATGCTGTAAGAGTAATTACCACTTAGAGACAACCAGAAAATAGCAATAATAATCAACAGTTTTAGTTTCTACCTGCTGGGTAGACTATTTAAGAGCTGGAACAGTGCCAGTTATCATGGTCAGCAAGTAACCAGAGAAAAACTTGTGGTTATGTGACAAAGACAAAACAAATCAGTAAAAAAAAAAAAAAAAAATTTAATAAAAATGAGTGTGGCCCAGTGGTTTAATAGCTGCTGTCCCAAATTTCCATACTGCTGGTAGATGATCGCCCAGTGCCAGCTCCCTATGTGACCCTGAGTAAGTCCATTATAGTGTGATCAGGTATGTTTAGAAATCATGACGTCTATGAACTCATCAGGACTTATGCAATTTCAAAATCAAGTTTTATTAGCATGTGGGGTAAGAAACAAATCTCACTGAGAGAGGATTAGCACTGTGAAGGCTACAACGTCATGACTGAACAAAAAGGAATGCAGAACAGGCTATATCAGGATGCTGGATCCAAGGGGAGCCGGGGAAAACCGAGTGCAGGGAGAAGCCAGCTGGCTGCCTGTGCAAACAGCCTGGAGACCAACACTAGCTTGAGGTTTTGGAAAGAGAGGTAAGCAAAAAGTCAAACAGGATCACTAGCAAATTGTATTTGCATCTGAATCATTCGGTTAAAGGATGATACTTTTGTGAGTAGCTGTGGACTGGTTAGTAACTATGACAAGACAGACGGTGTAGACACTGATTATACATGCACAGATTTTCTAAGGAAAAGAAATCCTCTCAAATCACTGAAAATCTCACACTGAGGATTTTTTTAACCACTGTTTTCCTATCTTGCTGTGATTTATAAGGATTAAAATTTCAAATCCATCCTCACTTGCCAAGATATAGAGGCTGGGTGCCTGACTTAGGCTCAGAAGATTGTGCAGACCAGAAATCCTTCAAACTAAAATCCCATGATGACTTCACTTAAGCACTGCTGATTTATACCACCGGCAAAAAGTGAAATTGGGCAGGATGGAAGGGGAATGAAGGAGCATTTATCATTGTTAAATCTCTTCTGTGAGCAAAGAATTTAATGTGTCTTGAAGCAATTAGGCCTTTGAATTTAGGTACAGACACACAGGTGACTTCAATGGGCAATAGCAACACAAACAATTCTGTAAAGTATTCAAATTTTTGTGCCCACTGACACAGTTTCACAATTTTTAACATTATCATTAAGGAATTTTCAGCATACGTGAGAGCATGATCAGCACCGGCATGTACTAAAGCATACTAACCAGCTCATTTTCATAGTAATTTTCCCAGTGCAGTCTGAGGGGTTTCTTTGTCATCTGTAAGTAAGGCAAATATTATTAGGCAGCATTCCTCAGTATCACAGCAGTTATTCTACAAAATAAAAAAGGATGAGAGCATGCAGGGTTATTAGCTAACATAGTACTAACACAGTTATGATGGATTTAATGGATTGATCATATAAGAACAGAAACATGGACAAATATGACATTCTGTTAATGGTTATTAAGCATTTCCATTTGTGCAAGGTTGTCTGTGTTGCATGCTCAGCACTCATCATTAGAAGTAAAAAGTCTGAAACAGTAGCATTCAATCATCAATTTATAAAAAACGTACAGTACATTGAACAGGGTCATGTCAAAACACTGCTATATCACTTAAATACACAACATAAGCACACTCACACACAAACACACACACAGTTAAAAGATTTCAAGCTGTCAATCGACTTTATTGAACACGTCTTTAGGATGTGACTGAATTTAGAATGCCCAGAGAAGAACACGCACACAGACATGAAGACAATATGCAAACCCAAAACTGACAACAATCAGGCTGGGGATCAACCTAAACAATCTGGAGCAGTGAGGCAGCAACAATGACAATTGTGCCAGTTCTTGTGCTCAGTTTATTATCTGTTAATTGTATTAAAGAAATATCCATCCATCCATTTTCTAAACGCACTTATCCAGAGCAGGGTTGCAAGGCAGCAGGAGCCTATGCCAACAGCCGTGAGGGTACAAGGCAGGAACATGCCCTGGACCCATGGTAGGTTGAACACACTCACTGTGAAGCTATGGCACCACTGCTGAGCTGGACATCTAATGGTTAATGAACTAAGGGTGGACTAGAGTAAGTGAGGAGATAACAACAGGTTGCTGGTATAAACAAGTGCATAATTATTATTGGGCAAAATGTGCATGAATAAGTTGACAAGGTAGTCTAAAATCTTCACAATAAATAAATGAAGAAATAAATAAATGTAACATCACATTTGCAGTAAAAACTGACAGTCAGTTTACACATTGGTGCCTGGCTATGCCAGAAACACACCCGTAAATCCTAAATATATTCAACTGGTGACGGTGTTCCACGTGGACTCTGTATCCCTCATGTGACCATCCAGCAACAGCCTCGGCAATTTGCTCACTTTAACTTGGAACCTTGTGCTCCTCAGAAATTAAGGAGACCTCTCCACCCCTCTGGACCTCTACCATTGCTGCCTCTGGACTTCCACGTTCTCCTAACTGAGCATGTCTCCTCCCTGTCAAGCAGCTCATGGCATTACACTGGTGCTCTTTCATGTCATGTCCGCAGTCACCCTTTACATGTGACTTTCCTGAGAGCAAACCCAGCACTCCCAAACTTTCCCTTGCATGCCACTCACTGTCGCTCTCCTGAGCACTTCTCTCCGTGTTCCTAGCTGCTCTCCCACTCCCTCTGTACACATTCCTCTTCTTACACCTACCCTTCTTGGCTCAGTATCTTTCTGGCATGACATGTCCGACTCACTCCAATCCAGTGCTCACCTGATGCTTTTCTCTATGGCCTAATTATCACCTGCTACTCTGTGTAGAAGTTGCAAGCTAATTAGGCTACTCATGAATGGGTTCAGCAACCACTTGGACTAATCTTGTGACACAGACTGTCACACTCGCACACACTGGCTAATTTAGCATTGCCAATCCACCTAACGTACATGTCTTTGGACTGTGTGAGGAGCACACACCTGCTTTGATCATTGTCAGGCAGCAGCACCCTCCTAACAAAATATTCTTAACCAAAACAACAAGCATTCAATCACAAGACAGACTGTTTACAACAATATACATGGGGATATAATCTGATCATATTAAAATAAGATAATCATTACTTACTGAAACTAGCTGACAGTGCTCTACAATTACTAGTGAATAATAAGGTGCTTTTCCATAAAATTGCCAAGATTACAGCAGAAAGATCAATTTACCAGAGGGTAAAGTGTTTATAATATGGCACATTCAGTCATATTTCAGCAAAATTGTAATTTTATACAACATCAAATCCATATCAAAGATTTTGTGAATTAGTGTCATCCCATAAACAGAAGTATAACTTAGTCATTGACTCATGCACCCCAGTTTGCTAAAGATGGTTAGCAACATGGCTTCCCTTTCTAGACCTAAGTTTTATGACCTCCTAGGCTGCAAGGGAGAAGGTTTTATTGCTCTTAATGTAGTAAAGCAGGAAAGCAATGATGAGTAACAGATTTTAAGACAAACGTGCACATTAGAAAATAGCAATGGTTAATCATTGGGGAAATGCCAAGAAATGAATTTCAGGAGCTCTGGCTGTACTTTGCAGCAAATGAATATTACAAAAAAATCAAGAAATTTGAGATTAGAACTTGAATGATGTCTAGGAGAACTGAGAAACTGGTTATTTTAACTCTATCAGAATGGAGACAATAGAAATGCTGAACAATAGGACGATGACAGACCGACTGCTTTAAGGATGACACTGAGACGGGATGAAGTGAGCAGGACAGTGAAGTGTGAATGAGCACTGACCTGGAAAGTGACAGCACAGGACTTTTGAGTCATCATAATGAAAAATGCTGTAATGGTCTGCGAAACAGACAGTAATTCAGTAGTAGCTGTGCGGCGTCTGTTTGGGTGATACAGCAAGTACAGCTCTCAAGCAAAGAGCTGTACAAACCTGGGAGTTTGGAGTACACTGTATGATGCATCAGCAGTAATTAGCCAGAACACACCTTATTGCTAAAAATATGCATTATATATATCATCTATATATATAAAATCCCTATGTGCGTCCAGGTGTCCGTGTGTGGGTGTCTTCTGGTGAAGTGTGCATGCGCGGGGCACGGTGCAATGCGCGATATTACTGTCAGAGAAAGTTAGCGGCGTTTTACGGAAACACAAACCAGTATTACTGCGAGAGGAAATTAAAGGTTGTGGGGAACAGCCCGGACACAGACAGGTAGACTTCATAGTTTCACCCAACACATGTTTATTTACAATAGAATGGTGCACACAACCCATTGCCGCAGCACCAATCACCCCTTTAAGTCTCTGGCCACACTCACAATGCCTTTTAGTCTTTGGTCCGCCTCCACTCCTCTCCACCAAGCTTCGTCCTCTTCCACCCGACTCTCGCTCCTGACTGGAGGGAGGCGGCCCCTTTTATTCCCCCCGGAAGGACTCCAGTTGGATCCTGAGGGCTCACAGCCACACCCCTGTGTGGCGGAAGCTCCCATGGTGAAGCCGGAAGTCCACCGGGTGTCTTCAAGTCTCTTCCCCCCAGTACTTCCCGGTGTGGCAGAAGTACGGAGGGCCAACACTCCCAAGGCATTGGGGCGCCCCCTGGCGGTGACCACGGGCCCCTACAGGGTTGAGCTTCCAAGCTCTGTACCCGTGGTCCTGAAAGCCACCAGGGAGGACGCCCTCTCGTGTCCTGGAGGAGGCAAAAGCCCTCCTCCACTCCTCCTGGGCGTCCCGGCCGGGCATGGACGCCCGCCGGGCACCACAAGGTACACAATACAGTGACGCATATTACAGCCACATACAAGCCAGTATTACTGTCAGAGGAGATTAAAGGCATTTTACCGACGCACACGCCTGTATTACCGCCAGAGAAAATTAAAGGTATATTACGGACATACAAGCCAGTGGACGTACAAGACGGTATCCTTCAATAAGGGCGCGCACAGGCATCCTTCAATAAGGGCGCGCACAAAAAGGCGAGCCTCAAAAGGGTGACCTCAATTAGGCGCAGCGAATAAAGGCACGCGTAAATAAAGATCTGCACCTTTGTTGCTCTTCACATATTCCAGAGCCATTTGAACTAAATTATCTACAAACACCTTTATTCGCCACGCTCAATTGAGGTTGCCCTTTTGAAGCTTGTCTTTTTGTGCACGCCCTTATTGAATAGAGCCGTACAAGACAGTATTACTGTCACAGAAAATTAAAGACACACAATACATGGCGGCAGCCCACGAAGAACGGTCAGCTCAGCAAGTAAACATCAACAAAAGAAAGGCTGAAAGAAAGGAAAATACGACCAACAAAAAGAATGAGGTCAAAGTCCCTTGCCATTTAATATAGACTGTTCCTACTAATGTTTATGCACTACTGTTCTAGCGCTCGTTATTATAACGGGCTAAATGACTAGTCCTAATATATGTCTTAAGAAACATAGTTGGGGATACATTTGTAATATACACTCACTGAGCAAATTATTAGGCACAATATACTAGTACTAGGTAGGACCTCCTTGTATTTGTAAAACAGCCTCAGTTCTTTGTGGCATGGATTCTACATGATGTTCTAAACACTCCTTTGAGATTCTGGTCCTTGTTGACCTGATGGCATCATGCAATTTGTGCTGATTCTTTAGTTGCACATTCATGCTATAATTCTCCCGTTCTACCACATTTTGTTAAGACCAGGTGATGGGGAAGGCCACTGAAGAACACTGAACACATTGTCATATTCATAAAACCAGTATGAGATGACTTTTGCTTTGTGACATAGTGCATTATCATGCAGGAAGTAGTAATAAGTAGATGGGTAAAGCAATAATACTCTAAAAGGCTGAGGCATTCAAGCAATGATTGACTGGTATTAATGGGCGCAAAGTGTGCCAAGAAAATATTCTCCACACCATTAAACCACCACCAACACAAGCCATGACAGTTGACACAAGGCAGGTCGGCTACATGGACTAATGCTGTTGATGCCAAATTCTGAACCTTCCATCTGTGTACTTAGGCAGAAATCAAGATTTCATCAGCTCAGCCAATGTTTTAATAGTCTTCAAATGTCCAGTTCTGATAACCCTGCTCTCCACTGCAGCCTTAGTTTTCTTTTCTTGGTTTACAGGAGTGGAACCTGACATGGTCTCCTGCTGTTGTAGCCCATCCACCTCAAGGTTTGACATCTTATGCATTCTGAGATGCTTTTCTGCTCACCACATTTGTATAGAGTAGTTACCAGAGTTACTGTAGCCTTTCTATCAGTTCAAACCAGTATGGCCATTCTCCTCTGACCTCTCTTATCAACAAGGTGCTTCCATTCGCAGAACTGCCACTCACTGAAAGTTTTGTGCACCATTCTGAGTAAATTGTAGTGCAGGGGTGCCCACACTTTTTTGGCTTGCGAGCTACTTTTAAAATGACCAGGTCGAAATGATCTACCTACATTAAAAATGCTATATTATATTATATTATATATATACTGTATATATATATATATATATATATATATATATATATATATATATATATATATATATATATATTGTGAAGGACAGCCGGGTCCCATGCCCGGCAGGGACGCCCCTGCTGCATCTATTCCGGGGGAGCCACCATGGGAAGCTCAGTACCTCCCCCGGGACGCTTGGTGGCAGCCTCCCTGGTGGACGATGATTCCCCAACATGGCGCAAGGCTCCATGGGAGATGGAGTCCTCCACAGCCTGGTTGGGGGCTTGGATGGCCCCCAGGGGGAGCTGCATGGACTTTCCAGCCCAGCTGGTCGACTCGTCAGCCCCACCCGGAGGGTCAATTAGGACCAGGTAATCAAGCACCTGGTACGCCTCCGGGTGGGGTATAACAAAAGGCCAGCCACCACCACTCGAGAGAGCCAGAGTTGGGAGGAAGGAGGACGAAGCTAGTGGTGGAGTGGTGGGAGAGAAGAAGTGTGGTTTGTTGTGCTATATATTGAAGTGCTTTTGGGACTGTGTTGGGCATGTGGGACACGGGGAAGGCGTGCCCCACGGCTGAAGAGAAATAAAAAAGTCTTTTATTTAAGTACGTCTGTGCCGGGTCGGGCGTTATATAGCGCCTTTTACAATATATAGAGTATACTTTATACATAAAATATATGTTGTCGTACCTTGCATAACTGAATAACCTTTATGGCACAATAACAATTCAATACATTTATGGTCACTACAGTATTTGGATTTAATAATCTTCATGTGGGAAAAGGCTGACTCGCATAAATAAGTAGAGCCGAATAATGCAGTCAAGGAGGTAGCACATTTCCTCATGTTTGGGTACTTTTCCTCTGTGAGTAAGTTCCAAAACTGTCCAAGAGCCCCAGAATTTAGCTGAATGTCATCCTGTAGTGTCAAAATCTCATCCTCCACTGTAGAAGAGCTTTAGGTGAAACAGTGTTGCAATTTTTGATTCGGGTGAATCACTCTCAACATCTTCCCTAAATGGATAGCACTTAAATGTAGTGATTGGCTCAAGTAAAGCTGAGTCTTGAAACTGTCTGTCAAAGTTTTGACACTGTCCTTTTTTTCTGCTTTCATATTCTGTATCTTGCTCTGAATGTGTTTCGCGCTTAAGTTTTTTTTTTTTTGAGTCTTTTGAATTCCAGTTTTCATTCTCTCTAACCTGCTCTGCATGTGTTTGGCCCCCTTCTTTTTTAACCTTTTTATAGTGTTTTACTTTGTTTTCTACTCTGTCTTTTATTTCTGACCTCACTTTATCCTGTTTTGTTTTTTCAATGACACCTGGTCCGTGGTGATTATTTCCCCTTTTTCAAGTAATAATTTCCGTTTGTTTACTTTCTTTTTTTTATACTTTCAAATTTTCCTACTTTATCCACATGTGTATCGCGCCAACTATTTTTTTTTGAGCCTTTCGAATTCCACTGCTTTCATAATCTCTAACCTGCTCTGCACGTGTATAGCACCAACGTCCGGATTGGATGTGCTTTTTTTTCAATTTAGTTTCATAGTATTTATGAACAGTTCGAAAGTGCCTTTCCACATTTTCCTTCTTTGGAATAGCAATGATAGATTGACAGATCAGACAAATGCACTTCGATTGTGACATTGTGAGAAAAAAAATCATCTTCCAATTCCACATCCAGCCCATACCCTCCCCAAACAAATTTTTTTTTTTTTAAAATCCCTTCTTTAGTCGATATAAATTGGAAGGCTAACTAGATCACAGCCGGAGTTTTGCAGTAGCTCGCGCATTTGATTGTGTATGCGGGATGACCAGTGTGTTAGAAGAAAAGAGATCTCAGACTGGCCGCCCTGTATGCCAATCAAGTGGAAAGTGCCATTGGGAGGATATATGATAGACTAACGTTTAAAAAAATTTTTTTTTGAATGCAACGCGATCTACCTGCACTACCTTTGTGATCTACCAGTCGATTGCGATCGACGCATTGGGCACCCCTGTTCTAGAGACTGTTGTGTGTGAAAATCCGGGCAGATCAGAAGTACTCAAACCAGCCCGTCTGGCACCAACAATCATACAAAGGTTACAATCATCAAGATCACATTCACATGATTGGCTGAATAGATAATTGCATGGATAAGCAGGTGTATAGATGTTCCTAATAATTTGCACACTGAGTATATCTGAGGAAAATTTAAGAGTGAGCTAGGAAAAAAAAAAAAAACCTTTTTAAATATTTAATAATACATTATATTGCAGAATATAACAGACAATGCCACAAATTTAACAATAATAATAATAATATTATTAACTCAAGGCACTGCTCTCTTTTTTGAGTATTTGAAATTCAATATATGACCATGACTGATTAAATACAGGTAGATGTCTGACTGGGTCAACTGATGCAATATGCAGTGCCTCTGCATTCATGCTGGTAAATGTTTGTTATGCACGGTTATTTAATTTTCAGGATCAGACCTCTGTTCCATTGTATAATCTTTTTGCCCCGTGGCCCTGACACGTCTGAATGTATTACAATTGTTAATGTTCTCTCTCTACAGTCAGCTTGTATGAGCTTCGGGCAGATGACGCCCAAGCACAAATCCACGCATATTCAAGTGTATAACTCTCACTGAACACGGGAAATGTAATGCTCAATGACGATGGTGGAACACAAAGAGCATTAATGCAAATCCTCTGCATTAGAAGCAACATTTTTATAAATGAAAGCAAACCTCAATCAGCAGTCTTAGAAACAAAGTATTTGGAAAAAACTTAAGTTCATTGCAGTTATTTCAGTTGTGCACCCTACCTCCATTTTCAATTTCAAGATCATGTTCCATCAATTCAAGTTTTTGAACTGTGCCCTTCAACACCAACATCCTTAGGGGTGGACGTGTTGATGCAAAGGCATTTCAGGTTAAATTGTCGATACAAAACAGTGATGAAGAATGTCAGTTTTTGGCCAATTGCAATAAATTATTAAAACAACAGAGATGTGCAGTACATCAGAAATTATCTAGTAATTTTAGGAATAACTTAATAACTCTCTGAAGATACATGTGCAGAGTAAACTGGTCAAAGCTTTTAGACAGGCAGCATGGTGTAGTGGTTAAGGCTTTGTAAACCCAGAGATTGCGGGTTCAAATCCTGATATTGACACTGTGTGACCATGAGCAAGTCACTTCACCTGCCTGTGCTCCATCTGGGAAACCAAAAGAAATGGAACCAGTTGGATCGCATTGTAATAGCAAACGTGTGCCTGGTGATAGGGGCTACCCGCTCACACACAGCCACCTTACTCCTTTCCTGGACACTCAGAATGTGGAGGGGAGGTGTTATAATGCCAGGCATGATCTTGTGCTCTCAGTTTGCGGAGCACAGTCAAATACTCTTGAATGGAGGTGAGGAAGCCAGTGAAGTTCTGCAGCATCATGACTGCATATGTATGAGGCTGATTAGCATGATCCATATATGGATGTTTCAGGGTGGCATTTGAGGTTGTGGCAGGTGGCCGGGTGTGGTCATCAGCCACCTGCCTATTTAAGGGGCCGCCTCCCTTCAATCAAGGCTGGAGTCGGGTGAGGAGAAGGACGAGGTCGGAGAGGAGGCGGCAAGGAGAGGCCTGGAGAGAGAAAGAGAGACGGCTATTTGAGAAGCCTGGACTTTGGGAGACTGTTGGGGTTTGTGTGGCAGTGCACTTCTAGACTTATTGTACATATTAGTGTAAATAAATGTGTGGTGATGGCTTTGAACGTGTCTGCCTGTCTGTGTCCGGGCCGCCTATTTCACAGTGGCGTAGCCAGCAGGATGCTCCACCTGGGTCAAGGTGGGGACCTGCATTGTTAGAAAAGTCTGTGAATGGCCCGGCACAACAGGGGAACTCACACACGTGCCGCAGGGGCGGCGTGCACCCAACCCCGCAGGTACAGAGTGTGTTGCGGACCATTAGCGGTCCGCCGTTGGACTATGTGTTTCAGGGGCGGTTCAAGGACGCGGCGGCAGCAAGAGGAGCTGCCAAGAAGGAAGGGCTGCAGCTACGACAGCCGCAGCAGCCGCGGAGCTGCCCGGAGTCTCGTCCCCATTTGTAGAAGGAGGATGAGATGGCCGCCGACCGGAAGTCCCTCCTTGCGACAGGCACGGGGTTGGATAGCGTGTCTTGTGTGCCCGCCAGCTATTGGGTGGAGGCGGGACCAGGGAATGTACATTCCGTGCCAGCCAGAAACCCGAAAGGGGCCCATAGAAAGCAGTCGGCGAGTGGCGCTGCTTGTGAGGTAAGCACACCGTCGACTGACTCTCTCCCTGGCAGCGATTCTGCAGCAGTTGCAGAGAGCCCTTCTGCTTGTCGGATTGCCGCCACCTGAGCGATGTGCCCTCCGGGCGGAGACGCAAGGATCAGAGGGGACGGCTGCCGCACCAGAGCAAGCGCCGCTGGTGAAAGAGGAACGGCGCGGTGCTGGAACTTCTGACCGGAGGAGTACAGCGGGGACGGTGAGTAGGACCGCCCCCGTAAAGCTACGGACGCCGGCGGGGCAGCGTCTGTCCTTTTCCTATAGGCAGACCCGAACCGTCGCGGCGTCCCAAAGTAAGAGGAGGAGTCGGAGGAAGAAAGCTGACTCCTCCGATATAGAAGGACGTGTTGCTGGGTGCACACGTCCCACGAACGGCCGCCCTCTGCCGAGGCAGAGGGAAAACCCGCAGGCTGGGAGGCGAAACGAGAGTGTCCTCCAGTTGGCGATCCCGTGGCGGGGACTACGAAGGTCTCAGATCGGGAGGCCGAGAAAGAGAGCATTGGGGTGTCGGTCGGAGCGGAGAGCATTGGCCCAAACACGGAGGAAGTGCGCCGAGGCGCCGCATCAGGGCAACGTCTCCGTCCCTTGTTTTTCTTTTTATTCTATAGGACCGGGCCCTAGACTGGAACGAGTCGACCTGCCGCCAAGGAAAATCGGTCCTCGTGGGACGGGCCGCTGGCCTCGTAGGGTCTCAGCGTGCGGGGGAGTATTGTGGCAGGTGGCCGGGTGTGGTCATCAGCCGCCTGCCTATTTAAGGGGCTGCCTCCCTTCAATCAAGGCTGGAGTCGGGTGAGGAGAAGGACAAGGTCAGAGAGGAGGCGGCAAGGAGAGGCCTGGAGAGAGAAAGAGAGACGGCTATTTGAGAAGCCTGGACTTTGGGAGACTGTTGGGGTTTGTGTGGTGGTGCACTTATAGACTTAGTGTACATATTAGTGTAAATAAACGTGTGGTGATGGCTTTGAATGTGTCTGCCCGTCTGTGTCCAGGCCGCCTATTTCACAAGGTGTGTCTACTTACAAGGTGATTGTGATTTATAAAGGATAAATTGTGCAGGAATGTGTGTACGCCATATTTAACATGTGCATAATTTCAAGCTCAAACTCACACAGTTTTACAAATTAGGCCCCTGGCCTGTGTGGCTTTATTTGTTAGAAGATAATGAGACTTAAAGCAAAAGTGGACAAAAGACAGCATTCAGTTTTGAGAACACTATTCCTTCTTGAGTTAGCGGTAAAGTCTGGACTGTAATTTATCATGCAGGATGCTGTAACTGCTTCAAACCGTTGGTCACCTTCTGGACTAGCAATCTTGTTTTCTCTTAACCTGAGGATTTACAGTCAGTACATTTCAGTGTGGGGTGAAGACATCACTGCATTGGTCAAGGTAAGATGCTTCTTCCTACATTATGTTACAATTTAAAAACAGGATGAAATAATTCAAGATATCATGCTGAACATTAATTCAAAGAATGAGTTTTTAGCTTGAAACATCTCCTTCTGATAAGAAATAACTGGGGAGAAAATGGCAAAAATGTTTCCAAAATAACCAATTTTATCCCTTGAATCACAATGGCAGGGGCAGAAAATGTCCCCAGATGTATTTATATTATCAGCAACAACTTAATATGCAGGACTGTCATGATTTCACCGATAAGCTCATCTCAGATAATCAAGAAGTGTCCCAATCACGTTAAAATCGATCAAAGAAACAGGGCTGACCACCCAGCTGTCACTGTTACACACAGCTGAGAAAGAATTCCCAGACTTCGAGGAGGAGAGAAAAAAGGCATCAATGAAGAGGAGTAGCAATCCAAGACATTATGATTTGACTGACAAGTAGTAATGTCCTATTCATACATTTACTACACAGTAAAATTATTTGGTTCATTACATTGGTTTACAACCCAGATTTGTGACAGTGTACTGTATTGTATGAACCATTCTTCTTCTTCTTCTTTCGGCTGCCCCCGTTAGGGGTTGCCACAGCGGATCATCTTTTTCCATATCTTTCTGTCCTCTGCATCTTGTTCTGTTACACCCACCACCTGCATGTCCCCTCTCACCACATCCATAAACCTTTTCTTAGGTCTTCCTCTTTTTCCTGGCACAGGAAAACTTCTCCACTCCTCAGGTATCCTCTTACTTTCCAAGATTCCATTAAACAATCTGATTAAAACCTCCCCTGCCATCTCTCCTAAACACCGCCATGATTCCACAGGTATGTCATCTGGACCAACAGCCTTTCCATTTTTCATCCTCCTTTCAGCCTTATCTCCTTGTACTCTTTTGTCTATTATCTGCGTCTCTCTGATTATCCCACTTCTTCTTTGCCATCCATTTCCTCTGTATACTCTCCTGTGCTTCCCCATTCCACCACCAGGTTTCCTTTTCCTCCTCTCTCTGTCCAGATGTCATACCAAGCACTCTTCTCGCTGTCACCCTTACTACATCTGCTGTAGTTGCCCAGCTGTCTGGCAACTCTTCACTGACACCCAGAGCCGGTCTTACCCTCCCTCCCTAAACTCAACTTTGCAGTCTTCCTTTTTCAACTTCCACCATTTGATCTTTGCCTCTGCCCTCACTCTCTTCCTCTTCTTGATCTCCACCATCATCCTACAGACCACCATCCTATGCTGCTTAACTACACTTTCCCCTGCTACCAATCTGCAGTCTTTAATCTCCTTCAGATTGACTCTTCTGCATAGGATGTAATCTACCTGTGTGCATCTTCCTCCACTCTTGTATGTAATCCTATGTTCCTCCCTCTTCTTAATATACATATTCACCACAGCACTGTCCATCCTTCTGGCAAAATCCATTATCCTCTGAACTTCATTATTCCTCTCCTTGACACCATACCTACCCATCACCTCCTCGTCTCCTCTGTTCCCTACACCAACATGTCCATTGAAATCTGCTTCAATCACCACATTCTGTCCCTTGGGTACACTGTTCATCACTTCATCCAACTCACTCCAAAAACCCAACTTGCGGGGCATATGCACTAACAACATTCATCATCACACCTCTAATTTCCAGTTTCATAATCATCACTTTGTCTGACACTCTTTTCACTTCCAAAACACTCTTGGCATATTGTTCCTTTAGAATAACCACTTCCCCATTTCTACACCATGATAGGACAATTTGAATCCACCTCCAATCCACCTGGCCTTACTCCCTTTCCATTTAGTCTCTTGCACGCACAATACATCAACCTTCCTTCTCTCCATCATATCTGCTAACTCTCTCCTCTTACCAGTCATGCTGCCAACATTCAAAGTTCCTACCCTCAGTTCCACTCTATTTACCTTCCCCCTCTCCTCCTGCCTCCGGACACGTCTCCCCCTTCTTCTTCTCCTTCTTCGGCCAACAATAGCCCAATTTCCGCCAGCATCCTGTTGGCTAACAGTACTGGTAGCTGTTGTTGTTAACCTGGGACTCGACCGATCCGGTATGGAAATTTGTATTGATGTCCGCATATAGTGTATTGTATGAACTATATTTATGTATGAAAGGTGTCACATTTGCTCACTGTAGCCTGTGCTTCACAATAATAAGTTTCTTAGTGACTTTAATTTAAATCTAACAAATGGTGCATGTAACTAAAATTAGTTGGAAATACCCAACTTCTCATCACGATGTAGAGTTAGATTTGGTAGGTTTGCAAAACAAGTTTAAATGGCGTGAAGTCAACACATCAGTTTGTCAATTCATTTTGTAAAATATTCTCATTTGTCATGAACACATTGTGAGGTTCCACTAGGTTATAATGGGTATACAGAATTAAGAAATTCATAAATCGCAAGTAACAGGATATTTAAAAGTGCAAAATTCTTTTGTAGTTACTTCTAGTTATTTAGCAGATAGATTTATTTAAGCAACTTCCAGACCACAAATATGACAGTTTACAAGCTTCACAGCACAAGCTGTGGCAAATTACATGATATGCTATGGAACACACAGAGTCAGTAGTAATGGCTGAATGAGCAAACTTGTCGTCTGAAGCCAAGTACCTTACCCATAAGGCCTATAAACAGCTGTTATGAGATCATATTTTGTGCAAAGTAGGAGCCCTGTGTCCATTTTGATGGATGAACACTTGAAACAGTTAATGATAGACAACATGGCTTACATGCTTACCATAATCATGTTTTGTTGTTTATACATTTTTGATAACTCAAGTTTATTGTTCTTAAAAAACTGGCCTATTTTAAACACAATGATGTACTTATTTAAGAATAAAAGTATTCATTAAAAAGTACTTGTATTTATTATGATTTATGTGAACAAGGCTGCTTAAAGTAAGACAAGCATGCATTTATTTTAATTATATGTTTAGGACAAAATGCTTCCTCTAAATTACTATGGAAGTGATGTGATTTGAAACACTGTTTTTCTACAATTTCAGAAAAACAAATGGAAGTAATATTTACATACCACTTAATCAATTCAATCACAATCATGTAAAACAAACCCAATTTCTTCTGGCATATCTTTTCTATAGGCATGTTTACACGTGCTTCAATAACCCAATTATTCATAGAAACCCGTTTTTTTTTTTTTTTTTTTTAATGCAAATGGTTAGAGAAACCAGGTTAACAGAGGTAGATTACTCAGTGAATAACTTGATTATGTGGCCATGTAAATTCATAACTGTTACGGATTTTGTAGTCTGCGCATGTCTGCTGCACTCCATCAGCCTGTGCATGTATTTATTTGTCACATGCTTTCAGTAGTCGCTGGTAGAATGGCCCACAAAATAAATTTCCAGAGGCAAGTGTTCGTGAAATTACATTATTCCTTCTCCTGTCTGAAATAATCTGCCTAAATATTTCAGGAATCACTAAATTTATGTTGATGTCCTGAACATATAGTGATAAACTCAGCAACGTAATCTTGGGAGCAGTAGGGTAACACGTTAAAAGTAATAAGTGTAAGTAAACCATTTTCATTTTCAAGTAATGCAACATGTATCTTATTGAAGTAAAAATACCTGCATTATTATTTTCCCAGCAGCACTGGGTGTAAGGCACGAAATACAAATACTGGTATGTCGGTCATTTGCAGGGCTCAGACATATAACCAAGCAGAAAAGAGTGCTCTGTGTATAATCCAGTAACAGAAACCTATAAATAAAGTGTCATTTTGACTAAACACAATTATAAAATACAAGAAAATTATCCCAGGCATCATGCTTATTTTCTGATTCACAGTGGCTGGTGATGACGTTTAATTCCTTTTTTGCGCAGTTTAAAGACGTCAGAGCGTTTTGACAAATGAGCCATCTAGAATGTTACTTGTGCATGTAAACGCGGATTACTATGAAATGAGGATTCTGCCTTAACTGGGTTATTCACCTTAAACTGATCATGTATGTGGGCATGTAAATACAGTCAGTGAGAAATGGTACTGTATAAGAGTTTCAAGTTAACCAGTCAGATGAGACCCGTCTATGCTCTCTTTCTCACTCAGTTTATTACAATCCATTACTTAAACATACTTATACATACACACTTTCACACACGTGCGCATGGGAGGCAGCTAAAGGGCTTGAGTGACGGCAGTTCTGAGGCATGCCGGGAGGTGGCAGAGTGCACTGACTCTTTTTCTCTCTTTCCTGTAGACCATTCCCGGGAGATTCCATCTGGCTCTCTTGACGTCACTTCCGGGCTCGAACCAATGACTAAAGAACATGGGCCTGATCTTTATGACCTCACTTCCTGTCTTCCCCTTTAAAAACCTGCCCCTTTTCGCTATTTCCTCAGTCTTGTTTTGGACTCAGTTGTATGCACATCAGTGCTGTTTATTTGATAAAAAAAACGACTTTGCAGCCAGGATACCACATTATACGGGTGGCTGCCCCAAACCTTTATCTGAGTATGTCTCGTTATTGTGACATTGGCGTAGCCGGCAGAATCGAGAAGTCCTGGAAGAGAAGGGGACAGGACCTGCAACACATCCAGGTGGGAGCGTACCGGGGCCGAGTTTCCAGGTAGAAAGGGTGTCCCGTGTTGCGGAGTGGCCCGGTACAGGCTCTGCTCCCGGCATGCTCCACTAGGCAACCTAGGCAGGCTAGGGAGTGTTCGGGAGGGGCTCATGGAATTGGGCTGCTTCGGAAGAGGGAGGCAAAGAGGGCTGTTTATGCTCTCTCGGAGGAGAGTGCCCACCTCCCTGTGACGCCAGAGCCCCGATTCCCACCTAGGGGTGCCCCAGACTGGCATGTGAGTACCCTGAAAAACTGGAGGTTCGACCCAGAGCGGCCGACCCCTCAACAAGCCTGGTCCCTATGGGCAAAGGTAGGGCAGTGGCTACGGCCACAGGAAAACAAGCCCTTTCAAGTAATAGAGCAGGTGGCTTGCTATCTGCTTCTGGACACACTACCCTGGGGCTTCACCCAGCCGGTCTGGGGTAGACAATTCAAAAACATGGCAGAGCTCATAGAGCTCGTAGAAAGACAAAGGATGGCCTCACAATCTGGGGGAGATGAACCGTTCCTTGGCCGAACTCAACCGGAGTACGTCCCAAAATTTAGCCCCCCCCCCCCCCCCCCGTACAACCCAGAGCTTGTGCCGACGTCCCCGAGGCTGTGGGCGCGCAAGCCGCTTGGGAATGAAGTTGAATGCAGGTGGAGGGGGAAGAGGGGTTGGTGTGCTCTGACAAACCCGTTGGCGGTCCCACACACAGGCGTGGTGATTGTTAATGGGTATACAGTAATCCCTTGCTATATCGCGCTTCGACTTTCGCGGCTTCACTCTATCGCGGATTTTATATGTAAGCATATTTAAATATATATCGCAGATTTTTTGCTGGTTTGCGGATTTCTGCGGACAATGGGTCTTTTAATTTCTGGTACATGCTTCCTCAGTTGGTTTGCCCAGTTGATTTCATACAAGGGACGCTATTGGCAGATGGCTGAGAAGCTACCCAACCAGAGCACGCATTACGTATTAAATAAAACTCCTCAAATATATTGTGAGCACGGGGGCTGTTCGCACTCCTAGAGGATACAGCCGCTCCTCAAAAAACGCTGAAAGATTACCTTCACATTGCTCCCTTCCTTGCTGCGCTTACATGTGGCTGCTTTGTCAAGCGATATGCTTCCCGCATGGTGCTTCGCATACTTAAAAGATCAAACAGCACGTATTGATTTTTGATTGTTTGCTTTTCTCTCTCTCTCGCTCTGATATTCTCTGCTCCTGACGGAGGGGGTGTGAGCAGGGGGGCTGTTCGCACCCCTAGACTATACGGATGCTTGTCTAAAAATGCTGAAAGATTATCTTGACATTGCTCCCTTCCATGCAGCTGCTTTGTCAAGCGACATGCTTCCCGCACGGTGCTTCGCATACTTAAAAGCTCGAACGGCACGTATTGATTTTTGATTGTTTGTTTTTCTCTGTCTCTCTCACTCTCTCTGATATTCTCTGCTCCTGACGGAGGGGGTGTGAGCAGAGGGGCTGTTCGCACACTGGCCTAGAGGATACGGATGCTCCTCTAAAAAATGCTGAAAGACTGCCTTCACATTGCTCCCTTCCTTGCTGCTGCTTTTTCCGGCGGTGCTTCGCATACTTATAAGCCAAACAGCCCTATTGATTTTTGATTGTTTGCTTTTTTCTCTCTCTCTCTCTCTGAAATTCTTTGCTCCTGACGTGCACTCCTTTGAAGAGGAAGATATGTTTGCATTCTTTTAATTGTGAGATGTAACTGTCATCTCTGTCTTGTCATGGAGCACAGTTTAAACTTTTGAAAAAGAGACAAATGTTTGTTTGCAGTGTTTGAATAAAGTTCCTGTCTCTCTACAACCTCCTGTGTTTCTGTGCAAATCTGTGACCCAAGCATGACAATATAAAAATAACCATATAAACATATGGTTTCTACTTTGCGTATTTTCACCTTTCGCGGGGGGTTCTGGAATGCAACCCCCGCGATCGAGGAGGGATTACTGTAAAACTTCTGCTCTGTTCGATACTGGCAGCAACATTTCCATTGTTGCCCGCCAATTTGTGCTACCGCAACAGAGGTTGAAATTTAAGACCGGTATAACCTGTGTCCACGGAGAAACCCACTGGTACAGGACCACCGTTTGTGTCATCAGTTACAGAGGATCAGTTCAGAAATTAACCATGGCGATCCTCCCTGAACCTCCACACCCGGTGATACTAAGGCGGTGAGTCACATACCACTCCTGGGGTTAACTTGGGCCTAGTTATGGACGGGGATGAGCCGTCTCAAGCTGCCTCTACGCCGTGTAATCAGCCGGCATAGAGAGACGAAGCAGCCACCCTGAGTGACGTGGCAACTCCCGGGCTGTCGCGTGCCAACACGTCATCCACCAGCGCCGCGGCGGAGCGGGAGGAAACCACGCCCCCTGAGGTCGGTCCAGACTCTCTCTCCCTTTTACGATTCCAATTTAGAGAGACGCTGGCTTCTTTTAAAAGGGATTAGTGGAGTGACGATTCCCTGAAATTTGCAAAAAATGCAGTGGTCCTAGTCAACGGCCAGCGCACAAATCAGTCAATGCCACAGGGTCCTCACTTTGTGTTGGACAACGACCTTCTCTATCACGTAGCAATGCATGATGGGCAGGAGAGAAGGCTGCTGTTAATCCCGTGGACCTTCCGGCGGCCGGTCTGTAAGTTAGCACACGCCCACCTCCTAGGTGGCCACTTGGGCACCGAAAAAACCCTGGAGCGGATCAAGCTCTGTTTCTAGTGGCTGGGAATCAATGAGGAGGTTCGTCGCTTTTGCACTTCCTGCCCGGAGTGTCAACTGCAACAAATTCCAAGAAAGGACTGTGCTCCTCTCGTTCCTATTCCCCTGATTGACATTCCCTTCCATCGAACTGGGGTTGATATAGTCAGACCTCTAGAGCCCTCAGCCCAAGGACACAAGTATATCCTAGTCCTCGTGGATTATGCTACCAAATACCCCGAAGCTGTTCCGTTGCGCTCAGCCACTTCTAAAGCCATCGCATGGGAATTACTAGGGGTCTTTGCGCGCGTGGGTATCCCCAAGGAAGTCTTGATGGGCCAGAGGAAACCTTTCACCTCGGAGACGTTCAAGGAGACTGCCAGATTACTGAAAATAAAGCATTTAAAGACCACGGTGTATCATCCTCAAACCGACGGTTTAGTGGAGAGGTTCAATCAGACTCTCAAACAAATGCTGCGTAAGCTGGTCAGCGCGGATGGAAGGAACTGGGATCAGCTCCTCCCCCTCGTCCTTTTTGCCTATCGGGAAGTCCCACAAGCCTCCACGGGGTTCTCCCCTTTTGAATTACTGTATGGGCAACAACCCCGGGGCATATTAGATATCCTAAAAGAAGGATGGGAAGAAGAGGCTCTTCCCTCTACAAACATATTAGAGTATATCGCGCAATTACACATTAGATTTGGAAAGATTCGGCCCCTCCTTAAAAGTCACATGGAAGAGGCCCAAGCAGCACAGGTCCGCTATTACAACCGCGGCACATCTCTCCGGGAGTTCTGCCCGGGAGATCGGGTCATGGTCCTAGTGCCTACCTCCCACTCTAAGTTGCTTGCCCATTGGCAAGGCCCCTACGAAGTTAAGGAGAGGAAGGGGCTCGTCGACTATTTGGTGAGTCAACCCAATCGTCGGCCGAAGGAGTGGGTTTATCATGTGAACCTGCTGAAACCGTGGAAGGACAGGGATCCCGATCCCTCCTCCGGCCAGCCCCGCTCACTCTTCGCTCACACAGCTAGCCTTAACTTCAGTGTGGATTTAATCCCAGACAACGGCAGGAGCTGGAAATAGTTATCCGGGCCGTTCGGGAGGTAGTCAGTGAGAACCCAGGAAGGACCTCTCTGGTTGAGCACAACATTGTGACAGAGCCCGGGGTTATTGTCCGAGAATGCCCGTATCGTCTTCCTGAGGCAAAAAGGGCTTAAGTGGAGCTTGAGATCAAGCGCATGCTGGAACTAGGTGTGATTGAGGAAAGTTATAGTCCCTGGTCCAGTCCCATTGTGCTGGTCAGTAAGCCTGACGGGAGTTGGAGGTTTTGCAATGACTTCCGTCGGCTTAATCAAGTCTCCCAATTTGATGCCTATCCAATGCCACGAGTGGACAACCTCCTCGAGAGGCTTGGACAGGCTCGATATTTGACCACACTGGACATGACAAAAGGGTACTGGCAGGTTCCTTTAAAGGACTCCGCGAAGGAAAAAAATGCGTTTAGTACCCCTAGCGGACACTGGCAGTATCGTGTCCTTCCATTTGGGTTACACGGGGCTCCGGCAACCTTCCAGCGTCTGGTGGACAAAGTGCTCCGGCCTCATAACTCATACAGTGCTGCCTAACTGGATGAAGTGGTCATCTATTCCAGCACATGGAGGGAACACCTACAGCATGTCCGAGCGGTATTGCAGACACTTGGTGAGGCCGGGCTCCGGATTAATCCCAAGAAATGCTTCTTTGGATTGAGCGAGGCCAAATATTTAGGCTACCTGGTGGGTCAGGGTACCGTAAGGCCACAGTGCTCCAAAGTAGATGCCATTTTGAAATGGCCCCGTCCGCGAATCAAGCGGCCGGTCCAAGCCTTTCTCGGGTTAGCGGGGTACTACCGCCGGTTTCGGCGCCCTTGACTGATTTAACAAAGAAGAGGGCCCCGAACATTGTGGTATGGACTGAGAAGACAGGCGCTGCATTTGGTGACTTAAAGCAGGCCCTTACGTCCGCACCTATTTTGATGGCACCTAACTTTTCTTTGCCTTTCATCCTCCAGACAGACGCTTTGGACACAGGCCTGGGGGCCTTGTTGAGCCAAAGTGTCGGTGGTGTGGAACACCCCATCATGTTCCTGAGCCGGAAACTGTTGGACCGGGAGACCAGGTATGCAGCGGTGGAAATGGAGGCTTTGGCGATTAAATGGGCAATTACTCAGCTTAGGTACTACCTGTTGGGCCGGAAATTCACCCTTGTCACGGTCTGGACTGGGGGGGGGGGGGGGGGGGGGTTCGGGCCTTGTCACACACATGCACATGGGAGGCAGCTAAAGGGCTTGAGTGACGGCAGTTCTGAGGCATGCCGGGAGGTGGCAGAGTGCACTGACTCTTTTTCTCTCTTTCCTGTAGACCATTCCCGGGAGATTCCATCTGGCTCTCTTGACGTCACTTCCGGGACCGAGCCAATGGAAGGAGACCTTACTGGCTCCGGCCCCTGTGATGTTACGTCTGGGCTCAAACAAATGGCTAAAGAACATGGGCCTGATCCTTATGACCTCACTTCCTGTCTTCCTCTTTAAAAGCCTGCCCCTTTTCCCTATTTCTTCAGTCTTGTTTTGGACTCAGTTGTATGCACATCAGTGCTGTTTATTTGATAAAAAAAAACGACTTTGCAGCCAGGATACCACATTATACGGGTGGATGCCCCAAACCTTTATCTGAGTATGTCTCGTTATTGTGACAACACAAAGTATGCATTATTTAAACACACACACACACACACACATATATATATATAGAAATGTACATATATATTTCTTTCTTTTAAACAGAATGCATCATTGTTTTTTGCCAGGGTCTTACCTCCACCTTGGGAGGACCTCATTTAAAACCAATATTCTATCCTGAGAAAATATTCCTGGCATTCCATCTAAAAAATCTCCCCTTAATTGAGAACACCAAATTTTAGTACCATTTCTAAGTATAAACAACAGTTCTGGGTTTATTTCTAAGCACACTTGCCCCTTTGGTATGGTAACTAAGCAAATATGGCTTTCTACCAAAGACCATCTTCAAGTAAACAGTGACAAATATGATTTGACTAATTACTTCTGGCAGAATTGGAAGACCTTAAAGTCTTAAACAAAATACCCATCACCCATGCATAAAAGATAAATGCTCAGGTGAAGCACTAAACCACGCAGCAGACAACCATCTCCCCATCTGTCCACGTATAACATGCACTTAATTCCAGTCCCTTGGCATCACCATTTACACAAAACCTCTACCTGATTCAAATAATGGTACTCCTCGGGTTTTTTAAGGTGGAATTCTCCTCTCTCCTCTTCAGTTGCTCCTGCCAACAGGTAATAGAATACATGATAGTTCCTGGAAAAAAATAAAGTAATAATGGTTGAGTGTATTTCACAGAGGAAAATAAAATAAACATTGAATAAGCAGGCACTCAATGATAGGACTGAATCCTATGCAGAGATAATCCATGTACTTACTATCCAAAGGAAATGATTTTTAAAAAAATCTCTTAGGCTGTTGGAACATACAAGAATAACAGCAAAAAAACGAATGTAAATGCAAGCAGGGGATATCTTAAATATTTATTTAGGAAAAAAAATCTGTCACCTTCTTGAAGGTAGAAAGCATTGCCAGAGACTTTGTTTCAGAACCTCCCAAAAGGTTTAATGGAGTTCACATTGGGAGACTAAGTAAGCTATGTTGTAAGAATGGCTTCTTCTTCCAACCACTAGGTGACTTCAGATGCTGTTTAGATAGTGACAACCTTCTTTCCTCAGGAAATGAGTAACCGTATTTTGTCAAAACGCCACACTACACCACTACCAACTTTCAGATTTGGGACTAAATATTCATGCCAGTATACATGCTTTAGCTTGTGCAGTATACTCATGTTGGTTTATGGTTGAGGTAGGATGATTTGTTTGGCCAGAATCCATTTCACCAGTACTCTGTAGTATAATCTAAGTGCTCTTCTGTGATGATAAAGGAGTTTTCTCCAAGGCAAAATGGAAAAGGTGTCAAAAACAAGCTAGGAAGCAAGCTAGACCACCATCTGGTATTTCCAGCAGAAACTCGCCTGACTGTAGCCAGGCCCCTAAGACTGCCTACCTACTGGGTTTAGCTGGAGCAGGCCAAGAAACAGGTAGCTGGCAAAATAATAATAAATATCTCAAAAATAACACAAAGGCCCCATAAGGAGGAGGATAACATCATTCATCAAAGATTCATTACCAAAAAATCCACTTTTGGTCATTCCATGTCAAAGAAATAGATTTTCCAGAAATACCAGGCGAACCCATGTTATCCAGGTGACACCCTGTAAAATTTATTTTGATGTAAGATAAATGCCTTCTAAGATTCAGCCAATTTTGTAAGGGGAGAGTAGTGTCAAATTTGACACTGCTTTATTTTTTCATCAATTTCACAAGACCATATCTCAAGAACTAAACCAAATAACAGGTTCGAATTTTGCATACTGGTACCTTCATAAGTGTAGTATGTAACAAAATCAAAATGTTTGGTCCAGATGACACTACTTGGTAAGAGTAGACCTTCAAAAATAGAAAAAACAATATTTGCGTCTTTGGCATTGCAATGTTTAGGCTCTTAGAAAGCATACTTGTTACTGATACAACCTGCTGAAATTTTTTCCATGTTTAGAGACCAACAAGGGGCTTTTCAGAAGTTATAAACTAACAAAAAACTGCATCAGCGTTTGATCATCAGATCATTTTAGGTCTAATTATCAGACCAGCTTAATGCACTGTGGGAATGTCCAGACATTTTTAAAATTATTTTTTCTGTATCCTACATGGTCCCTTTCCCAAAAAAACAAGTCTTACTTTCTTATGTGAATATTTCATTTTTATTTTCCACTCTAAACATGGTTTGAATTCACCAATAGTCAGTAATGACAATCATCAAGGTTTTCATCACTAACTTGGGTATGGGATTAATGGAAAAAAAAAAATCACCAAAGGCACATTAAGCATAACAGCAGCTGCTTGATTCATCGTTAAATACAACAGTAGTTATAATGAAATGTTAACATCTTGGTATTGCCGCAGCAGAAATGTGACCCATTTAATTTCTGTTCCAATTAAAGTGTGGAGTGTAGGGCATCTTTGTCTTTGAGATCAAGAAAGTACTGCCTCCCACTGACCGCTGTAGGTGCACGAAGAAGTGCAATGACACACTGTAATGCCACCCAACAAATATCGTCCAAGGACGGTACAGGATAGTTTGGATGCATGAAACATCAGGATGTCTGATTCCACTTCACTCTTGTCACGAACCACACCAATTCAGCATTTTCCATCATACATGCACTCAACAGAACCTCCAATAGGACACTGATCTAATGTCTGGGAAACATCTAATCCATCAGGAGTGATCTTGAAAGGGCAGGATCACAGCTGCTGCTTCAGTGGTGAATATTCGGATAGTCAATTAACTCTCTTCACATTCTCTGTTCAGCAACGTGAGATAGGAGATCGTCATTTGATATGAAAAAAGAGTGACATTTTTGATAACTTACTGATTAAAAACTCAATGATTACCATTATTGACACATGGCATATTCAGCATATGTTTAGCTTGAAAATAAACATGAAAGATTTGCATAAGAAAAGTAAGGCTTGTATTTTGAAAAAGAAACAATGAAGAACAAATGAAAACTCTTAAAAAAAATGATATGCACATTCCCACGTGCCATTAGGGTGCTTTGAAAATGAAATCCAAAATGATTTTTTTGGATTTGAGAGGTCTGCTGTTAAAACCCTGATACTGTTAACGTTTCTGTTTATTGCTTTTTTAGAAAGCCTATATAGTTATCTGAATAAGGAACAAAAATCAAAAGTCAGTGTTGGTTACAAATATGTGTTTCTGAGGCCTAAACATGTCTAAAACCAAAACTCAAAGGGCCTGCTTTGACCATGCAGGGTCATCTGGAACAAATGTTTGAATTTCACTGGCTGTACCTTAGAAAGTATTGATCTTACATCAAAACAATTTTACAAGGTGTGTTCTGACTAACATGGGCACACCTGGAAATTTCTGGAGAATGAGTCCAAAGTGCATAGGCCATTGGTTGATTTGACACGGAAAGACCTCTTTAATAAAAAGGTTAAGAGTGAGTGAGTCAGTCAGTCAATCAGTCTGTCTGGTCGCTATGTCTCTGTCATTGTAAAAGATGATGCATCATGTACATTTTAGCAATAAAATGCATGGCATTTGTCATTCCAATTGATGGTACAACACAAACATTAACACTGCTTTTACGAATCCATACCAAATGACATTTAACAGAGACACATGCATTCCATGGTGCACTTCAAGTGTTAACACTGAGGTCTCCATTGATTACTTAAGATTTTAACCCATTGTAGACAGGCACCACAGCTAGTAGATAATAAAGCACAAAAGCTGCATAGTGAAAAATGAATCAATATCAGAATTTTTCTTTACAGTTATCAACAGGGATGCATCTAACCACATGGCATACTCTCAAGTTCCAGGCAGATATCACCTAAATGTGCTTTCATATAAAACTTCAGCAAATTGAGCCACTTGCACACTTAATTATCTTATCAGATGTACCCCCACAAATTTGCCCAATAAAAAAAAAAAATCATTAACCATGAGTAAACACAGAAAGATACCCTGATCATTGTAAAGACAGTCTTGAAGATGGAAACTTCTTAATTTAGTCAGAAAACACTGCTTTATATAATTTATATACTGTATATTGTGTTTGTTTTAAATATACTGTATATTGTGTTTATTTTAAATACATTGTGCTAAGATGCTTATTACATTGCTGGTTATGTTCCTTCATATTTTGCCACAGGACTTTAAGATGTGGTTATGATGCATGTTCATACCCAGACTTATCCAGATAATACAATTTTGTCTGTTCTAGTGTGAAAATACAACACAAAAATGTTTATATGATAAAAAGTTACATATGAATCTCAGTGCCTCTTTTACATGAAACAGAAGGTCACAGTTCCACAGAATCCTGATAAACACATCTGTTATTCCAGATAGAATTATCAAAAAAAAGTACAATAGAAATATTTTAGATATTATTTTCTCAATCATGAAAGCTTCAGTTGTGACCTTGAAAATATTTTTAGCTGTGTCACCAAAAACGGGGAGCCAGAGGGATTTCATTTCCTAATTGCTCCTGGAGTGTCTCTGAAATCTCAAGTTACCAAAAAAATCACTGAAAGACATGGAAGGGCACAAATACTGTACAGTAACAGATCATATTATTATATGATGTTAACCCCTCACTGACTATTATTATTTCTAGAAATTTTCCCTTTTCACAATATACAAAATGTATACATTTTTATGTGCGAGCATTATGCCAACTTTGGCCACTACAACTTAAAACTGCAACACTTGTACCTTAAAAAGAAAAAAAAATTCAAACATGGCTAATAGAAATGGTGTTGGATTAGGTTTGCTTGCAAATGCAATGCAATATTATTATTATTATCATCATCATCATATTATAGTATGAGAATTATAAAGTAAGCGTTAACAATATTGAAATGCATACTCTTTACTTATCTCTCTCATCAAATATCAGAATGAAAAATTACAACATATGATCAGTTATGTGTTCATGATTCAGTGAGAAATAATGGGTATCAAGGACATGATGTTTCAACAAATTGTAGTTGCTGGTATTTATCTAAGGTATATTCTTGCAATTAGCCCTTTTCACACATCCCTATTTTTTTCTTCCATGAGGCATCAGTGATGGGTAAACTTCCTTCTAGTTATCCCAAATAAAAACAGAATCGTAAAACAAGAGCTTCTGGATTGTCACTGATTTTTAGATTCTAAACAAAACATACTTGCCTAAGTTCCAGCAGCTTTCCCACAGAATAAACACATAAAATTGACCAAAACAGGTAAAGGAACAATTTTTTATATGCCATAGCAGCATTTGTGTTTGTAGCCAGCACTTCAAATCTGATGAGTGCATACACTTTACATACTGCCTTACGGTTGATGTTATGCCTTTTTAGTCTGAACAACTGTGGTGCAGTGGTAGCACTGCTGCCTCAAAGTAAGGATCCTGGGTCTTCCCTGCATTGAGTTTGCATGTTCTACCTGTGTCTCGCTGCTTCAGGTTCCTCCAACTGTCCAAAGACATACAAGTCAGGTGAACTGGCAATGCTAAATTGGCCCTACTGTTTGTTTGGTGTGTTAGTGTGTGTTCACCATGCGATGGACTGGAACAATGTTCAGGGTTTGTTTCTGCCTAGCACCTTATGCTAGCTGGGATAAGCTCCCCTAGTGACTCTGGTCTGGATTAAGCGTACTGATTCAGAAATTAGCTTTTGAAAGGGCTGGTTGCTTCTCAATGAAAGACAACTACTGTATGCAATGGTATCTGCTCCTGGGCAGCATACACAACATAATTAAATGAAATTTAAGCATAAGTTTAAGAACCATAAGTTTAAATGCTGCATGTCTACATGTTTCAGGTCAATAACTTAAAACCTCACATACAACAAACTTAATGAAAAGACTTTTGAAAACAATATGAAGATAAATGTTTGCTAGGTAAACGTATATCAAGTATGATTAATTTATAAGATTACAATCTATTTTATATTACAGTATGCTGATATCTGTAGAAACAGAGGGAGCTAACATTAAATACAAAAAAACAGTTTAGCTGAAACTTAATTTTCATATGTTAGTATGCTAACAGGCTTATCTTGGTAATTACAGCAATATTATAGCCTTAGGCCAGTGTTTTGATGCTTTTGTTGTACAGTAATCCCTCGCTATATCGCGCTTCGCCTTTCGTGGCTTCACTCCATCGCGGATTTTATATGTAAGCATATTTAAATATATATCGCGGATTTTTCGCTGCTTCGCGGGTTTCTGCGGACAATGGGTCTTTTAATTTCTGGTACATGCTTCCTCAGTTGGTTTGCCCAGTTGATTTCATACAAGGGACGCTATTGGCAGATGGCTGAGAAGCTACCCAGTTTACTTTTCTCTTTCTCTTGCGCTGACTTTCTCTGATCCTGACGTAGGGGGATTGAGCAGGGGGGCTGTTCGCACACCTAGACGATACGGACGCTCGTCTAAAAATGCTGAAAGATTATCTTCACGTTGCTATCTTTTGTGCAGCTGCTTCCTGAAATGACATGCTGCACAGTGCTTCGCATACTTAAAAGCTCGAAGGGCACGTATTGATTTTTGATTGAAAAACAAACTCTGTCTCTCTCTCTCTCTCTTTGTCTGCTCCTGACGGAGGGGGTGTGAGCTGCCGCCTTCAACAGCTTTGTGCCGCGGTGCTTCGCATACTTAAAAGCAGCCCTATTGATTTGTTTGCTTTTCTCTCTATCTCTGTGACAGCCTGTGCTCCTGACACGCACTCCTTTGAAGAGGAAGATATGTTTGCATTCTTTTAATTGTGAGACGGAACTGTCATCTCTGTCTTGTCATGGAGCACAGTTTAAACTTTTGAAAAAGAGACAAATGTTTGTTTGCAGTGTTTGAATAACGTTCCTGTCTCTCTACAACCTCCTGTGTTTCTGCGCAAATCTGTGACCCAAGCATGACAATATAAAAATAACTATATAAACATATGGTTTCTACTTCGCGGATTTTCTTATTTCGCGGGTGGCTCTGGAACGCAACCCCCGCGATGGAGGAGGGATTACTGTATAGTGCTTTTCAACAATACTTTCTTACACTGCGAAAACTGATCATAGGATGTCAAAGGGGAGAGATGGAATAAACATCATCCTTTCCTGGCTAACTAACAGGAATTAGATTTACCCTTCGATGCAACATGTCCGGATTTTATGAAAAGAGTTAATTAGATAAGGCAGTGTGGGCACAATCATCACTGATTAACTTCATGTTGGTGGTTGTTCACAAACAAAAACCAATAAGCTTATCAGACAGAGACAATGCACACAAATCACAGAAATGTGGCTGTTCAGGTAGATGTGTGTCGGATATGCAGTTCTACCACACAGGGACCATAATCTAGAATTATGGCAAAAATCTAACAATGGCAATTAGCATTTTGGAGAGAAGATTGGTAGACTTAATTGCCATGAAATAATACTCTAATTTATTTCTTTATCAAGCTGAATATTCTCATTGCTATATACTGTACATTACTATGTTCTGCACAATGTACAGAAATGTGCCTGCAGCACTCCATCATTCTCTTCAGAAGTTCAAAATGGTGTACAGCAGGGCTCAGTATTCTGACCTTTATTGTTTTTACTTTACTGTCAAATATCATTACAAAACTTAATACCATACACATTTTCTTTTGTATGCAAATGACAATAAGCTATAACTTTCTTTCAGACTAAAAAGGTAAATAATTGTCTTTAATTAACTGTGTCAAAGAATTTCAAGAGTAAATGGATGATAACTACTTGTCTTTCAACACTGTTACTTATTGGGAGAATGATACAGACTGCAACAATGCCCAGTCACTTTTAAACTCAAAGGGTCTAAACACAACTCAGGCTTCATTTGTGTGCTATTGGACTATTCAGAACTACCAGTTGTGCTGTATCACCTTCCTACTTCAGTGTGTTCACGTGGGATTCTGGTTGGACTTTTCAGGGAAACACGAGGTCACTGTTCATCTATTATTTGCTCTGCTAAAAAGCAATTTAATATAAATTGCATAGAGCAAACTTAACGTATCCAATGTGAATCACTTTTCTCCAAGTTCACGACTGAAAAAAAGCATGTTTGTGTAGCTAGGTTATATTTTTTTATTTTATACAATTGATTAAAGGATAAGTTTGGTATTTTATAAGTTGAAGTTAATTCTTCACAAGTATGGTATCCATGTATTTGCCATGTGAAACTGTGTTCTAAAGTTAATGGTTTTCAATAAATTAAAAAAATATCTTGCCCACACTGGCACATTACATTGCAGTCTATGGGATACAGGGGAAATACTTGAAAACTTACCAAATATGCCCATTTTTCAAACCACGACAGTTGTCAAGTAATGATCCACGTCTTGCAATTGTTCACACGGTAAAATTATATATATATATATATATATATATATATATATATATATATATATATATATATATACACATACACACACATATATTATATATTATACATGTCATTTCTAAATAAAAAAACACCAATATTATGAGATTCAACCATTGTAAAAGAACAGCAGCAGTGTGCTTATTGCTCAGCACCTGGTCTTCCTGCGCAACAAACTTTGACCCCACCCAGATGGCGGTTTCTTCCCGATAGTCCAAATCACAGTAAACGTTTTGTGCCACGTGGTTGGCTTTGTTTTGACTTACTTCTGTATTTATGTGAGAATTCATAGAAGCAAATAGAAAACATATCCTTACCATGACAAAAATAGTACCAGGAATGTGTGATAAAATGAGTATTTCCAGATCCCTTTTGATGTCACAAATACACTATACATCTGAAACATATAAGGCATGGATCAATACTTGACAACTGTCTAGGCTTGAAAAAATGTAAGAATTTGATAAGTTTTTAAGCCTTTTCCCTGTTCCCCATACCCGCATTGTAAAACATCAAAGCGGGCAACATGCTTTTTTTTTTTATTTATAGAAAGTGCTTTAGAACACAGTTTTGTAAGGCAGATGCATATATACCATGTTTGTGGAAAAATAATTTTTCCCAGTAAACATTAAACATACACTTTAAGGTGAAATGTTTGTGTTATGTTATAACTCAGGGAATTTGAGTGGTTTTATTTTCTCTGAAATGCCCGACTTGTAGCTCTGAGTTTGTGGAGTCTTCACATGGAATTTCCTACTTGGAAAATTATTTATCATATATACAACAGCATGTGAGTGCAGCATTATGCACTATTTTTGTTAATAATTGGAAATTCTTTAATAAGAAAGAAAAATGAACTATGAAAAGGTGTGTCTTAATTATTAGGAACGTATTGGAACTTTGTATAATCCTGTTATTGGAATGCTACATCATTTGTTTCTTTTCTTAATAAAAATACTCATATTGGTACAGTGTGCTTACTGTAAAAACAAAGGTATGATTGAACCCAAAGTAAAAATTAAATGGAAGCAAATAATAAATGTAAACGCTTACATTTGTGTTTTAACAGTTAATTACAAAATGATACCCAATATTCCTAAAAGTCTTGCTATGCTCAGAATAGATGGGCAGAAAAATAGCTAACATACTGTATTACTAGTAACTGTCATCTGATTCAATGGAAGTAAAGATGCATGTTGCTCTATAAATAAATGTCTGCCTACTGATCATAAACATGTACTCTGAGCAGCTCTTGAAAGTCAAGCGGTTGTCTGCAGGGACATTAGGTACTCAGCTCAAGCCATACAGGTGCCTGCACAGTTCAAGGATTTATGGCCCAGGTTGGAATGCTTCTGCAAAAATAACTAAAATCATCTTAAATTAAATGTCTGGGAAGATGCTGCTATTTCAATTAAACTCCAGATAACTGACATCACCACTCTTGGAATATGTTTGACAATTTTTGGCTTCCATTTGATGCAAACAAAAGTGTACTTGCTACCCCATATTGCATTACATCCTTTTCAGGTCCGTGTTCTGCTTAAAGAAGGAGACTTGAAGTGATGTTGATATGTATTTGTGTGTACTTGTAGAGATTTTATTCACATTTACTGTATAATAAAATAAATAAATAAATAAATACATAAAGCATTCACATTTACCGGTACTTTAATTTATTTCAAGATATTACCATATTTTTCGCACCATAAAACGCACTTTTTTTTCCCCAAAAGAAGGTTGGAAATGTCTGTGTGTCTTATGGAGCGAATATTGCATCACAGACCATGATGTGTATTACCTGACAAAAATCGACATCCAGGGGTAGAGGGCGACAAAACTCACTGTTACGTTACAGGCATTCCCTCTGTGCTTGGAGGAATGTTAGACTCATTGACTCGGCATCTAATCCTTGCGTGTGTGTGAGTTGCGAAATGTAAACAAATGTAAACAAAGGCAAGATGGCACTGACATCTAATGAGGGAGCGAAGCAAGTGCAGAAAACAAAATACTCAGCAGACGATGTTTTGCGCATTATCACTGAGTCAGACTCTGATTTTTCAGAATCTGATTTTGTTGAGAGTGATCAGAAGATCGACCAAGAGAGTGAGGAACTGGCATCAGCTGATCGGGACACCAGCCGATGCCACCCCAGCTGAGCGCATTCGTCCAGCCATGCACCTATGACAAGGTTCGTGTGGGAGGAATACCTAGACATTGATCCGTGGGAGCCAAACTGGCTACAGGACTTCACAAGACAGTATGGCTTGCTGTTGGACTCGACAGATTACCAGCTGCTGGACTACTTCAGGCTGTTCTTTCCTGAAGCTGCCTTTCAGCTACTGTCAGACGAGACAAACAGGTATGCAGAGCAATTTTTGAATCGAGGGCTGTGCTTGCACCGCATTCTCGTTTTTCAAACTGGAAACCCACAACAAAACACGAGATGAAGGGCTTTGTGGCATTACAAATATAGATGGGACTAGACTGGCGATATAACTTCAGGGAGCATTGGTCCAAACATGCGCGATGATAGGTACGTGCTCCTGCAAAGTGATTGTGAGCAACTGAGCTTCATAAATTCTGACACTAGCGATGAGGAGTTCTTGGGGTTTCCATAAAACTAGAAGAGTGTTTGAACCTTAAAGTCTCTCCTTATTTGTTAATGACAGTGATGATATTTCTTAATACCGCTGTTGAATTTACATGGTTGAAATATTATTCTGCTATATTTTATTAAACATATTAGTACACCATTTGGTTCAGAATATTTTTTTTCTTGTTTTCCTCCTCTAAACCTAGGTGCGTCTAATGGTCAGAGGTGCGTCTTATGGTGCAAAAAATATGGTATTTCCCATCTAAAAAGGAAAAAGTATTAGAGGAAGAAAGATCTTTTTAGTATATAAAAAAATTAAAACTTAAAATTAAAATTTGTAGAAATACTTGTATAACTAAAGCCAATGTCACTTTGCATGACTTCTAGACGGAGTTTTTTGTCAGATTTGCCAGATCACTGGACCATGTCAATTTACATGCTTGAAAATAACTGGGCATGTCAAATTCAGTGACTGTGTGACAACTTTCCAGCAGAGTCATGCCTGCCACTAATTCTGACAGCCAATAGCGCACTGCCTAGTGTAGCCATTGCCGTTGGGTTAACAAGTATGGAGAGATCAGCTGCAATCTCAGCCCTATTTTTTATTTTTTTTACTTTCTATTCATTCGTGGTACATGGTGAGACATCGGACATACAAACTTCTATTCTGTTTGTTAGGTCCAAAACAAACCCATTCCTTATTTCGCATTTCTGCATTATATACATTGTACTATCGGATGAGCACTCATTGGGTGGCAGCTCTCACGCACACAGATCCATCCCTACGGCTAAAGACAAAATCAAACCTGCATGACTTTATTGGAACAAGTTCCAGAATAGTTGGAGTGACTCTTTAGGTATGCCAGACTAGGAGACTGGCCTTCGCAGGAGCTTGCCACCGACTGCCTCCAACTGACATTTGCTGGAAAAGTCATCTAATGTGACATGGCCTTAAGCTACCATGTTTCCCCGAAAATAGGACCTACTCTGAAAATAAGCCCTAGCATGATTTTCAGGTTGCTCTGTAATATAAGCCCTAGTCAAGATCATCAGCTGAAAAGTAAGGTGCCTAAGGCCAGTTTTATACTTCACGTGATGCGACGCGTGTGCCCGAAACATCCATTAAATTCCGAGGACACCTTGCCACAGTATCTCTGAAAAGGATTTTAAATGATTACGTCCATCAATTCGGGGATGCGCCCATTCCAGCAGCATCAGTGCAAGATAGAAACAAAATCCCTGGACGGGGCATCAGCTCATCGCAAGGTGAACACAAGCACACAAATGCAATGGCGTCATTGTAGCTTCACCAAATCCCCAAACCTTTATGTCTTTGGATGGAAAACTGAGCACACTGTGGAAACCCACAAGGAAAACATGCTAACTCCAAGCAGGGATCACAAGGGATGCAACTGCATGTGAGACAGCAGCGCTACTGCTCTGCCACCGTGCACCCTATATGTGTAACTATTAGCAGTATTCATTATTTAAACAAAGTTAATGATTTATCTGTAAAATGTAACATACATATTTTAATGCAAGTATAAATCTAAGAATTCTAAATGTGCAGAGAGCTGGAATATTATAAATTTAATGTGTTCTGTGTGGCGATGCTGCTTGCTGCTGCTGTCAACAACTGACTCAGTTTTACGATGACGTTTCTGATGGTCTGCTTTAATGATAAAGTAAACTACAAGGTCAAAGAGGACATTTTCAGTTTAAAGCTGAAATTTCCACTTTAATCACAAAATAGACATTTTTATTATGTTTTTATTTTTTTTTCTCTGTGGCTCAACTATGCCGCCGTACATTCTGATGGTATTGTAAAGGCACAGAAGATAGTATGTGAGACTTTAAAATGTATCGTGTCATTATGATCGGGAATATGCGACGTGTGAATATCAAAGCACCACGAATGCATTTGTATGTCAGCATTTTGCTTCACCACATTGAACCATTCATCAAACATCGAAGCACGCACATCAACCCTGGAAGATCCTAAAAGTGGCTGGAGTAGCAAGAAATTCAGGGTTTGAATGTGGAGAGTTATGACGATATTCCAGAAGAAGATGACATGACTGTATTTGGATAAATGTATATCGTTGTACATGAATAAATATAAGATATCCCCCGAAGATAAGCCATAGTGCATCTTTTGGAGCAAAAATTAATATAAGACCCTGTCTTATTTTCGGGGAAACACAGTAGGAATTACTTTTCTCCTTGACAACACATATTTATATGCTTTAGTGTTTGGAATACCGATAATCCTATTTTTCATATTAAATTATAAACCTTTGCTATTGTGACTCTTTAAATTTTAGTACTAAAATTGTATATGTTATACATGTCTGCTGCAATCTTTGCTTTTTTGCTGTATCCTGTCTTTTCTAAGTACTGTGTATCATCTTATACTCATCGCCATCTCGGGTTTAGCCAACTGACGTGATTATTTATTTTTTGGCAATGCTGTGCTCAACTTACCGCTCATTGTGCTCCTGGTAGACGAGTCTTGACTTCTCCAACAAATACTTCTCCACATATGCCCTAAAAAAACCAAGAGTTAAAACAATCAGTAAGCAAACAGCAGCACAAGCATCACTTTGCCCTGTAGTCTACCAGGTTCAATTCATTACACTAAAATATAGCCATCTGCTTAGCAAATCAACTTAGTGTGAGTTAGAGGTGTGCGATATTGGCAAAAAAAATTATGTCTCGATATTTTCCATGAGTTTGATTATAATGATAATTAGACAATATTCTGCATTCTTTAAAAATGTGTTTATAAAAGTCTTATTGATCTAGCTTGGTCTTTTAAATAGGATATTAATTGTAGCTTACTAACGAGATAATGGAAGCAACATGTCAGGAAAACAGGTGTTATTTATTTACTTAAAACTGAAGTAAAACAACACAAAAACATTAAAATCACCATCAAAGTACTACTGAGGTCAAACAGTGCAAGTATGAGTAAACCATTTCAACGTGGCCTACAGGATTTACACAAAAGACCAACAAAACTACTACTGAGGTCAAACAGTGCAAGTATGAATAAACCATTTCAATGTGGCCTACAGGATTTTCACAAAAGACCAACAAAACTATTATAATGACAGCATTTTATAGAGACACTTACCCTTAATGTAAACAAGACATGAATCGAAAGGGAATAAATACTAATCAAAATTGAACTACAGGGCATGAACATAATAGTCTGGATGAACATAGACTGCATTGTTGTAAGGTGAATTGTGTAGCATACAAGCAAGAACAAAAATCTAACAAACTGTACTATAGTGTAAAAATCCAAAGTACTGTCAAGTACTGTACAGGAAAGAAATACTATAGCATTTGTAAACAAGTTCTGAAATATATTGCATAAAGATACAAAAAAAAAAACAAACAAATGTATAACATTTTTAAACAAATTACTAACCAAAACACCCAAACCTATAATATTTTTAAACAATGTTCTGTCTAATATTGTACAAAGATATCGGTAATAATAAAACAACTGTAAAATTCTATTGAGAAAACTTCAAGTTGTGTGACAGAAACACCAGTCTGTCCACAGCAGCACAATTACATGTTCAACGTTTCCTCAATTTGACAAAATGTACTTCTTGTGTTTTCCACTACTCAAGTGTATTTACATCACTGTCCACCTCAGGTATCACCAAGTAGCTTCTGATCTCTTTTTTAGCGGCAGTGTGAAAGACTCTGTGAAAGACATTGTGTCATCACAGCAGGGCGAGGATCTGTGTGAGTGTTTTAAATAATGAAAGAAAATAAAAAGTGCTTTGGAATCAAGGTCACCCAGCCAAGGTGGCTTGCGAAATAAAACACGCCCAATAGGCATAAGCTTTATACAGAAATAAAAACAGTATGTTTGAATATGTTTTTTTTTTGTTTTTTTGTCTGAAACCTACATATGGGGCTCCATGCTAGATTAATTTCACTTTGCAGATGGTGAAACAAGTTACTTGTCGAGCTGTCTTCATTGGGAAACAATTTCCAACATAGTTCACAGATTGCCGTCTTTTAAGCAACTTCAGTATTTTTAAAGCCAACCCACCTCCACACAAGTGAGGATGATCCACGTCTTGCAATTAAATCTAACAATGTAGATTGCAAGGCTGTTTATTTCCGGTGCTGTTTATTCACTCAGTTTTAGGAAGATCTGCTAGCTTCACTTGTGGTGCGCTGACTGTAGTCTATCTTTTTAGGTTACATGAGACAGTGAATGTGTGGACTCTCAAGGCATGTTCTTAATTGTTTTTGCAAAGTGAGTGGCATACTCAATAATTTCAGCTTGCACATCGTTAAAACAACAATAACAATATTATTGTACGACAATACAAACTTCACACTCCTAGTGTGTGTAGACAAAGATTTGAAGTGGGTCACTGTGATCTGTAATCGGTGAGGTTTATTCCATATTATATTATTTTAACCAAAATGGGTAACTAAGGCCATGAATCGTTACAGCTGAAAACATCTAAACTATGCAAATCAGCTGACAGGGAGAAAACATCACTGCCATGTAAGTAACCCGAGAGGGACATAAGAAGAGACAGGTGGAGACAATTTAAGCAGGCTGTTAAAAGAAAGTAGGTGTTTCCCATGGTTCGATGATCAATTTATGGTCAACAGTTACTGTGTGCTATTTCCATTTACCTTATACCAGCAAAAGAATGTAGCCCAAGTGCATCTTCTCATTTTGGAGCAAGAGAAAAGCTCTGGCAACGGCACTGAACCTTACAGCTCACCTATGGACAGAAGATATCACTCCTGCCTGTAACTAGGAACCATGCCACCCGCACTCTCAAAGTTTCCACAGCCAACTGCAGGAACCGCAAGCTCTGCCAGTAGTTTTCCTTTGAAAATTGTATTATTGTGAGTGTCTAGCCAATATATAACACTAGAATTACCAGAGCCTACGAAAAAACTTGTAGATCCGGCCCACCTTAAATCTGTTCACACCCCTCTGTCAGCGTCTTTTGTCCTGTATATGTGCCGATAAAGACAAGCAGCCTGCTATTCCATCCCCCCACCGCTGCAGAACATGCACAAAGTTCTCCCAGCTCATGCCTTGATTATCTGGGAGTGAAGTGCTGGAGTTTTAGAGTGGAAATAATAGATTGGAATTTGGAACAAATGCACTTCATGTGTGTTCCGTTTCTACAATAATCTGTGTAAACACATTGTTAAAACAGAAACATTTTATTAGTAAATGACAAAACGTTGGCATAAAGTATATAATGTGTGAAGCCTGAAGTCCAAAGATCAAATAAACACTTTCACAAAAGGTTCAAGGACGATACAATAGCTTCTGTGGTGTAGCGATAACATTTACTGACTTGTAATCAAGAGTCCCCAGTTTGATCCCCACTGGCTTCTATATTTGCCGTTTTCAGTAGTGAGCTGCTCTTATTGTTAATAATATACAGTACACACATACATTTGGTTTGCGTCTGTAACAGACGGTGTACTTTTATAGTACTTGTAAAAGTTACCTTTTTTTTTCAGTTTTTTTTCTCTCAGTCACAATCACGATACATACTACCACCCCGCAAACCCCCCATACATACAAACATACATGACAAACAAACGCTGCTGAATCTGCCTTCTTTGTGTGTCACCGTCACTTAATTTTTTTTATTCAGTTTTATTGAGTGTTCCTGCTCACGCTGAATTAGTATGCACCTTATAGCCCGTGATGTCAAAAAAAAAAAAAAAAAAACAAAAAAAAAAAAACCAGACATAGGTATATATGATATTTGGAATTATTCATTTTATGACCTGTATAGTACATTTCAGACAACATTGTGGCACGGATGCAATATTATTCATATTATTCATATTCATTTGCATAACATCTTGCGGTTGTAATCAGTGACCGTGTGTTTTTTTTTTTTTTTTCCCGATCTTGCCAGTCTCCATGTTGCTGTAGGGTGTTGTTTCTTTTGTAGTCCGGGACATGCAGATGAAAGAATAGTACAAAGAGGTCAGTTCAGCGCTATATGCAATCATCAGATTCAAATGTTAACAGTTTACACACACGCAAGGACCGTCCTTCCTACATTTACGATATGTGTACCTGTTGCAATGCGAGTCTTTTGAATTCCACTGTTTTCATTATCTCTAACCAGCACTGCATGTGTTTGGCCCCCTTGTTTTTTAAACTCTTTATGACATTTTACTTTGTTTTCTACTCTGTCTTTTATTTCTGACCTCGCTTTGTCCTGCTTTTTTTTTCCAATGACACCTGGTCCGTGGTGATTATTTTCCCTTTTTCGAGTAATAATTTCTGTTTGTTTGTGCTACTGCAATCTTTACTTTCTTTTTTTTTTAATATACTTTCTAATTTTCCTACTTTCATATTCTTTAACTTTCTCCGCATTTGTATTGTTCCAACTTTTTTATTTTTTTTTGAGCCTTTCGAATTCCACTGCTTTCATAATCTCTAACTTGCTCTGCATATGTATAGCGCCAACATTTGTGAATGTCTTTATGAAGTTCTACTTTGTCTTTTACCGTCTGTCTTTTAATTCTGAGCCCAATTGGACGTGCTTTTTTTCAATTCCACTTGTTCCGGGCTGATAATTACTTTCCTTATTTTCTGAATTTGCACCTAGATTATTCTTTTTCTTTTTTGCTCTTCTTTCTTTCCAATGCTTTTGAATCTCTTTTCTCCGCGCTGCTTTCTTCTTTGCTTAGCCATTTATAACGTATTGTCCTTATACGCTTTATAGGAGGTGAGACCCTGGATCTATGTGTGCTCAAATCCTTTAGACGACTGAATGTTTTGCTGCCCGTGGTCTTATTTGATGTTGGTTGTAAGTAGGGAGTGACTTGCAAGAATCTCATGTTCTATGTCATCGCGAGACGGTCTTGGGTCAATCTCTTGGCACAAAGACTCAAGTTTAAAGTCCCTGTGAGACGCTCCGTGGCCATTCTTTTTCGTCTCGCGGGTCTTTTAAGTGTCTTCCGTGATCATAACGTGAAGTTTACGTCTCGTCTCCTGTCTTTCTCTCTCAGGATTTTTTTTTATAATATATATATATATATATATATATATATATATATACACACACACACTAGGGGGCTTCGCGAACCCCCATATTTGGTTTTCCAGATACACACTTTTAAGATTGTTTTTTCTTTGAATTGTTGCTATTTCATTAGTTTCACTTTTATTTCAGAACTTCTGTAAAAACAATATTTGTAATCTTGCGAGTCCCAATATGCTGAATCTTTTTAATGAGGTCAGGATAGGTTTCTCGGTTTGAAATTTCAGCACAGACAAAACGATCTACATCATCAGCATTTAATAATTTTTTTTTTACAAAGTAACAAAGTAAGTAGAGTTCTGCATTGGACTCCTGTCTGTAAAGTCGTGCTATTTTCCTCTCACAGTTCCAAAAGTACATGGGTTTACCAAGGTGATACCCCAGCTTTTGTCTAGGTTTTTGTACAAGGGCTAGACAGAACGTTTTCTGACTCCAGGGGTAAATTTATGTTTTTAAATAAGCAGACAGATAAATATATATATATATATATTAACAAAGTAACCAATAAATGCATGTGCGGTAAACTCCGTTTTTGAAATTCTCAAGATTCTTTATTTGTCACATGCATAGTTATACAGGACAACACGCAGTGAAATGCATCCTGATCCACTTATCAAAAACTGTGCAAAGTTAGAAGAATATCAGTTAGATTAACAAAAAGTCATAGATCGAAAGATAACCGTATAATAGAACATAATTAATAAGTAAAATTATGTGAATAAAGTAGAATTAAGTGTTAAGGTGCAATAGTGTAGTAATTATTGTGCAAAACCAAAGTTAGACTGGTGCATAGTTAAATGAGGCAGTTTGTTTGTTTGCGCTACTGCGATCTTTACTTTTTTATATTTTCTAATTTTCCTACTTTCATATCCTTTAACTTTCTCCACATGTGTTTAGCGCCAACGTTTTTTTATTTTTTGAGCCTTTCTAATTTCCCTGGTTTCATAATCTCTAACCTGCTCTGCATGTGTTTAGCGTCAACGTTTGTAAACATCTCTATGACATTCTACTTTGTCATTTTACTCACTGTCATTTATTTAAGAGCAGGATTGGACGTGCTTTTTTTCAATTCCTCTTGTTCCGGGCTGATAATTACTATCCTTATTTTCTGAATTTGCACCTCGATTATTCTTTTTTGCTCTTTTTTCTGTCCAACGCATTTGAGTCTCTTTTCTCAGCGCTTTTCTTTCTTCTTTCTTCAATCATCGACGTTTCATTTCTACCCTATTCATTTCATTTCTACCGTATTGACCTTATACACTTTATATGCACTGAGCCCTGGAGCTGTGTGTGCTGCATGACTGCCTTTACACTACTGATTTGTTTTTTTTTGATATTGCTTGTAAGTAGGGCGTGTCTTGCAAGAATCTCGTTCTATGTTCCCGTGAGACGCACCGTGGCAGGTCTCTTTCGTCTTGCGGGTCTTTAAATTATCTTTCGAGAAAAATCAAGTATTGTAGACTATCAGGACAGGGGACAGGATTTCTTTTTATAATAGAGATATATTATATATATATATATATATATATATATATATATATATATATATATATATATACACACACACACACACACACACACACACACACATATATACAGTTATATGAAAAAGTTTGGGAACCCCTCTCAGCCTGCATAATAATTTACTCTACTTTCAACAAAAAAAGATAACAGTGATATGTCTTTCATTTCCTAGGAACATTGGAGTACTGGGGTGTTTTCCGAACAAAGATTTTTAGTGAAGCAGTATTTAGTTATATGAAATTAAATCAAATGTGAAAAACTGGCTGTGCAAAAATTTGGGTACCCTTGTAATTTTGCTGATTTTAATGCATGTAACTGCTCCATACTGATTACTTGCAACACCAAATTGGTTGGATTAGCTCGTTAAGTCTTGAACTTCATAGACTGGTGTGTCCAATCATGAGAAAAGGTATATAAGGTGGTCAGTTGCAAGTTGTGCTTCCCTTTGACTCTCCTGTGCCAGCATGGGATCCTCAAAACAACTCTCAAAAGATCTGAAAACAAAGATTGTTCAGTATCATGGTTTAGGGGAAGGCTACAAAAAGCTATCTCAGAGGTTTATTAAACTGTCAGTTTCAACTGTAAGGAATGAAATCAGGAAATGGAAGGCCACAGGCACAGTTGCTGTTAAACCCAGCAGGTCTGGCAGGCCAAGAAAAATACAGGAGCGGCATATGCACAGGATTCTGAGAATGGTTACAGACAACCCATAGATTACCTCCAAATACCTGCAAGAACATCTTGCTGCAGATGGTGTGTCTGTACATCATTCTAAAATTCAGTGCAATTTGCACAAAGACCATCTGTTTTGCAGGTTGATGAGAAAGAAGCCTTTTCTGCACCCACACCACAAACAGAGTCGCTTGTTGTATGCAAATGCTCACTTAGACAAGCCAGATTCATTTTGGAACAAAGTGCTTTGGACTGATGAGACTAAAATTGAGTTATTTGGTCATAACAAAAAGCACTTTGCATGGCTGAAGAAGAACACCGCATTCCAAGAAAAACACCTGCTACCTACTGTCAAATTTGGTGGAGGTTCCATCATACTGTGGGGCTGTGTGGCTAGTTCAGGGACTGGGGCCCTTGTTAAAGTCGAGGGTCGGATGAATTCAACCCAATATCAACAAATTCTTTAGGATAATGTTCAAGCATCAGTCACAAAGTTGAAGTTATGCAGTGGTTGGATATTCCAACAAGACAACGACCCAAAACAGAAATCTACAAAGGCATTCATGCAGAGGGAGAAGTACAATGTTCTGGAATGGTTGTCACAGTTCCCTGACTTGAATATCATTGAAAATCTATGGGATGATCTGAAGCAGGCTGTCCATGCTCCATATGTATGTGTGTGTGTGTATAATTATATATATATTATATATACACACACACACTTATTTAGACTTTTAGCTTAATATAAGCTGCAATCTCTAAGAAACACATTCCAAGGGAGCGTGCACCCCCTGCTGGATGCAGTATGCCATAAAACAACGATACACAATTTGATACTTATGGTGTCAAATTGAAGCCACATTAATAAGCTAATTTCATCAAATGTGTCATCTTTTACTAACTAACTAACTAACATGTTACACTTAGTTTTAACAAAATGCTGTAGATGCATTACACAGATCGCATGACTAAGAGGAGGGGATAAAGAGTAGCAAATAATTTTAAGTTTATGATTTTGTTTTTATGTATCTATGACTTTGGGTAATGTCTGACATATAAAGAGGGTTTATAAAGCTAGTCTGAACTTCGCATGATACATTCTCATTCATCTTACATTGTGGGAACTACCATGAGGGACAGTATCTAGTGTATTGGCAAACCCAAAGGCATGAACTTTTGAAGACGACCAGGCTGTAGAAAGCTGAGGAGTGGTGTCATGATTTGATATAATTGTGGATCATTAAATGCTGCCAATAGTTACTTCAATCTGTGGGCACACTTCTAACATTGCTGGGGATGTGAACTCTGAGTTGGGACATGTGCATAACTGATGCAACGGGATAAAAACATGGCTATGGATACAAATCCTAATCTGATCTGCGGATACGAAATCTCTGAAGTATTCAAAGTTTATCTTTTCTCATGTGTATGTATTGTTTTGATCCTCTTGTTCTCTCGACCACGACTATTGTCTCTCGTATTAGGCTTCAGTTTCATTTTATATATATTTTTTTGTTTTGTTTGTGTTTTACGCGCATATCCCAGTTTTTGCTCAAATGTTTACCTTCTAGTTTGCTGAAGGGTCAACTAGCTTCTCACTTCTGACAGCTATCTTATACATTTAGTAAGTGTACCTGACCCAGGGAGCAGCTCAAGCTGAGGTACATGACAAGTTATTCATCCTGTCAATTGGATCAACTCATATACATAGGATGATAACTGTTCGAGCTTTTCTTGTCTCTAATAAAGACAGCTTTACAAATCTGCAGATCCACTTACAAATGTACACTATACTTGGAGTGACTGGCAAATAATCAACCACTGATTTGCTCACATTCTCATATATGGCCCTAGATGACAGACTACACGGCCAAAATAAACACATCATATGCCAGCACAAATAAAAACACACATCCATGATCCTGTTCTATAAACGCCCGTCAGCATAATGTACTTATAAAGGGTATTTCATCCTTGTGTAAAATGCATGATGTAATGATACAACAAAAAGAAGAATACAAATTTAAAGATCAATTATTCTTTAATGATACTGAGCAATCATCAAAAAAGCTATTTGTAGCAATCTTTCATATTTGTCAATGGCTCTTTCAAAAACACAATAAAGGTGTCACCTATGACAGGCAGCAGTGGATGGTTTGGTAAGGAAATAAATCAAGCGCTAACCATCCTTTCACATGAGTGCATACAGTAATACTCTCTCCATATCGCATTGTTTGTTTAGTGTTTCTCTTTGGTAATGGTCATATACTTCTCTTTTCACCTAGGGCCCTTGACACAATTTAAGAAGAAAGTCTGCCTTTCATTGAGCCATGGATCATTTCAACACAATTCTTCCCTTTCTGACCTCAGCTTTGGAGTCACCCTTCAATGTCGTCCAACCATTAGCTGACAATTTCAGCTCCGCTTGGCTATACGTGTAAAGACTTGAATTGCAGTCCTCCCCTTATTCTAAAAAATTATTTAACTCAACTTTTATTTTATTTAGATCAGATTACTGTCTTTAGCCTTTCTGTAGTGACTGTTCCTCCAACAAAACTGCTAATGAACTCTCCCAATGTAGAAATCTTCTAACACTATTACAATAAACATCTTTCTTGAAAATTTCCTAAGATCTCTGTAATCCATGGTTATATTCTGCAAGAATTTGTCTGCAGATATATTGTATTTAATTTCAATAATCATTGCAGAATCACCAAATCGTCCCATGCTCTTGTTTGCAGGCTTTTGTGTAGGTAATTTAAAAAAAAAAAAAAAAACTCTGCCCATTTTTAAACATGATGACCCACCTTTCTTTCCACCTAATTTTGGGTGATGTCGGTTCATTAAAGGACATTATGCTTTTAACATGAGTAGATAATGCCTCGATTTCTTCTTGGGGTCAATAAGGTACAAATGGTCTATGTCTACCTACACAAAAATATTATCAGAGTTATAAACTTTACTGTATATACAAAAAATGTCTCCATGTCTCCATTATTTAGCATTACTTTCTCTACGTAAGAGTACATTCAACACTGAAGACGTTGCTGTGCATCCACCTATATTACACACACACACACACACACACACACACACACACACACACACACACACACACACACCACAAACATGATCTCTGCTATGGCTACTCAAGAAAGAATGAATATAAATTTTGCTGGAAGAATGAAGCTAAAAAGGTAAGACAGAAGAAGCTCATACTTGGGCAGTAGCAGTTAAGAGTGTTTCACAGACTATTTTAAGTGTACAAAACATGTATGTGGATGCAGAGATGTAAAATGTTGATGTGATATGGTTTAATATTCATGAAAAATCTAAGTCCTAGATGGTTAATGAAATTAAAGACTTCTTTAAGAAAAACGAAAGGTGTCTAAAGAGAACCAAAAGCTTAAAAAATAAATAAGAGTAAACAATTCAATTTTCCATGTTAAGATAGAATAAAAAGGTAATGTTGAGCAAAATTAAACTGCTCTAAGAGGACAAGACAAGACTAATATAATGACTGGGCATACTTAAAAAAAAAAAATGTTGTAGAAGTATGAAGAAGAATTAAGATGAGATGACTGCCAAATTTCAGGATGTTAATCAGAAAAGCATGTCATTCTCAAGTGAACCAGTAGAGGGCACTCCAATAACAACACTAACCTGCCTTCTTCCTGCCTCACCCACAAGTCACCTGGACTAGATGTTCTGGGAGGTGTCCAAAAATGCATCAGGTGGGTATGGCTGTAGTATGGTAATTATTTCTGATATATCTCTGGATAGATATATAAATTGTAAACCCTTTGAAGACCTTTGTAAAATCTGAAACTCCCAAAATTACTGAACTCAGTCATTTTTTGTTAATTGTACTGATCACCATTCTATAATCTTTTTTAAATAGTTTATGATAGGTGCTTTAAAATCATAAATATTCTGACTAGAAATTTAAAAGAAAATTTGGCTTGGACTATCACAATATAAAACAGACAACTCACAGAAAATGAATGCACCATTTTTTTTAATCATGTTTTGATATTTTAAGTATTTTATATACACCAATAGATTTACATTTCAATCTATTTGCATTTGATTAACTCACATATAATTTTACAATCATTTGGTTTATAAAATCTTAATTTAGATAAATATAACTGTTGACAAGTAAATAAAGACCAGTTTTCCACCAGAAAGATCAACTAATTGGACTGACTGATTAAACAGATGCCATGAAAAATGCACCCACTAAAGGCCATGTGCCATTACACGACATTTCCAGCAATTTTCAGTCTAGTTGCTCATTTACATAATCTCAGAGAGTTGGAAGCAGTTGGTCGCACACTTTTGTGAAGGCGAGTCACGTACTGTGACATACCCAGAGTCCAATTAGTCTTTGCCTCACTCCGACAAAATCAAATTGTCTTTAGTCATAAGGTTAGGCTCAGCGTGCATTAGAACTAGCAAGCAATGAATGTTCATCTGGAGGTACAATGCATAGAACGCAGTGATAAGGAATGCGCACAGGTCTTTTGGGTCTCACAAACAGAAGATAAGCTTGTCTTGCCCCAAGAGGCAAGGTCACCTGCCAATCACTGCCAGGAACTGCGCTATGGCCTGTAAATTCTGAAGGTCTCACACAGTTCCTGGCAGTTCACTTTGGATCATGATAGTTTTCTACTTTCATTTTGTGTTTTTTTGGGATTCATTTGATTTCTGACTATTTTGCTCTCTATTTTGACTATTCTTGAAATTTCTTATTGGGGCCTGTTTGCCTTCGGTTGCCCTTGCTGGCAACTCCTTTTTGCCTAGTGTGCGCTACAGAGCTTCATGTATTTACAGGGCCTGTTGTGAAATAAACCTTTTTACTTAATAAATATTCAGCGCTTGTCCTCATTACTAGCCAGGATTTGGCAGTGATATTCCCCACTATTGGGCATTACTGGAAGTGTCTGGTATGCTTGTGCTTTGGAACTCCCAGTTTACAATTACAATGTTTATAATACATAATCTATAACAGGTGACTTCACTGCTTCTTGTTATCTTCAGTTACAAACTGATCTCAAATTGGGTTTTGGGTGTGCTGCATACAACTAAATGCATGGGAGCAGCCACTCCTTCAAGCTTTAGTGAATGTACATAATGTACAAGTGGTTAAAAGAGACATTCTGCTGAGTAATAATAAACCATAATCACTACCTCCTATGCATGAAAAGGGATTTACACAGTGTGGTAAAAAGTGAAAAGTAATTCTACAGCTGAGTCAAACAGATAGTTTCATCTGACAGTTAATGACCAGACTCCATATATTTTCAAAAAATCTGAATGAAAGCAGACTCCCCAACATATCATAAAATCCACTGCATCGAATCCTCTTAGACAATACTTAAAAAAGAATGACTTAAGAACATTTATGGTAGGCCCCTGCAAATTTTGTTTTTATTCTCCAGCTTAACTGGAGTTGTTTTTTTATTTATTTTTTTGTCCACCCTGGCCATCTGACCTTATCATCTGACTGTCATTTAGAAACTTAAAAAAAAACAATTCAATATTTAGGGACTTCATTTCTTTTAACCATATATATTTCTTATGCACAGTAAGTGTGCATTATTTATTTATCTGTTATATACTATTTGTTCATTATTATTCTTATCTAAGTTTAATTTGTTTTTCATTTCATGTAATTACCTCTTTGACGTGCTGTAAAGCAATTTGAGCACCATCCTGTGTATGAAAATGAAAGTAGTGATGTTGTTGTCACTTCAAATAACATGGGCACCATCTCTGCTCTGTCCAACATTTCTGCCTATAATGGAAAGGGTATAGTCTGCAATACTAACCTTGTATAGATTTTGTCCTATTTGTTACTTCCGTTCTCTTCTTATTCTAGCATTGTGCCCATTTTACTAAAGGGGCTTTTTTCTAGTTACTTATTATTTGGCTGATGCCTTTAACCAAAGTGACTTAAACATCTGAGATACAACTGGTTACATTGTTTTTGTCTTCTCTATTGTAGCATAGGCATGTGAAGTGACTTGCTGATGGTCACACTGTGTCTATAGTGAGATCTGAACCCACAACCTCAGGGTCTGAAGTCCAGTACACAACACTGCCTGCCTAAAGGATATGGCAATATTGCTCGAACACGGAATTTGCCATTTCTGGTTACTGTATCAACCAACAGCATCTGTGCAAATGTAGTGCACGCTTTAACTCTGGCACATGACTGACCTGTGATGCTTGACTAACTAAACCTTTTAAACACATCGTCAAATGGCAGGCCATCTCCTTTCTCGTCAAGTGCAATTGAAAGTGCCTTCCTACATATTTGATTTTCCTTTGGTTATTTTAATGGATTTGAAAATCACTTTATATGAAAAAATAGAGTTCAGCCTTTTCACAGAAAAAAGGTGAATTGCAGTAGAGGGTCATGATTGATATGACAACCCAGTAAATTAACTTTACATAAAACAAAAATAATAAAAATGCAGTACTGGGTGCCATGCCTCTGATATTAACAATTCTGACTACATGAACCAAACAGAAATAGCTTCACAAAAATTGTACAGGCAACTGTGTTGAATAGAAAAGAAAAAAATTGAAATGCTTATTGACAAAAAAGAAGGCCAAAGCCATTGTTAATGCATATAAATACTAGTACATTATCACTGACAATAAATGTCTTGGACCCATCACTATTATTACATGCTACACAAAGATTCTGCAAAGAAACATTTTATAAAAGCATCCATCCACCCAATTTGCAATCCACTAAATGCAGTTCAGAGTTACAAGGAGTTGGAAGATTGCATCTTCTGTCCAAACTGGGGAGATGTAACTGTTTCATATACACTTGTAGAAGGTGTGTTGATTAGGGAAATGCCTCCAGAGTACAAAATAGAAACAAATTACATAAGGAAAACGAAACAGGTGCAACTGTGGTGAATCAATCAACTGTACATGCCATGTCTGACAGACGATCACACCCATGTCCTGGCTTGGTGAATTATCATGAAACAGTCATTTCCTCTGTGCAAGAAAGACACAACAATTCCCTTTTGTTTGATGACATTCCACTTATCCGATGGGTTCAAACACACAAATGGATTTTTTCATCTTTACTTGCACCAGCCTTTTCAATGACAGGAAAGCTGCCAGGAGTTGTTCTTACCTGCCTCAAGGGTATCTTTGCATACGTTCAATAAGATGTAATCATGTTATGATAATGTTGTGACACTTTGTCATTTGCAAGTGTTTATAGGAGTATTTTTTGAGTTAGTTTCTGGCTAAGCTAGCTGTAATATTCAAAGCACATTCCCATCAGGGCAATAAAGGCATCAATCAATGATTACAACCATGACATGGAAACACTATGAGCATGGAAGAGCTCAGCTTCCTATATAAATCGTCTTCCTGTCTACCTTGGAATGATCACTGTTAATCTTTATTATGTGACACTTAACCTTAACTATGTTCTTGTGTCCGTTCTGTACAATGTGGGCCACTTTATTAGCAGCACGTTCAATTGACTGCTTGAGACATCTTCTTTAGTCCAGTAATATTGTCAGCATTGTCTGCAGGTCAGAACAGAAGGTGCAGAATACACTAATTACAGTTAGGTTTATAAAGATGGTGTCTTTATATGCAATTGATCTTATGATTGCACAATTTGCAAAAACATCCATCCACTCAATTTGCAATCAACTAAAAGAAATCAATAAACACAGGGGGTTGGAGCTGATCCTGGGCAGCACATTGCTAGATTCAAACCAGGACAATGGATACTCACACTCTTAAGCAGGGTCACTTCAGAGTGGTCTGTCAAGTAAGTATGCAGTTCTTTGAGATCTTGTGGGGGCGGGCATGGGAATTCAAAGAAATGGGTTGGGGGTTGAGACAACATGGGGAGAACATGGGGAGAACATGGGAAATCTGCACGACAAGCTCGAGGAGCAGGAATTTGAACTTAGGACTCAAGCCAAGAAGTACTGTATTTGTGTGAATGACTGGTCCACCGTACTACCCATTAATAAAATCACATTTTAAAAATACAACAGACATAGCACTCATTAAAGTGTCATAAGAATGATATTAAATGACTGCCAAGCACAAAAATTATCAATCAGTAGCAAAAACCACATACAGACAACAGGATAGCAATAAGAGATAAAATTATAACCCAACACAGTATAAGGAGGAAAAATCATAATTTCAACACTACAGTGGCAAGAAAAACTAAGTGAACCGTTTGGAATTTACCTGTTTTTCTGCATTGATTGATCATAAAATGTTCTCTGATTTTCATCTGAATCAGAAGTACAGACAAACACAGCATGCTCCCTCTAATAACACACAATAAGTATCTGAGGTCTTTTCTGAAAACACCCATCAAACATTCACAGTGTGCTGCTGAATAAGTCAGTGAACCCTTGGACTTAACAACTGGTCAGACCTTCTTTGAGAGCAATAAGCTCTAACAAGCACTTCTGGTAGCTGCAGACCAAAACTAACAACATTCAGGAGGAATTTTGGACCATGCTTTGTTACAAAACTGTTTCAGCTCATCCATATTCTTTGGATGTCTGGTGTAAACATCCCTCTTGAAGTCATTCTACTGCATCTCCATTGGGTTAAGGTTTGGGCTCTGATTGGGCCACACCAAAAGATGGATTTTCTCTTTTTGAAGCCCTTCTACAGTAGGTTTCCTTGATGTTTATGGCCACTGTCCTACTGCATTACCCAACTTCTACTGAGCTTCATCTGGCAGCTGACATTATCCTGAAGGATACCTTGATAAACTTGGGAATTCATTTGCCCCTCAGCAATAACAAGCTGCCCAGGCTGTGAGGCGGCTCTGCTGGACAGCCAATTGAATTGCAGGTTTTTGTCACATGATTTACTCGACTTGAGTCAGATAACCCTCCCCCAATCCTAATCTTAACCATAGTGTAACCAGGTGTTATCACACTGACATATAATATAAAGTGACAACCTCCTCAAAGTAGTGGAACTCTGGAGGTCCACAGCGAGAGTATTGCCTAAGTCAGCAAAGCTGCCCCAATTCATGATGCTCACTTCACTGTACCTCACCACTGGAATGATGTTATCAAGTTGGCATGTGATGCCCTTTTTATACCATATGCACTGCTGCATATACTTCATAAACGATTCAACCAGACCACAAAATATTTTGACAATGGCATTGTGGAGTATCAAGATGATATTTGACAAACTTCAGGTCTGGAGTGCTTTTTTTCTTTTTAATTTAGAGAGCAGTAGTTTCCTCTTTTTATTGTCCTGCTATATGCTACATTTGTAAGTCGGATATCAGAGCTGGGAATGACGTAAGACCCAAACCGATTGCGTTCCAAGTAAATTATTTGGAAAAACAATATGGACGTGCCAAGGAAAACCTTTTTTGTGCTTGCTCTATAGTAATAAACAGCAGTCAATAACAATGCATTATGTGGTATTTTGCACATCCAAACACTGTAGCAACATGTCCACAGATAGAGGTTAGACAGAAATGCTGTAGCTGCCACTAAAGTTTGTGGTCTGTCGTCGTCATTTTGGATTGAGGCCATCATCTGAAGTCAATACATATAAACTCAGACTTCTCAGACCAGCCTCAAGTTTCCGAGTTGTAAATCTGATTTAAGGGGCATTCCAGTTGAAAATTCTGACTTCCTACTTCAGATGGGACGCAGCAATAGTCACCAAGCCTATTCAATGTTTTGTGTATGATAGACTCATGAACAGAGACGTTAACTTGTTCCAATGATTCCTTCAAGCCAACAGCAATTACTCCAACACTCTTTTGTACCTCATTGAGCATTCGGCATTGTGCCTTTCTAGTCTTCCTGACTGGGTGCCCACTTCTAGGGGGAACAGCCACAGTGCTAAATCATCTCCATTTGTACATATTTGTCTGACTGTGGACTGACAAATATCTAAACTCCATGAAATTACTCTGTAACCAATTCCAGCTTTATTGAAATGAACAATTCTTAATCATAGATCTTCTGAGATCTCATGCTTCTCATCAGCTTAAAATGTTTGTCCCCCATCCCCCACCAGGTCAAAATACAGTAAAACCTCCTCGATCGCGGGGGTTACGTTCCAGAACACCCAGCGAAAGGTGAAAATCCGCGAAGTAGAAACCATATGTTTATATGGTTATTTTTATATATTTAAGTCCTTATAAACTCTCCCACATGGTTTATAAATATTCCCGTACAGTTATACAACATAAACCCTTTATATTCTCTTAGTTATTAGGTAAGATTCGTTGAAATTATGTATGTAAACACAGTTTATATACTACTCACAAACATACATATCGTATATCATTGAGGAGTTTTATTTAATACGTAATAGTTTTAAACATATTGTAATTGATTAGGTAATATAAAAATACGTGAAAAATCTATAACATGTAAATGCTGTACATATAGTGCTGGGCGGTATACCGGTTCATACCGAAAACCGTTTTTTATTTTTTTTATGATATGGATTTTTCTTATACCGCAACACCGGTTTAAATTGCCTAAACGACGTTCGGAAAGTGGCGCAGCAGGAAACTGTTCAAGTGGGGACCTTTTTCACTGCTACACTGCTAAACACAGATTTGTTGCACTAGGGCTCTTTTTCACTGCTACACCACCAAATAGGTAGCGGTAGCGTAGGTATTGCGCGGTGAAAATGGACAGAGAACATTCCGAAACTGAAGCCGACGATAAAGTTGAACATGATGAACAGAAGAACTTTTGCCGAAAAAAAGGAGTCACGTCCGTCGCCTGGAGATGCTTTAGTTTTAAAAGGTCAGATGTGTAAATACTGTTTCTATACTACTGGATAATACTGCAAGCCAAGTTGTACTTGTTTCATTTGTTTTCAATACAGTGTAATGTACCTGGGTACTGTGTAATAGTGTGACGACATGTTGACTTTATTCTTGACATTTCTACTTTATTCTCGCCGTTTATGTCAAGATTAAAGTCGACATGTTGACTTTATTCTCGTAATTTGTCATTAAAGTTGAACATCGTAAACTAAACTTCATCGTAAAATGAGTATTTAATTTACTAGATTTTCTCAAACCCCGTCATAAGTTATATAGCACATTAAATGCTTTGTGTTAAGTGATTCTTAAACTGACTTCTTCTTGCACTAAGAGGAGGCGCCGGCAGCGATCGCCGCACAGAATACATTCACTTCATGATCTTCCTGCTCTCTGAACATTTAGAATGTTAAGATAAATACTTAACATAATTTTCATGGTGAAATGCATTAAAGCATGCATTAATCATATGGGGGCACGGCGGCGTGCCTGCCTTGCATTCGCATGTTTTTCTGGTGGGTTTACTCGGCGTGCTTCAGTTTCCTTTCAAAGTCATGTAGGATGTGGGGTTTTGTTGTGCTATATTGACCCTGCTAGTGTATGTTTTGCTTGTACTCATCCTGCGATGTGCTGGCGACTCGTTCAGAGATGGGCGCAACTCTGAATGGACGGCATAATTAAACATGTATAACGAAGATATTTTTAAAGTTCTGAACACTCCGTGGGCTAAGTTTATAACTAGTTTTAATTTCACAAAGACGTTTATCGTGTGGTGATTGGTTATGTGGTGAAAGAAAAAGGAAGGATAGGAACTGGGGTTTTGGTACGTCAGATAGAGACAGCAGGCATGCAATAAAGATAGCCCGCTCAGAAGAACATGCATTGAATTCTGTGTTTGTGTCTCCGACCAGCAGATCACAAACCCAACATTTACACAATATTTAAGTTAAACCTGTGCGATAGCTATTCATACATCCAGTTTTTTGGAGCCTCGTCACACCTGCCATAAAGTTCTCTACACTGAACATACACCTGGGGACCCCTTACTGCGAGGGAGCAGCACTACCGCCTCACTACCGTGCATGTGTAATACCTGCTTTAATGCATTTCATCATGAAAATGATATCAAGTATTTATCTTAGCATTCTAAATTTTCAGAAAGCAGGAATATCATGAAGTGAATGGATTCTGTATGGTGATCGCTGTCTTCTCTTAGTGCGGAGGAAGTCAGTTTAAGAAGCGTAGTGATTAACCACTGGGTCGGGGAACGTAACACAAAGCATTTAATGTGCTGCATTAATTTATGACGGGATAAATTAAGTAATTGATTAAACATTGATTTTAGGAAGACGTTTAGTTTACGACATTCTACTTTAATTATGAAGTAAACTATGAGAATAAAGTGGAAATGTCGACTTTAATCTCAACATAAACGGTGAGAATAAAGTGGAAATGTTGACTTTGTTCTCGACATATAGTTTGTTTTTTTCTTCCCAGTATAGCTTAGCTTGAAGCAAGGTCCATATTAATGCAGTTTGCCTAAATGATGGTTCAGTTGGTAAAGATGTCATCACCAAGTTGCACTTGTTTTATTTTATTTTAATTTGGTGAATACTGTGTAATGCACCTGGGCTTGAAGTCTTGAAGTAATAGTGCAACTATCAGTAATAATACTATTATTTATTTTATTGTTATTATTTATTAGTTTAAATATTATGCAGTTTAATGATGATAAAGTTGTTTAAAAAGTCACTTTAACGTGTCAGTGGACAGAGATTGTTAATATTAACAGAAAGTGTAGTTGGTTTACAAAAATATTTACTATTTATTCCTTTTCTAAGACATATTCGGTGCAATACAATTTTTGACAAGCACTTCTGGATATTTTACTAAGTCTAAATGCCTCTTTGTATGGTTGAAAATATGTTGTCAAAATTATAGTTTGTTTTTGCAAAATTTGTTCAATAAAAAGGTTCTATATTTTGACTGCATCTGTCATGCAATGTGATACCTTCTCCATTAGTGCCACCCCCTTGAAAACTATCACTTTATGGGGCAATGCAAAGCTGTATTAATACTTGTGTGCACATTAAAATGTTTTTTTTGTACAATGTACAATACTCTTGACAGTGGAATAGGTTATTCTTAGCCAGTAATTGCAGTGGAAAATGTGGTTAACATCCACTCATGCATGGGGAAAAGAATACCGTCGAATACCGTGAAACCGGGATAATTTAGAAAAATACCATGATATAGAATTTTGGTCATACCGCCCACCACTATGTACATAAAACCAAAATGTTATTTTAAAGATACTGTAGAGCGTCTCCGATATCGCATTTGTTACAGCCATTACGATAGACAGGCCACCGGCAATAAATACCTACAATGCAAGAAAAATTGTATAAAATGTGTGCACAGTTACAATAAACGTACTGTACATACATGTACTAAGTACGTAGAAAAATAGTTATGGGTACTCACCAACAATGACACGACAACTTGTCAGATAATGATGACATTGACTGCACTGTCACAGCTCTTCTAAAGGAGCCTCTTCAGGCGACTGTGTAGCACCGCCGTCATCTTCTTCCACTGAAGGCGTACTAGGCAGTGTTTTGCGGGTAAGGAACATTGTGATGGGCAGTTGCTGGCGCTGCTTTTTCATTTGTGTAAAGAAGTTCTTATACACTTCCGTGGCACCATCAAGAGCATTTTTAAATTGCAAAGAATGAATCATTTGCAGGTCCCATTCTTCAACTGATGTCTGGAGATCTTTTGCCATTCACAGAATGGTTGCGAGATGCTCGAGAGTTAGGCCGGCGTCTTCTTCCTCTGCTGGGTCGTCTTGTTCTTTCTCACTCGCTGACTTGGTCATCTTGGCCAAATCTTCATCGCTCGGAGTGGGCATCGAGCAGCTCATTGATGTCATTACAGGTCATGTCGTTGAATCCCTCTCCTCCTAGCAGTTTTGCCAGCCTGACTGCCTTGTCAACCACCGAGTGATGAATTTCTTCTGCAGAAAAGCCCTTATTGTCGTGCACAACTTCTGGCCACAATTTCTTCCAGCAGGCATTAACCATCTCTTTCTTCATATCATTAAGGGCCTTCTGCACGATGTGATCATGTACTTACGCCAGTACTCCTTCAGGGAAAAGTCATCGTCCGTGTCCATTGCCTCGACCATGTGTTGCAGGCTGTTCCTTGTGTACAATGCCTTGAAAGCCCGGATAACTCCTTGATCCACTGGCTGAATCAGTGATGTCGTATTTGGTGGCAAGAACTCTATTTTTACACCTTGGTAGGATAGATCCAAGGGATGACCTCCAGCATTGTCCAGAAGTAAAAGGACTTTGAAATCCAGCCCTTTATCTGCCAGATAGATCTTTACTTCCGGGATGAAACATTGGTGAAACCAATCCGACGTTATGCGTTTCGTAATCCAGGCCTTCGGGTTGTGCATCCAGTACACTGGCAGCAGGTTTTTATTCTTATTTGTCAGGGCCCAGGGGTTTTTGGACTTATAAATGAGCCCAGACTTTATCATAAAGCCCGCAGCATTGCCACACATGACCAGCGTGTGCGATCTTTGTGAGCCTTAAACCCCGGGGCTTTTGCCTCTTCCTTCGTGATAAAAGTATGAGACGGCATCTGCTTCCAAAATAGGGCCGTCTCATCCATATTAAACACAGTTTCAGGCTGATTTCCGCCTTCCTCAATGATCGCCTTGAACGTGTCGGTGACAAACTTCTCGGCTGCGGCTTTGTCTGCGGAGGCAGCCTCTCCTTGCAGGTTAACACTGGCCAAGTTGAACCTTTTCTTGCATTTTTCAAACAAGCCCTTGCTGGCAGTAAATTCACGGTTCTCGCTGGGGGATTCAGTGGAAGTTCCAGGTTGAGGGACGTCGTCTAGAGCATCTCCGGCATTGGCAAACATATCATAAAGTTGCTTAGCCTTTTCTCGGATGATATTGGTATCCACGGGGATGTTCTTCTTCCGGCAGTCTTCGATCCAAATCCCTAAAGCAGATTCCATCCGGACTACCGCCTTATTACGTCCAATTACACTTCGTTTCGCGTCCTGGTTAAAGGACACTGTGGCCGTAGATCGTATATTCTTTTCCTCCTTCTTAATATAACAAACCGTGGACTCGTTGATGCTGTAGTGGCGTCCTACAGTGGCGTAGCTTTTCCCTTCCTTCAACATGTCCAACAATTTTACCTTTTCAGCAATTGTTAGCATCTTCCATTGGTGCTTTGGCACAGCCCCAGAAGCAGTAGCAGGAGCAGATCGTTTTGTAGATATAATGAAGGGCTTGACTACAGTACGCACAAAGAAACACGTTGATGCTGAATGAGCGAGTCGAGATGCCGGCTTTCAGCGAAATCGAATTCTGCGCTCCCCGTCACTGAGCCAGTCAGCACCCAGGAGCTTAACCGCATGCTGTGATTGGGTAGCTTCTCAGCCATCCGCCAATAGCGTCCCTTGTTTGAAGTCAAATGGGCAAATCAACTGAGAAAGCATACAGTGCTGTATACACGTACCAGAAATAAAAAGACCGCAGACATCCGCGAAGCAGTGAAAAATCCGCGATATATATTCACATATGCTTACATATAAAATCCGCGATAGAGTGAAGCCGCGAAAGTCGAAGCGTGATATAGCGAGGGATTACTGTATCTACACCACACTTCCAATCTCATTTTTTCTCCTGTACTCCAAGTTTCCTAACTTCTGACTCCAGTTAGCTTTTGTTAATGTCATCAACAAAGGGTTTCACAGACTTTTTCCAACCTACACCTTGGAAGGTCTGAATGATGTATTCAGTATGCACAGGAACAATTCATTAATTTGTGTGTCAGTTGAACATCAGACAATGTAGTAAGACAAATTTAGACATAAATGTGGTTATTTCCAGAACATACTTGTTCTTGCCACTCAAAGCCTAAGGGTCCAGGCAGAATTTAGCTGGATACTCTGCCATCCATGTTTAGACCACCAGTTTGCAAATATGACTGCATAAGTATCCTAAGGGGTCTGCAAACTCTGCTTAACTACATGGTAAGTTGGTGTTAGAAGGTGCATGGTGGTCCCAAAATCATATGAACTCAGTGCCACTTAAATTCCTGAAAAAGCATATGACAGAATTAAACCAATCAGATACATTTGTATTATAATAAGCTAGAACACTCAAACCAGTAACAAAAAAAAAATCTCCTTCCTCCCCTTCTCTCCTTATTGGTCAGATTGTCTTATTGCTGCCCTCTCTGATTGTTCCAAACAGCAGGTCTCTCTCTCTCAGCACCCTTCCTTAATGCAATCCATCTTTCTCTTCCTTGGATTTCCTCTTGCTCTTTGTTCTTCTCCTTTCTGCTGTGCTGCTCATTTTACTAAACTTCCCTCCTCCATTCTTCACATCTCAGCCTTGATTCATGAATCCTGTCTTTCCAGCAAAAGTACATACAGTATATCTAATAGAAGAAACAATGCATGATGTGCTAGGAGTCAAAATAATCCAAAAAACCTTAAAACTACGCAAATAAAATGCACATCATGTGTGACCTGATATGAACTATGGTTGACAAAAATACTGCTGACTTTAAGGAACTTGTAGAAAAGTTCAGAGCAGGGTGAGTCAGCCAGTCCTCCATCACCACAAGGAAAGCCTGAGCACAGACGTGACCACAGATAGAGTGTGAGGTGAAGAGCAGCAAGGCGTATCCTGAATTATGTGCTGCCTGCTTCTTAATATGCTAGAGCTGCTGATATTCATCACCCTTTCACCAGCCATCCATTTTTATTATTATTATTTATTTCCATTAAATCTGAGATCATCTGTGAGTATTTGAAACAGCACATTTTGTACTCCCTCAGCTGCTGTTTAAAGTGCTTCTTGGTTTCTGTTCCTTCAGATATTTCTCAAATATTATCTCATGTCATGCCGAAAAATCTTTAGCATGTGGTGAGTATCAGAATCACAAAGGTCAACTTCTCTGTGTGTGCCGTCCATAACATGAAAGGGAACAAGAAGCCAGAAGCAGCAACAGGAAGGAGGCATAGCCATAAGCTTAAAGGTAGTTTCAAACCATAGCTACAAATTGTAAATACAAAATGTCTTACTAATAAAATATTTTTTTAATATTTAAAAATGAAATGCTGTAATGCAGAATTCCATTAATTGATTTAAATCAAGAAAGACACTACTGTGTTATCTACCTCTACAGGAAGTATTATTGTACTTGTATCAATAAATGTTATTTAGTGTATATGACCAAAAATTTGAAAATTGAAAAAGGCCAAAGACCAATGAATCAGTTTTGCATCTTCCATCACCCATACATCAGACTGAGTCTTTAAAATAGATGTTAACTTTCTCCAGTTAAAGTCAGATAAATCTGAAGTTCTATTAGCTTGTCACCTACAACAGGTGAAAAGGATTTCTTCTCTAAAATTCTTACTAATGTGTTTCTGGACTAAAGTGAGGAGTTTATGGATTACTTTATACACCTTTGTACTTAAGATTCTTTTTACTTTGGTTAAGAGCTCGTTTTTTCCATCTGTGCAGCAAAGTTCAACTGTGTCCATTTCTGCCTTCTCTTTAACTTTAAACTGTTACAGCCTAATTATTGTAACACGCTGTTCTGCAGTGTACCTCCTTGAGAGACTGAGAAGTTTAAGAAAACTTCATTCTAGCTAAGCCTCAGGGCCATATGACTTTGGTGTTGGCAGAACTACACTGGCTCCCTGCAAACATACTGCATTGATTTTAAAACTGGCCGTCTGGTACTTAAAGCTCTACATTTTTCTCTTTTTCAAATATTGCCCTGTGTCATGCAATAAAATGTCTACTGTTAAGCATTACCAATGTTGGCAATTTATAGGCCTTATAAATGGAAATGCTTTAGAGAGATTCTTGCAGCATGTATATGCTTCACAATGCTAGAATTCCCTTTTCAAGCTATGACAATAAGATGAGTTTACAGGCATTATGGGATCTGCGTTTTTTAAACACTTTAGAAGGTATCTGCAAAAAAACTCTTGGCATGCGACGTGCTAAGTAAGCTGAATGCTACTGATTAGTTCAATACAATGAGAGAATTGGTGGCACATTATTTAGGTTTAGATTTTTGTTATATTTTAAAAGAACAAATTTATTACTGGTAAAATATGTTCTTGTAACTAAACAACAACAATAATAATAATACTACTGTGGTGGGCTGGCACCCTACCCAGGGTTTGTTTCCTGCCTTGCGCCCTGTGTTGGCTGGGTTTGGCTCCAGCAGACCCCCATGACCCTGTAGTTAGGATATAGCAGGTTGGATAATGGATGGATGGATGGATGGATAATAGTAATACATTTTATTTATATAGTGCCTTTTCCACACCCAAGGTGCTTATAAAGCAGCTTTAGCTAGGACTTAAATACATTTAAAAAAATCTTAAATACCATGCAAAAGCACTTGATTTTACACTTTCTCATAACTCTCAAGTGGGATTAACTCAACTTGAAAGTTTATGGGTGGATGGATAAATGATTTTGCAATCTATTAGTTAATGGTTTAATGAATTAAGTTTTAGAAACAGAGGAATGTGTGAATGTGCTGGAGTCACGGACAGCAAGAAACACTGCCTAGGATATACAGTAGTATGGCAGCAGTTGATCAACTGAAATCAGTCTTTGCATACTAATATAAGACCAAATGGCACATTTGTTGCCTAAAAGCAATGCTGTCATTAACATTTTCCAGTATGTTTGCTGGTAGATTGGCTGGCCCAGCACTGACTCAGCTGTTGAATGGTCAATTGTTGGAGGCAGCTTGTTGGCTGAGGTCTCCAGGACTCTGACAGTGTCTGGCTTGTCTGACTCCTTTTCTACAATCTGGCTATGGTTCTACAATCAGTTGATGAAGAAACATTGCTGTTTTGCATTTATGTTAATTACTTTTTTCTTTACTAAGTTTGTTAGTTTGCATTTGTACAAATCATTATCCTCACATCTGATAGTTCTGTACTTAGTGAGTGGTATCATCTATTCTTGTATTTTACCTTGAGAGTTGTTGGGATGCTCTGCACCTGCACTTGGTACGGACACTGTGCAAGAACAATCTATTTTGTGTAATTGTTTTGTATTTCTGAGGTGGTCATGATAGATTGGCCATCTACCTCTGTGCAGAGGACTACTTGTGTTCGGTTTTGGGTGTTGTAATTACCCGATTATTTGCAAAACCTACCTGGATGGGGGTCTGTCTTGGAATTGCCCTTCCCAAGATTTCTTCCATTTTTTTCCCTACAAGGTTTTTTTGTTTTTTTTTTCTTGTTGGCTTAGGTAGTCAAGGCTGGGGGACTGTCAAAGAACAAGGGCCCATTAAAGGCCATTAAGGCATTCCTTGTGTGATTTTGGACTATACAAGAAAAACAAAATGTTGTTTCAAAGTTCTTGAATTTATTTGCATGAAGCTTACATTGACATATTTTGTCAAGAAAAAAGAAAAAAACATAACAAGTAGTTCAAAAAAAAAGTGTCTGTGGATCCTGTTTTATAATCGTGTTGCCCCCGCTCCACTTACTCTAAAAAGTTACAGTCAAGCAAATCTTTGTAGCAGCACTCACTTTCAAAATTGGATAATTTTATTATTAATCTGCAGAGTTCATACTGTTTGGTTTTACCTGATGCTCACTTTTATCTGCCCAAAAACTGCTTTCTATCTTTTCTATACCATAGTCATTGGCCATATGTAAGAATTAAAAAATATCCTGTAGTACAGTTGCCAGTTTCCCTATCAACCATTTTGTGATCATACAGTACTGTGCAAAAGTTTTAGGCAGGTGTGAAAAAATGCTGTAAACAAAGAATGCTTTCAAAAATGGAAGTGTTAATCATTTATTTTCATCAATCAACAAAATGCAGTGAATGAACAAAAGAGAAATCTAAATCAAATCAATATTTGGTGTGACCACCCTTTGCCTTCAAAACAGCATCAATTCTTCTAGGTACACTTACACACAGTTTTTGAAGGAACTCGGCTGGTAGGTTGGTCCAAACATCTTGGAGAACTAACCACAGATCTTCTGTGGATGTAGGCTTCCTCACATCCTTCTGTCTCTTCATGTAATCCCAGACACACTCGATGATGTTGAGATCAGGGCTCTGTGGGGGCCATACCATCACTTCCAGGACTTCTTGTTCTTCTTTACGCTGAAGATGGTTCTTAATGACTTTGGCTGTATGTTTGGGGTCGTTGTCCTGCTGCAGAATAAATTTGGGGCCAATCATACGCCTCCCTGATGGTATTGCATAATGGATAAGTATCTGCCCGTATTTCTCAGCATTGAGAACACCATTAATCCTGACCAAATCTCCAACTCCATTTGCAGAAATGCAGCCCCAAACGTTCAATGAACCTCCACCATGCTTCACTGTTGCCTGCAGACACTCATTATTGTACCGCTCTCCAGCCCTTCGACGAACAAACTGCCTTCTGCTACAGCCATATATTTCAAATTTTGACTCGTCAGTCCAGAGCACCTGCTGCCATTTTGCTGCACCCCAGTTCCTATGTTTTCGTGCATACTTGAGTCACTTGGCCTTGTTTCCATGGCGGAGGTATGGCTTTTTGGCTGCACCTCTTCTATGAAGGCCACTTCTGGCCAGACTTCTCCAGACAGTAGATGGGTGTACTTCGGTCCCACTGGTTTCTGCCAGTTCTGAGCTGATGGCACTGCTGGACATCTTCCGATTTCGAAGGGTAATAAACTTGATGTGTCTTTCATCTACTGAACTACGTTTCCTTGGCCGACCACTGTGTCTACGATCCTCAACGTTGCCCGTTTCTTTGTGCTTCTTCAAAAGAGCTTGAACAGCACATCTTGAAATCCCAGTCTGCTTTGAAATCTTTGACTGGGAGAGACCTTGCTGATGCAATATAACTGCCTTGTGACTTGTTGCTGTGCTCAGTCTTGCCATGACATGAAACTGTCTTCCACAACCTCACCTTGGTAGCAGAGTTTGGCTGTTCCTCACCCAGTTTTAAGCCTCCTACACAGCTGTTTCTGTTTCAGTTAAGGACTGTGTTTCAACCTACGTGTGACATTGATGATCATTAGCACCTGTTTGGTAGAATTGGTTGATCATATACCTGTCTAGAATCCTACAAAATCCCTGACTTTGTGCAAGTGTACCTATAAGAATTGATGCTGGTTTGAAGGCAAAAGGTAGTAACACCAAATATTGATTTGATTTAGATTTTTCTTTTGTTCGCTCACTTTGCATTTTGTAAACTGATAACAATAAACAATCATTATTTATATTTCTGAAAGCATTCTTTGTTTACAGCATTTTTTCACACCTGCCTAAAACTTTTGCACAGTATTGTATATTCTGAAAGATTTTTTTAAACTTGCATAATTAATCAAATTATTTTCAGTTTCCTAAATTAGTTATGTGATTAAAGAAAGTACATTACTACATAATAATAGCAGCACCAGTAGAAGGCTATGGCATGTAAATATGCAGATTCACGTTTATCCAAAATCTTAGGGGAAAAATACTGTGAAGTCAAACAAAATGACACCTTTTCTTGGCTAACTTAAAAGATTGCAATATGCAAGCTTTCAAGGAAACTTAGGCCCCTTCTTCAGGCAGTTTGTAAAACTGATTACAAACTGTCTGAAGAAGGGGACTGAGCTGCCTTGAAAGCTTGCATATTGCAGTCTTTTTAGTTAGCCAAGAAAAGATGTTATTTTGCTTGACTTCTCATTGCATCCATAATGGCTAACACAGTACAACACCCTACTACTACAGGTAAGACTACTGAAAAGGTTATACATTTTGAATGTAAAATAAATAACATTTAAATGAATGAATACATACAGTACTGTACTTAATAAACAAACACTTTTTTGTACAAATTATTAAATACTGTTTTAAATTTTCAGCAGGAAAGGTTCACTTGTAGTCAGAATGAAGATTATTGCAGTCCTTTAGTTCACTGATTGGGGAAGAAATAAAGAAACGGATGACAGGTATGAGAAAATGGGGGATTATTTTCAATTAGCTTCAATGAAATAACCAGTTTTTGTTAATATTGTAAGATTAAAAAAAATCAAGCATGTTCCGTTTCATGTAAGAAATAAGAAAAAATGATGCAGATAAAAAGCAGCTCTCACTTACCCCCTCACTGTACCCGTCTCCTGGTAATTCACTTGGATGAACTTGCCAAACCTGCTGGAGTTGTTGTTATGAGCTGTCTTGGCATTTCCAAAAGCCTTTCAAAGAAAGACAAGCAGAGAAGAAAAGTGACTGTCAGAAAGTTAAGTCCATTCATGAATACTATTACTGGTCTAGCAAGCAGGCGATATTTGCACTTTGTTACATTCACTTTCAATGATAAGACTTCCTTATTCAAAGTCATCTTAAATAATGTACTCATGCAAACAATGTATCCCTCTAGTGGAACAGCTTTTTTTTTTTTTTTTTAACCATAATAATTTGCATTAATAAGCTCTCAAAAAAAAAAAATATATAAAATATATTTTATATATATATATATATATATATATATATATATATATATATATATATTTTATATTTTATATATTATATATTTTATATATTATATATTTTATATATTATATATTTTATATATGTATAAAAAAAAAGTGTGTTTGTATGTATGTTTGTTTGTGTGTGTCAAGCATGTGCGTCGCCCGACAATCTGGCCCACAAGCTATAAAAGGAGAGCAGTCTGGAAAACGGGCATCTCATTTAGCAGATGAGCAACCCATAATACGGTGCTCTGAACCTAAAGCCTCACCACTGTACACAGCATTCAGCCAGTGGCAAGTAGTGCTTTTATTAATCTCTGCACCATCGAGTGCCTGTTACTTTTGATTAAAATGTTTGAGTAAATGGGGTGGCATGGTTAGCATTTCATCCGAGTTCCTGTCTTTACTACAGGTTGACAACTCTGTATAGACAATATACATTACAGATAGTCAGATACTTACGACCTAAACACTTTATGACAATTCAACTTACAACTGCTACCGTGTCTCATAAGCAAATGACAGTTTTTGCCACACCAGCTCTGTATGCCATGACTCATTCAACTTGATCTCAGTTACCTGCAGCGGTTTCAACTATGTTCAGTTACATTTGTTTTTACAACTACAGGAAAAAAAGGCAATTGATTTCAAAACAGAAATGAAGTTGATCAAGCAGTATGTGGGAGTAAAGAAAACAAATGCGATCGCATGTGATTTTAAGTAATCCCATTGTAAATGATGTTCCCCGCATATGCTATACTGCTGCACACGGACTCTGAATCCGGTTAACCTCTGAAGTTTCTACATTGTGATTTACAATGAGCTGCTTCGTGCAAACTGCCACGAAGGGGTAATGAAACCACACTGAACTCCTTTATCCGTTAATGTTCATTATTAACCGGCTGAAATGTTAAAACAGAAAATATATTGAGTGCTCAGATTCTGCTGGTACAATTCCTGCTCTCACAGTTAATTCCTGTCATTCCTTTTCTTTCTCCAAGTAACCAATCACCACACATTCAGCTCTTTAATAAATGTTGAGCCATCTGTAAGCTTAAAATGTTGGTTCTTCAAAACCTTTAAGGGACATTGAAATATCTTCATAGTACATGTTTAATTATTCAAGCCATCTATCCATCCAGGCTCATGCCAGTCCCAGCAAGCATACAGCGCAAGGCAGGAACAATCCCTGAACGTGGCACTAGTTCATCGCTACTGCTATCCACAAGTTTAATTATTAACATTATACATTTTTAACTTCATTTAAATAATGTATCTGTGTAATGTAATATATATACTGCATTTCATCTTAAAGATATCAAGAGCTCCAAGAAGATAATGCTTGGAAATCTAAATCGAATTCCTTTATTGTTATTGTATGGTACAATCAGATTCAATATGCAAATCCTCCATAAACCTATTTTCCTATAAAATGGTAAAATAACAACAATAATAATACGATAAAAAACAATGAAAAATATACAATATAAAAGCATACGTGGCTCAGGTTGTGCAATATTATAACTGTAATGCAAGTTTACAGTAAGGTAATTGTACTTATAAGTATAATCAGTTATACTGTGAGCACTTGATGGACTGATTGAATGCATTTATAGCTCTTGGGATGAAATTGTTTCTGAACTGCGAGGTCCCTACAGGAAAGGCTCTAAAGCATTTGCCGAATGGGAAAAGCTCTAATAGATTGTGCGCATGGCTGAGGCAGCGTGTACTAGATGCTGTACAACGATAATTCTCTCCACTCTTGACACAATCTGCCATAGAGCTTTACTATCAGGTGCTGTACAGCTGTTATTCCACACTCAGATACAATGGGTTAAAATACTCTGAAGGGTGCACTGAGAGTAACAACGCTAAAGCAGCTATGGTATTTGGAATAGTTTGGCCATTCCATGCACTATTATATAGGTACAGGTTGATTACAATCAGATGCCTTAAACAAAAAACGATATGCAGTTAATTTCAGTGTATTTAATAAAGCCGTGTCAGGGATGTGAATCTAAAAAATAAAGGGAAAACACACAGGAACAGTAGCACTGATTTGACATTGGGTGCTGACAGTTTGCAAAACCGAGTGGAAAACTTGCTGGTTTGAGCTGACGTAAGAAGGTGCGTGTCTTTACGCCACGTTTAATTTTATGCATTATAATGTGAGCGTGGAAATGGGCGTACACAACATTTTTGTGCATACGCACCATTTATACATGAGGCCCCTGGACCCTGAAGTGCTTCCAAGGCATACTGGTGACATACCAGAAGTACTTCAGACTTTAAAAAGAGCCTATCCTCCTCAACCAGGTTAGTCAGAGTCAAGAGCAGAGTGAGAGAAAAAAAGTAGGAGAAAAGAAAAGGTTGAGGATTGTATTTAATTGGAAGCAAATTACATTGTGTTAAAGAATTTGGTTTAAAGAAAGAAAAGGAAGAATAAAAGGATTGCTTTGACCTGGGACCGTGTCTGGTATAGCTGTGTCCTAAGGTTTGTGGTCTGAGATACCCCCAGAGGCCACCGTTTTTTTTTAATCAAGGAAACATGGATTTATTGCAACCTAAAGGCAATATAAAAAAATATATATATATATATATATATCACTTGTACAGAAGAAAAAGTAGTAAAGTGATTTTTGTTTTCTTTATGTTTATCATAGATTCTCTTGCCAATGTAACAGGAGGCAGCCTTTCCTATAAAGCTCAAGTGATGCCCCTTAAATGACACAGAAAAATATCAACAAAAAAGTCATATGAGAAGCTAACTTAATAACTAAGCATGGCTCTAAAAGCAGATAAACTGGACAAAGTAATGCAAATTAATTAATACTTGTAGGGAATGAAGCTGAGGACCACAATGTCTCCATATCATAGTGATGTATAGTGACAGTATAGCACATGATTGATTTAAACATTACGTGCACTGATTTTGTTGCTATTCCATTAGCACAAGAAACCAGTGAGGACTCAACAAGACTTAATTTCTCATTTTGTTTCTATTACTTTTGTAACTGTGACTGCAATGGAATACTTAAGGCAACAGAGGTTTGCTAAAGAATACTCAAGTCAGGACAAGAGCTAAGCATACAAGAAGCGCTGAGGTGGGCTTTTGTAATTATAGACCAAAAATGTAGAATGTATAACCAACAGAGATATGCCAGGCCAACACTGTGGAACTTAATAGAGTTTAATTTGTATCGCAATATCACATACTTTGATAGATCATTACTAACCACTACTATTCTCTGTTTCCTTTTGGGGTTTTCTGAAATGCTACTATAATCTAATCAAAGTATTCAACAGCTGCCTGTGATGTTGGAAGGAGTGTAGACAGTCCAATTTTCTATTAGTGTTTCTCAACAACTGGATCGTGACTCACTTTTAAGTCACAGGCTACAACTGGCAGGTCGCAGGCTACCATCCTTGGGAGCACAAGTGGGAAACCTAAGTGATCAACAGTGCTGTTTCACCTAGGGAGACCCCACGCCACTCCGCTCTTACATTTGTTCTCGTTTCACCAAGGGGGAACTTATGGGTTGTCAATAAACTAAAAATGTAAAGCTGGGTTGCAGGACAGAAAAGGACGGTGCATCATAACAGTAATGAACTACCGTAGCAAGTTTATGTTTTATAGAATTTCTAGTGGGGTTCTGAAGGTCTTTTGGGCCCTGTAGCATGTGCAGGTTTATTCTTTCCAACGTTTCACCAGTGACAGTTTTTGTTTCCCTGCCTGTTCTGGCCAGCTGGCAACAGGATCAACCTTATCATTATAACCACTGGAGACTTAAAGATGAGTGTAGTAATTAAATCCAGATTTAAGAATTAACAGTTTTATTACTTACTTGTTTATCTGTAATTGTGCAGGTTTGTATTAATTTGATTTGTGTTACTATTTTAGTAATTTTTCTGTATTTTTTATCCGTTGTAATTCTTTTCTTAATTTCTCCTAAAGAGACAAGATTATATCTATTATAAAATGTGCTGTAGAAATTAATGCTTTTGTTGTTATTGCTCCACACACAGAGGAAACAAACATCTGTGTAGTAACATTTCATGGATGGTTTCCTTTTTTTTTTTTTTTTTTTTTAACTTCCCGAAACAATTCATGAAATTGTAAAACTCAGATAGATTTATGCTTTGTTGATTTCAATGATTTTGAACATTCACTTTACCCATTTAGATTTGTTTTATGCAATACTCACTTTTTACATAAAAATAGAGTAAGTATACTGTGCTGAGGATAAAGTGTGAGCTTAGAAACTTTTGATTTATAACAAAGCACTCTGAAAAGGTGAACAACAAGGAAGGCAGCAGAAAGGGAAAAATGATTGAATATAAATAAGCAGTACAAAAGATGAATTACAACTGCAGCAATTCCTCTGCATCTTCTACGTCAATAAGTGAGCAAATATCTGTGTATGTTTACTGTTAGCAATGAACACAATGATTTACATATACTTAGGAGACATACTGTATACATATACACATACTTATGAGAATAAGTGAGCAAAACAAAACTTGCAGTGCAGAAAATGAGGCAAAACAAAGAATAAATATAAACTTAGTATACATAGCAAAGCAGAAGATTTAATCAATGAAAGCTGCTGCTAACTCGACAACACTCATACTCAAGACGCTATGCCCCATAGCAGCTGGGTAGTATTACACATTGGCTGTGTCAGACTGAAAGTGGCAAATTCATGAAAATGAGACATCTTTACAAGAACAGCAGCAGATTTTTTTTTTAAATAAGCTACTTCTCAAAGTAACCAAAACATAAGAAATCTGACAACTGAGAGGAGACCAAACTAAACAGTTAAGCTGTCCCAATATTTCTTCTAGATCCTCCTTAACAGGTGCTTGGGGTTCTGCTTCAAATCCATGTCTCAGTAGTTTGTTCCAGATGCCTACAACTCTGTGTAAATTGGTGCTTCCTTGCTTCAGTCCTAAATACACTTCCCCTTAATGTCCACTGGTGTCCTTGAGTACATCATTTCACCATTAACATTACTACTAGGTTGTTGTACAGTGTTAGTTATTATGAATGTAGTGAAAAATCAAGCAAAATGACACATTTTATTGGCTTGCCTGAAGAAGGGGCCTCAGTTGCCTCGAAAGCTTGCATATTGTAATCTTTTTAGTTAGCCAATAGAAGGCACCATTAACTTGAGAGTTCTGCTGGGTCTACTTCATCAATGCCTTTGAGAATTTTGAAGACCCGGAATAGGTTCCAGTGCAATCTCATCTGACAGAAGCTAACTAGTTCAAACCCAGATAGTTAACTGGGTTCATGTATCCAATATCATCATATTAACAAATAGCTAGGAGGATAAAGTCTTTTAGTTTATTCACAACAAAACTGAAGAATGTCCTGTAGCATATACAGACCGCATAACCTGTTGACGGCAAGAATTGCAACAACCCGCTCATTCTTTCAGTTGCTCGGAAAAGACATACTCAATAGACACATTGACACTTGTAACCAGTGCAAAAGAGATCTTGAGCCAACACCCTTTCCATGCACTTGTTATATATTTGTGGAATTTTAAATTAGTGATGAATGTTAAAATACAAGTTAACTGCTTAATTATTACTTTGGGGCTTATATGTGGAGGTCTGATTTATGAGAATAAACTGAAATGGAATTTTGGAGCAACTCTCAGTTATTAAGACATAGTAGATATACTGATAGGTTGCAATTATTATTAAGGATTAACAATCAATTACTATAATTGCTGATCAATTCCCTCTGCTGATTTTCTATAGGAGAAACACTATATACATCATACACACTGCTGACACAATCCACATTTAATATAACAATAGTAGTTCCACCATAATAGCTGGCATACAATTCACTTAACTCTTTCTGGTATTTTTTTTTTTTATATATTTTGTTTTAAATAAAACCATCCACAAAGATTTCAAAAGCGTATAATGAATTATTATAAACAGTCAAGATTGGTTGCTTTGTTCTCAAAGACCGAACAGAAATCCAAACATTGATGGCACCATTTGCCACATTCATGGTGTGTTTTGTGAGTCCATGTGAATCTTTGTCTGAATGCTTGGGTCACATAAATATTAAAGGAATTCTGAGTTGACATTGATAGGACGTGGACGTGTTTATGAGAAGGGCCACCGTGCCGCTACATATCAGTAGCTGGTTGTGACTAGACTAGATCAGATAATGCTCGCTAATCTTGAGCTTTCTGAGTTGGCTGCACTATTATCAGTCATCCAGTTTTATAGGCTCAAGGTCAAAGAAAGGAGTAAGTAAACGCTTCAGGTCACGCTGTCCTTAAGATGTTACAAGCCAGTACATTTTTATTTTTAAACTCAGTGTTCCTCTATTCTCAAAATTATTTGTGGAATATACTTTATAAGGGAGATGTTGTCTTAAAATAAGAATGGCTTTGACGTCTCACTTTGAGGCCTATCTGCTTTCACATCATTCATTGACAAAAGTTCTCTCTCTTGCATTCACAGATGTTACAACCAGCTCCTTGACATAAAGCATGGTGATTACTTACTTTCATTAATAAAACTTTTTGAATCCTTTTTTATTCTCACATTTTATTCAAGATTTTGCAAGAAACAGTAAGCTGTCAAACTCTTTTTCCATCCCTAGGGGTCAAACCTGTAAAAGTTAGTGTTTGGTGACTGATATCCACTTTAGGCAAGTCACTTCCTGTAACCTCTGACCACAACTGCCATTAAGTGGGAAAATAATTATGGATTTTCCCATGATTTCTGCTTAGTGTTACTGCTATGGAGAGCATGGCAGCTCAGCGAGAGTGAGCATAAGATAAACGATGGAATAAATGATGGCAACAGCATCCTTTGCATGAAGCCAAAGTGAATACTATTATGGACTATCTTCTTAATTCATCAAACCTCTGATACATCCTGATGCTTCCTGAAGCACTGAGACCAAGTTCATAGACTGAATGTTCCACCTAGAGTGTAGTGTTGGATCAGTAGTAAAACTTTGACTCTGTACAAGTACCATAACAGATCCACAGCAAATCACAGATAACTCTAAAACCCCCAGTCTTACTCCAGCCTCCCTTGGGCTACACACCACTTTCCTCGAGAGCCATGAAGTCCCAATCGTGTCAAATCAACAAAATGGGGAGGGATTCCCATGAAGTCTCGATCACATCAAAGTAACTGGGGCCTGGAGAGGAGTTAAGGATCTCGTCAAAGCGTATACAGTAATCCCTCCTCCATCGCGGGGGTTGCGTTCCAGAGCCACCCGCGAAATAAGAAAATCCGCGAAGTAGAAACCATTTGTTTATATGGTTATTTTTATATTGTCATGCTTGGGTCACAGATTTGCGCAGAAACACAGGAGGTTGTAGAGAGACAGGAACGTTATTCAAACACTGCAAACAAACATTTGTCTCTTTTTCAAAAGTTTAAACTGTGCTCCATGACAAGACAGAGATGACAGTTCTGTCTCACAATTAAAAGAATGCAAACATATCTTCCTCTTCAAAGGAGTGCACATCAGGAGCACAGAATGTCAGAAAGACAGAGGAAAGCAAACAAATCAATAGGGCTGTTTGGCTTTTAAGTATGCGAAGCACTGCGGCACAAAGCTGTTGAAGGCGGCAGCTCACACCCCCTCCGTCAGGAGCAGACAAAGAGAGAGAGAGACAGAGAAAAACAAACAAGCAAAAATCAATACATGCCCTTCGAGCTTTTAAGTATGTGAAGCATCGTGCAGCATGTCGCTTCAGGAAGCAGCTGCACAGAAGATAGCAACGTGAAGATAATCTTTCAGCATTTTTAGACGAGCGTCCGTATCGTCTAGGTGTGCGAACAGCCCCCCTGCTCAATCCCCCTACATCAGGATCAGAGAAAGTCAGCGCAAGAGAGAGAGAGAGAAAAGTAAGTTGGGTTTCTTCTCAGCCATCTGCCAATAGCGTCCCTTGTATGAAATCAACTGGGCAAACCAACTGAGGAAGCATGTACCAGAAATTAAAAGACCCATTGACCGCAGAAATCCGCGAACCAGCAAAAAATCTGCGATATATATTTAAATATGCTTACATATAAAATCCGCGATAGAGTGAAGCCGCGAAAGGCAAAGCGCGATATAGCGAGGGATCACTGTAGTTTGTTTCACAAAGTCTACAAAATAAGCATTCTTCCATAGCTGCAGTAGCGAGTGTTGAAGGGTGCAGTTCAGAGTGAGGCTGACGTTTACTTCCAGCACCAAAATCAAAAAATGCTGGCACTGTAACAACAACAACTACTTATTTTTTGTATAGACCAAAGTCACACAAGGAGTGTCTCAATGGGCACAACCATGTTTCATAATGGGCACCGTCCCATTTTAAAGTTGGATTTTTTGAGGTTTTTCCAGGTACAGTACCAGCATACTACCCAGCCCTGCTCAGGATTTTCAATCCTTAATAATAATAATAATTCATTACATTTATATAGCGCTTTTCTCAGTACTCAAAGCGCAATCCACACAGGGAGGAACCGGGAAGCGAACCCACAATCTTCCACAGTCTCCTTACTACAAAGCAGCAGCACTACCACTGCGCCACCTCCATTAGGCCTGATAATAAAATACATGATTCTATTATTTGTGTTGCATAGGAATTTTGAATGCTGTTCCACAGGATTTTTGTAAATTGGGGGGAGGGGGGATGAGTAAATCATGAATTAATATTTTTTGTTAACATTTTCTTCTATTCTTCTAATACATTAAATACATTTTTCTGTTTACTGCAAGGGACTGTCATGAGCCTGTTGCTTTAAAAAATTACAAGCTTATTTTTTAATAGAAAATTAACAACAGAATAAAGCTTAAGTGGGCAATATATTTTTCTCTGAGAAGTGTTACCCAAGTTTTGTTATTTTGTAACCCTTCTTGTCTCAACTAAATTGAAAAATAAAAAGGAATATGAACTCAGAATGTTTTTCTTAAATATTCTTTCTTATATTATTACAAAAACTGCATTTTGTCTAAATATCTGAAAACAGATTTGTGTTCATATTGCCCAGACTTAAATGTAATTGCTTAATCTTGGACTTAAGGGAAAAAATGTGAACAATTTGGTAACAATTTAGTACGGCCAGTGTTAAAGTTATAAAATTTGCATGCATGTGATTAAGTAGGGTCAAAATGGCCAGCCGGCTTGGTATTACATCAAAGTAATGGAAATTTTCAAGACTGAACATGTAGAAGGTTGAGCAACCATAACAAAGACTTTGCCATACAGTGGATTCAGAAAGTATTCAGACCACTTCACTTTCTGCACAGTTTATTCTGTTGTACACTGATTTTTAAAGGGATAAATTTGCAATTGTTGCCCCTCTATCTACCCTAAATAATAACTGATTGAACATCATTTATGAAAGAACACGCCTGTGTATAGAAAGTCCCACAATTCACACTGCATGTCAGGACAAAAACCAAGCCACAGTCCAAGGAACTCTCTGTAGACCTCAGTGATCATATTGTGGTGAGGCATAGGTCAGGACAAGGGGATAAAGCCGTTTCTAAACTTTTGGGTTTTCCCAAGAGCACAGTGGCCTCAATAACCATGAAAGGGAAGATGTCTAAAACCACCAGGACTCTTACTAGAGTTGGCAGTCCTACTGAACATCCAGGCTAGAAGGGACCTGATCAGGGAGGAAAACCAAAAACCTAGTGGTCACTCTAACAAACTTTTAGTAGTTCTCTGTGGAGAAGGGAGAACCTGTTGGAAACATGAACATCTCAGCATCACTAATCAAATCAGGTGCACAGGACACCCTACTTGGAGTTTATCCATCCATCCATCCATTATCCAACCTGCTATATCCTAACACAGGATTTTACTAAAAGACATTTCAAGAACTTGACAGCATGAGGAAAAGGATTCTCTGATGAGACAGAAATTGAACTCTTTAGGCAGTATGTTCAGTGAAGACTATGTTCTGCTCATCACTTCCTTAATACCGTCCCTAATGTGCAGCATGATTTTGGAAGAATAGGGGTGCTTCACAGTAGCAGGGATAGGGAGACTGGTCAGTGCTGAGGGAAAAATGAATGCAGCAAAATACAGAGAGGTCCTTGAAGAAAACCTGCTCCACATTGCACACTGGCCATAGACTAGGTACACAGTTCACCTTTCAGCATGGCTATGACCCAGAGCATACAGCCAAGACAACAGTGGAGCGACTTTGGGATAAGTCTCTAAGTGTCCCTGAGTGACCCAGACAAAGCACAGACTTAAACTCCATAGAACATCTGTGGAGAGACTTGAAGATGGCACTTTACAGACACTGAGTTTGTGAAGATCTGCCTGGAAGAATGTGCTAAAACTGCCTAAATCCCGGTGTGCAAAGCTTATAGGAGTTTACAACAGGTTTAGGCCTCTAGCAACACTGAAGCAGACTAAGTAGGTTTAAAAAGCTGATGGAAATGACTACTTGTCACTTGGGAGACTAGTAGCATTTATTGAATTATTTGCAACTGGCTATGAAACTTAGAAATTTGCCAGTGTGAAATTAACTTATCTATAATACAGGTATATTTTTATGTAAACTTTTCCACTGAATTCTACATATTATGACCAGTAGGGGGCATTGCTGCACCCCAAACCCCAGAATCAACCACGCAGACACAAGTCCTAGGTGCAAACATAAGGTTTATTATTATAAATTACTTTACAAAATGGCTTCCTTTAATAAACACCAACACAAATTACAATTCTTTTCTCCCTCTTCCTTTCTTGTTTTTCCTGAACTATCCCTGGCGAACTTTCTCTGTCCCCCACACCTGACGCCAACTCACCTGGATGAAGTCAAGAGGCTCATTTTATCTTGGACCTGGGAGTACTTCTGGTGAGAGGGCATAGCCTGTAGGAAGAATTTCCAGGTCAAACAGAAGCCCCACAAACTAGGGATTACTAATCCCAGCAGCTCCCCTGGTGAACCCCACGGAAGCCAACAGGGCTGCCTCATAGAATGTCAGTGCCCAGCAAGCCCTGTGGGTGCCCTTGTGGGAACCCTAGCCTGGGTTTGCTGCCATCTAGCATATCAGGGGAGCCACTGATCTGAACACATCGTCTCCCTCGTTCCTCAATTACTACCTGGCCAGGTAAGGAGCTTTGGTCTGTTTCTGCGAAGACATCAGCATATTTACTCCAAGGTTGCCACCTCCTACCAACCTTCTGTTAAAGGCAGGGAATTACCTGCCTTTCTTCTTGGCTATTCAGTACGGCGGCATCCCGGCCAGGTAATGAATCATGCACTGTTCTGGTTGGGACACCAGCCCATACCTGCCGTCCTTTACAATATATAAATATTTACAATGCTATTTTAAAAAAGGAAAGGGATGAATGTATTAGTGTAAATGAGATATTCTCTGTTTCAAACATTCTTTTATTGGGCCATTTATTGATTAAAAAATAAAAAACTTTGAACAACAGTTTGGACTCTCTATAAGACATGCATCTTGCCTGAAGAAGGGGCCTGAGTTGCCTCGAATGGTTGCATACTGTAATCTCTTTAGTTAGCCAATAAAAGGTGTCATTTTCCTCGACTTCTCACTGCAGACAGACTTAAATCATTGTATACTGTAACCACAAGGGGGTGCCTCTGAGTCCTAAACCACAGACACAATAATGCCCAAACACAATTTTATTCGTCACCAACACTTTTCCACAGAAGCACCATCCACAATACACAAATACAAATTAGTCTCCTTCCACCTACAGTTGAGTGTTGCCTGTTGCCTCCCCGAGACCCTGAGAGAACTGCATTTCCAGACTCCAACGTCATTCTGCGGTAGTGCTGGGAGGTATAACGGTTCATACCAAAAACCGTTTTTTATTTTTGTTATGATATGGATATTTCTTATACCACAACACCGGTTTAAATAGCCTAAACAATATTCAGAACGTGGCGCAACGGGAAACTGTTTAACGGGGGACCTTTTTCACTGCTGCACCGCTAAACACACATGCAACAGAATACATGCGTTAGTGGAGGTATTGAAAGTGAAAATGGACAGAGAACATTATGAAACTGAAGCTGTAGCAGAGGATAAAGTTGAAAATGAAGACACAGAAGAAATTTTGCCAAAAAAAGGAGCCGTGTCTGTTGTCTGGAGATACTTTGGTTTTAAAAGGTTGGATGTGGACCATTATGTTCAAATGTGTGAATACTGTTTCTATACTACTGGATAATACTGCAAGCCAAGTTGTACTTGTTTTATTTTTTTCAATACTGTGTAATGTACCTGGGTACTGTGTAATAGTGTGACGACATGTTGAATTTATTCTCGACATTTCCACTTTAATCTCGACATTTCTACTTTATTCTCGCCGTTTATGTCAAGATTAAAGTTTACATGTTGTCTTTATTCTTGTAATTTTTCATTAAAGTAGAACATCGTAAACTAAACTTCATCTTAAAATGAATATTTAATTTACTAGGTTTTCTCAAACCCCGTCATAAGTTATGTAGCACATTAAATGCTTTGTGTTAACTGTTCCCCCGAGCCATGTTAATCGCTATGTGATTCTTAAACTGACTTCCTCTGCACTAAGAGGAGGTGCAGGCAGCAATCACCACACAGAATACATTAATTTCATGATATTCCTGCTCCCTGAACATTTAGAATGCTAAGATAAATACTTGATATTGTCATGATGAAATACATTAAAGCATGTATTAATCATGTGGGGGCATGGTGGCGTGGAAGGTGCACTGCTGCATCGCAACAAGGGGTTCCCGGGTGTTTCCTGCCTTGAATTTGCATGTTTTTCTGGTGGGTTTACTTGGCGTGCTTCAGTTTTTTTCAAAGTCATGTAGGATGTGGGGGTTTGTTATGCTATATTGATCCTGCTAGTGCATGTATTGCTCGTATTCACCCTGCGATGTGCTGGCGTCTTGTTCAGGATTTGCTCCTGCCTCGCACACAATGCTTTCTGGGATGGGTGCAACCCTGAATGGATGGCATAATTAAACATGTTTATAACTAATTTTAATTTCACAAAGACGTTTATGGTGGAGAAAGAAAAAGGAAGGATAAGAAGTGGGGGTTTGGTACATCAGACAGAGACAGCACGCATGCAATAAAGAAAGCCCACTCAGAAGAATCTCCACTGAATTTTGTGTTCATGTCTCCGACCACCAGATCACGAACCCAACATTTACACAATACAGTGGAACCTCGGGCCACGACTGTAATTCATTCCAAAACTCTGGTCGCAAACCCAATTTGGTCGTGCCCCGAAGCAATTTCCCCCCCCCCATAGGATTGTATGTAAATACAATTAACACTAGAATTACCAGAGTCTACGAAAAAACTCGTAGATCCGGCCCACCTTAAAACCGTTCTCACCTCTCCTTCGTCTTCTAAATGTGCCGATTAACACGAGTAGCAAGCTGCCAGCTATTCCATCCCCCACCGCTGCAGAACGTTGACAAAGTTTTCCCAGCTCATGCCTTGTTTGATTATCTGGGAGTGACTGAAGTGCTGGAGTTTTAAAGTGGAAATAACAGATCGCTATTTGGAACACACGCATTTCATGTGCGTTCCATTTCTATAGTAATCTGTGTAAACACATTTTTAAAACAGAAACGTTTTTCGTATTTTAGTAGTAAATGACAAAATGTAGGCATAAACTATACAGTGTATGAAGCCTGAAGTCCAAAGATCAAGTAAACACTTTCACAAAAGGTTCAAGGATGATGTAACAGCTTCCGTGGCGTAGTGGTAAGATTTGCTGACTTGTAATCAAGTGTCCCCGGTTCAATCCCCACTCACTCCTATATTTGCCATTTTCAGTAGTGAGCTGCTCCTTTGTTAATATTATACAGTACACACATACATTTGGTTTGCGTCTGTAACACACGGTGTGCATTTATAGGACTTGTAAAAGTTACCGTTTTTTTTTACTTTTATTCTCTCTAAATCACGATCACAACACATACTACGCCCCCCCGCCCATCCCCCCAGGGATCTGACACTGTTACTTTCTTTTTTTTGAAACGGAATAACTGGAGATATGAGTGGTGTTTTGAGACAACGGAACTGGACATTCTCTCATCTGGAGGGTTAAAAGCTGACACACAAACGCTGGCAAATCTGCCTTCTTCGTATCTCACCGTCACTTGATTTTTTTTTTATTCAGTTTTATTGAGTGTTCCTGCTCATGCTGAATTAGTGTGCACCTTATGGTGTATGATGTCAAAAAAACACAGACATAGGTATATATGATATTTGGAATTATTCGTTTTATGACCTGTATAGTACATTTCGGAAAACTTTGTGGCATGGATGCAACATTATTCATATTATTCATATTCATTCACATAACATCTTGCGGTTTGTAATCAGTGACTGCATGGTTTTTTTCCCCCGATCTTGCCAGTCCCCACATGTTGCTGTATGCTGTTTCGTTTGTACTCCAGGACATGCAGAGGATAGAATAGTACAGAGCAGTAAGTTCAGCGCTATATGCAATCATCAGATTCAAATGTTAACTGTTCACACACAAGCAAGGATAGTCTTTCCTACATTTACAACGTGTGTACCTGTTACAATGTACACTTTTCTCTATTTGCTGTGGTTCCTATTACACACCTGAAAGAAAGAGACAATATATGTGAAAACATCATCGCACTAATGCAATATTATTTGAAAACGAACAGCGTCAGATCAGGTGTGGATTTATGTTGGCGCTATTACTGAAAGAAAAAAAGATCAACATGTGCGTTGATCCTGTAGCACTGAATAAGCTCACGCGCTCTAACATCCCCCCCAAAAAGAGCAGTTTACTACTGAAAATGGCAAATATAGGAGTGAGTGGGGATCGAACCAGTGACTCTTGATCACACTTTGTTTGCGTCTGTACTTGTGCTGTTTCCTAGAGTCAGATTTTGTGAATGTTAGAGCGTGTCAGCTTATTCAGTGCTGCAGGATCAACGCACATGTTCATCTTTTTTTTCTTTCAGTAATAGCGCTGATCTGACGCTGTTCATTTTCAAATAATATTGCATTAGTGCGATGATGTTTTCACATATATTGTCTCTTTCTTTCAGGTGTGTAATAGGTACCACAGCATAGAGAGAAGCGTGTACATTGTAATAGGTACACATGTTGTAAATGTAGGAAAGACTTTCCTTGCGTGTCTGTGAACAGTTAACATTTGAATCTGATGATTGCATATTGCGCTGAACTTACTGCTCTGTACTATTCTATCCTCTGCATGTCCTGGAGTACAAAAGAAACAGCATACAGCAACATGTGGGGACTGGCAAGATCGGGGAAAAAAACACGCAGTCACTGATTACAAACCGCAAGATGTTATGCGAATGAATATGAATAATATGAATAATATTGCATCTGTGTCACAGTTTTCCAAAATGTACTATACAGGTCATAAAACGAATAATTCCAAATATCATATATACCTACGTCTGTGTTTTTTTGACATCATACACCATAAGGTGCACACTAATTCAGCATGAGCAGGAACACTCAATAAAACTGAATAAAAAAAAAAATCAAGTAACGGTGAGATACGAAGAAGGCAGATTCGCCAGTGTTTGTGTGTCAGCTTTTATCCCTCCAGATGAGAGAATGTCCAGTTCCATTGTCTCAACACACCACTCACATCTCCAGTTATTCCGTTTCAAATAAAAAATAACAGCGTCAGATCCCTGGGTGGGGGGGGCACGGTAGTATGTATCGTGATTTGGAGAGAATAAAAGTAAAAAGATCGTGTGTTACAGACGCAAACCAAATGTATGTGTGTACTGTATAATATTAACAAAGGAGCAGCTCACTACTGAAAACAGCAAATATAGGAGTGAGTGGGGATCGAACCGGGGACACTTAATTACAAGTCAGCAGTCTTACCGGTACGCCATGGAAGCTGTTGTATTATCCTTGAACCTTTTGTGAAAGAGTTTACTTGATCTTTGGACTTCAGGCTTCATACATTATATAGTTTATGCCTACATTTTGTCATTTACTACTAAAATATGAAAAACGTTTCTGTTTTAAAAATGTGTTTACACAGATTACTGTTGAAACGGAACACACATGAAATGCGTGTGTTCCAAATAGCGATCTATTATTTCCACTCTAAAACTCCAGCACTTCAGTCACTCCCAGATAATCAAACAAGGCATGAGCTGGGAAAACTTAGTGAATGTTCTGCGGCGGTGGGGGATGGAATAGCCGGCTGCTTGCTGCTCGTGTTAATCGGCACATTTAGAAGACAAAAGAGAGCTGAGAACGGTATTAAGGTGGGCCGGATCTACGAGTTTTTTCGTAGACTCTGGTAATTCTAGTGTTAATCCGTTCCGGACCGTATGAGCTGAATGTAAATATATTTTTTTAAATATTTTTAAGCACAAAAATAGTTAATTATACCATAGAATGCACAGTGTAATAGTAAACTAAATGTAAAAACATTGAATAACACTGAGAAAACCTTGAACAAAGAAAACTAACATTGCAAGAGATCACGCTAACCGATCACTGTAAACACTTTCTTTTAATGAGTTATATGCAGAGGGAAAAAAAGGAACATTTGAACAAATCCGAACTTTATTTAAAAACCAACCATAGACAACCAAGAAAATAACATTGTAGGAGTTCACGCTAATACGACCCGATCGCTGTAAACACTTTTTTTTAAAGAGTTTTAAGCACGGGAAAAAAAGGAACATTTGAACAAATCCGTAATTTATACAAAAACTAACCTTGCATGAGTTGAGTTCTGGCATGAAGGAAGTGAGGAGGAACTGGGTGGAAAGGAGATTACAGTTTTGAGGTAAAGTCCCTCTGCGCAATGCACAGGGAGAGACTGAACACGTGCGGAAATCATCGGCGCGTATGAACCGGAAGGGAAACTGGCTTGTTTGTCACCCGACTGTGTGGTCATGAACACATGCAAAAGTTTGGCGAACTTCTTTAGTCGTAACCCGATCTGTACGTGTTCCAAGACGTTCGTGACCCAAGGTTCCACTGCATTTAAGTTAAACCTGTGCGATACCCATTCATACATCAGTTTTTGGAGCCTCGTCACACCTGCCATAAAGTTCTCTACACTGAACATACACCTGGGGACCCCTTACTGCGAGGGTGAAGCACTACCATGCATGTTTAATACCTGCTTTAATGCATTTCATCATGAGAATTTATCTTAGCATTCTATATTTTCAGAGAGCAGGAATATCACGAAGTGAATGTATTCTGTGCGGCGATCGCTGCCCGTGCCTCCTCTTAGTGCAAGAGGAAGTCAGTTTAATCGCGTAGCGATTAACAACTGGGTCAGGGAACACTTAACACAAAGCATTTAATGTGCTAAATTAACTTATGACGGGGTTTGAGAAAATCTAGTAAATTAACAATAGAATTACCAGAGCCTACGAAAAAACTCGTAGATCCGTCCCACCTTAAATCGCTTCTTAAATCCATTCGTACCTCTCCGCCATCGTCTTTTGTCTTCTAAATGTGCAGATAAAGACAAGCTGCAAACAGCCGATTATTCCATCCCCCACCAACTTAGAACATGCACAAACTTCTCCCAGCTCATGCCTTGATTGATTATCTGGGAGTGAAGTGGAGTTTTAGAGTGGAAATAATAGATTGTTATTAGGAACACACGCATTTCATGTGTGTTCCGTTTCTACAGTAATCTGCGTAAACACATTTTAAAAACAGAAACGTTTTTCATATTCTAGTAGTAAATGACAAAATGTAGGCATAAACTATATAATGTATGAAGCTTGAAGTCCAAATATCAAAGAAACACTTTCACAAAAGGTTCAAATATAACAGAATAAGTGCACGACATTGATACTCATTTACTACGACGGCCCCGTGGCGCAACAGTATTAGTTGCTGACTGGGAATCAAAAGGTCACGAGTTCGATCTTGCACGACTCCCTTTTGTGAAGTGAACTGCTCTTATTTTCACTATTTTAGAATAAAAAGATACATTTGATTTCAGTCTGTAACAGCTGGTGTAATTTATGATATTTGTAAAGGTTAGTTTTGTTTTTGTTTTTTTTTATTCACTTTTCATTCTCTCAGTCGCGTTCAGGATCCTTCCCTATCCCATCTGACACTGCTGTTTTCACATAAAGACGCACTATAGCTCTGCAGTGTATCACGATACATACGACCGCATGTTTTTTTTCCCCCAATCTTGCCAGTCCCCACATGTTGCTGTATGCTGTTTCTTTTGTACTCCAAGATATGCAGAGGAAAGCATAGTAAAAAGCAGTAACTTCATTGCTATATGCAATCATCAGACACTCCCCATCCGACACTGTTGTTTTCACATAAAGACGCGCTATAGCTCACCCAAGGAGCGCCCTTCCTACATTTACGACGTGTATTTGTTGCAGTGTACACACCTCTCTGTGCTATGGTTCCTATTACACTGAACAAGCACCTGTAATTTGCAGCTCTATTCATTATCTCAAAACAAATATATGGGATGTTTTGAAGAAATCATTTTATAACGCAAATAGTACCAATCAGAAAAAATTGTCAAAGTAATGCAATATTATTTGATAACGAACAGCATCAGATTGGGTGTGATTTAGACTGGTGCTGTTACTTACAGTCAGGTCAGAAGCTGAATAAGGTGAATAAGCTCCTGTTCTGACTCCAAGTAAAAAAGCATGAATTAATCAACAGAAATAACCGCGATCAACATTTTAAACTTAACGATTTACAGTGCATACCAATTTATAAATTTTATGTCCGTTTGAGGCTACAAAGAAAAAAAAAACACTTCCTCCCCAGCGGGGAATCGAACTAAGGTCTCTACAACGCAGCAGGGCTGCCGTGCTCTGAGTCAGCAAATCTCAGCGTTACGCCACGGAAGGTGTTGTTACATCCTTGAACCTTTTGTGAAAGTGTTTATTTGATGTTTTGCCGTCAGGCTTCACACATTCTATAGTTTATGCCTACATTTTGTAACATTTATTACTAAAATATGAAAAAGTTTCTGTTTTAACAATGCGTTTACACAGATTACTGTAGAAACGGAACACACATGAAATGCGTGTGTTCCAAATAACGATCTATTATTTCCACTCTAAAATTCCAGTTCAGTCACTCCCAGATAATCAAACAAGGCATGAGCTGAGAAAACTTAGTGAACGTTTTGCAATGGTGGGGGATGGAATAGCTGGCTGCTTGCCTTAATCGGCACATTTAGAAGACAAAAGAGAGGTGAGAACGGTTTTAAGGTGGGCCGGATCTACGAGTTTTTTCGTGGACTCTGGTAATTCTAGTATTAAACATTGATTTTACGATGAAGTTTAGTTTACGACATTCTACTTTAATGACAAAATAAACTATGAGAATAAAGTGGAAATGTCGACTTTAATCTCAACATAAGCGTCGATGTTGACTTTATTCTCGACATATAGTTTTTTTTTTCTCTTAACAGTGTCCGTATTTTTTTTTCTTCACCATGGCCCGAATATGCTTCCATATATAGCTTAGCTTGTAGCAAGGTCCATATTAATGCAGTTTGCCTTAATGATGGTTCAGTTGGTAAAGATGTCATCACCAAGTTGCACTTGTTTTATTTTATTTGGTGAATACTGTGTAATGCACCTGGGCTTGAAGTCTTGGAAGTAATAGTATTATTACTGGAAGTTGCACTATTTTATTATTATTTATTAGTTTAAATATTATGCAGTTTAATGATGGTAAAGTTGTTTAAAAAGTCACTTTAACATGTCAGTGGACAGAGACTGTTAACATTAACAAAGTGTAGTAGGTTTACAAAAAATATTTACTATTTATTCCTTTTCTAAGACATGTTCAGTGCAATAAAACTTTTGACAAGCACCTCTGGATATTTTACTAAGTCTAAATGCCTCTTTGGATGGTTGAAAATATGTTGTCAAAATTTTAGTTTAAGTTGTTTGCAAACTTTGTTCAATAAAAAGGCTCTATATTTTGACGGCATCTGTCATGCAATGTGATTCCTTCTCTTCATTAGTGCCACCCCCTTGAAAACTATCACTTTATGGGGCCATGCAAACCTGTATTAATTCTTGTGTGCACATTAAAATGTTTTTTTGTACAATGTACAATTCTCATGACAGTGGAATAGGTTATATTTAGCCAGTAATTGCAGTAGAAAATGTGGTTAACATCCACTCATGAATGGGGAAAAAAAATACTATCCAACACCGTGAAACCGGTATAATTTTGAAAAATACTGTGATATAGAATTTTGGTCATACTGCCCAGCATTACCCTGCGGGTGTCTTAATCAGGTTCAGCTATGAGGAACACTGCCACTTTCATGTGTAGAAATGAACTGCTCCTGGTATTATGCCCGTTTGACCAATACATCCATTATGGCCTCTTGGTTGGTAAAGAAACCATCCCTTATACTGGCCAGGAAGCCTGTACTTCCTCCATGGCACCTACAATATGTGACCAAGTCATATAAATAATATATGTTATATTTAAATTAATGGGCTAGAAATATTCCTATGTGTTGTGGTAAATGTCAGTGGTGCAAGTTTAGGGAATAAGGTTTATGCAGGAGGCATTTTATGTGATACCAAGTTATCTTTGTAGGAGGTTAAACATTCATGATATCAACAGTACGTATAAAAAGTATTCACTCCCTTGGAAGTTCTCACGTTTTATTGTTATACAACACTGAATCTCAGTGGATTTAAATTGGCTTATTTGACAGTAATCGGACCTCTGCAAAGTTGTCTAAACTAATGAAAAATCTAAAACCTTAAATAACTGATTGCTTAAGTATTTAGCCCCTTTAATATGACATCACTAGTGCAGCCAAATGGTTTTAGAAGTCACAGAATTAGTTCAATGGAGTCAACCAGTCTGGGATTTCAACTGACTGTACGATCAATGTACCTTATCTAGAAGGCCCAACTTGTGGTGAGTCAGTATGGTGGTCTAACCTACACAATGAGGCCACTCAAAACAACTCCTATGAAAAGGGGAACGGAGACAAGAAAACCTCCAAGTCACCAACTATCCCTTGGAGTCCATTAAATCAGTCATGAAGAAGTGGGAAGCATACGACACAGCTGTAAATCTGCTACAAATACTGAGAGATGACTAGTGAGGGACACCGCCAAGAGACCTATGAAGGAGTTACAAGTGACAGTAGTGCAGAATGAAGAAACTGCGTGTAAAGCTTCACAAGTCTTCGCTTTATGGTAGAGTGAAAAAGAGAAAAGCTACTGTTAAAACTAAAACAAACCAAAACACATGACACGTCCACTCGAGTTTGCTAGGAGGCACATGGGATACTCTAAAATCAGCTTGAAGAAGGTTGTACGGCGTCAAGTTGACCTTAGTTATTAGCAGGTTAAAAACTAGAATAGGTTCAAGAGCAAAATGGTCAAGTTTATGGAATATAAGCACCCACTACCTTTAGCTTGCTCTGAATTTGGTATAGCTTGAAGGAAAATGGTTGCAGCTTTGTGTGGCAGGCCCAGGAGTGGACTTCCAATGCTGACTCTGCTGCGCCTTCTTTAAGACCGTGAACTTTACTGAAGTTACTGATGGCAAACCGCATCTTCATGGTATTTCAGCTGAAGTCACTACCTAAGCCATGACTTTCACTTACTACGGTATTTTACCTAAAATAAATCAGTGGAGTCAAGATGCTACAATTTGTTTCAGAAAAGTACTAAAAGGAAATTTTTAATTTTGAGCTTCTGAGAATATTTACAACTGGTAATGTAAAGTATAAATAGGAGTTCTGAAGAAAATCTTCTTTCATACTTCTGATTTATAGCATTCTATGGTTTTTATTTTTGGTGATTAAATGGCATTTGCTTTAGCTGAATACATTTTTTTTACTGAAAATGTGGGATCGTGGATTTTGGCACTTTAACACTATTTGTTTAATTCATTCTTCCATTTAGGAACCACAAGCTCATCTTGTAATTTTCGTCTCAAGTAATGCCTAGCCCAGCGCAGACCATGTATGACCGCAGGAGAGGCAAACAGTAAGTGTGTTACTCTGGCTTCCAAAATCTGATTTGCCAATATACTAAACAGCAGCAGCCAAAAGTTAAACTTTTTTCATATTGTGCACTACACACACGCAGAGGTGAAATGCGGACTACATGGCAATCTTGACTTTAATAACTGTTGGCAGTGCAGTGGCACAGTGGCTAATGATGCTACCTCACAATCCAGGGTTCTTATCCCACACCCAGCTGGCACATTGTCCCAGGACAGCATGAGAGGTCTTCCGGGTGGTGCTGCTTTACACCCAAATCACCAAAGACAGATGCCCAAGTCTATTCTCAACCAACAATAAACCAACCCAAGCAAATGGTATTGTAACAGGGTTAAGGAGCACCTCAGGTAAGCAGAATTGTGATTTCTATCAGTTAAAATGCAGCTATGCGTTTTAATATGTTCTTGTTTATCATGACCCTGGAGACTGGTGGCATGTTGCATATTGATTAGAAATGCAAGTAAGAAGTTCACAACATAAATCCCATCAGGCAAGAATCCAGTGCACAAAACATCAACCAGAAGGAGTGGTTTGCCCTGACCCCTGGATCCAAGTGGAACATGAGAGTGGACCTGGATCAACAGCTGAAATTTCCACAACTTCGCTATAACTAGACAATGTCCTGTAGTCCACCTCTGCCAGGACAATGGTCATGGTCAAGCTCACTGTCCTATGCGAGGAAGGTATGGAGAGAAAGAAAGAGAAGTACAGTGAGCTATCCGCAGCAAGCACAGAAGCAAGACGGAAAGCATCTACCTACCGGAGAGAGTTTTGCTGCAGAGGCCTCGTTGGCAAAGACCAATCAACAGTTTTTGAAGGCAATCAGAATCTCTGGGTCCAGACAGAGGAAGACAGAGCATGGAAGTTTCTGGCTGTGGCTCAGGAGGACAGATGCAAGGTGGGATAAAAAGGATATTATGGTCAGTTGCAGGGAGTAATAGGGAGACATCCCCATGGCTGCCGCACCACCTGGAGATGTTCTGGATTTAAAGGCACAAAACATCTGTGAAGGGTGGCTCCCAGCTGATGACCCTGCAGCTGACCTGATGGCACCAGCAAAGGTCTGACAGGTAGCAATGCCCAGCATGTAGAGAATAACTGTGCATCCATCTACAAGTAACATACATTATTACTGTACCACTGCCTCTTATTATATACAAGTTAGACTGTTGGCTATTTTAAAGTGGACCATCTGTGAGTGGGTGTTTGGCCATGTGAACGAGTGGGTCCTGTGATGGATTAGCCCCTTACCTTGGGCTGCTTTCTCCATTGTGCCTAGTGCTTTCTGGACAGGCTCAGGCCTCCACTAACCTAAACTGGATTGGGTAGGTCTGAGGGTATTATGTTACAATGGTGCAAGTACATGCAGTATTTACCAACTGTTTGTCATGCCATTTTTTTCTTTAGTGTGAGCAACTATTTGCTTAGAGAGTGGGAAAAAAATAATGTTGAAAACAAAGTAATGCAAGGTGACTGTTGCCATAATCACCAATAAAAAAGAAGGGCTGAGTGAATAACACAAAGAGACAGCTTTCTTAAATGCTAAAATGTAAAAAAATTTCTCAATGAACAAAGAATTAAATTAAAAATAAAATGCTTCTTTAATCTTTATAAGATTAAAACAATGACAAAACATGGTGGCAATTCTCTTGATTAACATCCAAAACTGATTTAAACATCAAAGCAGTCATAAAAAGTACAAAGGAGGTCCTCTTAGTCTATCCTCATTTTGTCTGTTGTTTACTTGGACACAATTTTAAACGATACCTTTTACAGCTTATGAAACTGCATGTCATACCAAATTAAAATGGAATAAGTTGTCTGCCCTAGTATTAGGCATCTCAAATTAGACTTCTGAAATAACCTCTGTGGAAAAATAAAATTACACCTTTAATTGGATTTGGAAGTAGCTTCAAGCTAACACAATTCAATATAAGAAGTATAAAGCAAGCATGTTGCTAATAAAAAGACTTTACCAAGTTGAATATACCTTGAAATTAAATAATCCATCCATCCATTCTCTTCCGCTTATCCGAGGTCGGGTCGCGGGGGTAGCAGCTTGAGCAGAGATGCCCAGACTTCCCTCTCCCTGGCCACTTCTTCTAGCTCTTCCGGGAGAATCCCGAGGCGTTCCCAGGCCAGCCGGGAGACATTGTCCCTCCAGCGTCTCCTGGGTCTTCCCCGGGGCCTCCTCCCGGTTGGACGTGCCCGGAACACCTCACCAGGGAGGCGTCCAGGAGGCATCCTAATCAGATGCCCGAGCCACCTCATCTGACTCCTCTCAATGCGGAGGAGCAGCGGCTCTATTCTGAGCCCCTCCCGGATGACTGAGCTTCTCACCCTATCTTTAAGGGAGAGCCCAGACACCCTGCGGAGGAAACTCATTTCAGCCGCTTGTATTCGCGATCTCGTTCTTTCAGTCACTACCCATAGCTCATGACCATAGGTAAGGGTAGGAACATAGATCGACCGGTAAATTGAGAGCTTTGCCTTATGGCTCAGCTCCTTTTTCACCAGGACAGACCGATGCAGAGCCCGCATCACTGCGGACGCCGCACCGATCCACCTGTCGATCTCGCGCTCCATTCTTCCCTCACTCGTGAACAAGACCCCAAGATACTTGAACTCCTCCACTTGAGGCAGGATCTTGCTCCCAACCCTGAGAGGGCACTCCACCCTTTTCCGGTTGAGGACCATGGTCTCGGATTTGGTGGTGCTGATTCCCATCCCAGCCGCTTCACACTCAGCTGTGAACCGATCCAGAGAGAGCTGAAGATCACGGCCTGATGAAGCAAACAGGACAACATCATCTGCAAAAAGCAGTGACCCAACCCTGAGTCCACCAAACCGGACCCCCTCAACACCCTGGCTGTGCCTAGAAATTCTGTCCATAAAAGTTATGAACAGAATCGGTGACAAAGGGCAGCCCTGGCGGAGTCCAACTCTCACTGGAAATGGGTTCGACTTACTGCCGGCAATGCGGACCAAGCTCTGACACCGGTTGTACAGGGACCGAACCGCCCTTGTCAGGGGGTCCGGTACTCCATACTCCCGGAGCACCCCCCACAGGATTCCCCGAGGAACACGGTCGAACGCCTTTTCCAAGTCCACAAAACACATGTAGACTGGTTGGGCGAACTCCCATGCACCCTCCAGGACTCTGCTAAGGGTATAGAGCTGGTCCACTGTTCCGCGACCAGGACGAAAACCACACTGTTCCTCCTGAATCCGAGGTTCGACTATCCAACGGACCCTCCTCTCCAGAACCCCCGAATAGACTTTTCCAGGGAGGCTGAGGAGTGTGATCCCTCTGTAGTTGGAACACACCCTCCGGTCCCCCTTCTTAAAGAGGGGGACCACCACCCCGGTCTGCCAATCCAGAGGCACTGTCCCTGATGTCCATGCGATGTTGTAGAGACGTGTCAACCAAGACAGCCCTACAACATCCAGAGCCTTGAGGAACTCCAGGCATATCTCATCCACCCCTGGAGCCCCTCCACCAAGGAGTTTTTTGACCACCTCGGTGACCTCAGTCCCAGAGATGGGGGAGCCCACCTCCGAGTCCCCAGGCTCTGCTTCCTCATTGGAATGCATGTTATTGGGATTGAGGAGGTCTTCGAAGTATTCTCCCCACCGACCCACAACGTCCCGAGTCGAGGTCAGCAGCGCACCATCTCCACCATATACAGTGCTGACACTGCACTGCTTCCCCCTCCTGAGACGCAGGACGGTGGACCAGAATCTCCTCAAAGCCGTCCGAAAGTCATTCTCCATGGCCTCCCCAAACTCCTCCCATGCCCGGGTTTTTGCCTCAGCAACCACCGAAGCCGCATTCCGCTTGGCCTGCCGGTACCTATCAGCTGTCTCCAGAGTCCCACAGGACAAAAGGGACCGGTAGGACTCCTTCTTCAGCTTGACGGCATCCCTCACCGCCGGTGTCCACCAACGGGTTCGGGGATTGCCGCCACGACAGGCACCGACCACCTTACGGCCACAGCTCCGGTCAGCCGCCTCAACAATAGAGGCATGGAACATGGCCCATTCGGACTCAATGTCCCCCACCTCCCTCGGGACATGGTCAAAGTTTTGCCGGAGGTGGGAGTTGTGAAATTAAATAATCACATCAAAATGTGCAAGCACTGTGGTGTAGTGGTTAAGGCTTTGGACTTCAAACACAGAGGCTGTGGGGTCCAATCCCACGACTGACACCGTGTGACCCTGAGCAAGTCACTCCATATGCCTGTGCTCCAACTGGAAAAAGCAAAAGAAATGCAACCAACTGTACCTCAAATGTTGTAAATCAGCCAAAACGTAATAATTACAGGTTGGTCCTTGTGAATCACAGGTTTACGGCTTACGGATCCACTTAACCGTGGGTTTGTCATTAATAATTAAATGTAAAGTATTTTCAAAGTTTTTCCACCTATTGCTGAAAACCACAGACAACGCTGTAGCCTCACTACTTACATGGATTGCAAATCCCAGCAACCCCAAGAGTACTGCGCCATTGGGCAGCATTGGTGATTGCCACAAGGGATGCTGGGTGAAAGATGAGGGCGCTAGGTTTAAAAGTGAGCCATATCAAGCTGGCAAGATCACAGCTGGTGGTGTCTTTTTGTTTCAACGCTTCACTGCACAAATAGATTATAATTACACCCATTAGATCACAGTTTTTTCTAGATTTATGTTCATATCTTGTGCCCTCTTGTTTGTGTGATTTCATCTAGGCTGGAAAACGCCTTTGTCTGGGATCATTCAACTTCTACAAATCTTCACTTACACTGTGTGACCATTATTAAGTCACTTCATCTGTCTGTGTTCCAATTTTAAAAACAAAAGAAATGCAACCAGCTGTACCTGAAATGTTATAAGTCAGCTGAAGTGTAATAATTACAGGTTGGTCCTTGTGATTCACAGGTGTATGACTCGCAGATCTGCTTATTCGTGGGTTTGTCATCAACAATTAGACGGAGATTATTTTGCCAGTTTTGACACCTACTCCTAAAAACCACAGATGGAGCTATAGCCCTGCTACTTAAATGGACTGCAAATCCCAGAATCTCTGGGAACACCATATCATTGGGCAGCATCTCTGGTTTCCACAAGGGCTGCTGGGTACAAGATAGGGACACTAGTTTTAAAAGTGAGCCATAACAAGTCGGGAGGATTTCAGTGGTGTCTTTTTGTTTCAACATTTGACTGCACAACTGGATTACAAAAAGACCCATTAGATTACAGTTTGGTCTGGATTTATATTCTTGTCCTTTGCTCACTTGTTTGTGTGATTTTGTCTTGAATGGAAACTGTCTTCTTCTGGGAGCACGCCGAACTTTTATAAATGTGCCAAAAAATACAAATAATCAGATTGCAATTCAGACCTATGAATGTAATACTCCGATCTTCACCCAGTCAAGTAAGCGAACCAGCTGCCATGACGCAACGTCAGAGGCGTCACTTCAGGCACTGACTTACGTCCGAAGGTCAATCCCTATAAGGGGAAGCAAAAGCGTACACCTGATGAGCCCCAATTAGGGCAAAACACGTGTCATGTACTCTTTGTATTATTTGGCAGGTACTGTATCGCATATCTATGATCTGCTTCTCACAAACGAGAGGACATGGCAGACGTTTGTTGAGTGGACGACCAACCACAAACGTTACCTGGTAGGTAACCATCCAAATAATTAGATTGCGACTCAGACCTATGAATATATATACAGTATTCTAGAAAACTTTGCAGTGATTTTCAGAATAGTCTAACTTTGAATTATATGCTAATACACTTTTTGATTTTCTGCATATACTGTATGGCTAATAGTATCAAAAATCCATGCCCACTTTCATGAGTACTCATTTTATGACCAAAAAAAGGACCCATTCAGTTTTTGTCTAAGGCAAATAATAAGCATGCAATTGACTCATTTATGTCAAGATCCGCTCTTGAGGTGAACAAACAAAAGTCTTTTGAGACAGCGAGAGTGAGAGGGACAGACACTTGAGGAAGCAACAAACATCAGAGTGGAGCATATGATATTATTTATCTTGACTTTCAGAAAGCATTTGATAAAGTGCCACGTGAGAGATTGGGCATCAAACCAACAGAAGTGGGAGTTCAGGGTGATCTTTGTAGATGGGTGCAGAATTGGCTCATACAAAGGAAGCAAAGAGTTACAGTGTGAGGAACCTCATCAGAATTGGCTGATGTTAATAGTGGTGTTCCACAGGGGTCAGGGATAGGAACACTGCTATTATAAATGACTTACTATAAATAGGAATATAAATAAAAAGCTGGTTAAGTTTGCAGATGATACCAAGATAGGTGGATTGGCAGATAATCTGGAATTTGTTGAATCGTTATGGAGAGACTTGGCCAGCATACAGGCTTGGGCAGATCTGCGGCAGATAAAATTTAATGTCAGTAAATGTAAAGTATTACACGTAGGAAGTAGAAATGTAAGGTTTGAATACACAATGGGATGACTGAAAATCAAAAATTCAACTTATGAGAAGGATTTAGGAGTTGTAGTGGACTGGACACTATCAACTACCAGACAGTGTTCAGAAGCCATTAAGAAGGCAAACAGAATGTCAGGTTATATAGCGCCTTGATGTGTGGTGTACAAGTCCAAGGAGGTTATCCTGAAGCTTTATAACACACTGGTGAGGCCTCATCTGGAGTTCTGTGTGCAGTTTTGGTCTTCATATTACAAAAAGGACATAGCAGAGCTAGAAAAAGTCCAGAGAAGAGTGACTATTCTGACTCTAGGGCTACAGGGGATGAATTATGAACAAAGATTAAAAGAGCCATGCCTTTTCAATGTAAGCAAAAAGGGAGATTAAGAGGAGACCCGATTGAAGTGTTTAAAATTATAAAAGGAATTAGTCAAATGGATCAAAACTGTGATTTTAAAATTACTTAATCAAGAACAAGGGCACACAGTGGGAAACTTGTTAAAGGTAAATTTTACACAAACATTACAAAGTTTTTCTTCATACAGAGAACCACAGTCACATGGAATAAGTGACCAAGTAGTGTGGTAGAGAGTATGACTTTAGGGACTTTTAAAACCCGACGATGTTATTTTCAAAGAATTAAGTGGACAGGACTGGTGAGCTTTGTTGGGCTGAATGGCCGGTTCTTGTCTGGATTGTTCTAATGCTCTAAAAACTTCATGGGAATCCTACTCAGGAAGGATGAAGGGTATATGTGTGTTACTCGACTCTCATTTGCCTCTCAGCAATTAAGTTGTACTTTATGAATGTCACACATTCTGCTGTATAATATTTTAACAATACTGATAAACAATTGAAATAATATTAATGAACAATTGAGAATATTATTTTTATTATTATTATTGTTCTATGAATTATTCTTTGCTCCAAAATCATTTCTATTTCTCAAAATCGTATATTTAATTTCACATTAAAATTTTGCAAGGGCTTAGTAAGTTCAGAAGCACTAGATGATAAATAATACTAAAAAAAATCCAAAAAGCACCTTTTCCAAATACCTTTCCAAAAACAGTTGCAAATACACAAATACTGAACAATTCTTCCTCCTTCCTTCCTTTGCTGAGCATTGCTTGCTGCGTCATGACTGATTTATCTATGTGTGGCAGCGGGCTGCTTTTTAAGCCTGACCACTGGAATACTTCCGGTGGCATGCCGTAACTCCACAGAAGCACTTCCAGGCCATGGAGAAAATAGGATGGTCCTCCCCAGACAGCACCCACTCTTGATCCCTGGGGACGACAAAAGGGCTGCACTTCCAGATTCCATCAGCCAAGCACCCCTGCGGGTGTCCAGACTAGGTTCCCAAATGAGGACCACTGCCACCTGATGTATGGGGAATGGAACCACTCCAAATCTTTGGCTTTTCTCAATATATCACACCTGCTGGACGCAAATTTATTTTCTCATCCCGCCAACCACTCCATCTGTCGTTCAACTCTGGCATCCTGTCTGGGTAAGAAACCATCCTCCTTCCCGGCCAGGATCCCCACTGTCACAGGGTAGTATAAAATCCAGCTTAAATAAATGGCGTCAATTAACATGAGTAACTGAAATAAGCTACCTTAACCAAATTTATTACACTTCATTTGGAGTAAATTATTTAAATAGTGTTGGATGAACTACAGTGAAGTAAACTTGAATTACATTGGTCAGTCTTTCAGGAAATACTCATTCACTTTTTTTTTTTTTTTAAACAAGCAAGTTCCACATTTTTCTAGGATTTCCAATTAGTGCAAGCAAGGACATTTAAAAATATCTAACAAAAACAGAAAATTGTGTACACCAAAAACATGCATAATAAAACTGACATGGTGAAATTTTCAATCAAATAAAAAGGCTTTCAGCATTTTAATTATTAATGACATATCTTCCATGTTGCAACATAAAAACGATCCTTTACTGTAACAATAAGTGAGCAGGAGGAACAGGGAGTGAGGGAAAAGTAAGACCTGTGGAGTGTGCGGCCTTTCCATGGCAGCTCCGGCCCTGGAATGTTTCAGACATATAATGAAAAGTCACAGGCTTCCTTGTGACACCAAATGGAGTTAATAGGTCTAAACTGTGACAGACAGACAGACAGACAGACAGACAGGTAGGCAGGTAGGTAGGTAGGTAGGTAGGTAGTGAGGCAATGAAAAGGCCTTAACTGGGCTTGAATCTTAGAGCTGGATTGCATGTATCCTGCCTAATTTTTTTAAAATCCTGAGTGGTTTAACTTTATAAAGTGGTAAAACCCCAATGAACTTTCAAGAAAAGAAAAGGCTTCCATTTTTGCCACTGTTATGCCATTATAGAATTACTTGTGAATTAAAAATACAGAGTTTGGTCATAAAATTTCAAAGAATGTACAATCACCTGCAACTGACTGAAGTTAACGGGTGGCAAGATTATTCTCTTTTTAATACAGAATCTTACATAGCTATGATAGAGGAATGTAAACTTTGCATTTCTCCTTGGATTGTTATGAACATGGCTGCAACTGATCATCTATCCGTTGTGGAAAGCATACCCCCAGACACAGACAGACAGACACCAGAATGTTCAAACACACTTCTTTTATTTTCTTTCAGCACCTCAATGCCTTCCTTCACCAACTCTTTCTTCTTCTTTCTCTTTTTCTCTTCTTCTTCTCTTCTCACCTTCGACCTCCTCTCTCTTTCTCTCTTCTTCTTCTTCTCTTTCACCTTCAACCTCCTCTCGCCCTCCTCACAAGCTTCATCTTCTTCCTCCCAACTCTGGCTCTCTTAGTGGAGGGAGGCGGCCCCTTTTATTATGACCCAGATGAGCCCCAGATGCTCCCCCTGACATCCCTTCCTGGTGTGGCGGAAGTGTCAGGAGAGCACCTGGAAGCACACCGGGTGCCCTTGGGATTACTTCCGGCAGCACTGCCGGCGGAAGTGCTGCCATCCAGGACTCCCTAACTGTCCGGGCGCCCCCTGGCGGTGGCCACGTCTTCTCACAGTGGTGAGTGTCCTGGCTCCATTCCTGTGGCCCCCAATTAGGCCCGGGCGGCTGCCCTCTCGTGGCCAAGGAGAAGTATCATCCAACTCGGGGACTGTCCAGGCGTCCCGGCCGGGCAGTGTCCCCGCTCATCCGTGACACCGTCTATGCATTTTTGGATCACAGTATCTGGTTCACAGTCACTGGAAGTTGATGTCTATCAACTTATCGCAACACAGATATTGTACCAATGTATTTAAAAGTGTATTTAGTTGATGTTTCAAAACTTTTTTTTTTATTTCATTTGAAGAAAATAATATTGTATGCAATAAGTAACTAATTTACGCAACAAATGACTACATAGTCCAAGAAAAACATCAGAAAGTTAAACAAAGAAAGCAGGAAAAAAAGGAGACAAAACATGATAAAACAGAATTCAACCCAACAGAAAGAGAGCAAAAAATATGAAAAAAAGTAGGAAAAAGAAGGGAAAATGACATCTCCCCAGATATAAATGCTTATTCTAACACTGTATCAATTGGCACTGGACATTTGTTAATGTTATGAAACCTAAGCCAACTTGCTCTAATCATTTGACACGCAGTATGTCAAGAGAAGCTCATAATCCAAGAGCAGCACGATTAGCAGGGCTACTGAAGCAGCAAACTTATCATTTGTTGTTTTTTGAACCCAAATTAAAATTTATTAATATAATAACTAAAATTTGCACATGATCCATATTCGAATAGTACCAGAATAAATATGACACCACCTCTAGTTATGAGTAATTTCTGCATTCAGTCTAATTCAGTGACTAATTCTGCATTAATACAAAGGCATAAGCAATAGTAAAGTCTGATAACTTATGTGTGATAACTTGAAAACAACAGAACAAAAGCTGTTTTATAGGAATTCTCAAATAATAATCTTAAATCGACAATCTTAATTTCACAAGGTAAAGTTGAAACGAATCTAAAATTGGTAATGAATGGTCCATATAGTACTTCCTTGTAAATGACACTTTAGTGATATGATAGGAAATCACCCAACAGAAGATTCTACAATATAATACAACCGACTGCATTGTACAAGAATATAGAATCAATATTTGTTATGTACAGTAATCCCTCGCTATATCGCGCTTCGCCTTTCGCGGCTTCACTCCATCACAGATTTTATATGTAAGCATATTTAAATATATATCGCGGATTTTTCGCTGCTTCGCGGGTTTCTGCGGACAATGGGTCTTTTAATTTCTGGTACATGCTTCCTCAGTTGGTTTGCCCAGTTGATTTCATACAAGGGACGCTATTGGCAGATGGCTGAGAAGCTACCCAGCTTACTTCTCTTTCTCTTGCGCTGACTTTCTCTGATCCTGACGTAGGGGGATTGAGCAGGGGGGCTGTTCGCACACCTAGATGATACGGACGCTCGTCTAAAAATGCTGAAAGATTATCTTTTGTGCAGCTGCTTCCTGAAACAACATGCTGCAGGTGCTTCGCATACTTAAAAGCTCGAAGGGCACGTATTGATTTGTGCTTGAAAAACAAACTCTGTCTCTCTCTCTCTCTCTCTATCTCTCTCTCTCTCTCTCTCTCTCCCTGCTCCTGACGGAGGGGGTGTGAGCTGCCGCCTTCAACAGCTTTGTGCCGCGGTGCTTCACATACTTAAGCCAAACAGCCCTATTGATTTGTTTGCTTTTCTCTCTATCTCTGTGACAGTCACTGTTCCTGACACGCACTCCTTTGAAGAGGAAGATATGTTTGCATTCTTTTAATTGTGAGACGGAACTGTCATCTCTGTCTTGTCATGGAGCACAGTTTAAACTTTTGAAAAAGAGACAAATGTTTGTTTGCAGTGTTTGAATAACGTTCCTGTCTCTCTACAACCTCCTGTGTTTCTGCGCAAATCTGTGACCCAAGCATGACAATATAAAAATACTGTAACCATATAAACATATGGTTTCTACTTCGCGGATTTTCTTATTTCGCGGGTGGCTCTGGAACGCAACCCCCGCGATGGAGGAGGGATTACTGTACACAAGTATGTAGAATAAAATGAACAGGAAATTGAATCAAATGAATAACTTAAAATAATATTTAATTGGAAACTTAACACATTGGGTCCAATAAAGTAAACAAGCTGCATAGATACACAGATTGGTACGAGGTGTCTTAAGGCCTCTGTGCACGTCAATCTTTATGGATTTATTAAGATGTGTGTGAATTTGTGTGTTCATTTCTTTCTCTTCATCATCAAGCATGTGCTCTGACAGGGCAAACAAGCTGTCAGCTATCTTCACTTATAAATTTCTTTCGATGTGTGTGTGCTTCTTTGTGCCTTTGTATGTTCATACATGTATAATTAAATAAACAGTGTATCTCAAAAAACTACTCATGCAAAATATTTTGCAAATCAATAGGCCTTAATGGAGCATACAACTACAGTCAATCAGTCTGTCATTTTGTAACCTGCTGAGTCCTGAACAGGGTAGCGGAAGTCAGCTGGAGCCTATCCCAGCTAGCATAGGGCGGAAGGCAAGAACAAACACTGGACAGGCGCCACGCCGTCACGGGACAAACACACACACACACACACCCCCCTCAACCACACACTATGGACCATTTAGGCTCACCAGTTCACCTAATGTACACGTCTTTGGACTGTGGGAGGAAACACAGACACGGGGAGAACATGCAAACTCCACATAGCAATAATCCCAGTTGAACAATTTCTACACCAGTTATCGTTGGACATTGGTCAAACTGATTTTGAAGGATATAGGGATAAGACCTCGACCAAACTGGACCAAAAACAATAGGCACAGAGCCCGTAATAAGGCAAACACAACGTATGATGTTTAAAGAAGATAGGTCATTTATTGTCGTACACAAGTCTCCGTATTCAAGACAGATATCTCAGAAAGCACTTGTTCTAATATGTGCTGAAATTGCTGGGATGTAGTCATTCAGAAGCACTACACAACATAATAAAAGCATAAATTTCGGATGAAAATTGTAATTTTACGATGTGAAAATCAATTTAGATTCTCCACAAACACACCCATACAGATGCCATGAGAAAATCTATTTTTCTCAACATATTGAACATCATGTGTATTGTATTGTATTGCCCCCCTTTCTTTTTGACACCCACTGCATGTCCAACCTACCTGGAAAGGAGTCTCTCTTTGAACTGCCTTTCCCAAGGTTTCAAGGTTGGATGGCTGTCAAGAGGCAGGGCCTGTTGAAGCCCATTGCTGCACTTCTTGTGTGATTTTGGGCTATACAAAAATAAATTGTATTGTATTGTATCATAGAAACAGAATCTGAACTTAACTCTGAATGAATTTTTGGCCTCATTACCAAACTTCCACTAACATGGAAGTAAAAAGGAGAGAAAGATTTGAATAATTTAAAGTAAAAAGTGTGTGACATTTCAAACAAGAATTAATTTGGCTGTGAATAGTATATTGTTACAGAAGAGTCTGTGTAAATGAAAACAACCTGAATTAATGTGACATTGCTTTAATAACATTAGAAGTTTTATTTTGGGCATTGATTTTTAAGCAAGGTATATTTTTCATCAGTTACTGGAGAGGAAGTATCAATGAATGTAGAAACCAGTAGAATAATTTATAGTTATACATGGGGTTACCTCACATCACATTCAAGCCCTCTTTAAGATCCACCACTCCATTTATCCCTGTTCTTATTCAGCTAATACATTTGATGCTACTTTCAATTTCAATTCTAATGTCTTAGGAGCAGATCTTCAAAAGCAGTAAAAGACTAGAAGGGTAAGCTTAGCAGACACCCTCCAAAACTCCATTTTAAACATACCTAGATTAAAAAAACAGATTAATCTTCTTCAAGTAAGATTATGATCCAGTTTGGAAACACACTGAAGCAAAGCTTTACTAACTGCCAGCAGATTTGGCTATTAGATCCAGCTTAAGTGTAACAACATCCTATCTGTTTATCTTTAGACATTAGGCATACACAGAGAAAGGCTTGTGTACTCAGCCATTAAGGTACAGTAATTATACCTTGCGGGTACCACACATGAACTCGCTGGGCCCAAGGACCTCAAATCAAAGACACAAAGCCGCTTTAACTGCTGGATTGGTATACACAAAGAACAATTAAATAGAAGACACAAACACAGGAGTTTACTAGAGGTAACATGACTTAACTGGTTATGTTCAGCACTGGTAAAGGTTCAACTTTTTGTGTAATAAAATAAACTACACTAAGCAAACTTTTTAATTATCCCAGTGTTCCAGAAAACAATATGCCTCTTTTCATAAGAGTGAATGAAGAGAAGCTTTGGAGTAAAAGGAGTGACCTTCGAGAGTGTTAGAAAACGTTTTGTGCAATAAAGCAATTGTGTTTCCTTGATCAGTCAACTGATGAAAGACCATTGAAAAGTGAAGCAACTCCCCAACAAGGCTGAGGCTGAACGAGAGCAACTGTTTCTGCTTGGACACATTTCAGTTTCTGCCTAAACCCAGCATAGGATTCTTGTAAGTGCTGCCAACACCTATGCCAGACTGAGTCAGGCTAACAAAAGGCACTCGAGAGTAAAGCAGCAAATGCTTGCGGTTTGAAACTCTGGAGGCTTTTGAATGACAGGGATGGGCCGAGGAAGTATTTCAAGAAGAAACATACCTTTTCAAGGAAAGTAAATGAGCAAGCGGTTAAATAAATATTACTTCTGTTCTGATCTTACATCATAGTTTTTTTTTTCTTTTTAATGCACTAAAAATTCATAGCTGAAAATGCAGTGAGAAAGCCCAGTCAGTTTTAGAAGACTTTTATGAAGAACTGCCAACTAGCATAACTGGCCACATCTAACAGGCAGGCAAACGCACTGACCTCAGGATATGCGCTGTAGACTTGGGTTTGCTTTAGAGAGCCAGGGAAATTTAACGGATTACAATTTTGTTACAAGTAAGTGGAGCCAAATTTCACCAGCAATCTTATAATTTAAGTAAACATTTATTTATTTATAAATTTACTGAACCTCATCTTTTCCTTAGGAGTTTATGAGTGCTGTAGTCTATACAAGCAGCACTAGGTACAGGAAAGGAACCCATGGTTGATGTGATAATAGCACATCCCTGAGTGTGCTCACCATAATTTTTCTCATTTTGCAAAACCTATAAAGCCATACTGTACTTAATATAAAAATGATAAAAAAATGTGCCTAAAAATCATAGTTCAACTAGCTGAATTACCCAGCATTGTCAATGTATATTTGCTTAAAGGGTTAAGGTATGGCTAGCAGCAAGACTGAATGCACATCAAAACAGGTAAGTGAGCTGAACCTGAAGTGTGTTTGGGCCCAGCAAGTACTTGGATAGGAGACAATAATAATAATAATAATTCTTTACATTTATATACCACTTTTCTCACTACTCAAGCACTTTACATGGATACTAGAGAGCCATTTCAACCACCACAAATGTGCACAATCCACCAGGGGTGAGAAAGATAGACTTTGAGCTTGAAAATATGTGCAAGCGAAAAAAAAAGGGAAAAATATATGCCAAAAAAAATATGCAATCACAAATGCTGCTGAACTTCATTGGCTGGTAAAAGCCGCCTCCCTCCAGACACATCAAGACCTGCCATTTGAGTTCAGGAGTACAGGCAAGTGCAAGATACAGAGTACTATAGCGCCTCTTCTCTGCATTCTGAGGTTAAGGGAAAGCCATAAGGTATCATGTGTAGCCACTACCATGAATGTGATGTGATGTCATGTGATGAGATGAGATGAGATGGATAGATGGATAGATAGATAGTGACTTTTTACAGCTCTTTAAATATACAGTAATCCCTCCTCCATCGCGGGGGTTGCGTTCCAGAGCCACCCGCGAAGTAGGAAAATCCGCGAAGTAGAAACCATACGTTTATATGGTTATTTTTAGAATGTCATGCTTGGGTCACAGATTTGCGCAGAAACACAGGAGGTTGTAGAGAGACAGAAACGTTATTCAAACACTGCAAACAAACATTTGTCTCTTTTTCAAAAGTTTAAACTGTGCTCCATGACAAGACAGAGATGACAGTTCTGTCTCACAATTAAAAGAATGCAAACATATCTTCCTTTTCAAAGGAGTGCAAAGCAAGCAGTCAAAAAAAAAAATCAATACGGCTTTTAAGTATGCGAAGCACCGCCGGTACAAAGCTGTTGAAGGCGGCAGCTCACACCCCCTCTGTCAGGAGCAGGAAGAGAGAGAGAGAGAGAGAGAGATAGCGAGAGACAGATAAAAAAAATCAATACGTGCCCTTTGAGCTTTTAAGTATGCGAAGCTCCGTGCAGCCTGTCCTTCAGGAAGCAGCTGCACACAGCCCCCCTGCTCACACCCCCCTACGTCAGCGCAAGAGAGAGAGAGAGAGAGAGAGAGAGAAAGTTAGCTGGATAGCTTTTCAGCCATCTGCCAATAGCGTCCCTTGTATGAAATCAACTGGGCAAACCAACTGAGGAAGCATGAACCAGAAATTAAAAGACCTATTGTCCACAGAAACCCGCGAAGCAGCGAAAAATCCGCGATATATATTTAAATATGCTTACATATAAAATCCGCGATGGAGTGAAGCCGCGAAAGGCGAAGCGCGATATAGCGAGGGATCACTGTATAGTAAGAAATTACATGATTGCTATTGGGGCGGCACAGTGGTAGCGCTGCTGCCTCCCAGTAAGGAGTCCTGGGTTCACTTCCCGGGTCCTCCCTGCATGGGAGTTTGCATGTTCTCCCCGTGTCTGCATGGGTTTCCGGTTTCCTCCCACAGTTCAAAGACATGCAGGTTAGGTGCATTGGCGATCCTAAATTGTGCTTGGTGTGTGGGTTTTTGTGTGTGTGTGTGTGTGTGCTCTGCGGTGGGCTGGCGCCCTTCCCAGGGTTTGTTTCTGCACCCTGTGTTGGCTGGGATTGGCTCCAGCAGACCCCCGTGACCTGTAGTTAGGATATAGTGGGTTGGATAATGGATGGATGGATAGATGATTGCTATTAAAATTAATAATATACAGTAGGAAGGACTTATGAAAATCTAAGGGTTCAGCCAGCTACCTTACCAATAAGCCAGCCACCACATACACCATCATCACCAAAGCTACTTTGCCTCAAAATAAATTAATCCTGGGTTGACAACTGAACTGTGATGCTTGTCAATCTCGTCTTGGTAATAAAGATGATTTGCGCATTAATGGAACATCACGACATATGGTTAAAAAAGCAGCGTCATTCTCACTAGGCGCCTTTATTACAATTTGAGTGCAGTGAAGTGCGTTGATTACATTAGGGCAGTGGTTCCCAAACTCTGGCCTGGGGACCCCCTTGAATTGCAGGTTTTTGTTTCAAGAAGTTTTTAATTGGACTCCTAGCCTAATTAAGTAAGTTATTTAAAAGTTTCTGTGATTTGGGATCAATGAAGACATTAAAAAAATTAAGCAGTTATATGTGGATAATGTATTTTTTTTTACTTCTTAATTATGTTCATCCTGATTTCCATTCTGCCTCTCCATAATTGACTAATTATTTGGTCTGCCACTGAAGCAGGTGCAACCTTTCATCATTTAGTTTTGCTCTCCCGCATGTCTGTTTTGCTTGTTTTTAATTGTCACTATTAGGATACAATGAAGGGAGCAGACTACACAGAATAAGGGTAAAGTGATAGGAAAAAAACAAAACAAAAAAAGTTCAGCATTTAAAACTATAGCAAAAAAATAGAAATATTTCAAAATGTCTTATGATGTAAAATCATCCTGCTGTACTTTTCAGAATGCAGAATTAGAGAAGAGAATCGATAAATGAGATCAATTATCATCACTTATTATGAATCTTGTTGGAGGAAAAACCTTCAGCCCCAGGGGGTCCCCAGGACTGAGCTTGGGAACTACTACATTAGGAGAACCGGATGTTGGCAAAAATATGTTGTGTTTTATGTATGAACACCAACAGCATACAAATGGATGCAGCACCTCACCAGTCAGATAATGGTTTCCCGCATGAAGGGCACGATGGAGTGACACTTGGCTGACATTTTCCTGATCTGTTAGCCAGCTCCCTGAGAAGTGACAACAGGTAATCAATGCATATGGACAAAAAAACAAAAAAGTTTTTTAGTGCAAATATGCAGCATTGGCCCTCCTAAAAGAGAACTAAAATACAGTCTGAACATCATAGTCATCATTTTGATGCGTAATATGTTTGTCATGTCAGTGCACATTATAGTAATGACACTGTAATATGAACTATTATATATGTGAGTCATCATTTACTGTAGCTGGCTTGGCTGAATTTCCCTGCTTGATCAAGGGTGTCGTAATTTCCCAGTTCCTACAAAATGTTGTGTATGCATAGATCAGAGTTGCCATAAATATACAGTACACGTGTTCTTTTGCCAAGTTTTCTTTATATTAAATCCCATTATTTGAGTGGGAAGTTGCGTATGAGTGTGTGCACGCAAGTTTAATAAATGAGACCCCAGATACAGTCTCTCTGGTGTATTGTATCGTCTGAAAATTTAATTTGCATTTCATGCATAATGCAGAGAACTCAAGGTCCTATCATTTTTTGGACTATGCATACATTGTGTTCTTTAAAGAATAGTATTAAAAACACAAGTCATTCAAAAAAAGTATAAAATGTATGTCCTTAAGACCAGGATTCCATAAAAACTGAGGCTATTAAGATGAGCTATTTTGTGACAGGCTTCAGCCATCAAGTAAACTGAGTGAATAAATAAAGGAGTCTGGTAATTTCTCCACTCATATTCCCCCCAAGGAAAAACTGTTTTATTTGTAGGTTTAAAATGTTTTCACATTAACTATTTCATACAGTCCCCTTTAATTTTTAATGCTAGTAAAAGGCATGGTACAAAATTACTAGAAATTGTTACAAAATGCTTCACATATAAGTTGAAGTTGAGACAAGTAACACAGACAGAGAAGCTCAGACTTACACAAAAATCCTCGGGCACAAAAACTAAAGCAACACTTGACAGTTCATGTGAGAAGGGTAAATGCAGCTTGGAGTGAATTGCAGTTAAGCAAATATTCTTGGGCAAATAAGGAAGAAAATAGAGAAAGCAAGGTCAAGAAGCTAATGAACCAAGTACAGTACTCTATTACACACATGCGTAAAATTCCATCACGGGTCAGCAGAAAGCGGGCAGTGAATGACTCATGAGGCACTGGCAGCACAAAAGAGGCTTAACAAGCAGCACAAGTATCGACTTCTCCTGGCGTGCTACCAGGGTTAAGTGACTGCCGCTAATTAGCATCACTGCTGCATTTATTGATGACGTATCCTTTTGAAGGGCAGTGGGCGTGATGCCTGGCATGAATGTCACATGGCAAGACCATAGGGAACATATCAATAAATATACACTGTAAGACCTCCTGGGCATCTGACAGATTCCTGGGTCCAGAGGGTGCAAGATCATATGTGCCGAGTTAAAACACAGGAGGAAAAAATAAATATCTGGGAATGTGAAGGGGAAAAGATATTTAGAAATGTCTTGTATTCAAAGCATGTTAATCCAAATTCCAAGCACTCTACATTTACATTTCAATCATATCCTAATAAAAGCTGTGCTTTTATTACGTTTTTTTTAATGGCTTGTTTTAGCCAAATCCCAATTCAGGATTCCAATAGCAAACTGGAATCCAGCAAAGGCTTCGTGCCACTTACAAAGTTGCTTAAAAGATTTAAAATTCCATTCAGAATGCCAGGCCATATTAAACTGGTGAAATTTCCCACAGTAAAAAAAAAACCAAGCATGCCCTTCTCTTACTTCATGTGGCAAAACCCACAGGAGCAGTATAGTATGAAACAACACTTAATGCAAATCTTTGCTTACAAAATGTTTGTCAATCTGAATACAAGTCCATCCTCTTCCCACGTGGCCAAGTCAGGAGCAAAGCTAATAGTTACGCAGAACTGGCACCAGCGGGAGATTTATATCCATCCTTCAAATACAGCTATCAGTAGATATTAACTTAGCAATCGGTCAGAGTTTTTTTGTTTACCCCTCCACAACTAGTCCAGCTGACATAGCAAGAAGTCCGAAACCAACTCTGCATAGTAGAAACTGTGGCATAGTAGTTAAGGTTTTGGACTTCAAACCTTGAGGCTGTGGATTCAAATCCTGCCATTGACACTGTGTGACCGTGAGAAAGTCACTTCACCTGACTGTGCTCCAAATAAAAAAACAAAAGAAATGCTGCCAATTATATCTCAAATGTTGTAAGTCACCTTCAATAAAAGTGTCAGACAAACAAGAAATACTAATAATGACATCCTTCAGTCTTTCATAGTAAACTAACGTTACAGCCGTGTTAACTAAAAATAGTATATAGTTTCTTTCATAATAAGCATTTAAACACAAATCATCAATATTTTCTGCCTTATTTTTATTTAATAAAGCACTGAACACAAAATGTATCTGCAAAACATAAAACACGTGGGGAAATGCTGTGTTCTTGTGTTATGGGACAGATGGGAAATCCAAGCTTCCCAGTGGGAAATTTCACATTAACGCCCTTCGAAGTGTTGGCTCTCATAAAAGCAATTCAGAGAAAACAATGCTACCTAAATTAGCCAAGCTGTAACACGACATTGACCTTCCATCTTATTCAATAATATAAAATAATAATATCAGGCTAGCCAGAAATTGCAGTTGTTGTGGTCACCCTGTTTTTGGAGCAATTAAGTACACCTCAATTTTTCGCAAGTTTTGGAGGATACATTTTTACAGGCGGTTACTCTTCCTAACACCAGTTATCTTTTATAACCACAAAAGGGACACATCAAAGGTGTAAGTGATGAGATGAATGCTTCATGTATTTACTTTGCTTTTTATCTATTCATCCATTTTCTTTACCCACTTATCCAGGATGGTGGTATTGAGTGTTTTTGTGCCACTGTTTCCAAAGTATCACATGATGGTCTCTTTCCCAAATTATTTATTACTTAAAAGAAGAAATATCGTTTGGTTTAAGTGATGAAAACAACAAAATGCCATTAATATAGGAATAAAAGTTAATATGTTTTTGTATTGAATTTCCTAAATGGCAATAAGTAACTACAAAAGCATATTAAGGGACACTAAATTGTACTTGAGACAGGAACGATAGAGTACTGTTTTTAGTCTTCTGCACATTGTCAGGGGCAAATGAGGCAAAAGAGATCCACAGAAAAGTTGGGGTGCCAACTGGGCCACCCTATTTACTGCTGGAGTCCAAAAAACTAAACAAATATGAGTGTGTGATGACACAAAAGATGAGAAGCACCTCCACAGCCTCTGCGGCATCTCTTAATAAATCTGCTCTTGAGAGCGGGTTTGAGTCAGAGAGCTCCGCAATGGGGGACTGCATTCCTCTGACTGAGGTGCCATCCTCCGGGAGCTTCTGAATTTACTGTATACTGTCATTTCACTGACATTTGGCATGGCTTGGGTGCCCTCAGTGGATGACTTCTCAGAGCTAGAGAATAGAAAAGAGACTATATTGTTAGCAATGGTGCCCCTTCTTGCCCCAGCAGGGTATTGTACACCTCAGATGCCTATGCATGACAGCACATTGAAAATGATTTTCTCACCCACCACTTTATTAGGTTCAACTGTTTGTTAACACAAATATTTAATCAGACAATCTCATGGCAGCAACTCAATGCATTTGACCTGCTGTAGTTCAAACCGAGCATCAGAATGGGGAAGAAATGTGATTTAAGTGACTTTGAACATGACATGACTGCTGGTGCCAGATGAGCTGGTTTGAGTATTTCAGAAACTGCTGAGATTTTTGTGCATATCCATTTCTTGGGTTTGCAGAGAATGGTCCGAAAAAGGGAAAATATCTAGTGAGCTGCAGTTCTGTGGGCAGAAATGCCTTGTTGATGCCAGAGGTCAGATGATAATATGGCCAGACTGGTTCGAGCTGATAGAAGGGTAACAAGTAACTCAAATAACCACTCGTTACAACCAAGGTATGCAGAAGAGCATCTGTGAACGCACAACACGGTGAACCTTGAAGCAGACAGGCTACAGCAACAGAATACCACACCAGATGCCATTCCTGTCAGCTAAGAACAGGCAACTAAGGCTACAATTCACATGTGCTCACCAAAATTGGATAACAGAAGACTGGAAAAATGTTGCGTAGTCTGATGAGTCTCGATTTTGCCGCGACATTTGGATGGTAGTGTCATAATTTGGCCTCAACAACATCAAAGCATGGATCCATCCTGCCTTGTATTAACGGTTCAGGCTGGTCATGGTGTAATGGTGTAGGGGATATTTTCTTGGCACACTTTGGGCCCCTTAGTACCAATTGATCATCGCTTAAATCCCACAGCCTACCTGAGAATTGTTACTGACCATATCCATCCCTTTATGGTCACAGTGTACCCATCTTCTGATGGCTACTTCCAGCAGGATAATGCACCATGTCACAAAGCTCAACTCATCTCAAACTGGTTTCTTGAACATGACTATGAGTTCACTGTACTGAAGTGGTCTCCACAGTCACCAGATCTTAATCCAATAGAGCACCTTTGGGATGTAGTGGAACGGGAGATTTGTATCATGGATGTGCAGCCGACAAATCGGCAACAACTGCATGATGCTATCATGTCAATATGGACCAAAATAACCGTGGATTTTTTCCAGCATCTTGTTGAATCTATGCCACAAAAGATTATAGCAGTTCTGAAGGCAAAAGGGGGTTCAACTCGGCATAAGCAATGTGTACCTAATAAAGTGGCTGGGGAGTGCTGCCCTGCAACTAATTTTAGTTTCAGCTGCTTTGTAATTATCCATATAAGAGGAATAAAATTCAATTTACAGATTGAAGTAAGTATTAACAGGCTTTACCTAAAATGACTCCATTTTATTTCAAATACATATACATAAATACATATGTGACTTTAATTCTGACAAAACACCCCATTGCCCTCACTGGAGAGTCACAGTGAGATTCCTGTGTTAGAATATTGTTAGTATTTCTGGAGTAAGTGCAGTCTTATATCTGGAAGCTACAGGATTTGTGTCATAGGCCAGGCTGTTGTCTGCATCTAATTTTATCACACATACTAAAAATGTTGGCCTTGCACAAAATTAAGAAGTACTGCCTGATGCGATTTTGTGAGCTAGGTCAAAAACAGTCAGAGAAGTGTTCTAATTTATATCTTCTAATCCAAGCTCTTGGATAAGCTTTCTGCTAGAATTATCAGGACTGAAAATGAAGCTTGCATTTGCAGATGTGCTGCTTTAGTCTGTTGTGAGCTGCTTAGCTAATCATTAAAACACATTTTTATTGGAGATTTTTGTAAAAGTGGCTAGGAAGCTCTTTATTTATGTTGTATTTTTCTCCACATATGTGTGTGTGTGTGTGTGTGTGTGTGTGTGTGTGTGTTGGGGGGACACACAGATTGCTACTCTATCACTAATGTTTACTTTGGAAGCCATTCAAGTTTAACTTCCAAAGCTGCTCAAGGGAATGCTTTTCATTTTCCAGAGATGTTTACATTATTTTCAGTAGAACATATTTCTGTAGTATATGTAGGGGCTGAAATGGTATTTGTCTTATTAAAAATTGTGAATTTTAATATTTGCCAACAAAAGAAAAAAAAACCCACAACAACAAGCAGATGAGCATTCTGAAGACCCCACAAGCAGATCTTCCATTTTGAAAAACGCTTTCTGACATCTTAAAGTTTTAAGTCTTACTAATCTTTGTGGGTGTCATCAGTACAACATTGACAACAGTAGGCTGTGTCGCAAATCAAGCCAACTAACAAGGCACGCACAGAACAAGTGGGCTGCACACCTCTTAGGTGGTATCTCCATGCTTCACGCTAATGACCAACGGGATACAAAGCAAAATTACATTGTTATGTCTGCAAACTGACAAATGTTTTTAGAGGGAACTGGGAGACAAACATTCAAAAAAAATTTAAAAAAAAAACGTGAGTGTCAAAGCCAAAATGAAAGACAAAAATTGAAGTCTAAAATTTCAAAAGCAAAAGTCAAAAACCACAAGAAAGTTGTAAAAGGAAGACTTTAGGAACAGATCATTAGCAAAAAGGGTTTTGTTATCCCTCATATTATATGAGGAAGAAAATATTAGGGTAACATTCTAACCCATTGCATCATTACCTGAAGACCAACATTTCTGAGGGTACACCCGTAACAATGCAAGATGGTGACCTGACGACGAGATCCTAAAATGGCGGTAGCCATAAGAACACAAAATGACAGCCAGAAACACTCCAAAATAGCAGACAATTAAACAGGGAATTAAAAAAATAAGTGTCAGATTCAAAATCTTTAACCCACAAACTCCCAAAACAAATGATCACTGAAAATGGAGAAAGCCATATAAAAAATATTAATAGAATCCAAATCATAGCAGACGTGAAATTGATAAGAACTTCGCAAGCTTGTTCGAGAGCTCGGAGCTAGACCACCTGTGCCACTGCTGTGTGAAAAACACAGTAATCTAGATGAAAATCATCTACTGCACACACCTTTCCAAACTAAAATAAAGGGACTTAAATGTAATTGTAAATGATGACAGCGTAGCTAAACCTCACTTTGACATGTATTTTGAGACTAGAGTTGCTATTGAAAAAGCATAGAAAAACACACATTTTAAAAAGGAGCAGTACCAGCTTTGTTTTTTTTATACCATAAATAAACATCAGCTTTCTTCTTAATTCCCCAATCCCCCCTCAAAACTCAGCATTCCAGTTGTGAATAAAACTCTGCTTACCTTGACTTAACAAAAAGAAAGTTCACACTTTAAACATGCAGTGTGTAATGTAGCACGCTGGGGAGGCGAATGATTGTGCAGTGCATAAGGGAGGCAGGGGTTTTGGAGTTACCCAGTGTTTGATTCAGAACCACTTTGGCACCAGTACTGAGGTTCAAAAGCTGGTATCAATACCAAAGTCAAAATTTTACCACTGATCAAATACTTTTCAGCAGCCATACCACGTGGACTTCAAAAAAGGTCATCCACCTGAAGTTAAGCTTGTTCGGGTGTGGCCAGTACTTGGACGGGAGACCATCTAAGAAAAGCTTAGGTTGCTGCTGGAAGAGATGCTGGTGTGACCAGCAGAGGGTGCTTACCCTGTGATCTGAAGGAGGATCCCAATGCCCCAGTGTGGTGGTGGGGACACTGTGCTGTAAATATGGCACTATCCTTCAGATGAGATGTAAAACTGAGGTCCTGACTCTCTTTGGCCATTAAAGATTGCAGGGCATCTTTCAAAAAGAGTCCAGTTTAAATTGCCCTCCATGGCCCAGTCATTCTGGCCCCCTAATCATCCCCTCTCTCTTACCACTTCACCACCTAACAGCTAATGTGTGGCAAGCGTACTGGCGCAATAATGGCTGCCATCACATTATCCAGATGGGTGCTACACAATAGTAGTGGTTGAAGCGGCTCCTCACTTACTATGGAAAGCTCTTTGAGTAGCGAGAAAAGCGCTATATAAATGTAATTTATTATTATTACTTTTTGGGACTGGGAAAATGTTTTTCTCCTAAAAGACAGTGTAGGATTTACAATCACTGAAAATCTTCTTTTGGCAGTGTTTGGAGTTATTTCAGACAACTTAGATTATCTGCAAATAATCTGATCATAACTTTGTACATTACATTATTGCCACATCAGCTGATTCTTCTCAAATGGAAAAATCCTAACACAGTGATATTTTATATTATTTAAAAATAGCAACAAAAATGAAATTTTCTTTATGTGGAACTTTACAGAGCTTCTTTACAATTACATTACATGCTTTAATTGTTTTAAGTTATATTATATACAGTATGGAATTGTTTGTAGTTCTGATTAAACAGACATTTTAAATCTTATAATCTTGTTTTGCTGAATCTTATGTCTGAAAGTCATATTACTTAACTCCTTCTGTAATGTATTTATCTGGAGCAAACAAAGATCAATATAAAAGAAAGAAAGAAAGAAAGAAAGAAAGAAAGAAAGAAAGAAAGAAAGAAAGAAAGAAAGAAAGAAAGAAAGAAAGAAAGAAAGAAAGAATTCTGCAAGCTTGATCCGAGCTGCAGATTTGCAGACTTTCTCAGACTGGATGTAAATTAATTGTCACTGAATCAATCAATCAACCATAAGCATCCATATCAACCCCAAAAGAAGAACTCTTAAAAAGCATTACTGTTGAGGGTGCAACACAGTTCCCTACTTATTTTCATCACAACACTGTGGTGCATCAGACTTCGAACCATAAAAAAGCAGCAGCAAAATTTGCCAGAACCATTTTGTGCAATGCAAGGCTATATCATCCCTCAGGAGTTCATAGGGAAGTTGAGCCTGCTAGACTACAACACCTCCCTAAGTAACTGGATCCTGGACTTACTGACAGAGACCCCAGACAGTCCACATCAGAAACACCATCCCCAACACCATTATGCTAAGTAGTGGGGGCCCCCAAAGCTGCAAACTGAGCCCACTTCTGTTCACTCTGGACTCACAATTCAAAGGTTATGTGCAGCTCTAACACCAGCATTAAGTTTGCTGAAGACACAATGGTGGGGGGTGTCCTCAGCAATGGGGACAAGTAAGCTTAGAGAATGGAGATATGACAATTGGTGGACTGATGCAAGAGCAAGTATAATCTGTCTATTAATGTGCACAAGAGAAATTTGTTGATTTCAGAAAGTCCCATGCTGCCCACCGAACACTGAGGGCTCTGTGGTAGAATCGGTCAATTAACACCACGTCCATAGCCAAGAAGGTGCAGCAGCATCTCCACTTCCTTCAGCGGCTGAGGAAGGAAAGACTACCATCCTCACATTCTCACCACAATCTACAGGACCACCATCAACAGCGTTCTAACCAGCTGCATCAATGTCTGGTTTGGGAACTGCAGGGTCTCTGATTATAAGGTGATACAATGGATAGTGCACACGGCAGAAGAGTTCATTGGGATTCTCTCTGCCCACCATTAAAGACAACTTTATTAAGTGCTGCATCTGCAAAGCATAAGGCATTATGAAGGACCACTACCACCCTTTCTCTTTTTCCCATTTCCATCTGCCAGCAGTTTCTGTAGCATCCAAACCAGTTCTAATTGTTTACCATTTATTTATTTACTAAAGTACAGTATAATTCTTCACTTGTCTTGCACTTGTCTTGTGTTTTTCCATTTCTTGCACCGTGATACTAAGGTGTATTATTTTATGTCACTGTATGCTGCAATGTTGTTTAGAAATATTTCTCTTTTTGATACTAGGGCCCTGCTTGCTTCACTCGCCCTCCCCCGGGTTTGGTTTACCGGATATACAATTTAAAGAGATTGTTATTTTCATTGGAATTGTTACATATGCGTTATTTTCATTTTTACTTTAAAACTTTTGTAAAAACAATACTGTACTTGTCCTTTATTTCCGGCCCTGGGTGTGGTTAAATCTCTTTCTCGCAGGATGTATAACACTGCTCACATTGTGAAGGGGGAAGCTGAACGCACACTAAGGAGAAGGGTTTGGATCATCTGCTGGCTTGTTGCTGCTGCTGGCGAGCTGCATATTTTGCTTGTTGCGCTGCGCGTCGATCATTTAAAAGCCTGTACAGCAGCTGTCCTTTGGCCACTTCGCATCTCTGCCACTCGCTTTGTGAAGTGGGGGGTTTGGCTGAACGCATGCTAAGGAGAAGCGGTCGGATCATCTGCTGGAGAGGTGCGTGTTCTGCTTGTTGCTGGTCGTCGTTTTAAGAGCTGGGAGCACATGAAGCGTGTCTGCCAAAAACATTCCAACAACTGCTAGGTTATATGTCCGTGAACTTGTTTTAAATGTTGTCTCACTGCCTTGTCTCGTGTGACGTTAAAGAGTCTCTCGCGAGACTTCAAATTGTCTTCTGAGAAGATAACGTCTCGTCTCCCTTCCAATATTTTTTTTTTATAATAGAGAGATAGATTTAAATGCTTAACTCTCTTTTCTTGATTTCATTATATTTTACCCTTTCTCTGTGCAGTTTACATCCTTCATTGAATCCTAATAATGACAATTAACACTAGAATTACCAGACTCTATGAAAAAACCCGTAGATCCGGCCCATCTTAAAACCGTTCTCACCTCTCTTTTGTCTTCTAAATGTGCCGATTAAGAGGAGCAGCAAGCAGCCGGCTATTCCATTCTCCACCGTCGCAGAACGTTCACTAAGTTTTCCCAGCTCATGCCTTGTTTGATTATCTGGGAGTGACTGAACTGCTGGAGTTTTAGAATGGAAATAATAGATCGTTATTTGGAATACATGCATTTCACGCGTGTTCTGTTTCCACAGTAATCTGTGTAAACACATTGCTAAAACAGAAAGTTTTTCATATTTTAGTAATAAATGTTACAAAATGTAGGCATAAACTACATAAACATGCAGACACTTCAGTTCGCAAGCATTGGTACAACAATGCAGTCACAAGTACACTGCAGAGCTATAGCACGTCTTTATGCGTCTTTATGTGAAAACAGCAGTGTCAGATGGGGAGTGTCTGATGATTGCATATAGCGCTGAAGTCACTGCTCTTTACTATGCTTTCCTCTGCATGTCCTGGAGTACAAAAGAAACAGCATACAACAACATGTGGGGACTGGCAAGATTGGGGGGGGGGGGGAGACACGTGATCATATGTATCGTGATACACTGCAGAGCTATAGCGCGTCTTTATGTGAAAACAGCAGTGTCAGATGGGGGGTGGTAGGGAAGGATCCTGAACGTGACTGAGACAATGAAAAGTGAATTTAAAAAAAAATAAACAAAGCTAACCTTTACAAATATCATAAATTACACCGGCTGTTACAGACTGAAATCAAATGTATCTTTTTATTCTGAAATAGTGAAAATAAGAACACTTCTCAAAAGGGAGTTGTGCAGGATCAAACTTGACCTTCTGATTCCCAGTCAGCGACTGATACTGTTGTGCCACGGAAGCAGTGATAGCTAATGAGTGTCAATGTCACACACTAAGGCGGCTTTTTTTGGCGGTGGCTTTTTTTTTGTACCTTTTGTGAAAGTGTTTCTTTGATATTTGGACTTCAGGCTTCATACATTATATAGTTTATGCCTACATTTTGTCATTTGCTACTAGAATATAAAAAACGTTTCTGTTTTAACAATGTGTTTACACAGATTACTGTAGAAATGCAACACATATGAAATGCGTGTGCTCCAAATAACGATTTATTATTTCCACTCTAAAACTCCACTTCACTACCAGATAATCAATCAAGGCATGAGCTGGGAGATGCTCGTGCACATTCTAAGTCGGTGGGGGGATGGAATAGCCGGCTGCTGGCAGCTTGTCTTTATCAGTACATTTAAATGACAAAAGACGCTGGTAGAAAGGTGAGAACAGTTTTAAGAAGCGATTTAAGGTGGGCCGGATCTACGAATTTTTTCGTAGGCTCTGGTAATTCTAGTGTTAAAAATGAGCAGAGCAGACACCCAGGCAAACAACAGTGAATAATCAAAAGCTGCGACTACTTTAGTGCCAGACCCACTAATTAGTAAATAATGGATTAATCAAACAATTAGAACACCTGGAAAAGCTGAATGAAAATCAAGATGAAAATATTGTTAAAAAGAAAAAAAAATAAATTATTCCCATATAACTGCTTAGTACATTTTAATATATTTTTTTTACCATTCTAATTTCTATATTGTTCCCAAGATAGAATCTGGGAAATAACAGTTCACTTAATCAGCCCAGGAATCCAATTAAAAACAGAAGCTGGATGGAACAAAAATCTGGAGCCACAGTGAGTCTCCAGGACTGAGTTTGATAACTCCTGTTAACTCATAAGCTGTCACTTTTCGTACCTAAATGCTAAAGAAGCTAATGACGGATCTCACTCCAGCTCCAGCCCCCCCAGGAAATTGCCCACCCTGAAGTTCCAACCGCATTGGGGAGCAAAATAACAAATAGCTGATCAGAAGGGCTTTGAAAACTGCTGCTAACTTCAGGTACTGAAAATACCAAAGTGCTGGTATCAAAACATTTTAAAAATTGAATTTTTCAATACTTTTTCAATACCAGCATACCACACAACCCTAATAGGATCTACCTGTACTTGGCCCCAAATGCATTTATTTACATTTTCAGAAGCCATTTTTGTCCCACCCTAGCCAAGCATATTGCTTGTACCTCACTGCTTCCAGAGATGGCATTAGCAACATGAGACTTTGTCCTTACTCTATGTCACACATATATTTGTATTGCAAACAAAAGTTTCCACTTTAGTCTCATCAAAAATACAAAGGAAACTGTCACCTTACTAAAGCCAAGCAAGGCATCACATGGTTTTTCTAAGCAGTGTTTCTTTACTCCTCAAAGCCACTCCCCCATGTAGGCCCTATGTACACAAAGTCATGTTTATATTGTTCAACAGTTACCACTTTCCCTAAACTTGGACCACTGCTGTTGTTGAAGGTCACTCTCAAACCTCGCAGTGATCCCTCTCAATATTCAGGATATTAAAAGGTTTGGAGGGATGGGATCGTCACAGAATTGTCAGTGGTATCAAACTGTTTCCTCCTGGTCCAATATATTTAGTCACGCTAAAATTCTGATAAAGTCCCTCAAAGACCTTTTAGTAACCTATCTTGCAGATCTATTTCCAACATTTTCTTTATACCATGTTAGTTTTTTCTTATAATTCACAGCATACTCTAAAACAACTCATTAGTCATCCAGGACTGTTCACTTACATAACTTACAAAGTGTACACTCTGTTTAATTTATGTATGACGAGATTTGGATTTGGTATGACTAATGATATAAAGATGTATGCAATCAACTAAACTTTTTTTTATAGTTAGAAAGAAAAGATCTGTACGGTTTTTAAAAATCAAGACTTTGTTGTGTAGATCATTTAAACAAACTCCTACTTGAAAATGTGAAAAATGTACAAGGGTGTGAACGCTCTCAGAGGGCCCAGTTACATAATAAGAGAATTGTTAGAGGAGCCCTGCACGACATGTAGGATCTGCTGAAGTATCCTGCCTAACATATGCTTGAGATGACACCCTTGATTCATGTTCTTGGCAGACAACAATTTAGGGCCATAAAATATTACAGCCCCTACATTTCTCAAGCACATGTGTGATATGGGCGCACAGCCCACTTTTAAAACAAACAACATATACAAATAATAATATACATTAAGCAAGAGCGGAGATCCTAAGCATTCCTTCAACTGCCTTACACATGAAAAGGGCCTCCTACAATCCTGAAGATCCCTGGCTTATCCCAAAGATATAACACAGTGTTAGTTTGGGTGTTAGTTTCACATCACCGGAAGATGGCCCTATAATTACAACGGTGCTCTGCCATCACATATGAAACTTGAAAAAAATTGCTTAGGACAGATTTGAAAATCCTTTATCCACATTAATGTCCGTGATTCCATCGAACTCAAGGTGAAGCAAATTCAACAAGGTTCCCACTAGCTACAAAAGGCAGGGAACAAAAAAAAAAATCTTCATAAGTATACTAAAAAAAACAATAAGACATTGTACAGTGAAATGAAAAAAAAAAATTCACCAGAGGTTTTAATAAAAGAAGAAATAAAGGGAATTTCATAAAAAAGAAAAAATCCAAGTGCTGAAAAAAATCAGATTTTCTTAAGCACGTGTATCAAAAACTGTGATGACACATTAGCAGTAGTGTTAACAGAAACAAGTTATTTCTAAATCATGAGTAAGCATATTCCAACAACTATTTCTTAAGGGAGAAGGTCATAAATCTGGAAAGTTACAAATTAAGGGAAACCAGACAGACCTGCGGCAGATAAAGAGTAAAAAGGCCTATTGATTTGTAGACAACAGAAAGTGTTGGTTTACAACAAGGATGACTCTGGCAAGTACCCTAAGTTCTTGTCTATAAGCCGGACTCATGTATTAGCCGGAGACCAAAAATCATACGAATTTTTAAAATAAAATCGTATCATAGATAAGCCGGACTCATGGATAAGCCGAACGTACTATAACCTATAACTAATAGAAGGGAGGGAGGTCAGTGGTCTCACTCGCGCCCATTTAATTTCTTTAAGGGGGGAGAGAGTGTGAGATATTGCACTCGCGCCCATTTAATTTCTTTAAGGGGGAGAGAGTGTGAGATATTGCCGTCTCTCTCACTCCCCGCATGGCGCGGTTGGAGCGGCCGGAGCGCGTTCTTTCTGCTCTGGGCGTCGCCGAGTCAACACGAGCGCGTAGCGGTCATTTAAATTGTGATTTTATATGTAAGCATATTTAAATATATATCGCGGATTTCTGCGGACAATGGGTCTTTTAATTTCTGGTACATGCTTCCTCAGTTGGTTTGCCCAGTTGATTTCATACAAGGGACGCTTTTGGCAGATGGCTGAGAAGCTACCCGGCTTACTGTTCTCTCTCTCTTGCGCTGACTATCTGTGATCCTGACGTATGGGGATTGAGCAGGGGGGCTGTTTGCACACCTAGACGATACGGACGCTCGTCTAAAAATGCTGAAAGATTATCTTCACGTTGCTATCTTTTGTAAAGCTGATTCCTGAAAAGACATGCTGCACAGTGCTTCGCATACTTAAAAGCTCGAAGGGCACGTATTGATTTTTGACTGAAAAACAAACTCTCCCTCTCCCTCTCTTTGTCTGCTCCTGACGGAGGGGGTGTGAGCTGCTGCCTTCAACAGCTTTGTGCCGCGGTGCTTCGCATACTTAAAAGCCAAACAGACATATTGATTTGTTTGCTTCACTGCTTTGAAGAGGAAGATATGTTTGCATTCTTTTAATTGTGAGACGGAACTGTCATCTCTGTCTTGTCATGGAGCACAGTTTAAACTTTTGAAAAAGAGACAAATGTTTGTTTGCAGTGTTTGAATAACGTTCCTGTCTCTCTACAATCTCCTGTGTTTCTGCGCAAATCTGTGACCCAAGCATGACAATATAAAAATAACCATATAAACATATGGTTTCTACTTCGCGGATATTCTTATTTCGCGGGTGGTTCTGGAACGCAACCCCCGCGATGGATGTATAAGCCGGACTTATGTATAAGCCGATATTCTATTTTTTCATTTTCACAACTTTTTTCCTTAGATAAGCCGCGGCTTATTGACAAGAACTTAGGGTATATTTATTAGAATGTCTTGAACGTGTAACTGAGAAAGTAAACCAAAGCAATCATGCAACATAATTTAGTTAGAATTACAAGAAGCCTTTCAGCCACCCAGTTTTGCACAAAATGTAAACTTGAACCTAGAAACCAGAGGCATTGCTTACACATTACCATTTTATGAAGGTTAAATTGGCTGGACATGAAGAGCACAGAATAGAAGAGAATGCTGCACATAGGGGAAGGTCATCAGTAGAGACCCAAGGTTTCTGCCCTTGGACCACCATGGTATTCGATATATGATATACTAGGCAAAAAATGAAGATGACATTAAAATTGGAGGGGATGCCATACATTGTGAAAATGGGCAACAGGCTTTAAAACTGCATGAGGTACAAAAACAAACTTGTCAATGCTGACACAGGAGTGGGTAGTATGGTCAAAACTCTGCATCACAGTATAATTAGAAATTAATTCTGATGTACTAGATAAAAGTACTAGATAAAATATTTGAAGATAACTTTCAGGTTAAACACATTTTTTTAACAAATTGCAAATATATTAATGTGTGCTTGCACTCACAGATAGCCCTCTTTATTTGCCAAATGTCTTGTTAATACTCTTTTGCTCAAATGGACTCCATTAGTAGGTATTCACCTTTCTGGCTTGAAATGATAAAAGTCCAGCAAATCACACACTCACTCACACACACTGCCACCGAGCATACACTGGACAATGCATGGCTTTTTCTCTTCCATGGCATCAACTTACCAATCAGGGTCGACTGCACAGCAGTCTGGGTAATACTGGTAAAGGCGAAGGCTCACTTACTTACATGCAGAGACAAATCCATACACAAGAATATTACCTTACCTTTAAAATATTACCAACAGAAAACTACATTTCCTCTTGCCATATCTGGCATGAACTGTCTTGTACATTTTGTGTTTTGTTTTTAAATGTGTCTGCAGGTTTACCGCTAATTTTTACCAGTAATTTTTTTAATAAAATTGCAAGGCAGCCTGTCACCTTGTTCATAGGTTTATATTTGCAGGTACATAGTGCATGATTTTCATCATCATAATCATCTTAAACCACTTTTTCTGGTGAGCATCACAGCAGCATCAGCTGGCCAGGCAGGTCAGCCAAAGACTTCTCTGTCCCAGTGAAGCCGATGTCACATTACATGACTTTTTGTCTTGGGGTATGTCAGACTTGCTGCTTGCAGTCACCGATCTCATTTCTGCACCATATCAATGTGCACAAACGCTGATCTTCTAGCACAGTCTTGCCCATCCCTTTTTCTGACAGCCAATAGCATGCTGCCTGACAGAGCTGGCGCTGCCCAAAGGGTTCATAGCTGCACAGAGTTAATTTCTTTCTTTGATTCTAGCATGTAAAATATGAGATATCAGACAGATAAAATTCTCTTCTGTTTGTTAGGTCCATAGCCCAAGTGCTGCCTGACAGAGATGGCGCTATCCACAGGATTAATAGCCATGGGGAGTTCAGCCACAGCCTCTGCCCTTTATTTTTTTTCTTGTTTGCATTTTGTTTTAGTATGTGAAACATCAGACAGACAAACTTCTGTTGTTTCTGAGGTTAAAAAAAAAAAAAAGCGTGTTCCTTATTCCTTGTCGCTACATTCCATACATTATATTTCTGGTTGTCAGCTCACATGCACACACAGTTCACCTCTCCGATAAACAAGAAAATCAAACCTGTCTGATTTTATCGTAGCAAGTCACAGACTAGTTAGTTTTTCAGTTGCTGGGCATTTCACATTAGGTGATCACTTTTCACTGACCGCCTCTGACTCTAAGACTATGTAAATGAAGGCTACGACTGAAAATTGCTTGAATGTTGTGTAATGTGACATAGCCTTTACACTAAACTAGCCATGCTACCTGTCAAAGACAGATAAAAGAATAATTAAAAAATATTTGCTATCTCTTGTCATACAGGTACCTTCAGTGCCTCTCCTTGGTATTTGTATGTGTGAATGCCTCTTAACCAGCACTTTGTCTCTTGAGCATGTTTCCATAAAGCCTGCTTCTCAGGCTCTCTCATTATATTCGAGGCGCCTTTCTCACCTTCTGTCCAGTTTTACACTGTATTTGCTGTCTTTGAAGGTGACTCTCTGAGCATCCCGTGCGTGTTTTTACTCCTCCTCATGTGTCTCATGCTTCCTCTTTCATCACATCACAAAAGCCAAGCTGACCAATCAGATTGTTCAGAGGGACTGGACACACAGACCTTAGTGTTTTATTATACAGTAGAGTACAATAGCATCATAACATCATTGACAAGAACAGGTCATTTACTTTAATTGATTTATGAAGTGTGTAAATGTGTACAGCTGTGTTGGCGTCAATGGGCAATGCGCTAAAAAAAAAAAAAATGGGTTGAATTGCTACAGATAACCTGAAATGTAAAAACAGCACAAGCTGACAACTGAAACAGAACGGGGGGTATTTTTCATACGTGGATTACTCGTTTAACCGGATGTAATTGTTGACGATTTGGCATGATCCTGGATCTGTCGGTTTTTCGAAACGCTTGCTGGATGTGTTATCATAGCAGCACATCCAAATCCTCAGACCTGCTCGGAGCAGGAGCCTATGTAAACAAGGATTAGCTCACACACTTAATCAGTGCTGTGGTGGGTTGGCACCCTGCCCAGGATTGGTTCCTGCCTTGTGCCCTGTGTTGGCTGGGTTTGGCTCCAGCAGACCCCCGTGACCCTGTGTTCGGATTCAGCGGGTTGGAAAATGGATGGATGGACTTAATCAGTGTCCATGCATGGAATTCATTCAGTCATGGCTTCGCCGCTCATGAATGAGCAACCAACTGATATCGGTGCTCAAATTATGAGAAGAGAATTTCATATAGATAGGGTTTTGCACGATCTGCAAGATCCTTTATTGCTCCCAGAGGAAATTCTTTTCGAAAGATACCGCTTCAGCTGAGGGGGAATACTTCAAAGATTTATTAGCAACTTATATTCGAAGTCAAACTCTGCGAAGTCGGGCTCTCACAACCACACAGACAGTATGCATTGGTTTGAGGTTTTTTGCAAGCGGCATTTTTTTTATATACTGTAGGCGATGCGGAAAATCTATCTAAAAGTGCAGTTTGCCAGGCAATTCGTAAAGTCTGTTTGGCTCTGAAATATTTCCTTCAGGTTTTCATAGTGTTTCCTGGACACCTGCGTGTGCAGACAATAAAAGAGGCATTTCATGCCATTGCAGGTAGGTAATACAAAGGCAAAAACACCCACAGTTCCATAAAAAATCTCACAATCAGCCTAACATTCTCATTACCCAGGATTTCCAAATGTGATTGGGGCACTGGATTGTACGCAGATCCGAATAATCAGACACAGTGTCTTCATCAAATATTTGACCTTCGTCAATATCTCGTTGGTCAGACACAGGTTCTAGGGATATGACATTCCCTGCAACTGACCCAACAAAAAAAAGACGGCTATATGGAACATATCTATGGCACACATTGAGGACAATTATATGCAATGACCATCCATTACCTGAAATGAAGTGACCACTGCATCCTGTCACTGGTTCTAAGGAGGAGCTTCCCCCTGGAATGCCCTCAGAAACAGGGCGATGGGCATTTTGCTGGAGAGCCAAATCTTCTGCAGGGGTTAGGTCTGGACCGCGTGGACCTCCACCTGTTTTTTGCTTGTCTGCCTTCTTCTTATTAGCTTTAATGTTTTTTCTATTATATATGATTCTTTATGTCAACAATTCTTTAAATAGTTATATACCAATATTTACCAGTTTGAAGTATAGTCTTGTACTTCACTTTAACCTGTTCCCATGTTCTCCTTGTGCTCACATTTGATCTGGAATTATGACATATTAAATAATAATTAATCTGACACATGAAATGAAACGCTGCATTCAGTAAGTACAATGCACACTACTTACGCATTTAATTTGTCGGCCACTTTTTGCCAGCCGTCTTTTCTGGTTTGGGCTGCTTTTGCAGTGTTACCCATTGAGCATATTAAATCTTGAAATTCTTCATATCCTTCGAGTAAAAGGTCCTGCTCCGCTTGTGTGAAAAAATGTGCCCGTTCTTTCGTCATTTTGTTGCAGCCTATCAAAGACTTGCTGATCGTGTTTTCTAGACTCAATGTATATGGGCTTTTCAATCACAGCGGGAGCGCGCAATCATCTCGGATGTTTGGATCCAGCTAGACTAATCTACTACACAGCTGCGTTTGAAAAACTGATATATCCTGGATGAGTTTCACCGGCATTAACTCATCCAAGATGAGGCGTCCGATCTCGGATGATTTAAGCGACGTACGGAAAATACCCCTCATGTTAACGTTTACTCAACATATCACGACAACAGTAACATAATTAACTGCAGCCCAAGTACAATGTGAGCACGGCAATTTAAAAAGATATCAACAAAAATCACAATCAGTAAAATACTTTTTATTCTAAGAATAATCTCAAAATTGCCTTTTTCGTACTGAAGTAGCATTTTGCCCTTACTACATACACAGTAAATAACAAAGACCCAAAATACACGCACTGTGAGAGTGACCCTCCTATAGGAAGAATGGTAAGAAGCTGGGCCCTTAGCTGGAAGAAAATCCTGCAATGCACAGAGGATTAAAAAAAAGCAAAGCAGTAGTGAGATTAATTTTGAACAGTGAAAACTAATTCTTCCAATCACATTACTATAGCCATATGCTGAATCTCAAAACAGATGTTCATCAGACAATTATGCTTGCCTATAAAGAAATAAATATTCTGCGCCCACAGAACACCAAAGCAAAAGTAATTGAATAACCAAGTAGAAGCACATATTTAATGCTGGTTTTATTCACTGTTAGTAGAATCAGCTTTTAAAAGTTGGAAAAACACACACCCACTTATTGTTCAGATTTCCACAAGAGGTGCAGTGATGGGTAAAAGACTCAAACTGAAATGGAAACCTTAGTGGCCAACCTGTTGCTACTGCTGTGACTTGGCATTAACACACTTGAAAAAATCTCTTATGCGTCCTAAGCACTTTAAGACCCACAAGCATAACACAACTCAGGAATGATTTACTAATCATCACAATAAATTTATGGAGACTGTCTCATGTGGAGTGGGGACAATACTGCTACAGATATCTTTTATTGCTTCTGTCTACCTATGGTGTGGTGATGCAGTGGTTAGGGCAGCTCGAGAGGTTCAAATCCTGGCTCAGTCACTGTCTCTGAGTAGCTTGCATGTTCTTCCCATGAAAACACAGCTCTTCTCCAGGTCTCCAGGTTTCTCCTGCACCCCAAAGTTGTGCATGTGAAGTGACATTTCCAAATTGGCCTGGTGGGTGTGACTGTTCCTTGAAAAATATATATGTTTTGTCCAGGGCCAGTTAATGCTTTTTGAAAGATGCTACTGAATAGTTTGAACTTTCTACTACACTGAACTTGAAGAAGCTGGTTCAGAAAATAGAAAAATGTTTATTTATAGCAACATAAACCTTATGAGCATGGCAATAATGCTACAGTATATCAGAGAAGGAGAGAGAAAGTCATAAAGCCTTGCCATTGTTGGGCATTCTATCCAAGGTTTGCTCCTTCCTTCCACTGGTTATTACTGGTGGGATGGAGGAGGAGGGGAAGAACCAGAGATATCAGAAGGTTGAAAATGATGGTTTACTGTGGTAGTGCTGCTGCTTTGCAGTAAGAAGACTGTGGAAGATTGTGGGTTCACTTCCCGGTTCCTCCATGTGTGGATAGCACTTTGAGTACTGAGAAAAGCGCTATATAAATGTAATGAATTATTTATTATTATTTATTATTATTGTTATTGACGCTCCCATCAACTGACCACAACGTCACTGAAAATAACAATCAGTGACCGGCAACCTGACTGATCACAAATAAAAAACAGTACCTGCTGCTCCTTTAAACAAAGTAGTACAGTATTTGAGGAAGTACTTGAGGTACTTGGTACTAGAACGTCCCATAAACTGCAAGCAGCCAGGCAGATAACAGAAGAGAGAAAATACTGGAATACAATGGAGTAATAAATCTAGAAATGGGAATCTAAGGAATTGTCCAGTGTATGGAGAGGAACTACAGATGTATATGTTGCCCAGCTGAACCAGGAGCAGCAGAAAAGGAGCACCTCTGACAGAGAGACACATCTTTGGCAGAAATTAAAAAAGAAGCTGCATTAATGAGTTCAAACCTTTTCATTTTGTTGTTTAACTAAAATTGACACTGTATGAATATGATGTTGAATGAGTTTGTGAAGCACCTTAGAGAAACAAAAGAAAACTGAAGAAAAAAAGAATTTGACCTCACTACTTAGGAAACAAACTTGCTAAAGCTTAAGAGCCAAATTTGTCTATTTTACTTGTAAACTTGTTTGTCTGTGAACAATTTATTAGAATTGCAGCTTCTAATTTTGACATTTTTGATTTCTTTTATGACATACACATTACAGATTAATATCTTGACTTAATGTTAGTAAAAAAAAAAAATAGTATTTTATTTGTGTTAGTTTTTTTATGGTTACTCACCAATAAGTCTATAGAATTTTATTGTGTTAATCAAAAAATGAACAGTTAACACCTGTGGTCTATAGTTTAATTGTAAAAATACTAAGGTTAACACTTTAATATAAAACATAAGGCTTCTATGCAGCTGGTTGGTCAGGAGCTTAGTATAAGAAAATGTTTATATAAAAAAAAAAAAAAAAAAAAAAAAAGTGGAATTGGAATTGGAATTGGTTAATTCTAATAGCATGAAATTGGTCAAAAACAACCTAATTGGAGCATCCTTCTTTATTGTAATAATCACATTTTCATAAAAAGGAGGACAGCTGCTCTGGATATTTCTATTTATATTACGCACCTGTTCCAGTACTTGGGAGATTCTGATTCTAAGGATTGATACGCACCAGCTCAGATGGTTAGGATATGCAGTAAAGATTATCTCTTGGCATCTTCCAAAGAAGAGGTATAAGGAGCCAAAGCCTGACCGATGACATGCTATAATTACATTTTTCAGCTTTTCTGAAGGCATCTGGGAATTCCATATTGTTGTTGATGCTAGAGTGGCCTGGTCTGGTCTGGTCAACCTGGTTCAGAATGTTGACACTGTAACCCTCATTAGGATAAGCAGAGGGAAAATGATGATGATGATGATGGTGAAATGATGAGGAGTTGTTCCAGTGCACAGATAACCTTGGTTGGTGGGAACACTGTGGCACCAGAAACTGAGCGTTACCCTTTAACAGTAAAGGAAGGAATGTCATCAGCCCTGCAATGAAGCGAGATCAAAGCCTGCTAAAGTCAATGTAAGTTGCCTTAACTTATATGCAGTACATTTGTTACACTTGTTACTACTATTGTTTTTTTTAATTATTAGTTGTTCATATTATTTCTCTATTTTAAATTATTACTGTCTATTCATGTGCCTATTTTTTATTTATATATTATAGTCCTTTAATGCTTTGGACTTGTTCTGTGTTTATGTTACTATATGCAACTGTATAATGCAATACAGTGTTATGGATGGTATGACAATAATGTCACTTGACATGAAAACAGGGAAAATCACTGATATTCAACTCTGTGCAGGGGAATGAAGTGCATAAGGCTAAAGGAAACAGTTGCAGAAGGGAGGAGCCGTTAAAGAAGTGGCATTAAAAGCAGATCAGAAATAATTACAGGTTTGCATCTTCAAATTCTCAAGCAAACATTTTGTGGGGCATTGAGCAAGACTTTGGCGGAAGCAGAACAATGAATCCACACATAGCGCGATGCCCACTGATTTACACAAACAGATGGAATGAGTGACTCAGTGATCACGATTTTAGTAACACAACAGCAAGAGTGATGCACCAGGGAGAAGCTTAACCAGAACATCCATATATTATAGGAAAAAATCCTGCAACTCAGACACATTATAATTGCCTACCAAGAATTTGTTTACCATTAATCTCAAGCTTTACTGAAGAAAAAAGAAGGCAAGGCTGAGCAAGAGAATGTTCACTGAGAGGTCTCTACTTTCCCCTGAACACAAATCCAATAACCTCCTCCTCCTCCTCCTGTAGGCCTCTAACGGAAAACAAATATTCATTCAGCAGGCTTTCCAAGGGCCTCAGACTGAGAGTAAGGAACAGAAATTTGAGTCAGCTGCATTTCTCATCTTCAAGTCTTTGAACAAACTGAAGTTGCACATAAAAGCAAAATCAGTTTATGAACACACAATGGCACAAATCTGTGTTAAACCCACTTAAGATAGAAACAAATGATAATAATTTAGGGACCACTTTACCAGAATAAATAAAAACCATTTTCTGACAACTGATACTGTTCCCATTCTGATCATTTTTACTTTAAATATGTGTAAGTAGGGTCCACTGTGCACTGTGTACTGTACTGACTCACTGCAGCCTGATTCATTTCTGTTATACAGTAATCCCTCCTCCATCTCGGGGGTTGCGTTCCAGAGCCACCCGCGAAATAAGAAAATCCGCGAAGTAGAAACCATATGTTTATATGGTTATTTTTATATTGTCATGCTTGGGTCACAGATTTGCGCAGAAACACAGGAGGTTGTAGAGAGACAGGAACGTTATTCAAACACTGCAAACAAACATTTGTCTCTTTTTCAAAGGTTTAAACTGTGCTTCATGACAAGACAGAGATGACAGTTCCGTCTCACAATTAAAAGAATGCAAACATATCTTCCTCTTCAAAGGAGTCAGGAGCAGAGACTGTCATAAAGGCAGAGGAAAATCAATAGGGCTGTTTGGCTTTTAAGTATGCGAAGCACCGAGGCACAAAGCTGTTGAAGGCGGCAGCTCACACCCCCTCCGTCAAGAGCACAGAAAGAGAGAGAGAGACACAGAGAAAAACAAGCAAGCAAAAATCAATACGTGCCCTTCGAGCTTTTAAGTATGCGAAGCACCGTGCAGCATGTCGTTTCAGGAAGCAGCTGCACAAAAGATAGCAACGTGAAGATAATCTTTCAGCATTTTTAGACGAGCGTCCGTATCGTCTAGGTGTGCGAACAGCCCCCCTGCTCAATCCCCCTACGTCAGGATCAGAGAAAGTCAGCGCAAGAGAAAGAGAAAAGTAAGCTGGGTAGCTTCTCAGCCATCTGCCAATAGCGTCCCTTGTATGAAATCAACTGGGCAAACCAACTGAGGAAGCATGTACCAGAAATTAAAAGACCCATTGTCCGCAGAAACCCGCGAAGCAGCGAAAAATCCGCGATATATATTTAAATATGCTTACATATAAAATCCGCGATGGAGTGAAGCCGCGAAAGGCTAAGCGCGATATAGCGAGGGATTACTGTAAAAAAGCCAGGCATGCTTCATGCATATACTGAACACACATGGTCATCAAGAAACATTTCCTGGATTTTAAAAAGTAAAATATTTTAAATAAAAACAACATTCACTTATCTTTATTTAGATAATGTACAAAGGCCTCAATTTAATTTCACACCTTAATAGACCTTGATTATGTGTACTATTTACTCTACACCCATCCAAAGCCATACACCACAGTGACGCAGCACGTATGGCACAATTCCTGCTGTAGCTGCCTTCTTCTACTGTATGTGGTCACTCAAGTCTGTGATGTTTTCAGAAAGAGAGAAGCCAGATAAAATTAATCCCATTTTATATACATACACAGAGTCAATTGTGGTAGACTGAGGGGATGCTCTCAAGATGTCCCCAAATCCAGAGTGACTTCAAGTAGACCCAAAGTGGGTTAAACATTTATTTTAATATACATGAACAGTAAAATACAGGATGGAGAATAAAAGAGACTTCAAAGTAACAACATTGAAAACAATAATCCTTATGGGCCCACTTAGTCCTCTCTGTAAGGTACTTACAAATGGGGTGCTGTAGCACATATTCAACTCATATATATTAAGCACAATCCCTTCTCAATTCCAACACTGTATCTCTTCCTTCCTAACCTTTGAGCTCTTGTTCATCTCTCCTACTAATTACTGGTCCAATGGCCCTCTGGCTGGAAGGACCATTTAAACCTCAACCTAAGAACACTTCCAGAGTCACTCCTGGTAGTCCCAGAATGACCTCTGCACCAAGGGGATGGCCTCCAGCTAGACCAAGGAGCTAGAGCTCCTGGTACCCCTATGGCCCCCCCTCCCCCCAATAATGTTAGCCCTAAGGGACAAGTTTGGTATTTTTCAAGTCAAAGTTACTACTTCACAAACATGGTATACATGAACTTGCCCATGCAAAATTGGGTTCTAAAGTTAAGCATTCACTTGTGAATTTTAAAAAATATCTTGCCCTCAATTGCACATATGTATGATGTTCTCAGAAAAGGAAATTGTACAAGCAAATTTATTTTTGATTAATAAATGCACTAACACACCATATGGTTAAATACTGAGTCTCGTTATCAGCAAGGACTGTCTTCTAATTAGGAAATTGGTTGGCACGAAAACCTGCAGCCACTGTGGTCTTCCAGCACCATAAATGAAAATCCCTTCTGTTCAGGGTCAGGGTGGTCAGTTTAAAAGTTGCACCAGACAGACCTAATACTAAAAGGAGTACAATAAGTGAAAAGATCACATGTTCTGTCACACAGTTTTACTTCCTCTAGTAAGTAGCAAACACAAACAGTGACAGCAGGTAATGGAATCCCACACCAAGTCACCTGTGGTGGTCATCTCCAAGTGAAAAGTTGACTTTAAACTGAAGATTACTTGATGCCAGTTTATAATAGTCCAGGATGCTGGAGGACACCACCAGTTCAAACAAAGATGGTAGCAACAAAGCGTGTCTGTACGGAATGGGTTCTGTGTTTGTCTATCACATGATCCACTGGTCCTCACAGGTCCTTTTATAGTGAAGTGTCATTCTTCCTACACCTATTATTGTTAGCACTGTCTTGTTGTCATGCCTCTACACCCAACATGTGACTAAATACGTTGGCATGAATAAAGAATGTGTCATGATGCATTCCTAATACACTGCAGAGGCAGTAAAACTCTACTGAACCCAATATGATATCACCAGCATTTAACAGATACCTAATCAACTCATTCAGTTCAAGACATAGGAACTTAAGTTTTGATTTGTTTATTATTTAAAAAAAGGAAAAACAAGCATACAGTATATGGACATAGGCACGTATATGGACACGTCCAGCTCTTTTAAAAAAAGATACATCCTTGCTACAACGACTTTTAAAAGTAATAACTTCAACTATTTAGAGAAAAACATAAAAGGGAGGAGGTGTTTTAAAAAACCTACAACCATTTATAAAAACATCCTGAATTCAGCATTGTGGTGAGTTGGAACCCATTATAGCAACAACAGGCTACAATCTAACCTGAACAAGACACCAGTGCCTTTAGGGGGCACTTGTACACTCACTCATACCACCGAATCATTCACTAGACCCCCTAACCTGCATTTGTTTGAGATATACTGTAACTGGAGTACCTGTGAGGAGACAACCCAGAGACACGGAGAGAACATGCAATCCCTTACAGAAAAAAACTAAAAATGATAAACCTTATGGCCCACTTGGTCCTCTCTGTTAGGTCTAATTCCCTTCCATCAAATGGGGGGCCTGTTCCACATATTCACCTCAGACATACTAAGCACAGTTCCTTCTCACTTCGAACACTGTCTCTCTTCCTTCCTCCCCTTTGAGCCCTTGTTCATCTCTCCTACAAACTATGGAGTGTGAGTTGGCTTCTTACATTAAGCGTATTTCGAAATGTATACATGATGTGATCATTGTTGACTAGTCAGTAGGGTTCTCTGTGATGTTTCTAACACACTAACACTGAGGACTTTCAGCTAACAAATCATTCAACGGAAATATGTAAAGAAACACTACAGGGCTCATTTATATCAGTAGCAACACGACTGTATAAAGTCTCACTGAGACTGTGGGTTTCATGTCAGAAGTTTTCTCTCTTTTAAGTCATGGTGTGTGTTCAGACTATAGTGGGTTTGTGTGTGTTTACATCTATCTATTTATTTATATAGAGAGTTTCTGTAAAAAGTCAAATTTCCCCTTAAGGACAAATAAAGGTCTGTCTGCCTGTCTGTCTGTCTGTCTGTCTTATGAGTAGGGACAATGGACGGTACTAAATGGAACATGGTAATCCATAGCATCAAACCCTGTGCTTAGAAAAAAGAAGAAAGATGATGTGCATTTAAAATGTACTTTTTTCACTAAATTGTTTTCAATCGATACTAAATGTATCGTTGCCAATGAACAAATCTATGTCTCTTGTTGTACGAAAACCCAAAAAGTTAATTTCTTATGGAAATGGAAACCTCTTTCTACGAAAAAAATGCTTCAGTTTTTCTCCAAAAATTATACTTTTGGCAGAATAGTACAGTAGTCTGATATTTTATAGCAAAACCAAAGAAGGGCAATCTTTTCTTGTTCTTTTTGTTTTTTAACAGACATAACTCCTATTAAAGGAAGCAGACAAAGATATTGTTTTCTGCATAAATCCAAAGGGAAGGGACCCAGAACACAGCAGTTACAAATAATAAAACGATTTCCACTCCACTGACATGGATCAACTAACTTTCTGCTTCTTCTCTGCCTTACCCAAGAAAAAAATGTTCCAGACCATAAACTGGCAAAATATACAACAGTGACAAATTTATTTAGCTGCACCCCAACATGAGGTTACCTGAAGGACTGAATTACAGCAGTAACACTGTGATTATCTAGTAGTTACTATTGGGATGGGCAAGCACTAAGAGCTGTCGGAAGAGTGCTTCATATTAAAAGGAGATGTTTATCTAAAAAGAAAGCAGAGACTGAAAAGAAGGATAACTGAAAAGAGAGGATAAAGACGTGTGGTGTCAGAAGGGTTTATTTTTAGAAGCATATCTTCTAAATCCAGACAGGAGACAACAGGAGAGACAATTACAGTTTTAAGGATGGCAAAAAATAAGTGAGATCATCTCCACGGTGAAGAATATACAGTAAAAATCTACATGTAGTATGCAGAAGTACATCATAAATAAATGTGAAGATGTGTATAGATGTTTTATTTAATTTTATTTAAATATTTTAACACAAACAAATTCATAAATGCTACGAGTCTACCATGATTCAATTGCTGAAGGCTTGAACTGAACAGTTCAGTGAGAACTCATGAACCATTACAACCACTATTAGAGAAAACTATAAATTCAACTTAGTGTATGAAACTGTTTAATGGACGGCTAGAAGAGCCTCAAGGACGCACAGGCAACAAGGACTATTCTTGGGGCATGGTTAAGGCCATCAGCTCCAGCTACTTTTAAATCATTTCAGATCCTGGAGGGCTGCAGTGGCTGCAGGTTTCCATCAGACACATTCTTAATTAGAAGTTAATTTTAGCTGCTAATGAATCTTACTTATTTTGCCTTAGATTCACAAACCTTAAAGTAATAAGTTGCCATCAAATGTATATATACAGTACATTCCATACTACACAATGTTAGTTTTCACCTGTTAATTGTGCAATGCTAGAATGCACTGGGATATTTTGGGTGGATAGTCATTCATAAGTTTAAACTCTTGTTGAAGTTGTTTTTCCTCTGGCATTTAGTACATTCTGTCTCTCGCATTTTAAATTTCCATGGCTTTTTTAACTGGTTCAGCAGTCTAAGCAAGGATGACGGTCAGACATTGGACTTAAACCTTCATGCCTCACTGCTTCAAGTTCAGCTCCCCAATCCACTCTGCACTAGCACCTAAAAAGCATGCAGTCAACATAAATACTTGCACCTAAAGTTCTGCCAGAAGCTCACTTGAACAATCAGATTAATCAGTAATGGACAGATAACTAATCTCTCTGAACAAACAATTAGACTTGGAAGAGCTGGAGTAATAACCCAATATCAGACCACTTGGTTAGTGTTTAACCTGCACAGCTGATTGCCAACCTAACTTTCAATTCCTAAAAGCTCCTTCAAAAAATACACCCTGCCTAATCTTACAAAGGAGTGAAACCTCCTACCATTTGACCAGCACAGTAGATATTTTGTTTGAGCAGTACAGAAGTGAGCACAAAGAAAAATGACATGCCATGAGAAAATTGTTTTTCTCCCCTGAATATACAAACATATGCTTCATGAATCAGACTTTTATGTATTAAACAAATTTTGCAACCCAAGTTAACATCTGACAATTTAGAAAACAAAAGAATTTTAAAAGGGTGGGTCAAAAAAGTGGTTCAGGCAGAGTTTAAGAAAATAGGGTTAAGCCCAGTTTGAATTTGCATCAGATTCCAACTTCTAGGGACGGAAAGCTCACTGTTTTAAGCATTTACTAGAGAATCCTGTGACTGCTTAAAATGTCTGGTCATTTTAAATACAAACTTTAAGATGGTTAAAGAAAATGACTGGTGAATAAAAAGGTAAACGTGTCCAAACCAGCGTAACAACAAAAAAGGAACACACAGAGAGATAAGGGCAGTCCTATGATGGTGATGGGCAGGGGGCCCTGTATCTTTAAAGACCACCTACAAAATACGTGGCACACAGAGAAAGATATTTAGACATAAAACAACTCCACACCGAAACAGGACCGAATTAACAATACGCCTGATTCATCACCATCAGCTAGATTCATTCTGGTGTGATAACGTGGAATTTTGGTTTTATACCCTACCCCTTTACAACCCTATTTAAAGAGGGAACTTCTGAATGGCCATAAAGAATAGATTTTGACTTGTATCAACATTAAATTTTGAATGCATATTAATGAACTTAGACTCGGTAGTTTTGGAATAATACACAGTTTTGGGTTGCATCACCCATGATTACAACCCCCCTCTTCTTGATTACATTTTTGAAATGCCATATAGGCTTATATTTTAGGTTGGGCCAATGGCAAATTTCTCAAAAATGAGTTAAGCTGTTTTTGCTTGATTATTTGTTTGTTGGTTTGCCAAACAGATAAAATTTGAAAGTTGAAATGAGATCCTTACTGTACAAAACATTAAACAAAGTCAAAACATTCATTAGTGTAATATGATTTAATCTAGTTGTCTAAGGCAGCCTGGTAAGACTTGACTGGTGACTTGGATTGGTTTGTGCATGTGTAAAGTGCCAGATGAGACAGGTGCCCAATGTGGACATAACTGACCATGACTTCCAATATAACTCGGAGTCCTGCCACGTGCAAAAGTTTGCTGACGACACTGCTATCGTGGGCTGCATCAGGAGTGGGCAGGAGGAGGAGTATAGAAACCTCATCAAGGACTTTGTTAAATGGTGTGACTTAAACCACCTACAACTGAACACCAGCAAAACCAAGGAACTGGTGGTGGATTTTAGGAGACCCAGGCCCCTCATGGACCCCGTGATCATCAGAGGTGACTGTGTGCAGAGGGTGCAGACCTATAAATACCTGGGAGTGCAGCTGGACGATAAATTGGACTGGACTGCCAATACTGATTCTCTGTGCAAGAAAGGACAGAGCCGCCTGTACTTCCTTAGAAGACTGGCATCCTTCAACATCTGCAGTAAGATGCTGCAGATGTTCTATCAGATGGTTGTGGCGAGTGCCCTCTTCTACGCAGTGGTGTGCTGGGGAGGCAGCATTAAGAAGAAGGATGCCTCACGCCTGGACAAACTGGTGAGGAAGGCAGGTTCTATTGTTGGCATAGAGCTGGACGGTTTGACATCCGTAGCAGAGCAACGGGCACTCAGCAGGCTCCTATCAATTATGGAGAATCCACTACATCCATTAAACAGTGTCATCTCCAGACAGAGGAGCAGTTTCAGCGACAGACTGCTGTCACTGTCCTGCTCCACTGACAGACTGAGAAGATCATTCCTCCCCCAAACTATGCGACTCTTCAATTCCACCAGAGGGGGTAAACGTTGAACATTATTCAAGTTATTGTCCGTTTTTTTACCTGCATTTTTTATTACTCTTTAATTTAATATTTTTTGCTGCTGGAGTATGTGAATTTCCCCTTGGGATTAATAAAGTATCTATCTATCTATCTCTATCTATCAGCTCTCCATGAGCCTGAAGAGGCTGAACAAAATGGATGGATATCAGAGTGTGCTCCTTTATTTATTTATTCATTTTTAAACTTTTAATGTTTGCACCATACATTATATGTTAAGGGACAACCATAGTTTAGTATAAAGGTTCAAGACTTTGCTTCCAGGGACTTGCAAAGCTTATTGATATTGTCATAAACAAAAAAGGGTAGTTATTTGGACAGTAAATGTTTGATTGTGGAAAGACTATATAACTATGATAGATAGATAGATAGATAGATAGATAGATAGATAGATAGATAGATAGATAGATAGATAGATAGATAGATAGATAGAGAGACACAGACAGACAGACAGACAGACAGACAGACAGACAGACAGACAGACAGACAGACAGATAGATAGATAGATAGATAGATAGATAGATAGATAGATAGATAGATAGATAGATAGATAGATAGACAGACATATGAAAAAATTTGGAAACTCTTCTCAGCCTGTATAATAATTTACTCTTCTTTCAACAAAAAAGACAACAGTGGCATTTCTTTCATGGTGTATCTGTACATCGTTCTACAATTCAGCGCAATTTGCACAAAGAACATCTGTATGGCAAGGTGATGAGAAAGAAGCCCTTCCTGTACTCACACCACAAACAGTCGCTTGTTGTATGCAAATGCTCATTTAGACAAGCCAAATTCATTTTGGAACAAAGTGCTTTGGACTGATGAGACAAAAATTGAGTTATTTGGTCATAACAAAAAGCGCTTTGCATGGCAGAAGAAGAACACCGCATTCCAAGAAAAACAGCTGCTACCTACTGTCAAATTTGGTGCAGGTTCCATCATGCTGTGGGGCTGTGTGGCTAGTTCAGGGACTGGGGCCCTTGTTAAAGTTGAGGGTCGGATGAATTCAACCCAATATCAACAAATTCTTCAGGATAATGTTGAAGCATCAATCACAAAGTTGAAGTTACGCAGGGGCTGGATATTCCAACAAGACAATGACCCAAAACAAAATTCAAAAATCTACAAAGGCACAATGTTCTGGAATGGCCGTCACGGTCCCCTGACTTCGGAAGATTTGAAACTGGCTGTCCATGCTCGGCAGCCATCAAATTTAACTGAACTGGAGAGATTTTGTATGGAAGAATGGTCAAAAATACCTCCATCCAGAATCCAGACACTCATCAAAGGCTATAAGAGACGTCTAGAGGCTGTTATATTTGCAAAAGGAGGCTCAACTAAATATTGATCTAATATCTCTGTTGGGGAGCCCAAATTTATGCACCTGTCTAATTTTGTTATGATGCATATTGCATATTTTCTGTTAATCCAATAAACTTAATGTCACTGCTGAAATACTACTGTTTCCATAAGGCATGTCATATATTAAAAGGAAGTTGCTACTTTGAAAGCTCAGCCAATGATAAACAAAAATTCAAAGAATTAAGAGGGGTTCCCAAGCTTTTTCATATGACGATAGATAGATAGATAGATAGATAGATAGATAGATAGATAGATAGATAGATAGATAGATAGATAGATAGATAGATAGATAGATAGATAGATAGATAGATAGATAGATAGATAGATAGATAGATAGATAGATAGATAGATAGATAGATAGATAGATAGATAGATAGATCTGGGCTAAGTTTATGTTAATTAGTTTCAAACGATTTTCTTTTCCTGTGTTTAAACAAATGCGTGTCTTTGTGTATTATACTCATTACTTGACTAGTTATTTGTAAAATTTGCATTTTACTAATGAACATGTCAGAGTGCTCTGTTGTAAACAGCAATAAACTGAATTGAACAAGTAGATAGATAAACAGAGAGGCAGTGTTTCTACAGAACTGTCTAATTTATTTCTCTACTTGAAGTTTTTTCTTCACAATCATGGCATATATTAGTTTGACACATGAAATTATTATCATTATTATTCAAAAAAAAAAAAATAACTAACCTCTTCTTGCATTTTATAATGTAAGTGAAGGTGTGTTGGCTGGGATTGGCTCCAATAGACCCTCGTGACCCTGTGTTAGGATATAGCGGGTTGAACAATGACTGATTGACTGACTGACATTAAGACAAACAAATAGTCCCTTTCAGTACTAGAGAAAGTAAAATTGTCTTGTGTTTTTAAAACCTGTCAGCATTTTGCATGGCCTCACTTAGAATGCAGAAGTGCATCAATTCATTTTGGTGCACCGGTATAGAATTTATTTTTTAAGTAGTTCTGTGGTAAATTCTTTCAATCATCATGGAGGATTTGAGATAACCTTTTCTTGATTTATGGCTACTTTTTGTTCATTTCAATGTCCACGTGATCCTACCAAAGCTATGCAGATGATACACAGCTGTATTTATCGAGAGCGCCTGATGACCCTCTTGTACCTCTAACCTTGTGTCTTAGTAGTATTTCTGATTGGATGACTTGAAACTTTCTCAAACTAAATAAGAAAAAAACAAAAATCTTAGTGATTGGCAAACAAGGAAATTGTAAGGGTATTTGGAATAAACTTGATACCTTAGGTCTGCATTTTTTTACTTATGGAATATAGCAAAAGTTAGACCTTTTATAACTTTATAAGACATTGAAAATTAGTTCACACTTTTGTTTTTAGTAGACTAGATTACTGTAATGAACTCCTAACAGTACAGCCTAAGAAAGAGATCAATCGACTGCAATTAGTGCAGAATGTAGCAGCTGGAATATTAACTAGAAAAACAAAATCTAAGCACATCTCCCAGTTTTAGTGTCTTTACACTGGTTACCTATGTCATTCAGAATTGACTTAACAATATTATTAATGGTGTATAAAGCCTTAAGTAATCTTGCTCCGTTCTATATCAAGGAAAGCCTGTCTACCTATACTCCATGTCGTAACCTTAGATCTTCTAATTCTGGTCTGTTTAAATTTCCAAGAGCCCAATCTTAACATAAGTGGTGATGCGTCCTTTTGCTATTATGAACATAAAATCTGGAATACTTTACCTATATAATTTCACCTGGCCTTTTTGTAGATACATTTTAGTTGTACTCCTAACAGACTGTATGGGCATAGAATTATATTCTTCAAGCATCCGCAGTCTTTACTAATCTTTACTATCTTCTGCACCATGCAGCCGCCTGAGGGCCTCAGATGTCCATGAGACCAACTTCATCAAATACTATCACGTGATGCCTGAAAATAAAGAGGACCGATTTAAGAGCATTTATGTTAGTTTGAATACCCAGTGGGAACTGGGCAGTGTTTTAGTCTTGGATCCCCTGAAGATTTTGTTTTTCTCCAGCCTAACCAGAGTTTGTTTTTTCTATCCTCCTGACTATCTGATCTTGCCTTTTTTTGTTACTTATTCTTTAGTATTATTGCTTCAGCTTAATTGCTTTTTTTCTTGTAACATTCTCTTTTAGGTCTTGTAAAGTTGAGCTACATTGTTTGTATGAAAATGTGGTACAGAAATAAATGTCATTGGTGTACACAGTTTCAGTTATGTTGAGGTTGGGGTTTCTGAGACAATGTTTCAATTGTAGACTTAACTGCTCCAAGCAGGTCTTCATTGTGTTGGTAGTGTTGGAGTTGTTGTGGAGAAAGATTAACTTTTTGCCAAGTTGTTTTCCACAAAAGTGAAGTGTGATGAATAAAACTATCTTTTTCAGATATCATCATACCTTATATTCTGAAGAGATCCCCCTATACTGCATAATGGAAACTATGCCCAAATGGCCATCTTGCTTCACAGAAGGTTGCAGACACATTTTAACATACTTTCTGTTTGCTATTCTTCTGACATACTGGATACTACGATCTTTGTGAATCAAAACTTCAGAATTTGAACTCATTGCTCCATACGACTTTCTACCCCAGTTGTCAAGTATGCTTTATGGTCTTTCAAGTACTACAGTCTTCTGCTTGTTTCCTTTCTGCCAGAATTGTTTCTTTGCTACAAAATACCCTACTAGACCATTTTACATGGTCGCAGAGTGTACTGAGAAAATAGATGACTCCACCAGGTGCTCAGGAGATACCTTACTGGATTTGCAAAGTTCTTTTGTCAGTATCAGACAGCTTTTGGGTCTTCAAGTATATGTTATGCTTTCAGCTTTCCCAATTACTTCAAATTTCATTGTAGTACCTTGTACGCCTTATCTTGAAAGCGTGGTCTGATGTAGTATCACTTGCTGTCTGTAGCATTGTTGATACAAACTTGTGAATTAATATTTGTCAAAGTCCATTAAGCTCAGCCATTTTCAGATCTCTCTTTGAGGAATCCCAGTATTTGTGGTTACCGTCTAGTGGACCCATCTCTTTGTTAAACTACACAACTAGCATGCCTGGTTTGCACTTAATCAAGTGAATGAGGTGAGCTTTTGCTTTACTTTAATAAATGAATTGGAATAGCTGGTGCCTCAGAGAGGTTTTGGAAAGAACCCTGTGTTGGTCTAGTGAATCTTACAAGATGGAACACACAAGTTCTTGTTATTTTATACTGTATCATTATTTATTTGTGTTTATTCTAATACTATATAGTGTTTTCAAATTCAAACATTTACTTCCCTGATAACTAGCATTCTTGGGTGGCATACAACTTTTCCACATTAACGTAAATACATAGGACCAATAGAATTATTAAGAATATGCTTCACAAAACACATAACAAAAAGCGTGCTGTCAATAAATCTTAGATGAACAGTATTTAATGTTCCTGGCATGTGCATTGGGAAGAACGCTTGGAGTAGCAAGGCATGTGCGGGGAAAAAATTAAATAAATACTTGGATCTGCTCCAAGACGTCTGCAGGGCTCAGCGTCATCCTACTGATCAGGCCTGTGCAACATCTGCAGAAAAGCCCTTCACGTTTGGGCCGCAAAAAAAGAAAAAGTTAAGACAAACCAAATCTTAATTTCACTTCAGTTTGGACAAAATGTATATGACAGCATTACAAGAATGTGTTGCAAGTTAAATTTGTGCATTATAATTGCTAAATGAGGGCAGGACAATGACCTAATGGTTACTACTGATGCACCTCAGCTCCAGTGACTTAGCTTTCACGGCCTGGTCACTAATTGTGTCGAAGGTTATTCCAATGCAATAATGATTTCATTTCAGTTATATTGATCTCCTATTATGCACCAAAAGCCTTGCAACTTTAGCACTTACTCAACGCTAACTTACAAGTTTATGAGGTCTTCTTCTTTTGCACCAAATACTAACCAGATCAAGCTTTATCTCATGGCATCCCACAAAAAAAAAAAAAAACTTAGACAAGTTAAGCAACTGCAATAAGTTCCCCACCTAGTTATTAACGTTATTTAAAACACAGTAAATTATTACAATTATATAAATAAGAAAGAACTGGCTTATTGTATAATGGGAATATGAAAGGTGACAGTAATTTTAACAAGGCTGAAGAATAAGATGTGGATTAGTAGCCAGTTTCTGCCTCATGCAATCTTAAAGATTTCAATGCCAGTCTGAAGATACAGAGAAGTAAAAACAGCTCTTGAGGAATGGATAAACCATAAGGTATGTTCAGTCTTTTACCAGTAAGTAATCAGCATTGAGCAAACTATAATCCTGCTCCGTCCTCACTATAAGAGGCCAGCGTGGTCCAATCTTATGCCCACAGATTAAATGCAGTTCTATTTACAGCAGTATCTGGAGGAATTGCAGAGATCAGGGTCATACCCACCTCCGTGATTATCATGTGGGGTCACACAGGGATAAAAACCTAAAGAGCTGGGTTTTGCACAACTCGTACATGTATGTAAAATCTATGCCCTTTATCTTAAACAAAATTTTTACCATCGATCAGGGGCTATTTTGTACATGAAGGGTAAGAAGATTGTTTGCGTATATCTAGGGCTGGGCACCAGAAGCCTCTGCCATTACTAAACTCGTCTTTATATTTATACCAGTTATGGCAACAACACTCTTCCCATGTTATTAATTAGTTCAAAAACGGTTTACCTGCAAGTTGACAACTTCGGCTCTTTCTAATAACAATCTGTACATAATATCAAAGTAGACTTATATGCTTACAAAATTGCTTTGTCCTTCGATTTATGTCCAGAAAAGTAACTTTTTGGTCCTCTATTAGTTAACTTACTAAAGCAGCAGGAGAAGTGCGTTGGTCTGCCCTTTTTCTGACTGGCTTGCATTGGGCATCCGAGCTGCTGTCAGACAAGTAAAAGTGTAAAATATATAAAATATACAAGTTCAAGCAACCTCTCTCAAGGTAAAATTGAAACAGTAAACTAATGCCTTACTGAACTCACACAGAACTTTTCTCAGTTTTAAGACTGATAAATTTGAAAATCAGCAATGCTTTTTGATGGGAGATTTTGAAATTTCAAAACATTGAAACAGTGCAGCCTGATTAAGATGTCTCAATGAAAATTGAACAGTCTCAAGATATTTCTTTGAAGAACAAGTGTGCCACATTTCAACAAAATTGGTCCAGGAGGGCCGAGTGCTTCATGCGGACAGACATACAGAACGGAAGACATGGGCTATTGCAATAGGTGCTTTGCTTTATATGTGAATGCACCTAAAAAAGGATGGAAAAAAATAGAATAGATGTATAAGTTTAGAATAGTACTGATTTTATTACTTGCTAGGTGACTTTTGGTTTCCAGCTCATTCATTGGTAATGAAGAACAGAAAGCAAGTGTATAAGATCTGGTGCCATGTTGCATGTTCAAGAATCCTTAAATAATGAAAGGTATATATTGTGTGCAAATTAGGGAAATCAGCTTCAGAACTTGATATTGGCACGTTTTGAACTGCGACACTGCACCGAATGACTATGCACATGTCTAACTCAAACGGTAATTAAAACAAAACTACACGCTGAAATCAATCCATACCCGTTGTCTACGTATTGCACTCCCCTCCAGAACAATGTCTGCGTAATCTGATCTCTCACTCTCCCGCTATATCACAATTCCGGGAACCTTTTGACTGCCCCTCATGTATATGCATAAGCAATATATATAATTTTTTTATATTATATATTCACATATATATATATATATATATATATATACACACAGTATATATATATATTCATTATATTATATTATATAATATATATATAAATTTTATTTTATTTTTTTTTATATATATATTTTTTTATGTGTAACAATGGACAAAACCATTTATGCTATTTTTGTTTTCAAGATAATATTGTGTTACACAAAGTTAAAAGCCACATTTAAGTTACAATCATGAAGCACCCTGAATGAAGAAGCTATCTAACACCCAGAGGCTCTCCCTGCAGTCTTCATACCCTTGCAAAAGTGCACAATATTTCTACGAAAGGGCATGGCTCTCTAATGCTAATGTACCAAACAGAAACAAGAGACATTTTCTACACTGATTACCAATTCATACAGGAAGTAAAGCCCACCCATAAATATTTCCTTTTTTTTTTCCCCTAATACCTCCTCATGACAGGGAGATCAGCAAGTGATAGCACACAATCAGACTTGATGCAGAGTGTGGTGAAGCAAGCAAATGGCTTGGTTCAATAAGGTTAGAACTCTTCTTTTGAAAAAAAAAATCCATTAACTTCTGCTTAACTTTCTTACTCATAGTGGTTGTTTGACTTCTGTAGCACATCACAATTTGAAAGACAGCAGGTGTCTCTCACCCATTCACCACCTAACTACTAATGTGTGGTGAGTGTACTGATGCAAAAATGGCTGCCATCGTAACATCCAGATGGATGCTACACATTAGAGGTGGTTGAAGTGGCTCCCCACTCACTAAAGCACTTTAAGTAGTGAGATAAGCGCTATATAAATGTAAAAAATTATTATTATTCAGGAAATGAGAGATTGTAATATGCAGTATCCAATCAGGGAAGGGCTGTATAATAAGCAAGAACAAATCAGAGCACAGTTAGAGTCTGCATTTTCAAAATTGTTTTCACCCACCCACACTAAAAATGCCAAGCTGGTGTTTTCATAAATACATGTTTTCAAAAGTCTCCATTTTCAGGGGTTAAAAACACTAGGGTAGTGTGCATTAGGGTAGGGCAATTTATGCATTTGAAAAAAAATGTAGTTGTGTGGACATAAACCTAAAGTTCAATGCACCTCACATTGGATGCAGCCCCAGATCCCAGACAAGATATCCCAACAGAAGCAGAAGCCTGTAGACCACCCCCCTCTGCACTACACAACTGGTCAAGTTCCCCTCCGCGGTGGACACTGAAGGGCTTTCTCTACAAAATTCTTTACATAATCTCAAACAACTAAATTCTTTATTATCTTTGTGAACCTTTGGGCTCTGCTTTTTAAAGAGAGAAACATTCAACAGTGCCAGCTACCTCACCAATGCTGACAACTACCATGTAAAAGTGTAAAGAAACATTTTTAAACAATTGCGCCTGTTAGTTATTTAAATGTTATCAGTAGTGCAACTCTGGTGCTTCTTGGCCTTTGTTTTTTCTTCTATTATTCTCAAAGTAACCCATTGTTGAAGGTTTCTTTTCCCTATTAAGTAATTTATTCTGCTTTAGACTGAAGAGAAATGTAAAGTGCTACTTTCAAACAGCTCACCTCATCAAAATGGATCAAAAATGGATCAGTTACAATCACATCACTCTGACTTTAGACTGATACTGGTTCAGTCGCATAACCTCAACACCTGAGCTTAACCACTTTGTTTCTTGGTGCACAAAGAATCATCTGCAATTTAGCAACAGCAAAATCAATAAGCTGGTTATTGACTTTCACCACAACGAAGATACCTGGTCACTATTCATGGGGTGATTTGGTGGTGTGCATTTCTACAAGTATGTGGAGGTCCAAATCAATGAGAGGCTGGACTGGTCGTATAGTTACATAAGAAGGACAAAGCAGGCTCTTTTTCTTAAGATACTGTGCTCCTTTAATGTGAGGAGTGACATCTTTAACATCTTCTATAACTCACTGATGACCAATGCAATTTTCTACGCTGTGGTGTGCTGGGCTGCTAACATCACTTTATAAGAAGCCGAAAGAAGAAAGCAACAACATAATTAAGAAAGTAGGCTCTGTTTGTTATGAGATGGACTCTGGAGCCCCTGGAGGTAGTGATGGAGGAGACAATATAGATAAAACTGAGTGCCATTATGAACAATGCTGCACACCCTCTTTCTGAGTACTTTCAGACAAAGAATCAGAAGAAGTGTGTCAAGAAACGCTACTTGGGCGCCTCTATACATATGTCAATATTGTTATAATATTTCTTGGGCTGCTGTAAAAAGTGAAATTTCACCCTTCGGGCAAATAAAATACCATCCATCTATCTATCCATCAGTGTGGACTCTGCAGTTAGACAAGCCATCACATTGTGTAACTACCAGGATAATTAACAATTACCATAAGCAGCAGAACCATTAGGAAAGAAGCCTGAAATTCTGGAATGACTTAACCAGCACACCAGGGACATCGCATTGGCCTTAACATTTAAAATAAGACTGAAGATTTATTTTTGTGTATGGTTTGGCACAGCTGTTCATGTGCCATTACCTACCACATTGCTATCATATAAACCAGGCTCTAGAAATCTATTTCTTCTTCACAGGGTCCTCAGCACCTGGGCAGCAATTCCTTCTTAGGACCAGTGACCCCTGCTTTTATAAATCTAGGGAGACTGAAGAGTGCACATCATCAAAGCTACTTAAACCTGACTCAAGGCCTTGAGCGATTACCAGATGGATCAAAAAATGACACAACCAAAGTCTACAGAAGTCAATTGGTCAGCTGATAAATATAAATGCTCAGAAGGCAGAAGATGTTTTACAAGACATGGTACTTTATACAGCAGAGGTTTAGTTTGTCCACATTTTCAACAAATTTTATTTACTCGTCATTTGTTGTAGTTTGGCCTGAAAGGAATACTCCATCCAAAAATTGTATTTTCTTTTAATATATTACTTATCCCTTGTAGTTGATAGTGATGTCCAACAAAGTTTTTAATCTCATGTTTTTATCCAGAATGGAGATAAAGTTTCTGATAGAATAGGCATTCCTGTTGACCAACACTGGACCACAGCAAACAATATAAGAACATCCATAAATTAGTCCACACATCAAGTCACCGAGTCGTTTGCTCACAGCATTCCAAGCACACATATTGTTAAACATAGAAAAACATGGCACATACTCTGACACAAATGAGTAGATCCACATTCCATTCATTACATTTGTAGTAATTGTAGTTGACTCACAACCAGAGCATCTGTGTATAGCACAACATGCTAAATGCATTCATCTTATTTTTTAAATTGATTGACAGCAGTGCACATATTCACATGGGATTGAGCTTTGCAATTGAAGACCACCTCTCCCTCTCACTGATTGGCTTAACAGTGCTGTCTTTAATTGTTTGCTGTGGCACAGCATTGTTCTTTATATACCCTTATTCTATCAGAATTTCAATTCTCCATGAAACCATCAAATTTTATTTTTTTTCTTAGCCATTACTACAAGCCACATGGAATAAGTAAAATAAAAAAAATATTTGTGGTGGTATTCATTTAAACACTTTAATTGCATGGTACACAAGTCTTTGTTATTGATATATTGATAGTACTTTTTTTTTAAAAAAAAACAACCTAACTTATATAAGAATTAAGAGAAATGAACTAGAGAAATGCTCCAGTTTAACTGCATAATGTTTACTATTTTGTCTGCTTCAATGCTGTATACATTGTATACCATGCAATGCAATGCAACCATAACACTTACAAGAACTGGACACAAACAATTATTTTGAAGGGATCCTTCAGAACTCAGGCCAGGTTACCAAGTAAAAGGAAAACCTGCAAATATTCTTTACCATACTTGAACTTTGCCAATCATCACTGCCTACATCAAACACAACCTCTTTCAGGGTTCCCTGTGTGTAATCATTTCCTTTCTGCAAATGTTTCTCATATGAAACCTTTAGAAAAAAGCAACACTTGACACAAAAACAGAAAAATATGCATGTGTGTATGCCAAGATATTTCATACGATGCATTGTGTTTTTATTTTACCTCCATTAAATTGGTGAAGTGAAGCACAGTAGATAGTGCTGTTAACTCAAAAGTCCATAAACTTGGATTTGAATTTTGAGCATTGTTACCATCTGTGTACAATACACACTTTCAATCTGTGTCTACGTGGGGATGTGGGATATTTCCTCACATATACTCTGTTTTTCTTACACACCCTCTAAGATGCGTGTGTTAGGCTAATTCATAAGTCTAAAATGAGCCCAGTGTGAGTATATACATGTGAGTGAGCCCTGCAATTGACCGTTGTCCTGTCTTGTGTTGGTTTCTGCCTTCTGTCCCCTTTACTGAAGAGAGAAGCTCCAGACCACCACTAATTTAGATCGGATTGAGAATGTATGAGATTATTACTATGCTACTTCTGTAAATTTCCAGGCCTGTAAGAAGTGCGACAGTTCCCCCATGTTTGTATGGGTCTTCCCCACTTACTTTCAAAAGTTGTACAAGTTAACTGTAATTTGGCCAAGTATAAGTGACTGTTGTGCAATGGGCCAGCACACCATGAGGGATTATCTCCTGGCTTATAGCCACTACTGACAGAATAGGAAATGAGTCCCCATGGCCCTGAAGTGGATAAGTGGTTTACAAAATGGATGGATAGATGGACGAATTGATTACTAAGTAAGTCAAATGCTCGGTTTATGCTACACTGGAAATCCTCTACATAATTTAAACTGATTCCTCTACAGAAAGTTCAAAACCAATACAAACTGCATTCAAATGAACAAGAAAGGAGTTACATTAATGTGAGTCATGGAGAAGGCTCATAAATTAAGACAACCAACGACTTACCTCCAAGACAGGTCCTGCACCAAGAATGATCTGCTCTACACCACTGGCAAATCCCTTCTGGCTTAAAGCTGTGAGATGGTGGATAAGAAAGTTTGTACTCTGAGTCTTCCCAGATCCGCTTTCCCCCGATATGACAATGCACTGGTTTTTTTCGTCGCTGAAGCATGGCATGGTATGCTACATCAGCGACAGCATATATGTGAGGCTCCAGCTTCCCCAGATGATGGTTGTCATACATCTTGACATATTTTGGATTATAGATTGGCAAGAATTTAAAGGGGTTAATTACTATGAGAATGCTTCCCACATAGGTATAGATTTTTTCCTGCTTAAATCGGCTCCTTAAATTGTCCAAAAGGGTCTTTTCATTGAGGTCGGGCAAATTACAGAGATCATCATAATCTTTTTGCTGTGGCTGAGGCAGAAAACCCCTCTCCACCATCCGCCGGCGTTCCTCTGTGACCCGCAGCCACATCTGCAGATTTCCATAGTGGATAGAGCCATCTAGGTTCTTCTCTCGCAACAAAAAACGATAATCATCACCGCTGAAACGGTTTTCTAATGCCATTCGGGGCCAGAGCATCATACGTTGCACTGGACAGTCCGTAGGATTGAGTATCCACTCCTCCCCACCAAATTCCTTGACCTCTGCAAGAACGTAACATTTTGTTTTGTCCAACTGGAGCTTATTGATGAGAAAGTCTATGACCTCTGCAGCCGTGGTAATCTTACGTGCCGAAACTGGGCAGTAGATCGTCCCTTCTGCAATGCTCCCCGGATAGATTCGCAGGGTAAATTCCGAGTCCTCAAAGCGTCGTCTCCCTCCAACATCATGCACATTCATATTGGAGCAGCAGTTCCCATCAGCACTTGTAACACGTCCGTGAGAGGCCTGAGTGACTGTTTCAAGTCATAACAGCTGAAAAAATAGAAAAAAAGACAGTTAATTACAAACACAGGAAGAGAGGATTGTTTGTTCAAAAATGCACTTTTAATTCCCAAAATAAAGAATGCTGAAGCACTAAATGGGTTGGTGGGGGAGGGGGTACACATGAGACCTGAGACAAAGCCTAACCCTGCAAATCATTTACATTACACAAATGCCATGCATTCATTAGGCAAGTGAGCTCACGTCAGAGGTCTTGCACCCTGCAGCAACAGCAGCAGGGGGTCGTCCAAGTCACTTTTGGTGACACAGTGTCAAGGGGTTCATTGGGTTTCAGTATGTAGTGGCATTTGTTTAATATGAAAAGTCTAATGAGGTACACCTAATTTATTGTGATGACCTATAAAAAGAATTTGCCTTCATCTCTCAAACAAAGGAATGGCTGAGGGAAAGAGAATCAAGAAATACTGGTCAAATGAAACAAAAACCAGTCAGGTAATGTGATGCAACAGCACAAAAATATACACATTTTGGACTAAATACACACAGACATTTCAGTTATAGCTACAGGTAAGGGAAATAAGAAAACATTCACAAAATGAACTGAGTTAAGCAGCTTTGAACATCAATAGGAAGGAGGTCCAGTCATTTGTATGTTAAACAAAAACATCCGCATTGTTTTGCTAAAGATGGATTTTGATTCCATTTAATCCAGGAAAATAGATGCAGAAAATTAAGCAGGATAAGCAGCTTTGAAAATGGATGGACACAAAATTCACTAAGACCTTTTATTTGAGGGATGATAACCTTGGTGACTTTCATATGGCTTTGCTAAAGCCGAGTAAAGTAAGGGGGTCTTTAAAACCAGGAACTGGAGTCAGAGGTAGACAGGCAGTGTGGGCACTCAAATGGCAGCCATAGCCTGAACTGGCAGCATAAGACACAAGGCTGGAACTGCCTCGGTGTCGCCACAACCATGCACACGAACGTACTAGACCAAGCATATCCACTGACCAAACCTTTTCATGTATTCATTTATTTGAATATACAGTATGTGTGAAAGGTTTCACCTGGCAAATTATGACACTTAGAAACTGCTTATTCCACCACGGTGTTGTAGAAAGGTGAAGTTTATTGTGAAAATATAACAAACAAAGCATGAAGTAACACTGAATGGGATGCAATTCCATCCATCCATCCATTTTCTAACCCGCTGAATCCGAACACAGGGTCACGGGGGTAAGCCGGAGCCAATCCCAGCATCACATGGAATTCTTCTGTACCAGTTCAGTTTAGAGTTACCAGCCAAACTAACTTGAAAACATTGTGAACATGGGGTACAAACGATAACTTAACACAGGACGGATGGATGGATGGATGGATGGATGGATGGATACTGTAATTGACATCCGGCGCCGCCGAGAGTGGCAGCCTTTTCAGCAGCTCCGTGTATGACTGTATATATATGTGTATTTTTCTACTTTTATTTTTCTATTTTTATTTATTGATCACTCCTACCACTTTATTTTATGTGGATTCGTTCCCTGGACACACTTACTTTTACAACATGGGCATGGATTTTTACACGCCGAGACTCGCCTATTCAAGTACTCAACTTCGGGCGCTGAGAACAAATGCCAGTGCCGGTGTGGTTCCATATTTACCCGACGAGGTAAGAAGGCGGTATCGTGGCAGCAGAGCCGGCACTAAGCTTAAAATGAAGCAGCTTGCGAGAAAGTAGCGTTTTAAGCCTTCGGTGCCTTCTGTTATTCTGGGGAATGTGAACTCAATCTCAAATAAGATCGACGAACTGGCTGCGCTGGTGAAAAATGTCAGAACTTACAGAGAATGCAGTTTGTTGTGTTTCTGCGAAACGTGGCTAACTAACACCATCCCAGATGCTAATGTGGAGCTACCAGGGTTTAGCACCGTTAGAGCGGACAGAGACGCAAGTACCTGTGGGAAGCACAAAGGAGGAGGACTCGCTCTCTATGTTAATACACGGTGGTGTAACTCTGGACATGTTAAAGTCAAAATCTCCACTTGCTGCAGGGACATCGAACTGTTGGCCATAAGTCTGCGTCCCTATTACTTGCCCAGAGAGTTTGGACACGTCATTGTTGTCATCGTGTACATACCTCCTTGGGCGGATGTGGAGATAGCGAGTGACATCATCCATTCTGCTGTTGCTAAGTTACAAACGCAGCACCCCGAGGCACTTGTGCTAATCGCTGGAGACTTTAACCATGTGACGCTGGACAAAACATTACCTGCATTCTCCTAGTATGTGGACTGTAACACCCGGGGAAATAAGACTATTGATTTACTGTATGCAAACGTTAAAGACGCATACAGTGCCACCCCGCTGCCTGCGCTTGGGAAAGGAGATCATAACCTGGTTCTGCTTCAGCCTCACTACAAACCAAAAGTGAGAGTCCTACCTGTAACCAAACGATCATTCAGGAAGTGGACCCCGGAGGCTGAGAATACTCTGAGAGAATGTTTTGGAACTACAGACTGGGATATCCTGCAGGGATCACATAGTGAGAACATTGAGGAGGTTGTTGACTGCATTACTGACTACATCAACTTCTGTATGGACACTTTAGTTCCAGTAAGAACAGTACGCTGCTATGCTAACAACAAGCCATGGATTACAAGTGACATCAAGGGCCTTTTGAACCAGAAGAAAAGGGCCTTTAAAGACGGTGATCAGCATGAGCTCAAGCGCGTGCAGAAGGAACTCCGAGTCCAGCTCAGGGCGGCGAAGGAGCAGTACAGGAGAAAGCTGGAGCAGAAGTTGCAGAACAACAGCATGAAGGAAGTGTGGGATGGGATGAAGATCATCACTGGCTGCAGCTCGAAGCAGGGTGCCACCATCGAGAGAGACGTGAAGAGAGCAAACGAAATGAACATCTTCTTTAACAGGTTTGACCACCCTAACCCACTCTCACCTCGGATTACTGCACTCTCTACACATCCTTCTGCTGATACCAACATAGGAGAGACATCCACACCCACAATTACAGCAGCGCAAGTGAGCAGAGAGCTGAGGAAACTTCGTGCCAGCAAAGCAGCAGGTCCAGATGGAGTATCGCCACGACTGCTGAAGGTCTGTGCATCAGAGCTGGGGGGTCCTCTACAGCGCATCTTCAACCTGAGCCTGGAACAGGGGAAAGTCCCGAGGCTTTGGAAAACATCTTGCATCACCCCAGTCCCAAAGGTATCACATCCTGGTGAGCTGAATGACTTCCGGCCTGTCGCTCTAACATCACATGTGATGAAGACCATGGAGCGGCTGCTGCTTCACCACCTGAGGCCACAGGTCCAACACGCCCTCGACCCTCTGCAGTTCGCATACCAGGAGAAGGTGGGAGCGGAAGATGCCATCATCTATATGCTACATCGATCCCTCTCCCACTTGGACAGAGGCAGTGGTGCTGTAAGAATTATGTTTCTAGACTTCTCTAGCGCCTTCAACACCATCCAACCTCTGCTCCTTAGGGACAAGCTGACAGAGATGGGAGTAGAGTCATACCTGGTGGCATGGATCGTGGACTATCTTACAAACAGACCTCAGTATGTGCGTCTCGGGAATTGCAGATCTGACATTGTGGTCAGCAACACAGGAGCGCCGCAGGGGACTGTACTTTCTCCGGTCCTATTCAGCCTATATACATCGGACTTCCAATATAACTCAGAGTCCTGCCACGTGCAAAAGTTTGCTGACGACACTGCTATCGTGGGCTGCATCAGGAGTGGGCAGGAGGAGGAGTATAGAAACCTCATCAAAGACTTTGTTAAATGGTGCGACTTAAACCACCTACAACTGAACACCAGCAAAACCAAGGAACTGGTGGTGGATTTTAGGAGACCCAGGCCCCTCATGGACCCCGTGATCATCAGAGGTGACTGTGTGCAGAGGGTGCAGACCTATAAATACCTAGGAGTGCAGCTGGACGATAAATTAGACTGGACTGCCAATACTGATTCTCTGTGCAAGAAAGGACAGAGCCGCCTGTACTTCCTTAGAAGACTGGCATCCTTCAACATCTGCAGTAAGATGCTGCAGATGTTCTATCAGATGGTTGTGGCGAGTGCCCTCTTCTACGCAGTGATGTGCTGGGGAGGCAGCATTAAGAAGAAGGATGCCTCACGCCTGGACAAACTGGTGAGGAAGGCAGGCTCTATTGTTGGCATAGAGCTGGATGGTCTGACATCCGTAGCAGAGCAACGGGCACTCAGCAGGCTCCTATCAATTATGGAGAATCCACTACATCCATTAAACAGTGTCATCTCCAGACAGAGGAGCAGTTTCAGTGACAGACTGCTGTCACTGTCCTGCTTCACTGACAGACTGAGAAGATCATTCCTCCCCCAAACTATGCGACTCTTCAGTTCCACCAGAGGGGGTAAACGTTGAACATTATTCAAGTTATTGTCTGTTTTTTTATCTGCATTTTTTTTTTATTACTCTTTAATTTAATATTTTTGCTGCTGGAATATGTGAATTTCCCCCTGGGATTAATAAAGTATCTATCTATCTATCTTTCTATCTACTTTATTAATCCCCAAGGAGAAATTCACATACTCCAGCAGCAGCACTGATAAAACTGATAAAAACAATATTAATTAAAGAGTGATAAAAACATAGTGCAAGGTGGAGGGTGCGAGGCAGGTATAATAGTCCATAACATTGTATAATGTTACCATTTACCACCAAGCCAAGCCAAGCCAAGCCACAAACCCCCCCCCCCCCACCCTAAAAACCGCGGTGGAATTGAAGAATTGCATAGTGTGGGTGAGGAACAATCTCCTCAGTCTGTCAGTGGAGAAAGACAGTGACAGCAGTTTGTCGCTGAAGCTGCTCCTCTGTCTGGAGAGGATACTGTTCAGTGGATGCAGTGGATTCTCCATGATTGACAGGAGCCTGCTCAGCACCCATCACTCCACCACAGATGTCAAACTGTCCAGCTCCATGCCTACAATAAAGCCTGCCTTTCTCACCAGTTTGTGCAGGCGAGAGGCGTCCCTCTTCTTTATGCTGCCTCCCCAGCACACCACTGCATAGAAGAGGGCGCTCACCACAACCGTCTGATAGAACATCTACAGCATCTTATTGCAGATGTTGAAAGTCACCAGCCTTCTAAGGAAGTATAGTCGGCTCTGTCCTCTCTTGCACAGAGCATCAGTATTGGCAGTCCAGTCCAGTTTATCATCCAGCTGCACTCCTAGGTATTTGTAGGTCTGTACCCTCTGCACACAGTCACCTCTGATAATCATGGGGTCACCTCCTAAAATCCACCACCAGCTCCTTGGCTTTGCTGGTGTTCAGTTGTAGATGGTTTGAGTCGCACCATTTAACAAAGTCCTTGATTAGGTTCCTATACTCCTCCTCCTGCCCACTCCTAATATAGCCCACGATAGCAGTGTCATCAGCGAACTTCTGCATGTGGCAGGACTCCGAGTTGTATTGGAAGTCTGATGTATATAGGCTGAACAGGATCGGAGAACATACAGTTCCCTGCGGTGCTCCTGTGCTGCTGGCCACAATGTCAGGCCTGCAGTTCCTGAGACGCATGTACTGAGGTCTGTCTGTAAGACAGTTCAAGATCCATGCCACCAGGTATGAATCTACTCCCATCTCTGTCAGCTTGTCTCTAAGGAGCAGAGGTTGTATGGCGTTGAAGGCGCTAGAGAAGTCCAGAAACATAATTATTACGGCACCACTGCTTCTATCCAAGTGGGAGAGGGATCAGTGTAGCATGTAGATGATGGCATCCTCCTCTCCCACCTTCTCCTGGTATGCGAACTGCGGAATGGTCAAGGGCGTGGCGGACCTGTGGCCTAAGGAGGTGAAGCAGCAGCCACTCCATGGTCTTCATCACATGTGACGTCAGGGCGACAGGCCTGAAGTCATTCAGCTCACTAGGACGTGACACCTTTGGGACTGGGGTGATGCAAGATGTTTTCCAAAGCCTCAGGACTCTCCCCTGTTCCAGGCTCAGGTTGAAGATGCACTGTAGAGGACTCCCCAGCTCCAACGCACAGGCCTTCAACAGTCGTGGCAATACTCCATCTGGACCCACTGCTTTTCTGGCACGAAATCTCCTCAGCTCTCTGCTTACCTGGGCTGCTGTAATTGTGGGTGGGGGAAAACTCTCTCTTATGCTGGTATCAGCAGAAGGATGGGTGGAGGATGCAGTACTCTGAGGTGAGAGTGGGTCAGGGTGGTCAAACCTGCTAAAAAAGTTGTTCATCAGGTTTGCTTTCTCCCTGTCTCCCTTGATGAAGGCACCCTGCTTCGAGCTGCAGCCAGTGATAATCTTCATCCCATCCCACACTTCCTTCATGCTGTTGTTATTCTGCAACTTTTGCTCCAGTTTCTCCTATACTGCTCCTTCGCCACCCTGAGCTGGACTCAGAGTTCCTTCTGCACACGCTTGAAATCATGCTGATCACCGCCTTTAAAAGCCCTTTTCTTCTGGTTCAAAAGGCCCTTGATGTCACTTGTAATCCATGGCTTGTTGTTAGCATAGCAGCGTACTGTTATTACTGGAACTACAATGTCCATACAGAAGTTGATGTAGTCAGTAGTGCAGTCAACAACCTCCTCAATATTGTCACTATGTGACCCCTGCAGGATATCCCAGTCCGTAGCTCCAAAGCAGTCTCTCAGAGCCTGCTCTGCATCAGGGGACCACTTCCTGAATGAGCGTGTGGTTGTAGGTAGCTCCCTCACTCTTGGTTTGTAGTGAGGATGAAGCAGAACCACGTTATGATCTGCTTTCCTAAGTGCAGGCAGCGGGGTGGCACTGTATGTGTCCTTAACGTTTGCACACAGTAGGTCAATAATCCTATTTCCCCGGGTGTTACAATCCACATAACTGGAAGAAGGCAGGTAATGTTTTGTCCAGCGTCGCATGGTAAAAATCTCCAGAGATTAGCACAAGCGCCTCAGGGTGCTGTGTTTGTAGTTTAGCAACAGCGGAGTGGATGATGTTACCCGCTATCTTCACGTCCGCGGGAGGAGGGATGTAAACAACAACAATGACGTGTCCAAACTCTCTGGGCAAGTAATAGGGCCTTGTGTTCACATAGAGAACAAGTCCTCCTCCTTTCTGCTTCCCGCAGGTATTTGCGTTTCTGTCCACTCTAACTGTGCTAAACCCGGGTAGCTCCACGTTAGAATCTGAGATGCTAGTTGTTAGCCATGTTTCACAAAAACGCAACTAACTGCATTCTCTATAGTTCCTGACATTTTTCACAGCCAGATCTTATTTGGTAGTGAGTTCACATTTCCCAGGATCAGAGAAGGCACCGATGGCTTGTATCTCCCCTTCCTCGCTAGCCGCTTAGCCTTTAGCTTAGCGCCGGCTCTGCTGCCATGATACAGACTTCTTACCTTCGTCAGGTAAATAAGGAACTGCATGGGCCAGTCGGTCGATAGATCGATAGACAGATATGGGCTATGTCTATGTTAATTAGTTTCAAACTATTTTGTTTTCCTGTCTGTTTAAACAAATGTGTCTTTTTGTGTATTATACTCATTATATAACTAGTTATTTGTAAAATTTGCATTTTAACTATGAACTTGTAGTGCTCTGTCATGAACAGCAATAAACTTAATTGAACAAGTAGACAGATAAACAGAGAGGCAGTGTTTCTACAGAACTGTCTAATTTATTTCTCTCCTTGAAGTTATTTCTTCACAATCATGGTATATATTAGTTTGCCACATGAAATTATTATCATTATTATTCAAAAAAATAACTAACCTCTTCTTGCATTTTATAATGCAGGTCAGCGTTTCTCAACCTTTAAGTATTTGTGACCCGGGTTTTCATAACAGTTTTAATCACGCCCCCCTAACGTTTTTTTGAAACCCTAATAAAATTTACTCCTATATTTTCTGCTGCCAATACACCACTACAAGTTTAAAATTTCCCTACGAACAGCGAAATTACGCCACATATGGCAACATTCGAGCCCCCTTTTTTGTTACGGGGGCGAGCCCCACAGTTTGAGAACCACTGATGTAGGTGAAGGGTACTAGGTTCAAATTATAAAGAAAAGCCTTAAAACTTTCCTACTACATATAATAATACAAAGCAAACCAAAAAATGTTATGCATTGATCGACGTCTTAAGATTACATACTTATTGCAAAATCCAGCTTTCCATGTCATTTTAAGAAGGTAAAAAAGCAAAAAGCAAACCATTGTTGTATGATTCAGCCATTTAAATACAGACCGCTTGAGCATGTCTTTGTCCGCAGCACCCTTTCAGCCCCGCTAAAACGACACACCATGGAAAGTGCTACGTACACTATGTTTAAAAAATCGGAGGGTTTTATTAGAAAATACAATGCAGTGTAAACAGTTCAGTTTAGACTTATTGTTATGTGAACAAATTACAATGAAACTCTTATGTGCTCTTTTCAATACGTTGTCACTTCTCCACAGGCTATGTAAAATAACAACACTTGGGGGTTTGGCGTAAGGTTGTCGTAAATCCACCCATGACAATCACTGCAAGCAAACAAACAAGCATGAACAGTTCCTTACTTTGAGAATCTTTGATATAATGTATTATTTCCAGTTTACTTTTGTTGTCACAAGCGTATCTCATAAACGTGGAAGGCTCGTTTTCTACTTTAAAATGGGCATATTTGGTGAATTTTAAGGCTTTTCTTTATAATGAGACCCCAGTAACCATTATCTCCATTATACCATGTAATAGGCTGGTTATTTTTGCAAAAATCTGTACAAATATGCTTCACTGTATTGCATAATTTCATGTGGCCAATTAATATATATTATGATTGTGAATAAATAACTTCGACTTGAAAAATACTGTTTGTAGAATCGCATTCCATCTATAAATTTCTTAGACCTGAAAATACCAAACTTATCCTTTAACATGTAATCTAGTGAGGTAAACCAATGAATCCATACACTGTATACTCCATGTCAAGCTGTATTGAAGTGTAAGAAGTTACCATTACAAATGGGAAAAAATCATACATCACCCATTTTCTACCCAACCTTTCCAGTTCAGGGTGACAGAGATGCAGCATTGTTAAATTCCACTCTTTGTAATAGTTTAACAACAAAGTGAATTATTCTGCTATTTAGCATGTTTAGTAGTGCTCACTCTGAACACTGTATTTGTAGCAAAAAATAGACAATAAAGTGAACAGAACATTTAATAGATATAGGCAGGCCAATACCTGGACCTTAGCGGCACAGGCTAAGAATGAGTAGTTTAGCTCAGTTAATGCCAGTCTAAGCATCCTCAGCCTTATTCTAGCCAGTGCCTGGGTGCTAGCAGTAATACCTCAAGATTGCAATGGTAAGGACCCAGGCAGAGCAAGAGATACAAATAGAAAAGTTTAGCCACTGTGCTCTTACAATATCTATTCTGCAATGGTGCACGATGCGAATAGTGTTATAAAAATAAAAAATTCATTGGTTCACATGATCTAGTAAAACAATTTATAATAAAGGTGCAAACTTTTACAGCAGGAGTTCCCAAATAACAAATCCACAGCAGCTCCCTATTTAATTCCCAAAGCTTTCTGCTGTGACAATATAAATAGGTGTGTATGTGGCGGTCCACTACACTGAGCTGGACAAGCGGAGCATTTGGCAGTCAAGACCAGTGCCTTTGGCTTTAGCTCCATCAGCTTTTTCAGTGCTTGTCCTTGAAAAGATGCATATCTGAAATGTGATGTCATTGATTAAAAGGAAATGGGGATCTGATTTCTTTCAGTGGAGGATAAAGCAGGCTTTCTACAAAAGATAAAGTCTTTAATCCCTAAAGTCCCCCCTTCCAGTGTAAAGCAATCACTTTCCTTCCCAAATAAAATTACAACAAAAAAAGTTAAGCCTTCAAACCAAAAAGAAGTCTTAAGCAGTAGACAGATTCTGCTCCTGTCCAAACATTTACTTCTGCTTTTGCAATAACAGTAGAATTTTTATGATCTTTAATTCAAGCCTCCTAAGCTATAAACCAGAGAGAAAGAAGTCATAAAATGATGGCAGCTTTTGTGTTTTAGCCTTTGTAAAGATTTCAAGTTTTTTATTATTATTTTTGAAAAGAAACCCCTGAGTTTTTACAGTTCTGGCAAAAATCCAAACTCATCTACAATGATACATTCATAAGAAAATGTTTTGATGAGAAAAGGCCATTCAGCCCTGCAGAACTTGTCGACTCCTATTCAGCTTGCGTGTCCAAAGCAACAGAGGCCGAATGGGACAAAACACAAACTCAAACTCAGTGCTAGGTAACTCACTCCGGCTATTTACACAACTCTGCTGGAGTGATCTGAGCTGCTGTCGCACAGCTCCAGGAGGCTGGGTTCAAATCTCAGCCCAGGTGCAGCCTCTGGGGAGTTTACATACACTTTCCAGGTCTGCACTATTTGTGTGGCCAGGTCACATCTTACATGAACTGTTGCCTCCAAACTGGTCTGGTCTGAGCAAGTGTGCAAGAATGTGCCCCTGATGGGTTCCTGCCTTATACTTGATGGAGCCAGGAGAGTTCCAGTTCCATGTGAAGCTGAGTAGGTTCAGGAAAAAGAAAATTAGAACAATCTAGACGAGAACGGGCCATTCAGCCCAACAAAGCTCACCAGTCCTACCCACTTGATGTTTCTTTTTAGAAGAAGAATTAAGTCTAGTTTTGAAAGTCCCAAAAGTCTTACCGTCTACCACACTACTTGGTAGCTTATTCCAGGTGTCTGTGGTTCTCTGTCTAAAAAAAACTTCCTAATGTTTGCAATTTACCCTTAACAAGTTTCCGACTGTTTTCCTGTGTTCCTGAGGAACTCATTGTAAAATAACAGTCTCAATTCACTGTACTAATTCCCTGATTTTAAACACTTTAATCATGAATAGATGGATGAATGTGTAGAAAAGTTTTCTCTAACAATTGCATGATATTTACACCTAGTAAGAGTGTAGTAGAGGCCCTGTCTCCCATTTTGGAATGCATTTACTTAACATAATTGCTTCATGATTTCTACCAATGCATCTTTATAGGCTCCTTCAATCCCTCCTCATGCCCAACAGTCCTGGAATTTGTTTGTTTGTTTGTTTGTATGTATATATGTATATATGTATGTATGGACAGACAGACAGACAAACTTTATTAATCCCAAGGGAAAATTCACATACTCCAGCAGCAGCATACTGATAAAGACAATATTAAATTAAACAGTGATAATAATGCAGGTATACAGACAGACAATATCTTTGTATAATGTTAACGTTTACCCCCCCCCCCGGGTGGAATTGAAGACTCGCATAGTGTGGGGGAGGAACGATCTCCTCAGTCTGTCAGTGGAGCAGGACAGTGACAGCAGTCTGTCGCTGAAGCTGCTCCTCTGTCTGGAGATGATACTGTTTAGTGGATGCAGTGGATTCTCCATGATTGACAGGAGCCTGCTCAGCGCCCGTCGCTCTGCCACGGATGTCAAACTGTCCAGCTCCATGCCTACAATAGAGCCTGCCTTCCTCACCAGTTTGTCCAGGCGTGAGGTGTCTCTCTTCTTTATGCTGCCTCCCAAGCACACCACCGCGTAGAAGAGGGTGCTCGCCACAACCGTCTGGTACAACATCTGCAGCATCTTATTGCAGATGTTGAAGAACACCAGCCTTCTAAGGAAGTATAGTCGGCTCTGTCCTTTCTTACACAGAGCATCAGTATTGGTATAGTATAGTGTATATATAGGTATATATAAAGTATAGCAGCTCATTGATGGATTTTGTCCACAGTTGTTTAAGCTATGGGGCTAAATGTATACTTGATAGAACCTTACAAATGTGCTTCAAAGCTTAATCAGAATGTCTCTTGATGTAAAAACCCGGAATTGTTATTGGCTTTGTTGCTACTTCTTTATACTCTCCATACCACAGCTTCCTCATGTGGCTTACTTTCCAAACCTTCCAATTTCTCCTCATACACTATATGTGGACACCTGACCATCACACCCATATGAGTTTTTTTTTAGACATCCCATTCCAAAACTATAGGCGTGAATATGGAGTTGATCCCTCCTTTGCCCCACTTTTCTGAGAAGGCCTTCCTCAAGACACACTGTTCTTGGGCTAATGTTTCTTCTAGCGGCAGTTTGGAACTCTGTTGTGAGCGATAGCTAATTTTTTTTACACATTATATGCTTCCGCACTCGGCTCCCCCAGTCTATAAGTTTGGGTGGTCTACCACTGCGCTGTTGCTGCTCAACACTTCCACTTCAGAATAATGGCATTTACAGATAACCGGGGCAGATTTAGCAGAGCAGAAATTTCATGCACTAACTTGTGGTCCATGTGGCATTCCATGACAGTAATACATTTAAAGTCTCTGAGCTCTTCAGTATGATCCATTCTATTGCCAATGTTTATCAATAGAGATTGCATGGCTATGCACTTGTACTTTTGCTCCTATTAACATCGAAACATCTGAATTCAGTCATTTATAGATACTTCTGGTCATAAAGTGTACCAAAACTTGTTTATACCCATCTGTCCAGTTCCAATAGTGTGGTTGAATGGTCACATTTACGCTCAAGTGTCACCATTTGCTTGTTTTCAACTAAACTGCAGACAATTTGCATTGAACTGAAGCAGGTCCCCTTGATATTGCAGACCGGAATCCTCTGCAGGGTTCTTTATTTTTTTGTTACATTTATTTACACAGATTAGCATAACCATTTTAAAATTATTCAGACAAAGCATAAAAGGAGGAGCCACAATTCTCGAAAAGAACTAAATTTACCAAGCGCTAAAACAAAGTTCAGTCTGTGAGCTCATTCAAAAGTATGAATGAGGCACATAATTTAATAATGAGTTTATTAAGAGACACAAGTTAGGCTCCGATTAAAATGCAGATCAGAAAGAAGATTTGCCCCAACGTTAAAATACTACAGGCCAAGTTCAGTAACTAGAAAGCAACATATAAAAGGAGAAATTGAGCATTTTGAATTTATCACTTCTCCTTTGTGCTAACAACACCACAAATACTAAAAGCAAAAAACTTTAGGTAGATTTTATTATTCCAAAGGGAAACGTGTTTGCAGCAAGAATGCACAAACGTAAAATATTATTCCACAGAAACAAAAAATAAGCCAAGAAACATGAAAAGGATTTTATTTATTTATTTATTTATTTTAAATCAGAACACACACCTAGTGCTCTTACATATAATAATGGTCAAGTCTAACAGTAAAAAATAAATAAAAGTTTATCACAGACTCCTAGGAACACTTGAATTCAGAATGTTAATAGCATTGGGAATACAAGGGTTCTTAAACTGATTGCTTTTGTGCACGGGAATCCAGATCTACAGCCTGATGGAAACATTTCAAATAGACTCAAGTTGGTCTTCTTGTTGATCTGCTTGTGATACAATTCATTTAATACTAAGATTCCCAAACCAACAAAACCAAAGTATCAAAGGATTCAGTAAAATACGATGAAAGACAATGTTTCAGCTGTATAGCTTTAAACAGGTGAGTGGCCATTCACTTTCGAAATACATCAGAGATAAAGGGGATTACCAGAAAAGGATTTGAACAGAAAATATCAGTACTGTATATGCAGATGATAAGGTACTGTATATATCTGACCCCCAAACTTCCGTACCAGTAGTCCTTAATGCACTAGCAGAATTTCAAAAGATATCGGGCTCTAAATTAATTTGAATAAAAGTGTGCTTTTTCCAGTTAACTCACTAGAACACAACACTAGACTGGACAACTTTCCATTTATTTTAGTTTAAAATACCTAGTAGGATATTATGGGGAAAGGATCTTTCACTTAACATCTCAGAAAAGGAGTGAAAGGCATCCATGAAAAGAATATACTCCAGCTCTTTATATACAAAGCATTCAATCATCCAACTTAAAATATTTTGTCAAGTACATTTATCTTGTTTAATATTGTCCAAAATGTATTCAGCTCCAGCCTGAATGGGCCACATGTATTGGGCGTGTGCCGAATTAAGATCATGAGAAAATGAGCCAGAACATTTAGAACCAGTTTAAAGTTAATATACTGGCTGGAATAAAAGCCTGCAGGAAGAATGGCCTTTCAGGGTTGGGAGTAGAGCTTCTTCATGAAAGAGGATTCACAATATTTTGGCTTAGAATTGAAAATTTTGTTAGTACAATATTTATACTCACTGAACAAATTATTAGGAACACCTGTACTCCTGCTTATGCATGCAGTTATCTAGGCAGTCAATCCTGTGACAGCAGAGCAATGCATAAAATCATGCAGACACAGATTGTTAACTTCAGTTAATGTGAACATCAAATGCTAGAATAGGGAAAAAAGGTGATTACCGTTTGAATCGTGACAAGATTGTTGGTGCCAGATGGGCTGGATTGAGTATTTCTTTAATTGCTGATGGGATGGGTGCTGGTAGAATTTTCACTCACAGCAGTATCTTGAGTTTAATCAGAATAATTTGAGAAACAAAAAAACATCCAGTGACCGAAAAACCTTCTGGATGAGAGGGGTCAGAGGAAAATAGCCTGACTGGTATGAGGTGACAGAAAGGTGCCTTGAGCATGGGAAAGGTGCTATATAAATAAAATGTATTATTATTATTATTAAAGGCTACAGTAACTCAGACAGTCTCACTGTACAACTATGGTGAGAAGAAAAACAACTCAAAGTTCACTACACATCAAACCTTGAGGAGGATGAACTACAACAGCAGAAGAACATGTTGGGTTCCAGTCCTGTCAACCAAGAACTAGGGTTGCACAGTATACCAGTAAAGGAAATGTACTGAAAACCCCAAATTTTAAAACCAGCATTTCTGGATTAAGATTTGCTTTTGGGGGAAAACGTCTGTTGAGTAGACTTCACAAAACAAAACTACACATTTGGGTGTGACTGCAACTGCCCCAGAAACCTTCCACACCTTTGCTTTGATGTGAATGGGACTTCATGGGGGACAACCCCAACTCCTCAACTGCTTAGACATGTTTGGGACTAATTGCTATCAAAGATGGAAGAGATGTATAGTCTGGCATGATAGCTCAGCGCACCAGAGAGGCTGCAGTAAGACAGGGGGGGTTTGCAGTTATCCATTAATTTCTACCAGAACCATTTTGGTAGCGGCACAGAGGTCTGAAAGCTGACCCATTACTACCAAGAACAGAAAGCAGAGGCTTTAACAGACGCAGACTCACCAAACCTGGACTGCTGAAGACTGAAAAGACTTAGCCTGGTCTGATAAATCTTGATTTTTGCTGAGGCACACAGATGGCAGGGTCAGGATTTTGCACTAATAGCATGAACCCATGCACCAGACCTGCCTTGCGTCAAAACTCCAGGCTGGTGCTGTTGGTGGTGTAATGGTGTGGGGAATGTTTTCTTGATATACTTTGGGCCTGTTATTACCAATCAGTCACCTCTTGAATGACAGAGCTAATTTAAGTATTTTTACTGAACATGTGCCTGCCTTCATAACCACAATATACCCATCTTTTAATGGCTACCTCCAACTTGATAATGCACCATATCACAAGACAAAAATCATCTCAAACTGATTTCATGAACATGACGATGAGTTCAGGTTCTTCAGTGACCTTCCTAATCTCTGGATCTGAATCCAATAAAACACCTATGGGATGTGGTAGAATTGGAGATTCACAGCATGAACGTGCGGCTGACAGATCTTTAGAAATGACGAGACAAAATCATGTGAACACGGACCAAAATCTCTACAGAATGCTTCCAACATCTTGTGGTATCCATGTCATGAAGAACTGAGGCTGTTCTGTGAGCAAAAGGAGGCCCTTCTCAGTGTTAGTATAGGCCATAACCTTCGCACACTGACACACAGCATAAGCAATTATTGGATCTGCTATTGAATTCTCAAAAAAATATAAGCAGTCATTAAAACACTGTCATATCACCCACATATAGACTGTGAAATGTAAACAGTTCAATGGCAAACAACACCCTTTTTATTGAATTGCATTTCTGCCATCTCTTAAGACAAACAGCTTTCACAACATTCCACCCATAATCTGTTACCAAGCAGTGCAACTTCTCATTTAACAAATTCCATGAAGCAACAATCACACCGTCAGGGGAGAAATGCAGCTCTGTTACGATGGTGTCTCAATGTAAAATCGGCACTAATGAAATGAACTGTTAAGCACGTGTAGAGCTCCACAGTTCTGCTACACCATAAATCTGTCATAGCTACAAAATAGTCTGAATGTCTATTTCAGTTTTCTCTCCACAGCTGGAGTATACTGTAGAGCAGATAATACAACTGGCACAAAATAGCTGCAGGAGGGGCCTGTCTTTCATTTTTCCAAGTACATTGGCTATTTTTCTGAAACCCTTAGTCACCACAGTATTAATGGGAATCGTAGCTTTTGCCATGTGATAAACAATCGCTTCTATAAGATAAGCTGGCTACAATTACACCAAAACACAACAGCAAGAATTTTAACTAAAAAGACAAAATCCAAGCATATGTTGCCAGTCTTAGCACCACTGCACTGGTTATATGTGTCCTGTAGGATTGATTTTAAAGGCTCTAAACAATCTAGTACCCTGTTATATTTTGGACTGCTTGTCCCCCTATGTTACTAAACATAATTTTAGATCCTCCAACATCAGCTTGGTCAGTATTCTGAAAGTGAAGCATGAAGGAACTGGTGAGACAGCTTTCTGTTTTTACGCATCAAAAATCTGAATATTTTCCTTTCAGGCAGGACAGTTGAACACTTCAAAAAAAAAATAACAGACTTAAAACATATCTCTTTAATTGGACTTTCTCTTGATCACTTAGATTACTAGCATCACTAGCTTTCATTTATACGTCGTGGAGGAAGAAACTGATTGTTTTCATTTGTATAAATTTGTAGTGTTGCTACTAGCACAAAACAACATTTGCAAAGTATGTGCCCTTGACTGTCATTATCATTTTTTTTTATGTCTGTCAGGAAAAGGGGTGAGCTTGCAATACTTTGAAAATGTTAAACTGCTAAAAAGTCATCAAGGAGTCATCTAGTTTGTTGTCCCTTATTGTCATGTAATCTGACAGTTGAAGGCAACGAGATCAGAAACTGCAGTCATCAAGTTGGACATCCACTCCAACTAGGGGTCGTCTGATGTAACATGGGCTTTACTTCACTCATTTTGATACTCTTGCACTCAGAAAGATGCTTCCCCCTCCCCCTTTCCCCTATACTCAAATATTACTGTGTACTGTATAAAAATGTTTGGGAACCCCTTTCAGCCTGCATAATAATTTACACTACTTTCAACAAAAAAGATAACAGTGGTATGTCTTTCATTTCCTTGGAACATCGGAGTACTGGGGTGTTTTCCGAACAAAGATTTTTTAGTGAAGCAGTATTTAGTTGCATGAAATTAAATCAAATGTGAAAAACTGGCTGTGCAAAAATTTGGGTCCCCTTGTAATTTTGTTGATTTGAATGCATGTAACTGCTCAATACTGATTACTTGCAACACCAAATTGGTTGGATGAGCTTGTTAAGCCTTGAACTTCATAGACAGGTGTGTCCAATCATGAGAAAAGGTATTTAAGGTGGTCAATTGCAAGTTTTGCTACCCTTTGACTCTCCTCTGAAGAGTGACAGCATTGGATCCTCAAAGCAACTCTCAAAAGATCTGAAAACAAAGATTGTTCAGTCTCATGGTTTAGGGGAAGGCTACAAAAAGCTCTCTCAGAAGTTTAAACTGTCAGTTTCAACTGTAAGGAATGGAATCAGGAAATGGAAGGCCACAGGCACAGTTGCTGTTAAACCCAGGTCTGGCAGGCCAAGAACAATACAGGAGCGGCATATGCGCAGGATTGTGAGAATGGTTACAGACAGCCCACAGATCACCTCCAAAGACCTGCAAGAACATCTGTACATCATTCTACAATTTGGCGCAATTTGAACAAAGAACATCTGTATGGCAGGGTGATGAGAAAGAAGCCCTTTCTGCACTCATGCCACAAACAGAGTCACTTGTTGTATGCAAATGCTCATTTAGACAAGCCAGATTCATTTTGGAACAAATTGCTTTGGACTGACGAAACAAAAACTGAGTTATTTGGTCATAACAAAAAGCGCTTTGCATGGCAGAAGAAGTACACCACATTCCAAGAAAAACACCTGCTACCTACTGTCAAATTTGGTGCAGGTTCCATCATGCTGTGGGGCTGTGTGGCTAGTTCAGGGACTGGGGCCCTTGTTAAAGTTGAGGGTCGGATTAATTCAACCCAATATCAACAAATTCTTCAGGATAATGTTCAAGCATCAGTCACAAAGTTGAAGTTACGCAGGGGTTGGATATTCCAACAAGACAATGACCCAAAACACAGTTCGAAATCTACAAAGGTATTCATACAGAAGTAAAAGTACAATGTTCTGGAATGGTTGTCACAGTCCCCTGACTTCGGATGATTTGAAGCAGGCTGCCCATGCTCGGCAGCCATCAAATTTAACTGAACTGGAGAGATTTTGTATGGAAGAATGATCAAAAATACCTCCATCCAGAGTCCAGACACTCATCAAAGGCTATAGGAGGCGTCTAGAGGCTGTTATATTTGCAAAAGGAGGCTCAAATAAGTATTGATATAATATCTCTGTTGGGTGCCCAAATTTATGCACCTGTCTAATTTTGTTAGGATGCATATGGCATATTTTCTGTTAATCCAATAAACTTAATGTCACTGCTGAAATACTACTGTTTCCATAAGGCATGTCATATATTAAAAGGAAGTTGCTACTTTGAAAGCTCAGCCAATGATAAACAAAAATCCAAAGAATTAAGAGGGGTTCCCAAACTTTTTCATATGACTGTAACATTGCATATACTGTGGACATTCATTTGTTACAATAAAGCATGTTCAGTCCAAGCATCTTTAATACAATCACAGAAGGTTTTATGTACTGGGTGTCTGAGCGCAAATACTGCAGAATTAACCATTTTATTTTCTCAGTTAGTACTGAGAAATTATCTGAAATTGTGATTTTAATATAATTACTTGTACAGCCCTAGGTGGGACGAACATGAGAGGAAATTAATATTCATCTTGCTATGTAATTATTTGTGGTGTGCAGACTTTTAAATTACTGGCTTATCAGTGTTTTTCAAGAAGAATGGTGCAACAAAAAAGTTCATACAAACCAACACTACATCTAAACTGCTATTACCTATTGAATAATGACAATTAAATTAATACCAAAATGAAGTCATTTGAAAATATGCAATCTCTATTTGCATTTTTCAGTTTACAAGTGCCTGATTTGTTTTTCACTGTACTCTATTCATTAAAATCAAATGCAAAAAACAAAATTCCATTTTAACGTAGATGCCAAGAAATAAAAATATTACATTAGATTAATTGTCAACTAGTGGAAAAAAATGCATGCAAAATTCTAACATAAGCAGAAATCAGGTTAAAACAGAAACAATGGATCCATGCTATTAATCTTCAATGACAGGATGATGGGATTTGTCAATATGTAGCAGGCCATTTCTCTACAATTACATCATGTTTCCTACTGATCCTAATTTAATGTAGTGCTCTTCAAAGAGAGCAGCGTCTCAATGCACTTTATCGGGTGTTGGGGGAGAACATTTCTATAAGCAAAGCAAGTACAGGCACAATAAACAGATTGCTAGAGTCACAGTGAAAGCCAGCAATGAAATCTGAACCTGAAAAACTGTGGCTTACAATCAGGCTTGTTATCCACATTGCCTTTGGCACACAGCATTGTTGTCTTTCTTCTTTCTTTCCAACACATACCAATCAGAGTCAAAACAGCAAAAACTTGTGGGAACAAGGAATGGGCAATTTCAGCTAATCTTACATTCTCTTATCTTGTGGTATTCAAAGATTAATCAAATATATTCAGTGGGAAACAGCAATGGGCATTTTCGACTAACCTTGCATTTTAGTAATGTACAGCATATTCTAATATTGAGAAAACACATTCTTAAGGGAGCAGAAAGCCACATTCCAACATGCACACTTGCATCAAACAGCAAAAAGCTTCTAAACTTGGCACAGAGGGTGGAATTGGGTACAAATCCCATGTGCTAAGTGCACACTTTTTTCTTTCCCTGTAAAACACAGACTTATAATCTCAGAGCTTTGAAATCCAGATCAGTAGTTTGCTTATTTTATACCAACACAATATGCTTTACAATTATAAATTATTTTGCAAACCTTTGTATAGACTATTTTTTCAGTGCAAATACAAAAAGCACTGACTTTTCCATTTACTTGGCCTTTTAGCATGGTGTGCCTCTTGAAGCCAGATATAATCAAACAGATCAGGCAGAGACACTCACTCAAGCTGCCACTTCACCCTTGTTGGCTGATGAGGTGCAGGAGACCCCTTTGAGCTTTCCAAAATAAAAACTGACATCTCCCCAATGTTTTGGGAATGTCTTTTTAAACACTCATCTACTTTGGCATAAAAGAGGGTGTTGATTAATATCTTACATTTACTTATTGGGCTAACAGCTTTATTCAAGGTGACTTACAACATTTGAAGTTACAATTGGTTACATTTATAAGCAAGCAGCATTGCCCCCAACCAACACCACAACTGTTGCCCGAAATTGGATTAAACAGGTTCAGGAATGTCATGTTCTCCGGTCCCAAGAAAATCTCAGCTCTTAATATAAATAACTGAAGTCAATCTGGACATTTGTCTCCTATCTTTCAACCACAGATAAAACAAACCTTGGTAATATCAAAAAAAAAAAATAAAAAATGAAGCATTCTTCTCACCCTGCACAGAACAGAACTTTTCGTGCTTTCCATTTTTTTTCTCTCTCTGAGATTGTACATGTATGCTAAATGCCCGTTGCATGAAATAATTTAACATTTTCATTTTCTCCCTTTGTGGATTTCCAGCCACACATATTTTATTTGCTTTTATTGGACTGATTATATATATATATATATATATATATATATATATATATATATAGTGATGATGAGGTGGGGTTTGGAGGGTGTTGGTAATAAAATCTTAATCATTAAATGTATGTTTTTTTCAAACCTGCATGTCCAAATATCTTTCAATGGAGTTTTCATTGGATAACCACGTTTCAGCCAGTTCTCTGGCACTTTTAGTATTAGGCTTGAATTTTACTTTCACCGAGTCCCATTTAAATGTGTGTCCAGTCAAACTTGTATGTGTGTAAATTAGAGACCATGGGTCCTTTCTTCTGGTTGCATTGCGATGTTCCTGTATACGTGTGACAAGTGTTTTTGAGGTTTGTCACACGTGTACCGCTGGACATGTATTATATGGTATGCTGTAAACCACATTCTGTGTCTTTGCTGCCAATTTCTTGCTTTTAGCATTAAAAAGGAATGTACGTAGCATGTTTGCATGCTTGTGAGCTATTTTGATGCCTGATCTGGAGAGGATAAATGCTGCACCTTCTAATACTCATATTAAACACCAATACAGACTGCAGCAGGTAGAAAAAATTTTGTAGTCAAAAAGTATGGAAACCTGTTATTCAAGGGTGCCACATAAAGTACCATAAAAAGACAATGATTAATCTGACATAGAAGTCTACAGTAACAAATCCCTAAGTTATGTTCCACTGCATACATAGATAAAGAAATACTGAGTAGTGCACTTTGGAGGTTGCTACAAGATAGCAAAGCAGTGAAAAATACAGAAACTATGTCAATTATGTCACTGCATATGTCTGGGAAGGCAGCGGGAGATGGTGAAAATAGACTCAGATAGTGAGCCTTACTAAGATCCATGGACAGTAAGGACCCAAGCCTGGGTCCGGATTAGGGTCCCTGCTGAAGGTTCTGTCTGTCAGAAGGGCATTTCCTCTGCTGTGAGGCTTCAAGAGATTTGAGCAGAGAAGACGTCAGTTTTAAAGGGCTGCACCAGGACTCGTGTGTTTATGAACAGCCTCCTGCACTGTTTTTTTAAACCTTGCTTTTAAAGAAATATTTATTGGATTGATTATTTTTATCCTCCACGAGGATTTGACTTTAAAAGGATTATTTATTTATTTATTGGGCTGAAGAACTGCACAGGTTTTGGACGCTGTTTTGATTGTTTTAATAAAAGCACTTTGCACTTAACACCTACCCCTTGGTATGTATGTGTGTTTGTCTTCAACTGCTGGCTCATCCCTCGGGTACATTATCGGCGGTAGAGGGTTCAAGAGGCTCCCCAAGATGACACAGCAGCGCTGGGCTGACCCAAACCATCACAGGTTAATCTATTGGTCAAGGAAAATCTGCCCACTGGAGGAGTGAATGTTAATCTTTGAGTAGAGCTTAAGCCCTGCATGGAATTTATATTCAGTAGGAGCTCATCCATCATGCAACTCCAATAGGTTTACAATAGGTTTTTTGTTTTTATAAATTTCATTTAGACGTATGTCCATGTTTCCTGTCCTTGTTTAAATTACATTTTTTTATCCCAAGTTTGTTCAAATTTCTCTCTTATAAGACACTGCTTGATACCACCAATGACACATTTCAGTCCTCAATTGTAAGAGAGACTGGCATCACCCATTTTGCTTTGCATTGACACAAAAAATTCTTTGCCTAATAAGCAGCTGTCAGACACTGTTAACTTCTGTTCATGTTTAATTTCTCTTCACTTTGGCCCCTTTTTGAAATGCAGTTTCTGGGTCTTATCTGATTAGATTGTTCAATCATTGAGAAAGTGACATGCAGGGATATCTCCACAATGCACCACTTACATACTTGGTCAATGAGCAGAGAGCCATTGCTAAGTTTGTAACCTTGAAAGACAAAAAATTGTACCAATTGTCGACCAAAAGACTGGGCTCATGCTTATCTAAGAATCCAATGGCAAAATGTCAGCTCCTTCCTTTATGTACTCTCTAAATGCTCAGTGCTCTTGGTCTGGCTGTAACTTTGCTCAATAGCAGAACTCCTGCTCCCTAGGGTGTGGTTGCAACAAATAAAGGAGCGATCCCTTTAACTCCATAAGGCAACCTGGTGCTGGACTTGACAAGTGGAAGACCATCTAAATTAGAGGTAGACAAGGGTACCAAACCTTGCTAAAAAAAAAAAGAAAAGCAGTTGACAAAGCAAAACATAGACCTACGTAAAATCCACACGTATCTTGCTAAAGATAGGAGTCAACTGATCAGTGACTACCCAGCAGACGTAAATTTTATGCTACCAAATGAAGACCACTGTATGTGAAACATTGAAGAAAACTGCAGTACTGCCCACAACAAGATGGTGCAACTAAGGCAAAGAAGGAGAAGGGCTCCTGAACGACGAAAGAAAAAGCACTGAACTCTGTTCCATGTGTGCTGGAGAAAGCCAAATTAGAAGGAGGGGAACAAAGCATCTCCTACACCCTGAGTCAACAGGAAACAAACCACAAGTGCAGCTACTTTGACTGCAAAAACTGTTACTTAGAAACTTGGTATAAAGTATCTATCTATCTATCTATCTACCTAGTTAAGATAAAGCCAGCTACTGTATTGTGATTATTGGAATCAATGCAAGTGAAAAGTAACAACCTCTGTGAGGGACACATTTTTAGCTGTTAGAAGTTTCTTTTCCTAAATTCAGAAGGAAGGTTCTGAACAGCTTCACATGCATACATACACAGTGTGCATGATGGTAAAGCAGTACAGACAAGGTGTTAGCAAATCGATTCGATCATGGTGCAGAAGCTAGAAACTTAATATCTAGCTAAAGAACTTATCCATCTTAATTGATACATTATGTGCCTTTATCTATTATAGGCCGGAGTGGTGGCTCTGAGGCTAGGGATATGACCTGGCAATCGGAAGGTTGCCGGTTCGAATCCCATAAATGCCTAAAGGGACTCTGCTTTGTTGGGCCCTTCAGCAAGGCCCCTAACCTGCAATTTTTGAGCGCTTTGAGTAGTGAGAAAAGCGCTATATAAAAGCAAAGAATTATTATTATTATTATAGGGAAAAAGTTCAATCTAAACTAGCTTAAATTTATTTTTTGTGTTGCTTGTTATTGTCTATATATCCATAAATCTGTGTGTGCATGTGTGTGTACATCTCCTAGGGGTGTCATTAGGATTTGCAGATATCAGGGTCTTAACCCCACTGTGTGATTTTCGTGTGTATTCCTTGGATTACAAAGAAATAAAGACCAATGGAGGCTTGGGTCTGGTGGTCCCCATTGAAGTTTTACAATCGTCTGTTCAGTATATAGAATTGAACAGCATGGGGAGGGGGGGTTCCCCCTTCGAGTTTTGCAATTGTCTATCCAATATACTGTAAAATCATACGGCCTGGTTGGTTGGGTCTTCTTGGAGTTTCACAATCATCTATCCAATATATAACATCATGGATTGGAGCTGGTTGGGTCTCCATTTTTTTTTAACAATCATCTGTTCAATTTATAAAATTGTACAGCAGGGTTAGTTGGGTCTTCTTGTAGTTTGCGATCATCTATCCAATATATACTGTAAAATCATAGAGCCTGGTTGGTTGGGTCTCCTTAGAGTTTCATGATCATGTATCCAAAATACAAAATCATAGAGAAGAGTTGGTTGGGTCTCCTTGGAGTTTTGCAGTCATCTATCCAATATATAAAATTGTACAGCAGGACTGGTTGGGTCTCCCTGGAGTTTCTCATTACTCTTTCTTGTGTGTTATATAAACCATTCACAACAGATTGGGGTAATACAGTATATGATAGGCAACAAGTCCACTAAGCAACTCTACTGTTATCAACACATCCAAACCACAGATAAAGTGAAAGTAACTGAATGTAGACTTTCACCAATTAATGTACAGAGCCCTCCATAGTTCAGACTTCCTGGCTTGAAGGTGTATTGGAGTTCTCTCGCACACCCTACACCATCGCCAAGGAGTCAATGGGGACTTTAAAAATACACAAAAAAAATTAAAAAAAACTGCTTACCTTTGAGTAAACTCTGATTTTAATAAAAAAGTGATGCCAAGCACAGTCTGACGCAAATTCATTTATTTTCTCCTACTCACCCTCAAATTTCTACTATTGTGTACTTCAGTATAAATCAGAAAAATTATGAAGATTATTTAGCATGTGGAAAAGAGTAATAAAATATTAGCAAGAAAGAAAGTAATTTTTGTTTTTGATCATTGCAGGTCAGAGTTCTAGCTACAACTTATTATTTCACACTAGTTTAGTTGTGTCACCTTTAGATTTTCTAAATCTCAGCCTTCCACTGTTAAAATGATACTTAGATTTCAATTCATTTAATAATTTTAAAAATTGAGTGTTTGATGATGAAAACCAGGCAACTCAAAATAAAAGAAAAGCAACTACTCATTAATTTTGAGAAAAGAAAAACAATGTACAGTATATTTGAGAGAAGGAAAGTGCTGGAGACGGCAATATTACATTACTTGGTCTGTGCCACATTCAATGGCAACTTACAAGGGGATATTGTGCAAACTGCTTACATACATTGTCAAACTTGGAGCTCAGAGAGGTTCTGTGACTTGTTCAAGGTTACACAGTGGGCTGGAGGTGGGCAACAAAATCAGCAGTCTAGAGTTTTAAAGTCCAATGCCTTAGTCACTACACCAGATACCTGCCACATTCCTGTCACTGCAGTAAGAGTATGTGCGTGTGTGTGTGTGTGTGTGTGTGTGTGTGTGTGTGTGTGTGGTGGGGGGGTCACCCTTCCAGTCAAAGATGAAATTGCTTTGGTCTGCAAAGTCATTAAGAAGAGATGGAGATTCACCTTCAAAAAGACACTGATACAATGGCCTGAAATTGTCAAGTCAAATGTCTAAACAAATTTGAGTCAACATCTTAGCCTAATGTAAAGCCTACTTGTCCGTCAGTGATCACCACTAAATTGGACAAAAAAATAATTTTGAAATATTTGTGGGTTGTAACCAAATGACTCAGGAATACAAGATTAAAGTCTTCTTAAAACTGCAAGGATATATAAAACTGCTGCTCTGTATTTCGGATGTATTGATATATTTCTTGGTATTTTGTATTTAAATGAATGTTGCAGATTTGGCTTTTATTTTAACTGTGTTACTGTCAGAGATGGGACGGTGCTCTGCCCTTAGCACATCCTTATGCCGGCCTATAGGTCTTGGAGTAATATCTGTAGGCAGAAAGTGTTTGAGAGTAAGACAGGAGAAAAGATGAAAGAAAAAAAGGGGCAATATAAGAAAAAAAAGCCATTACCGAAGATCACTTAGGAAGAGTTTGGAAGAGCGATTTGAAAAAGATTTTCAATCTGCAACTCAGAGGAAGAAATGACTTCCAGGAGGACATTTTAACCCGCTGCAGGATATGCCCCTAACATTGAGCACATTTACCCTCATGACAGGAGCTCCAAAACAGTGGCAAACATGAAAGCCAAAGTGGCTAACAAAACAGACTAAAAATTTACTAATCTCCAAAACAAAGCAGCATCACCACAAAAGTCAGACTCAGAGACTCAAAAAAAAAAAAAAATAAGTCAGAGAAAGGCACGCAATCCAAATACCTGACCTCTCCCATCAATAAGCATCTACTTCTATAGAATGTTTACTACACTGTGGTCACCTGGAATGCCGAGGACATGACCTGGAGGTGTGCATTGTGTTTCACGCCTTTACAGAAGTCTGCCTTGTTGTGATTTTTTTCTTTAAATATTGTGGTTTTTTTGTTTTGGTTTTTTTTTTTATAACCTATTGCTTCTTTCATTTTGGATTGTCAAGTCTGCCTTGAGTTTTAGGTCTTGTTTGGATTTTTGTTCTTCATCAATTGCCAGTTTTTTGACTACCGCTTTTTGGCTCTTCCTTTTTGGATTGGGCAAACATACCTTGTTTGCTAGTCTTTGCCAATATATTTTTTTCTATGCTCTTCTGTTTTATTCAGCTGAAACCAAATAATAACTGGCATACTATAAGGAGAAGTGTGTTTCCAAAGGGAAGCAGGAGAAAATAGGAATATTTAAAACATGAGGAATTCATATTAAAACTGTGGATTAGTACATACTGCACCACCTGCAATTTATAGTGTTTAACTATTTATATAAATGTCCCCTTCAGGACTCTCTTATTTTATCAAGTTGAATTTTCTCTCCCCCACAATTGTGTGTTTTACTTATTTACAGATATGTTTAAATACAAAAGAGTACCATGAGTGGTGCATCACATTTTCCGAGAAGACATTTAATATTTTTATGGCGTTATTCATAACAGATGTGTACTTATACTGTATGTCATCTCATGTAGGCCAATCCAAATCAGAAAATGGAGGAATTATTTGGTGTCAAGGCTGGCCTCAAAACACACAAACAAGATCTAAAAACTGAGACAAGTGTGTGCCTGCTTTTTCTTTTCCAAGACATTAACTGCAGAGTTGAGAGGCCATGAGTTTGACTAAATAAAGTACGGTAAATAAAAAACTGAAGTTAACTTAATAAATTCATTAATGTTATCATATGAATGCATGTATGTACAGAATGTACGCATATTGTTTGCCATGCAAGAAGAAGACCCAGACCACTAAGTGAGTATAAACTGGGACCACAAATAAATACATCTCATTTTACTGAGTGCAGGTAGTGAGGATAGGAGACCAAGCCTGATTGCACACACTAACAGACTTCTCTCTCTTCTCCAAAGCAAACAGCAATGGTGATTTTGCTCAAGTGAATAATTCATTAACTTGCTCTTCATTCACAATGCAGGCAATGCCGTGAACAAAGCCCAGGGCCTGAACTCCTGATGTAACAGACATGGCAGTAATAGCACAGTTACAAATGAACAAGTGGTATGAAGACAGGGTACAGAGTACATTAAGTATGCTGATGTGCGTATTTGGTAAAATAAAATGAAGTTGTGTGTTTTAGTAAATTCTTGTATGTTGTTTGGATGTGTAAGTAAGAGTTACAGTGTACATGTAACAATACTATTACTACTACAACTACCAATAATAAATTACTATAATTTTATTAATTTTTTTTCGAACACCACACAGAAACATTCCATTACAAATAATCTTAAATTTGTTTCAATGAAACTGAAATAGAAGGATAAAAAAAAATTTACATTCTGTTCCCTGCCTTTATTTTTGGTTTAAATTCACTTTGTTATCAAATGCCTAGATGAGATGTAAATAATTTATTTACCTTGTTTGAGCCAGGCAGCATGTTTCTCTTTTCTAAAATTCCTAGTCTTTAATTTAAATAAGAAGCGTAAGAAGCCTTGCAGTACAGCAGTACTTGCAGCACAGTATCCTTACTTGACTTAATGGTGAATGCCAAGAATTCTTTAAAATAAATAGCTAAGTGGATAAAATATAAACTAATGGTGCACACCGCCGCACTGCAGATCCTTTCTCTGTTTCAAAGTGTGAAATATGCATTCAAATTGAATATGCATTAAAATCCAGAGTGTTGGATGCTAATAATAAGTAATATGCTGTTTTACAACGTATTTATTAAACTTATAAATACAACCAAACTTCGTTGTTGCTCAAAGGCTGCTAGTTTCCATGTTAATTCATATTTGGAAAGCAAAGAATCTCTGATTTGTATTAAAGGATTTTAACCATTTTTTCCTTTGCTAATTGAGCTTCTTTGCATCTCATGGTCACAGTTACACACAGCAAAGATGAACTGCACCTAATCATGCCTGGATTGAAGAAGCACCCACAGGGTCCCGTGTGGCCAGAAGTGATGAGCAATTTGAGCTTGGGTTTACAGCGGAGAAGTCTCCATGGGAATGTAGGCACAATGTATTCATAAAATGCGCTGCTTTTTACATTCCTACTAATAATGCAAAGAAAAAAGTAAGATGGAGGTCTTCAGTTCTTCAATTATATATTTTGACAAAATATACTACAATACTATACTATATTACTCCACCTCTAAAAGCCTATTCTACAGATGTGGACAAATTTGTTTGTACCACCACCCCTGCCCCCCATGAAAAAATAACCCACAACAGAGAATCTTGAACACAGCACAATAATTATGATAAGAAAGGGGCATTGACTGCATCAAGTTGGTCAATCCTATTTGCCTAATTTCTCCAAAATAACGAAGTCAAGCTTTGAAAGTCCCCACAGTGCTACTGTGTATCACACTAGTTGACAATTTATTCCACATTGTGGAACAGAGGCATAGTGCTTCAATGTATTTGCTCATGATACTTGAAACAGCCTGGCCTTCTTTTCCTTTAATGGAAGTGGAAATACTTTTTCTATCTTTGGAAAAAAATTGTAGATCTCATGCAGGTATTTGCCTACCAGTATATTTTGTCAAATGCACTAATTGTCTGATGGTAATAATGATTTCTAAGTATTTTATATATGAGATAAAGAGAATCTACATGGAAAGTGTGAACAAACTACCAAAATGTGCTGAGGCTCAGTTATAAGTTATAGTGGATTTGGAAAGTATCCAGAGTGGTGTAGATTTAATTTAAAAAGGATAATTTTTCATTATTTCACACCAATCTACACTCAATAATCCATATTGACAAAGTGAAAACCTGTTTTCAGAAAGGTCTGCACATTTATTAAAAAACAAAAGTGAATTCTCTCACTCATATAAGTATTCAGACCTTTTTGCAGTAGCACCCCAATTTATGGTCAGGTGCATCCTGTTTGCTTCAGTTCTCCTTGAGCAGTGTCCATAACTTGATTGACATCCAACTGTGGCAAACTGAATTGATCAGACATCATTTAGAAAGGCACACACAAGTCTATATAAAGTCCCACTATTCACACCAAATGGCAGGACAAGACTAAGCCATGAAGTCCAAGGAACTCTCTGTAGAGCAGAACTGTGGTGAGACATGTTTTGTAGTCTTGTTCTGATCTAAGACCAAAAGCTCTGAGTGTTCTCAGGAGCACAATGGCCTCAAAAATTGTGAAACAGATGATGTTTGGAACCACATGGACCCTTTCTTCAGTTGGCTTTGTTAAGTGACGTGACCACGAATCCACTGGTCACTCTAATAGGGTTTCAGACGTTCTTTGCTGAGATTGGAGAAAATGTCAGCAGCATGTCCATCTCAGAAGCACTCCATCAATTGGACGTTTATGGTAAAATAGCTAGAAAGAGGCCACTCTTAAACAAAAGGCAGATGGTAACATTTAAAGGACCCTGACAGCATTAAGGAAAAAAGATTTTCTGGTCTCATGAGGCGAAACTTGAATGTTTTGGGTAGAACTGCAAGGACTATGTCGGGCCATGTCAAGGCAGTGCTCATCACCTGACTAATACCATCCCTGCATTGAAGCACGTGGTGGCTTCTCAGGAGCAGGGACAGGGAGACTGGTCAGAATTGAAGAAAGGTTGAATGCAGCCAAATACAGAGAAGTCTTTGAAGAAAACCCGCTGTAGAGTGCAAACCATCTAACACAAAACAACAAAAACCTGAAGCATGCAGTTCTGGAGTGGCTTTGGGATAAATGACTGATTGTCCTTAAGTGACCCTGCCAACGCCCAGACTTAAACCCCATAAAACATCTGTGGAGAGACCTGAAGATGGCCGTTTAAAGGCACCTCTCATCCAGTATAACAGAGCCTGAGAGGATCTGCCAGGAAAAATGGCATAAACTGCACAAATGCAGGTGTGCAAAGCTTGTAGAGAGTTAGCCAAGCAGATTAAAAGCTGGAATTCCTGGCAAAAGGGATTTCTACAAAGTACTAAATTAAGGGTCTGAATACTTATATAAACTGGAGATTTTAGTTTTTGATTTTTGAATAAATTTGCACACCTTTCTTAGGACATGTTTTCACTTAGCCACTATGGGTTATTGAGAGCAGACTGATGGGCAAACATGTCAAATTTATCCAATATAAAATTAAACCTACAAAACAAACTGTTAAGAAGGTAAAGGGGTCTGACTACTTTCTGAATCCACTGTATTGTACATACATATTCTAAATATCATATACATTTCCCCACAAAAAAAATGTAAAAGAATTTTAATACAAATAAAATACAAGGGGGCGGCACGGTGGCGCAGTGGGTAGCGTTGCTGCCTCGCAGTTGGGTGATCTGGGGACCTGGGTTCGATTCCCGGGTCCTCCCTGCGTGGAGTTTGCATGTTCTCCCCGTGTCTGCGTGGGTTTCCTCCGGGCGCTCCGGTTTCCTCCCACATTCCAAAGACATGCTGGTTAGGTGGATTGGCGATTCTAAATTGGCCCTAGTGTGTGCTTGGTGTGTGGGTGTGTTTGTGTGTGTCCTGCGGTGGGTTGGCACCCTGCCCGGGATTGTTTCCTGCCTTGTGCCCTGTGTTGGCTGGGATTGGCTCCAGCAGACCCCCGTGACCCTGTGTTCGGATTCAGCGGGTTGGAAAATGGATGGATAAAATACAAGGTTTTTTTCTTACTAAACTACAAAGCAGCCAAAGAAAAATGTGACTTTTTAAGTAATTACATATTCTATATAATTTTTATGGTATCAGTTTCTTACAGTTAGCTAAAATATATTCATTATAAAATAAAAATGATAATATTAAGAGTGGCATTATGTATGAAAAAGGTAAAGCAAGATGTGTGAGCACAACAATGCAGAAAAAGAGATGTCAAAGATTAAAGGCCCCCCTGAAGTATACAGGAAATGAGTGTGCAGTTTTAAAACACTGTTCAAAGTATTTACATCCCAAAATTATGGTGTAGCTTTGCAACTCATTTTCAACACTTTACCATGAAAATTTGTTAATGCAACACAGGATACAAACATGACGCTTTCACCTTCTACTACTAATTGGGGAACTCAATGCACTAACAATTCAAATCTGGCCAGTGAACAAAAGCTGGTTCCTGAAAGGAACTTGCAACTAATAATAACTCAGTGCGTTATCCGGAAACCAGAGTGGAGACAAGCACGGCAAAAGTAGCTCTCCCACCCTAGCAGTCGAAGCAAGTCCCTTCCTCCTGTCCTGCACATACACTTCCTCTATCAGAACAATGACTAACAGGAAGGGGAGGTGGAGGGGCAGAAGAGGCTCCTGAAGACTAGACTGGAACAGAGTACAAGACCACTAAACAAATGGACAGCCACCACAAATAGGAGTGGAATGCAGTGAAAGGCAAGGAGATGTGGAGGGAGTGGGGGATGTGGGGTGGGACATGAGGAGGTCAAGCACAGATCACAGGTTATCTGTCACCCCTTTCAGTGCTTTCTCCGGACGCCACTAAGGGAGAGTTGGCTCAAATCTAGCAGTAGTTTAACAATGCATTATTACATTTGCCCCTTGGAGAAGGAACTGTAGTCCGATATAATGCAAACTATCTAAATTTAAGAATGTGAGAATTTTCATTTCTGAAGTACATTGCTTTTAACAAAGATCATTTAGAAATCACCTGCTCATAAAAACAATTGGGAGGCCATTCATGCAAGCACACATCTTCATAAGAGTATCACACACATGAACTTTAAATTGGCTGGGGCTTTGGGTAAAGATTGAAGTTTAGTTTTTTCACTTTAACATACTGAGTGCTAATCAACCTTCTGTTTCACCCAATAAAAATTAAAAGCTATCATTTTAACTTAATATTTACAGACAGTAGCAATGAACTGGTGACCTTAAAAGGGTTGCCTCCTGCCTTGCAGCTGATGCTGCTGTGATCGGTCCCTCACTCCTACCAACCACAAATCTGGATTACAAGGTTTCAGTAAAGACCACGTCACAATACGTGACTTTCCAAGCTATTTTAGATGGTAACCACCACTTACATAATCTTAGCAAGTAGGAGGCAGTTAGCGGCATGTTTCCCAGTAATCCTGTCTCATAATGTGACATGCCCAGTGACTCACTTTAACAAAATCAAATGAGTTGTAGGGACAGGATCATTATACATGAGAGCTCACAACCGATTTATGCTTGTCTAGAAGTCCAATGTATATAATGCAGCAGTGATGAATATGGAACGTGGGTTTTTGGACCTCACAAACAGAGGTTTGCCACACCAAAGAGACACTATGCCGAGTCATTATCCAGGGTACGGATGTGGAGATGGAGCAGCGCTTCAAGTACTTGGGGTCCATAAACATGCGAATGACATGCTGGACTGGAAGACAGAAGCTCAATTTAACTACCAAAGAGCAGAACGGATTAGAAAGCTACACTGTATAAATGTGTGTAGCAACATCTTTGTTGCTGTAATAGCTTTGAATTTCTATAATACCCGAATTTCTCCATGGGGACCAATAAAATATAGAGTACGATACCAGAGTATAAAATGGAAAGCATTCCAGTGTAATTCTAGAGTGAAAGAAGAATGACAAAGGTCTGAAGTCATACGTATTCAGGGATAAATCTCAAAGAATGAAATCAAGAGGAGAACCACGGACAATTTTGTGAAGTGATCAACTGAAAATGGCAGTGACTCTTTCTTGAAGATTAGAAAAAAGATGTGGATGGATTGAACTGGTTAAGATGGTCATCGTGTAATTATTTAAAGTAAAAAAATATAGTAATAACCATTAAAATAAATTCTATTGTTAACTTGAAGGAAAAATATATTTTTCAAGTTATTTCTTCACAAACATGGTATATATGCATTTGCTGCACAAAATTGTGTTAAAAAAATCAAGCATTTTCTATAAATTCTTAAAATATTTTGCCCACACTGACACTTTACAATGCAGGCAATGGGGGATAAAGCACCACTGGAAAATAAAAAACTAAAACCTACCGACTACATCTTCTTAGAGTTTCAATAAAAGACAACATTCCTTCTGTTTTTTCGATGCAACAAAAAGGATCTGGAAATAATTATTTTGCACATAATCACACAGTCCTGGTACTGTTTTTCTTAAAGTGAGGATTCGTCTTCTGTTCGCTTGTGCGAGTTCTCACATAAATACGGAAGTAAATTAAAACAAAGCCATCCAAGTGGTACACAGTTTACTTTGATTTGGTCATTTGAAAAGAAACAAAAAGTGATGGTAGAAGACTACAAGTGCTGAGCTATCATGCATGGATGGTTTCCTTTTAAAATGGCTGAATCTCATAGTATTTGTGTTTTACTGTTGAAAAATTACACGTATAAGCTATTTTATAATGTCTACATAATTGCAAGATGTGGATCAATATTCAACAACTGTCTTGGCTTGAAAAATTGGCATATTCAGTAAGTTTTCTGGTGGTGCTTCATGCCCCAGTAATTCTAATGTAAGGTGCTAGGTGTGGGCAAGATATTTTTCTAAAAAACAAAGGAAGTTTGGAACACAATTTTGCATGGCAAATGAATATTGTGATGGACGACTGGCTACAGACTCCGGTCGCCACCCCCAGGCCGCCAGGAGGAGCCCTCCGGACAGCATAATCGTGCCCCGAGTTCCAGCAGGGCCTCTTGGACTTTGTAGTTTATATACACAGCCCTGCTGGATACCTTGGGGACCACCGGGAGTCGCTGTAGGGGGGCTAGTGGGCTCTTATGTGCCCTATAACCCGGGAGTGCGTCAGCATCACGTGACAGGAAGGAACGACGTGCTCCCGGGCTGAAGAAAGGACTGTTTACCCTGACCCGGAGGGAATAAGGACTTGTGGGTTTGACCAGGAACCACTTCCGGGTCAGGGGATATAAAAGGACTGTGGGAAAGCCCAGATACTGAGCTGAGCTGGGAGGTAGGAGGGCGAAGTGTCTGGGCGAGGAGGAGAGTTTGTAGTATTGAGAATTGTGTAGTGTATGAATAGTGTGGTGTGGGGAGTGCTTTGTGCACGTAATAGTAAAATAAATACCATTTATACTTTTACCTGGTGTTCAGAGTGGTACCTGAGGGTTCAAGAGGTGGACCACACCTCTATCTGTTACAATATATACCATGTTTGTGAAAAAATAACTTCAACTTGAAAAATACCAAACTTATCCTTTAAGAAATATAGTAGTGACGATTCACATCTCACATTACTTCTATTCATTTTTGGCAGGTTGTTTTCTGTCTAGAGCTTCCTTCATTTCCTACACTTCCCACATGTGTTGTTAGGCAGTTGAGATTTATTCAATGTGAGAATATGTGCCACTGTTGCTGCTATGGTACACCCATGCTGTGACCATTTGGGTTTTTCTATGTAAATCCTGATGGGTACTTTAATTTAATCAAGGTGTCAGATATTTTAGGGTCATTGCCAAAGAGAAGTCAAACTTAAGCAAGACACAAGAGGCTGATAGTCACTGTTTAAAGGATAGCAATAAATAACAAGTCAAATACTACAGTTTACATCGAATTTTACTAATAAGAAGAGTGCTCAAAACAAATTCTTACAAAAAACTTTCTTTGATATTGTTACAACGGTCAGAAAATATTTAAAGCACAGATTAATTTGGCTATGCTTGATGTACACCATGTGGCTGGCAACAGTGTAACATCTTGGTAACCATTAAGCACTAAAAAATGGTGGTGCCTGTGTAAAACAAACACAAAAAAGGGAGAGCACAAGAAGAAATAAATTACACAAAAGTGTACAATTATATGAGGTCTGTGAAATAACTAAAAAATAACCTGTGCAATCTTGACATCTACATTTTAACTGCATTAATGTACTGTAATGTACACCAGTTTCAAAATGTGCAAAGAACTATTGTTACACACATACATACATACACATACACATTGTTACAACATAATACCACATTCTCAACAAACAGTTTATAAGTGCAACAGCAGCGAACATGATGTATTTGCTCTGCAACCTGCATGAAAGGCATTATTTATTAAATTTATGCTTAAAAATAACGAACTCATTATAAAAGGAATGCTGCATTTCAAAGAGACTACTTAGGCTTGTTGAAACCTGCCTTTCCTAAAACACCTAGTTTATTTTGTATAAATGGAGTTATCTTTCTTACTTTTCATTAAATTGTTTGTTGGTATAGTACACTTCACATTTGATGCACCTGTCATACTTTACTTCAGTCTTTGTGGTCAAATATTTTGTTTCAACAAAGCAATTCTTGCATTTTCTCACAGATAACACACAATTTGTTTACAAAGAAGAGAAAATGAGGGTTTATATTACTTCAGTGTTGTGCCTTGTGGCCAACTTCACCTGTAGGCACTTCAAGGTTCATTCTAAGACATCTGGGTAATTGGTGACTTCACATGATTTGAACTCATAAGGATCACGCTCAGATCTGCATGTGTGCAAAATAATTCAATTCCTGGGTTATAACTTCCAGATTATCCATTGAGATAATGGCACTTTACATGACTTCTAGTCAGAGAAGATGTCAAAATTGACAACTGCAGTTGCTGATCTGGTCATGAACACATGTCAATTTACATGACTAGAATATCAGGACATATCAAACTATTCAACTGCGTGATGACTTCCCAGCACTGTTTCCATTCCCAAAGTATCGTTAGTGCGTCCCTTTTTCTGAAAGCCAATAACGTGCTACCAGACAGTACCAGTTTCCACCCAAAGGGTTAACAAGTACAATGAGTTCAGTCAATCTCATTCTTTTTTCCATTTTGTCATAGTATGTAAACCACGAGACATCAGACAGACAGGTGTCTCTTCTCTTTGTAAGATCCAAAACTCCCAGGCTCTGCATTCCTCATCGCAGCACCATATGCATTGCACTTCCTGGTGAGTGCTCATTTATTGTCAACTCCTATCCACACAAAGCCCATCCCTAGGATTTTACAAATTGTCAAACCTAGGATTTTGTCGGGCTCTTACTTAGTGTTCAAGTAATAGTTATTCAAAGGAAACTACTAAATGCAAGAGAAGGGAAGTAAAACAATATAGCATATTTTGGAATATAATATTTTTTGAAATACTGAAATAAAAGTCTACTTTTTTTGCTTTACACGGTTAAAGGATTTTTGTCTAAATTCAAATATTTGCATATAACTGCTTTGCTTTGATGAAGAAATGAACTCTCTCTTGTGTGCAAACAAAAATGAGAACTTTTTTTGAAAGGTTTGTGAGTAATGTTGATTGTTGATGCAAGCAAAGTGATATAAAATGTTCTACCAATGTTTAATTCTATAAAGTGCTGAATGGGCCCTGTACTATATTTTTCACAGGCTTCTATACTCAGTGATGAGAGTTCTATAACCCTAAGATCTCTATTGCTCATCTTATGACACCCTATTCACTCTTCCTATGTAATTTTTCATGAGTATTGTCAATCTTTTAAGTGAAGTTGTGGTGATGATGTTCTGCCCCGAAGAAAAATAAAGTAGAGACAGAATAGCAAATTAGGAAATGGACATTCCAAAAATCCCATCAGGGTTTTAACAGTAGACAAAAAAAGGACTGAATCACCTTATTTAAAATCACAAACACACACAAGGATGAGGAAAAATGCCAAAATTCAAAACCCAAATCACTAATACAATTACACCACTAACAAATCACCGTTTTGAATCCAGAACATCTGACAACCCAGATGTGTGTGATACTGACCTTTATACTGTTGTAGCAGTGGCATCATACATCGCAGCGTCCAGCTGTTCCCATGGCTAATAACAGCAAACAATACTGGAAAAATGGGGTACCCTATAGGAAATAAATTAGCAGCGTGTCAAGACATGATAAATATTCAGGAAACTCAAAATAAGATAAAAACTAAATCAAGACTCAAGTTCTCCACATATAATACCTGTAACTGAGAAAAAAGAACTGATAAAAATACGTCGACAAAATCTGAAAACAATTTTCCCCAAATCATGACAGCTTAGTTAAGAGAAAAGGTTAAGTTGAATTAACACGATGAAACGGTTTTTCATTAGGTGTGACTGACTGACTAGCAAATGTTTTGCACAAAGGGGTACAATGACAATGTTTATTTCAGTCAAATATGAAAACAGAATTACAAATGGAAATATATTGAATATAATTAAACTTCATATCTGAACTTATGACAAAAAAATAAAACACAAAATTCCAGTACTGTCACATTGTGACCAAAGGATCAAAACGTTACCATATTAAGGGTTTCTTGGTAATGTCCTTGTTGTACTAGGTTGAAATTAGGAATTTATTATCTTTTATAGTTGTCACTGTGGCCAGAAGCACACACATACACTAACATCATTGTAGCTTCACCAAATCCCCAAACCTTCATGTCTTTGGATGGAAAACTGAGCACACTGTGGAAACCCACCAAGAAAACCTGCAAACTACAGGCAGGGTACACAAGGGACGCGACTCCCTGCGAGACAACAGCACTACCACTCTGTCACCATGCCACCCCATATATGTAACTATTAACAGTATTCATTATTTAAACAAAGTTAACGATTTATCTGTAAATGTAACATACATAGTTTAGTACATTTCATCATGAAAGTGATACAAGTATAAATCTAAGAATTCTAAATGTGCAGAAAGCTGAAATATTATAAATTTAATGTGTTCTGTGTGGCAATCTATTGCCGCTGCTGTCAGGTCACGAGGAAGCCCCAGAAGTGTGTTGCAATTAAGAACTGGGTCGGTTTAAGATGATGTTTACGACAGTCTACTTTAATGACAAAGTAAACTACGGGATTAAAGTGGACATTTCGAGTTTAAAGCCGAATTTTCCACTTTAATCACAAAATAGACTTATTCATTATGTAATTTTTTTTCTCTGTGGCTCAAACACGCCGCCATACGTTCTGATGGTATTGAAAGGTACAAAAAAAAAAAAAAAGACGGCACAGAAGATGGTATGTGAGACCTTTAAAATATATTGTGTCATTACTATGGGGAATATGCAACGCTTGAATATAAAGGCAACATGAATACATTTGTATGTCAATATCAAACCATTCATCAAACATCAAAGTACACACATCGATCCTGGAGGATCCTAAAAGCGGCCGGAGTAGCAAGAAATTCAGGGTTTGAATGTGGAGAGTTATGACGATATTCCAGAAGAAGGTGACATGACTGTATTTGGATAAATTTATATTTATTCATGTACAACAATATACGATATCCCCTGAAAATAAGCCCTAGTGCATCTTTTGGAGCAAAATCGCCACTGATCATCAGAGATTGAGGTTGGTCGCGGAAGATCATGAGGACAACATCAATTGCTTAATCAACCCACACCAATCCACCATACACAAACCGAAGGCATCTTACTCGCATAAAATAATCTCTACCCTCTGGCGGCAACTCACGACCCATAGTTTATGGAACTCTTCCCTAGAGAAAAAGCAGCTCAAACATGTGGAGAAAATACCGATTCCACATGGACAGCGACTAGGTATCCTATTCTAGCAAAGATTGCTGTACACATGAGGCAGCAGTACCAGTGCCTACACTACCAATCCCACCCAACAACAGTGTATATATCTCTATTATTAAAGATTAAAAAATCTTAGGAGGGAGATGAGACGTGATCTTCTCAGAAGACACTTTGATGTCATGCGAAACAAGGCAGTGAGACAAAAGGACAGGCTTTTAAATGATCAACGCGCAGTGCAACAAGCAGAACACACAGCTCGCCAGCAGCAGCAAGCCAGCAGATGATACAACCGCATCTCCTTAGCGTGTGTTTAGCCCCCACCCTTAACAATGTGAGCGGCAGAGATGCGAATTGGCAAAAGACAGCTGCTGTACAGGCTTTTAAATGATCAACATGTAGTGTGACAAGCAGAACATGCAGCTCGCTGTCAGCAACAGCAAGACAACAGCTGATCTGACCACATCTCCTTAGCATGCGATCAGCCCCCCCTTCACAACACGAGCAGCGTTATACATCTCGTGAGAAAGAGATTTAACTATGCCCGGGGACGGGAATAAAGGACAACGAGTAGATGACAAAGTAGAACATCGTAAAGAATTCAAAAATGTTAGCGCAAACAAACAGAAATTATTACTCAGTGAAATAACAGAACAGCAAAAAGAAATCAAATATATTGTTCGGATTTAAACTTTAAGTCAGAGACTTGTAGATTGTCTAATTCGTGTTGCCAGCGAGAATTAAAAGATTCCAAAAACGTTGTGGTATGAAGTCACGTGAGACTGAGACTTTTAACATGTGATTCTTTCAAGTCATGCCCTAACTACAACTATTTTTAAACAAGATCATGGTCATCTAACCTCAGTCGTGTGAATGCTTTTGTCAGATTTCATCAGGACAATAATTTTATACGTTCTAGATGACACGTCAACGACAAAGCGAAGAAGAAAGAGCATGGACAAACAATCGAGAAAGTCGTTTTATTTATTAGAGAGAAAGAAACGATATTCACTCACAGGCAGTTATACATTGCATTGTCACGATGTAAGTCCAAACACGGAATCAAAATTCAATGCGATCATGAAGAAAAGTTAATTCCACAAATTGTTTTTACTAAGGTTTTAAACTAAAAGTGAAAATAATGTATGTAACAATTTCCATGAAAATATCAATCTCTTTAAATTGTATATCCAGTGATCCAAACCTAGATGTGGGTGAGCAAAGCGAGCAGGGGGCGGAGCCCCCTAGTTCTAAATAAATTCAGTCCATTTGCACACTCATTAGTATGTCTTTATACCGTAACAAGTAATTGGATACACTGATGCAATGTGGATGTCTCATGTACAGTGGCTTCAGAAAATATTCAGACGTCTTCACTTTTTTCATATATTGTTATATTACAGCTTTGAGCTTAAATCATTTAAATTCAATCTCCCCATATCAAGCAACAAGGTGCAGAAACATCTCAACGAAGATCAGTTAAATGGAATGCACCTGAGCCAGATTTCAAGTGTTATAGGAAAGGGTTTGAATACTTTTGTCAATGTGATATTTTAGTTTTTGTATTTTTAGTATATTTACAAAAATTTCAAAAACCCTGTTTTCGCTTTGTCATTCTGGGGTTATCAAGCTTTTTATGCAGAAAAAATAATGTAAAATGATTTTAGCACAAGTCTGCATGTGAAAAAAGTGAAGGGCTATGGATATTTCCTGAATCTATTGTATATTTTTAATTATTAAAAAAGGGGACATTTTGGTGATTTACAAGGCACAGTAGGGATCAATTTAGAAAATTACAGTGACATGAAATGGATTGTAAATTACAGTGTGATAATGACCCAGGCCCATGTTATTGTGCAGGAAGGATAATTTTCATTTGATTAATAAACTATATTAGCAGCCTTTGATTCTGATCCAATTTTGAATGACAATACAGTTCATAGACAACATTCAAATATAATAGGACACACATCTAAAGAGAAACCCACTACATGCAGAAACAAATCCAATTCCCTTATTTTTTAAGTTTTTTTATATTAAGGTGACTAGCATTCTACACAAAGCAGCATCTTGGGATGAGGGACATTAGCTGCTATGCAGATACATTTGCTGCAAAGGCAGAAAAATAACACAAAAACTCAGAGCAAGAGGAATCTGTTCTTCCTGAAAATGTAGTACTGTTTATTGTCAGAGATAAGGAGGAGTGGTGGCTCAATTGAACTTGCTTCCTGTATGCCATTCCTAAAAATCAAAACAGCAGAATAAACGGAATGTCTTCTAATTTAGAAGTAACCTCTTGTGAAGCCAATCTCATAAGGAATCTTGCTTCTGAAGAACATTACCATTTGAATAATACTAACAACATTCTTCTCACAATGTGTATTATTTCTAATGTGGAATGCATTTTTGTCATCTTAACACTATGTCTCGGAGTAATTCTTAGCAGCAGTGCTATATAAATAGCGCTGCTACCTCATGGCTCAAGCAAACAAGATTCCAATTCCAGCCCAGTCAGTCTGTGTGGAGTTTACAGGAACCCCCAGTATCTCTGTGGGGTTTCTCCATGAATCGTGGTTTCATGTCCAGTGTTGGCTACTCTTTTCCTCTTAGGTCTGTTGGGCTCTAGTTAATTAATACTTTTTTCCTCTTTTTATCGCATTGCCAGTTATATATCTGTAGAGGACCATACACTCGGTCAGTGACTGTTACTGGACAGGTGGCTTTGTAGTTTATAGTCAAACTCTGCCACTAGGTTAGATCTGCTTAAAATAAAGTCAAAGCTAACCTGCCAAAAAGACAAAGACAGTTGGGTATTAAAAGAATACTCCACACAAAAATGATATATGTATACTTTTATATGTTACTTAACCCATGTATTTTTATTGATGACAGAATAAAATGTTTTATCTCAAGTTTTCAAGTACAAAGTTTCTGCTATAATCTGATCGACAGGTGGATCAATGCAGCATCCACAGTTATGTGGACATTGTAATGGTCAGTCATGGTGAAGAGGGAGATGAGCCAAAAGGCAAAGCTCTCGATTTACCAGTTGATCTACGTCCGTATCCTTACCCATGGTCACGAGTAGCCAAAAGAGCTCAATCACGGATACAAGCAGCAGAAGTGAGTTTCTTTCACAGGGTGTATGGGCTCTGCCTTAGAGATAGGGTGAGAAGCACAAACATTACATAGGAGCCACTGCTCCTCCACACCGAAACGCTCATCAGAAACCACTCCTTTAGAAATACTAATAAGTAGTTAATGGTCAGACAAGATATTTATTGCTTATAAGTTCAAAACTGAATTGCTTTGGACAGATCAAGCAGTAATTGTGTTTGTTTGTTTTGGTTTAGTGGACTCTCTATACATCCAGCATTTCTCCGACCTATTTAATTCAATTCAGGAATCACAGAGGCCCACCGAATATCATGGCAGCACTGGACGCAAGACAGCCATTGTGAATCTGGTAACAATGCATTGCAATGCACATTCACTTATATAAGACCATTTCAGAATAATCACTTAACCTAATATCCACTTCTTCAGGATACGGGAAGAAGACCAGATTACCTGAAGAAAAATCCAGACACTCATTTGAAAACCACAACACAACTTACAAATCATAAGTGAACAGTAGAAGTATCTCCATATTTCGACATCGGAGGTGCTAAAAAGTGTGCCAAATCACTCAGTTACACAGCGCATCATCTATATATATAATTCACTAAGCTGCCAGTGAGCAAGACACCCATGGAGCATGCAGGACGGAGCCACGCCCACCAACTCTAAGACCATTGGATAAGATGACAACGGCCACCAACTCAGACGCAGCAACTCACAAAACACGGCGTCATTGGATACAATGACAACTCACAGAGCCACGCCCACCAACTCGGACGCAGCAACTCATAAAACACAGCGTCATTCGCGTTCGTCTCTGCTACAGTTTACATGCACCTCTGAGCCACGTTGACTTTTCATTATTCTTTTTGGTTACGACGCACGACCGTGTCCACCATCGCAAACTGTTTTACACGCCATGGTCTTAAAGTTGGTGGGTGGGTCTCTGTGAGTTGCTCTTGCAAGCGGGCACATGACCAGGCGGTGTGTATGCTTCGAGAACGAGGGTGGACGCGGCAGGACCATCTAAGAAGAAGCATGTTTGTCGCGGATGTGAATCGCTGCATTAGCATGCAACGATGGTCCTCCAATTGTCAGTCATTATTGTATGTTGCCCTCTCCAGAGTTCCATGTTTTCATTCACCTACAGTCGTATCCTCAAACCCACCCCATTTGGACAACTGTGTCTTTCAGGAACTGTTCACCCATCAATACATAATTATGCAGCGTATGCTACGCCGCGGGTTGGCTAGTTACTCAGAACTGTGCTACTCAATTTGATGCTTTGGCCATTATGAGACAATGCTTACATAATTTGGATGGGGTCTTCCATTGCAGGAAGCACGAGTCTTCCTGGCTTCTAAACACAGTCTTTCCAAAGTCCAACATGGAGTTTTTGGCGTCACCCTTAATGTATTTTTTGAGTAAGTTGCTGTGGGCAGGCGAATGCATGTGCATCAAGACACTGAATGGCATTTACAGCACGTTAAACTGAGCACCACAAACAATTTGGGTAACACATTACTGATAAACCTTAAAGGAAGTTAATGTCAATTCCCAACATCTCTTTGTGTGGCTGATAAGCAGATGGCAAACGCTACGTCTGTCCTGGACCTCCAGGCAACAGCCTACTTTGTGATCATTTACTAGAATCATTCATATTTATTACAATAGACTCTCATTTACTTAGGAACAAGAACATAATAAAAACTTGTTTAACTATTGCCTGCCCTTTAAAAATTGCCAGCATATTTTACAGAATATCTTCTCACAAATGCCCATTAAATAAAGTATAGTTGGATCAATGGACAGAAAGCACAGTTTGCAAAATGCCCAGCAAATGCAGTGAACTCAGTAGCCATCTATCTGAATACTAGGATAACCCTGACATGACTCAACCCTGTGATTAATCTAGAAATATAAAATCACCTTGTAGGCTCTGAGATCAGACAGGCATACACAAATAGGACTGACTGATTGTGTTTTATGTTCTCATTATTTCCAAACTAGCTTAATTCAATGGAGACTACCAGACAAAAGTCTACCTCATTACAAAAAAGCAATGCTGCATATGACGTCACTCTGCCACAGTAAATAAGTTATCCAATCATGCATTCATTTGTTGAAATTTTTGATCCAGATTTAAGAATACAATAGGAGAAGCTGCCCAGGAAGAAATGAAAACAAGACAAAAACCAATGCTGGAAAAACAGCTCCAATTCATCACAGGGTACACTCTCATACCCACAGAATTACAATTTAAATTTGCCTATTAACACCAAACTTGTATGTCTTTGGGATATGAAAGGAAGCTAGTGTGTCCAGAAAAAAATCTGCATCTGAAATCCAGACTATTGAACCTACAGTAGATACCAACATGCCATGCACCCTATGTTCTGAGTTAAGCAGAAGAGGCACCTGTGGTGCCTGCCTGTGAAATGTATTTCAATAAGAAATTGTGAAGATATGATCTTGTAATTACAAGGTCTTGTAATTATAATTGAGATTAAATCTAATCTTATTTTATATGATGAGGTTCTAAGTCATAATTGCAAGATCTTATTTCATAATTACGAGATACTAAGCCATAATTACGTAATCCAAGCTTGTAATTATAAGATAGTAAGTCACAATAACTAGATCTTGTAATTAAGAAATCTTGTAATTACAAAATCGTATCTTGTAATTACAAGATCTTATTACTGAATTATGAGATAGTAAATCATCATATGAGATATTAAAACATAATTACGAGATCTTATCTTGTAATAATGAGATCTTAAGTCATGATTACGAGATCTTGTAATTAAGAGATCTTATCTTGTAATTATGATGTATTAAGTCATAATCACAAGATCCTTATTTTACAAATACAAGATCTTATCTGGTAATTATGAGATACTAAGTTATAATTACGAGATCCTTACCTCATAAGTGCTATATGGGATAAGAAGTTATAATTACGTGATAAATGCAATACACTTTGCTAAAAACTAAACAGACACTTTACTAATATTTTTCCATTACTAGATTCCACACAGCAAATGACTAGGCCCTGCAAATGACCAGCGTACGTATGCGTCTTGCCTTATACCCAGTGCTGCTGGGATAATAACGCTGGCATTTTTACCTCAGTAAAATAAGTATTACATTAGTTAACTCATTACTTTAAAAAGTAATCAAACAATGTAATGTGCATACTTTTAACAAGTTACCGAGATTGTGCTGCTGAATTTAGCACTGTATATTAAGTTCATCAAAACACATTTTGTAATTTCTGAAATATACAGACTAATTCTTCAAACAGGAGAAGGAATAATGCAGTCACCTGAGCATTTGCCTCAGGAAATTGATCTTTGTGGGAGCTTTAACCTGTGGATGCTGAAGGCGATTGCGAATCTTAGCCTATGCATGTGTAAGCAAGTGTAACAGACACACACAGAGAACAAAATCCTTACCAGTAACCCAGTTAAGGTTTTACATGTTCAATCAGGTTATTTGTGAAGAAATCAACTCTTCAGACACCAATAACCCAGTCTCTCTAACCAGAATTAAGGGGTTAGATGGCTTTTTAGAAAACAGCTTTCTGTGAATAACAGGATTATTAAGGTACATGTAAACGCACTTAGTGAGGCATTATGAATGTATACTGCCATAGGTATAAAGGAGCCCCAGTCACGTTTCTTGACTATGGATGATGTTAAAATCCAAGAAACCTGGTAAATGTTTAGTATGAGCAAGATGAAGCATATAAATGATTACACAGATTGCTATACTTGGTGTCAAATTACAGCAACTCAGAATTTGCATGTTTAAATTTTGTGTATTATACTTTAGCACAGGAAGGATCTACTAGTAACTCCATGTTTTGTGCTTCCATAGCTGGCTGATGGTTAAATGTTAGGAGGTGGATTTCTGATGTGCAGCATGCAACCTCCTTTTGTGATTAGGATGCTTTTCTCAGAGTCTGTTTTGCTCTTTCTTATATAGCTGCACTAGATTATGAGACCAGTCCAACTTGTCACTCATGTGGACTACGATACCCCGGGTGCCAGGATCTGTGGCATTACCCATTCCCTGAGACATCGATAGTTCATGCAGCTGGCGCAGTGACAGCACTGCTTCCTTGAAGTAAGAAGAATATGAGTTTATGTCCTAGGTCCTCCTTTGTGGACTTTGCAAAGTGCTTTAAGTAGTGCAAAAAGAGCTACGAAAATGTAAAGAATAATTATTATTATTATTAGTCATGTACCAAGGATGGACTAGTGCAATGAAAACACAAAGCAGTGTCCAATAATAGCACCATCCAAAAAAACAACAGCATTCTTATGGGAGTTAAACCAATAAATTTTTAGATCCAGAGAATGTTGGAATTAAGGGTAAAAAAACACAAGTAAAGTCAGGTTGCCTCTCTCTCTCTCTCTGAGCTGCAGTGTGTCTCTTTCTCTCATCTCCTCTGCTGACCCTCTGGGTCTTCACAGCCAGGCCGAGACACCAGGAAGTGCAGTCATCCAGCAACAGGTTTTATCACAGCCATCTTAGCTGGTAACGCGATGCCTAAAGCTTGGCTTGAACATCCTACCACCATCCCTCAGAGACTGTGAATGGACATTCAAAGCCTTCGGTTGGTTCCAGCCTCTTCAAATTCTCAGAAGGAGAGACCTGACCTGGAGCACCTTTTCCTTGCTTCATGTAGGGCAATCCAACCACCTTATTACCTGTTCACCGCACTGGCTTGATCTCCTGATTTTTCTTCTCATTGATCAATCCATACTTCTTTGATTTACTACTACTTATTTTATTTCTTTCTCCCTCAATTTACCCATTGAAGAACCAGTAATGACACAGATTTACAGCAGCACGCAGTCACACCACCGAGCTTAAGCTGCACTGATTGATTAAATACCACACACTGCCAGACCCCCGACACACTTTACTTCATTGATCCACAAGTACTTGTATCAGTCCATCACCTCCACATCTACTCCCTGAATAGTGACCGCAAACAATAGTGACCTTTGGTGCAGTTCCACGCTTTTGCTGCTGACAAACTATTACCTGTTAAAGGCACTGCTCTACCTGTCCTTCCTCACTGGTAGACAACTAAATTAATTCAGCAAATGTTATTTTTTCCCACTAAGAAGTGAACAAAAAATAAATAAACAACAAGACTCCTATGCAATAAGAGCTTATGTAACAACACCCACCTAAATGTTAAATAATTTAACTGGCATAACACCTTGTATATTAAGCCTGAACACAAAGTGCTTTACAAAACAATGCTTATTTCATTTGGCTCATTTTCACAGCATAACATGCTTCTTGGTATACATTATTGTTTTTATACTTCTCAAATGCCTTTCTTGTGTGGGCTCCACACAAGAAGCCCACACATATTTGAAATAGAAATATTTTCATAATTCTTCTGCCAGCTTGGGTATGATTATATATTCACAATTTGCCAGAAGAATTATTCAAACTGATTCGTTGGATAAGAAAAATCAAATAGACACTAAGCTGGGGAAGACAATCAATAGGATAATCAACTGAGCTGTATTTAAATAGCACCTTTTATAGTGCACACTGTCACAGAGTGCTCTATAAAGTCAGGTCAAGTCATATGGCTTTATTGTCATACCATCTGTACACAGTACTGCAGCATACAGTGGCACAAAGTGACATCCCCTGGAATGTGGTGCAACATATACATAAACACAAGACAAATGTACAACAGGTAAAGAACCATACTATACTACAAATAGATAAATAATAGGTAAGTGAATAGATAGTAATTAATAAATAAATAAATGACCACTATTAATAATAAAAAAAACAACAGTAGTAACAAGTGTAACAAATGTACTGCATATGAAGAAGATATTAGGAACAGATCTATGGGCAGGGGGGCTGCACAGAGTTCAGAGTACGGACAGCCAAGGGGTAGAAGTTGCTGTAGAACCTGACAGAACCGGTTTGGATGCTACAGTACCTTCTGCTAGCTGAAAGAATGACAAAGAAAGTGTGGAAGGGGAGGGAGTGGTTCTTCGCAATACTATATATTAGGGGTTTGAAACTTTTTAATCCGAGGACACAAATTTGAAAAATCGGTTCTGAACTGGGACCCAAGAACAGGATTATTTTCATAATGACGACTGAGTCATAAATAAACAAATAACAATGGCCATAAAATAAAAAAAATAAATGTTTTTGTTTCCTTTTAAGCACACTTTCTCACATGAATGTAAAACAGAAAAGTAGTAGACTAAGATATTCTTAAAACAATATTGTGTTTATTCATATTCCAAATCTGGTTTATTCAGAGCAAAGTGATGGGGCATCTATCCCATCACAGGATGAACACACACAAAAACGCACACCCCTAAACCACACACTAGGGCAGTTCAGCACCATCAATCCACCTAACCTGCATAACTTGGACTGTGGGAGGAAACCACAGCACACAGAGGAATCCTACATGAACATGGGGAGAACATGCAAATGCCACACAAACAGCACCTGGGCCTTAAAACTAAAACAACTAATCACTCAAAAAAGGAACAGATTTCTGAGGTGTATCACTGCCAGTGCAAATGCTTAGTTTAATCTTATGTAAAGCTGAGAGAAAGTTTCTTAGGATGTAGTGTGTGGATATGATTTCTACTTTCTAAACTTCCATTTATGTCTAAGATCTTAGAAAAAGGTGTTGCTGCTTAACTCAATGATTATTTAAACTGACATAACCTGCTTGAGCCTTTTAAATCTGGATTCAGAGCCCTACATAGCACTGAAACTGCTTTACTTAAGGTAACCAATGACTTACTTATAACCGCAGATTCTGGGAGGGCCACTATTCTAGTTCTCCTTGACTCAAGAGCAGCTTTTGATACAGTTAACCATAATATTTTACTATTCCAACTTTCAGCTATTGGAATCTCTGGTGATGCTCTTTCTTGGTTCACATCATACCTCAATGATTGCCAGTATTACGTCTTCATTAAGGAATGCAAATCTGCCACTACTTCACTCACACAAGGTATCCCTCAAGGGTCAGTTCTGGGTCCAATCCTATTTAACATCTATATGCTCCCATTAGGTGAGATTATTCGTCGGTATGGTTTAAGCTTCCACTGCTATGCCGATGACACACAACTTTATGTAAGCATTGATGCAACTGCAACATCTTCACCTGTTGCACTAACAGACTGCATTTGGGAAATCAATCATTGGATTACAGATAATTTTTTACAACTCAATCCTGATAAAACAGAAATCTTGTTAGTTGGTACCAAATCTGTCCTCTCTACCCTTCGTGGGCTAAAAATTTACATAAATGGGATCCTGGTTGAACCCTCAGCATCAGTCCATAATTTGGGTGTCATCTTTGATCAGCTTCTTACTTTTCAACCACACATTAGCTCAATAGTACAGACAGTTTTTTTTCATCTCTGTAACATTGCTCATCTGCATTCTTTCCTTGGTGTGAAAGATACTGAAACACTCATTCATGCTTTCATCACTACCCGTCTGAACTATTGTAATGCATTGTTTTATGGCCTCCCGACCAAATATATCAATAGATTACAGTATGCTCAGAATTCTGCTGCTCGTCTACTTACACACACTAAAAAATCTGTTCACATCACTCCTGTCCTCTATGATATTGGTTACCAGTTTCTTCAAGAATCAAATATAAAATTATTCTTCTCACCTTTAAAGGCCTTCATAGTTTATCCCCTCATTATCTGTCTGAGCTGCTGCTTCCTTACACTCCTGCCCGTGCATTAAGATCATCGGACGCTAACTTACTCAACTTACCTAAATACAGGTTAATAACTATGGGTGGCAGAGCTTTCAGTGTGATAGCCCCTAAAAATTGTAATGCTCTTCCTCTCAGCCTTTACAAGGAAAAATCTATTATTCACTTCAAACTCCGGTTAAAAATACATCTCTTCAATGAGAATTATTCATTTTCTTGTATGTAATTTCTACTGTCTTATTAATATGTTTATTGAATTGCAAAGTCTCCTTGAGTGTATGAAAGGCGCTGCATAAATAAAAATTATTATTATTTGAAAGCACAGAATGAAAAGTCATTTGACTTATGCACCAGTTAAGGAATGAAGTATTTAAAAAATGAATTAATCAATGCAATGTATTTACCTTGTCTTAAAAAACATTTTAAAAAAAAAATTTTCAAATGAGCTCCACCTTTAACAATACATTTTTGTAAATGAGTTTACAAATAGTTAAAAAGACTTTAGCTTTTTCCTTTTAATTGATCTGTTAAGTGGAAACCAAATTATTCTTAAAAATATATATATACTATGCACAGGGGATAGGATAAAATCTTGCTGAATAATTCAGTGAACAGTCCAGTCTGAAATATTTAAATCTACAGACTAACATTGTGAATATCTTGTGCTTGTCTGACCCTTTTGATATTTTCAAGTGTTCTTGGAGTTCTCAGTGGTCTAAAAACATGTCTTTCACATTACTAGTAGACTGATATTATCAAACTACTTTAAAATAACTTAATACAAAATCATGTTTGCATTTCAGTTGCAGATCTAAATTTAATGTATGCTGAAAAGGCAAACTTGTAATGACGGACCAACCAGTTGTCTGTGACTACTGAAACTTTAGTATAAAACACTGCCATGGCACTATATGCATCCTCACTCAATTGAGTCACCCATCACGAAACCCTAAAAGATGTCACATCCTTAAGCCGCACCTGCTATTTTCATTTAGACATTTCAAACTTACTACACGGGTTCCTTCACCCTAAAAGCATGTCTGTTATTTTCTAATCGAACCCCCACTTCTTACACATGTCTTTGCTGTTAGCCTTCTCAGTTTGATCATGAGATGTCATGGGATGGAACAGGGGAAATGCTTATTATATAGGGGTAGGGAACAAGTAGGGTTACAGTTGTGAGTGCGCAAGGCTGGCAATTTGTGCACTTACAAGATTGTACCTAAGTGCACTGTGCCACTGTGCCAATATTTTAAGCAAATAAAGTTATTATTATATTGTCATAACCTGCATGTCTTTTTCCATACGAACAACTGTAAACCTGCATTTGCCGCTCTCCTGTATTTTAGTGCCACAGAAACGGAAGCTCTCTGTGATGTGTCAACAGTATTATTTCACATGCTGCACTGCTGTGAATGGTAAGCTAAATAGTGGGTGGTTTATCACTCGATACAGGAGTCGCGCTTGAACAGTCTTGATGAAATTTATCACACAATTAAATGGTGACCTATCATGGACAAATCCATGACCCATAGTTTAAGCACTGCTATATATAAATTGTAATATGAGCGCTATATAGCGCCCGACCCGGCACAGACTCAGGCAGAGGCACATACTTAATTAAAACAGTTTTTATTCTTCTTCAGCCGTGGGGCATGCCTTCCCCGTGTCCCACAGGCCCAACACAGTCCCACAAGCACTTAAATTGCACACAAACCACACTTCTTCTCTCCACCTCAGCACCACCACTCCTCCTCAGGCTTAGTCCTCCTCCTCCCGACTCTGGCTCTCCCGAGTGATGGTGGCTGGCCCTTTTTATACCCCACCCAGAAGCATTCCAGGTGCTTGGCCACCTGGTCCTAATTGCCCTTCCAGGTGGGGCTGAAGATATGACCAGCCAGGCTGCTGACTCCATGCAGCTCCCCCTGGCGGCCATCCAAGCCCCCAACCAGGCTGTGGAGGACTCCATGTCCCATGGAGCCATGCGCCAGGCTGGGGAATCATCATCCGCCAGGGAGGCTGCCACCAAGCGTCCCGGGGGAGGTATTGAGCTGCCCGTGGTGGCTCCCCCGGAACAGATGCAGCAGAGGCGTCCCTGCCAGGCATGGAACCCAGCTGTCCTTTACAAAATCTATTTATATAAAATTCTTTTTGCGTTTGAAACAGAAATTACGTATGAGCGTTTGAAACGGAAATTATGTATGACCACAGAGGACCAGGAAAAACATTCTTAATAAACCTGATTCTTGCCAAGAGAGCGAATGGTGACATAGCTCTGGCTGTAGCGTCATCAGGAATCACTTCTACATTATTAGATGGAGGCCATACAGCACATTCGGCATTGCAATTACCATTAAACCTCGCACACGACGAAAATCCAATTTGCAACATACGCAAGGGCTCTGGAAAGGCAAAAGTCTTGCAACATTCAAAGACAATAGTTTGGGATGAGTGCACCATGGCACATAAAAGAGCTTATGAAGCCTTAAACTAGAGGTGGGCGGTATGACCAAAATTCTATATCACGGTATTTTTCTAAATTCTGACGGTTTCACGGTATTAGACGGTATTTTTTTCCCCATGCATGAGTGGATGTTAACCACATTTTCCACTGCAATTACTGCAGTAGACTGGCTACGAATAACCTATTAGACTGTTATGAGAATTGTACATCGTACAAAAAGACATTTTAATGTGCACACAAGTATTAATCCAGGTTTGCATGGCCCCATAAAGTGATAGTTTTCAAGGGGGTGGCACTAAAGAGAAGGAATCACATTGCATGACAGATGCAGTCAAAATATAGAACCTTTAATTGAACAAATTTTGCAAAAGCTTAAACTATGATTTTGACAACATATTTTCAACCATCCAAAGAGGCATTTAGACTTAGTAAAATATCCAGAGGTGTTTGTCAAAAGTTGGATTGCACTGAACACGTCTTAGAAAAGGAATAAATAGTAAATATTTTTTGTAAACCAACTACACTTTCTGTTAATGTTAACAATCTCTGTCCACTGACACGTTAAAGTGACTTTTTAAACAATTTTACCATCATTAAACTGCATAATATTTAAACTAATAAATAATAACAATAAAATACATAATAGTATTACTGATAGTTGCACCATTACTTCAAGGCTTCAAGCCCAGGTGCATTACACAGTATTCACCAAATTAAAATAAAATAAAACAAGTGCAACTTGGTGATGACATCTTACCAACTGTACCATCATTTAGGCAAACTGCATTAATATGGACCTTGCTTCAAGCTAAGCTATATACATAAATAATAAAAACTGCAACTTGCATTTATAATGTTGTTTGTGGTATAGCCCTATGGAAGCGCATTAGGGCCACTGTGAAGAAAAAAAAAATATGGACACGGAAGAAAAAAAACAAACTATATGTCGAGAATAAATTCGACATGTTGACTATGTCAAGATTAAAGTCGACATTTCCACTTTATTCTCAGTTTATTTTATAATTAAAGTAGAATGTTGTAAACTAAACTTCATCCTAAAATCAATGTTTAATTTACTAGATTTTCTCAAACCCCGTCACAAGTTAATGCAGCACATCAAATACTTTGTGTTAAGTGCTTCCCGACCCAGTCGTTAATCACTACGCTTCTTAAACTGACTTCCTCCGCACTAAGAGCAGGCGCCTACAGCAATCACCGCACAGAATCCATTCACTTCATGATATTCCTGCTCTCTACCAAAACCACACAATAATTACCAATCACCACACGATAAACGTCTTTGTGAAATTAAAACTAGTTATTAACTTAGCTGACGGAGTGTTCAGAACTTTAAAAATATCTTCGTTATACATGTTTAATTATGCCATCCATTCAGAGTTGCGCCCATCTCTGAACGAGTCGATAGCACATCGCAGAATGAATACAAGCAAAACATACACTAGCAAGTACAAAAACAAGTACAACTTGGCTTGCAGTATTATCCAGTAGTATAGAAACAGTATTTACACATCTGACCTTTTAAAAATAAAGTATCTCCAGGCGACGGACGTGACTCCTTTTTTTCGGCAAAAGTTCTTCTGTTCATCACATGTTCAACTTTACTTTTAGTTCAGTTTCGGAATGCTCTCTGTCCATTTTCACCGTGCGGCATACCTATGCTACTGCCCACTATTTGGTGGTGTAGCAGTGAAAAAGAGCCCTAGTGCAACAAATCTGTGTTTAGCAGTGTAGCAGTGAAAAAGGTCCCCACTTAAACAGTTTCCCGCTGTGCCACATTTCGAACGTCGTTTAGGCAGTTTAAACTGGTGTTGCGGTATAAGAAAAATCCATATCATAAAAAAAATAAACGGTTTTCGGTATGAACCGGTATACCGCCCAGCACTACCTTGAACCGAACAATGCAAGATCTCAGAGATCCTACCAAAATAATGGGAAGTACTGTCGTTTTACTCGCAGGAGATTTTCGTCAAACATTACCAGTTATTCCACGAGGGACACCAGCGGATGAACTCAACGCGTGTTTAAAATCCATGCTTCTCCCACGGTCAGTTATATGTCGCGTGTTCTCAGGTAGGTACACCAAAAAAAGTATACATTTATGCACGTAATGGGCAAACAAACAATGTAGTATACCCGAAAGCACTGCAGTAGTACTCAATCTATCTTTACTTCTTAAATGTTAATGTTTTACTGTTTAATAATTTATACGCTTCTTATATGTTGTTCAAATTCTTTTATCAAAATATTTTAATAGTAATAATAATAATTCATTACATTTATATAGCGCTTTTCTCAGTACTCAAAGCGCTATCCACACAGGGAGGAACCGATTTACTGTTTAATAATTTATATGCAATGTGCTTCTTATATAATACTTCATATTCTCATATGATAATGATGTTAATAATGTTGTTTATATTGATTTCTATGTTATTGTAAATGCTCTTTATTTGTTGAAAAATAAAATTGGCAATTAAACTTATTTTATAAATACTACATTTTATTTTTTTCCCTTGCACTCAGTGAGCGAAGCCACTGGGTAATCAGCTAGTAGGTAATAAAAAAGGTATTAAAATTGAAAAGCAAGCAAAACATGCAAAAGTACAAAGCAATAAATGCTAAAAAATATCTAAGAAAAGGAAAAATCAAATCGAATGCAGGGGAGCAGATGTATACAAAGTACAATAAACAACACAGAAAAATAGCATTGTGGTGCAGTGGTTAGCATAGCTGCAGTGGTCAGCATAGCTGCCTCACAGATTCAGCATCCCAAGGTAAAAATCAAATACTAATTGCAGTCTACATGGAGTTTGCACCTCAAAGTCCGTGAATATTTTCTTTATTGGTTTTCCTTCCACAGTCTCACATATGTTTGCTAACAGTTACTTGGTTAATTGGTGATTCAAAGTTGTTGTCATTTGGCGTGGGTTTGGGTAAAGGCGTGTCTTGAGTGTGCTGCAATGGCAATCCTGCATTGGATTAGGCAGGTTGAACGATGTACAAACAGAATGGTACAGTATGTACAGAAAAACAAGGTCAGGAATAAAAATGAATGTAAACGAATGCAGGAAGTACTTCTATGAGGCAATATGTACTGTCAGAGAAGAAAAAGTGAGAAGGGACAAGAAAACACCCCCCTTACCGGTTACATAGCCGCACCCTGCAAAGTGGTCAGACAAAGAAAGCCACACCATTTTTATATTTAACATTAATCAGATTGGAGAATCAGGAAAAACAACGAATAAGGTGAAGCTGAAATAAAATGCAAAGGAGAGTCAAACTGCTGGACCGAACACCCTGTGTTGCAGGTAGGTGATGAGAAGCTGCCCTTCTGAATAGGCAGTAATCAATAGCACAATTGCTTATATAGTACAATATGCTGGATTGTTTTGATGCAATGTTTTTCAACCTGTGTGCACATGGTGCAATGTGAGAGCTACCCGGGTGCACCATAGAAATAATAGTGTAGTGCATTTGGGTCTGAACATGAGAGGGACGAGCTCCACAGGTGATCAAGGTTACCTCTGAGGCAGAGAGGGGCAGGCAAAAGGACGAAGCAGCTTGGAGATGCCACCAAAGTGCACACTAAGTGCCTTGACTGTGAATGCTGATCTTGGAGCTCCTTCTTTATTGGCTTGAGCACATATATCAGATATAATGTGTTTGAGGTTAATAAGACAGTGGTGTGCCTTGGATGTTTTTGGTTACAGAAAGTGTTCCACAAAAAAAAAAAAAAGGCAGGCAAACACTGTTTTAGTGAGGTCAATATCCACCAAGCACATTCAGGCTCCCGAGAACTGAGGCAAAATCCAAGTGTTACACACTATAAGCATAAAGTTAAATGTAATTGTTTTCTCCTTAGCACGACACTTAACCATACATTTTTATCAAGGACCTAATAAGGACTAGCGCCAGTCTTTACCTTCAGAACAATTTTCCTTCTTCATGGAATTCTATCATACAAGTCCTGAACTGTATGTAATGGACACTGTCACTGTTCTTGAAGAAGAAGAGCTTGAGGGATGAAGGAAGATGAAACTGCTTTACACTCTGTGCTCCAGAACTTCCCTCAAAGATTCAATGATATTAGGATCTAGTGACTTAGTAGGCCATGAAAAGCATTTGAGTTTATCCTGGTGGTCACAAAACCATTTTTGAATTAGTTTAGCTTTGTGTGTTGGGCCATTATCATCCTGAAACCATGAGGTAATAGCACTATATGGTGCACCTGGTGCTGAAAAATGGCCTTATACTTCTTGGCCTTTATACAGCCATTCAAAGCGATCGTCATACCTAATGACTCTCATGAGATGCCTATCCATACCATTACAAATCTCCTACAATGTTAAAAATATGGCAACAGAGACTGTGGAATGAAGTAATCCATTGGCGCTCTTCAGTTGGAAATCCTCACCATACAGAGAAAATAGGATGGAAGATGACACATCAGACCGTAGCTTTTCCATTACTCTGGTGTCCACATTTGTGCTGCTTAAAATAGTTTATGCCCCTTTATGTATTGGCACAAGATGCAAGTGGTATCTGAATGGATTTCAGCTTTGTGAAGCTCACAGCTCACAGTTTGTGATGAGGCAGGACCATAGTGATATTGATTCAGTTTTGCGACAATTTTTAATGTACTTTTGAGTCATTTAGCAAGTATCCCACGAAGCATCAGTCTATCCCTGTCAGTGATCTCTTATTTGTGTCCAATCTTTCTCTTTGCTGATGCAGTTTGAGTTTGATATGCACATTTTCATTATTTTTGCAACTATTCCCCTCAACACAAAAAAATAATTCTGCAGATTTTCTGACCAATAGCACCTGCTATTTGTCCACCAACTACCTGGTCTTGTTAGAAGTCTGGTATGGCCAAGTCACATTACACAACTTTTCCTGCGACCTTCAATTGCTGACTTTAATACACAAGTCACACAGAATCACTGCCAGTCGTGTAGACAGACACACCCAGCAACTCAGTCCAACCAGCCTGCAATTCACACTGAAACAGCTTTGATTTTACCTTAAGTCATGGAGGCAGTTTCATGTGTATGAAAGAGTTGACAACCAAAGAACACTCAGCTGGAAGTATAATTTGTACAAAGCAGCTAAGTGAAGTAAGAAACAAAGGTTTTAGACCTGACAAAACAGAAGAGAGACCCGTCTGTCTGATGTCACTTGTTTAAAGTACCATGACAAAATGTTAATAAAGTGCCAAGACTGCAGCTAAACTTACCATACCTGTAAAACTTTTCAAGGGCACCGGCTCTGTCATGCAGTGCATTATTAGTGGTCATAAAAAGGGGTAAGCTCACGATACCTTGGAAATGTGAAACTCTGCTGGAATGTCATCATGCAGTCCAACATCCTAGTCATGTAATATGAGATGCTCACACGACTTGATCGGCAACGTCAGTCATCAAATTTGACATCCCTTCCATGACATGGACTTTAGCCATGTCATGTCGCTTTGAAATCTAACATATCAAAGTGCTATATGTCAGACCTCTTTTATAGCCGGCACACACTGGCAATTAGTACACTGGCCGTGTTTGTGATTTAGTTTAATTCCTTTTTAATGTGATGCTTCCACTGTTTATTGATTTATTTTCAAAGCCTACATTACAGTATATGCTACAGGCTTGTGAGAAGTGGCAGTCTATTTCAACAGCACTGTATGTAAGGCAGGAACCAAACCATCACATTGCAAATACAATATGATCTTATTAACTCTGATTTGGATCACACAGAAGGTTTCATAATGTGATAAGAGGCCATAAAATAAATCTAACTGAAGCATCACAGCATGCTGCATAAATGCAACTGTAGTTTTCCTTATGTTCAGGCGGGCAAAATGTGTTACAAGTAGTAATGTTTTTCCAACAGTCTCCAGTATTTTCATTTCGAACTTGCTATATACAGTATGTTTGTGCCATTTCAGTAACAAGCTGTTAACTGAAACAACCCCAGCCTGGAGCCTGGATTCTACACCTACTCCATTTAACTGCCACAAGAATGGTCTCTTTTGTGAGCTAACACTTAAGTTTTAGTATCAATGGGTCAATTAATGTTTTCAAGATGAAGTGCCTCCTTCACACTTTTGCGTGTTTCACAGCAATGAAGTTACTAAGGGCTACATTGAGAATTCATTTTATTATGGCATGTTATCATTGACTAAAAAAGAATGGAGACTCAAAGCTCCAATGAACATTGAATTCAAACACTTCATTTCAGATGCCTCAAACTCAGTTTACTTTAGTTAGCTGCAGTTGAGCCAGTTGTGGAAGGATGCAATCCCAGATAATTTGAAAGAAGGCAGTGCACTAACATGTGAAAATCAATCTACTGAAAATTTTGCATTTCTACAGTTTTAACATTTTACATTTCACAAAGCCTTAAATGAAGGACATATTACACTATAGCCAAGGATGAGCTAAAGCTGCTCAGCTCTGTTTTAGGAAAACTAGATCAGTTAGAATTGGGCTGAGACAATTTACACTAGTAACCAAGCAGTTTTGCACAATTCAGCTGCCATCAGGAAAGCAAGAAGGCGGCATCTTGATGTCTTCATGGATTTCTTCAGCCACCCCGTGACAAGACAGCAACCCTGTTGAGTTAATAAGAAGCAAGCTGCAAGTAGCAAATTCAGAAGGGCACCAAAAATGCTGCCAGGCAGCCTCTCTAACACCTCTAAAAAGAATTAAAAAAAATCGAAGTGACAGCATTTAAAGTGAGCAACAGAATTTACAGACAGATGACGAAGCCCCCACCCCTCCACCTCGCTCAACTGTCAATTTAATTATCTGGCAGCTAGCAGAGTTAATTTATGAAAAGCCTCCTCTGAAATCCACAGAAAGACACTGGGAGGTTTAAGCTATCACTGACCCAGATAATTCACACTCCATTTCACTAACAGAATAAGAAACATTAGGACAAAGTGCTTCACGCAGCAGGCAGTGGCCTCGGGGCATGGCACTCGACAGAGGGAGGCCAGCAGAAAGTGCGCAGTCTGACAAGAGTAATAGAGTTGTCGCAGAGCAGATACTGCCTCTCACACTTGCTTAGGAAGACATGCAAAGAGACCCTCTGTTCACTCACACATGGTGGGGAAGCGATCGTAACGTCTAATGCAGAAAGCATGACTGCAGGGCAGCCTGCAAGTTGTAAGGATGCGTAAAGCATGTGGCACCCATGCTACAGGAATCTTGCTGTTAAATGGATCTAAACTTAATACTCAAGACAATTTTAAGACTAAAAATAGGATTTGTTAACCTAATTCTCTTTCAAAAGCAGTCAACAGAAAAAATACTATATATAGATAGAAATAAAGTAGTCAAAAGTTTTTTGATTGAAATTGGTAACTTTTTTTTATTAAGATACCATTACATTGATATAAAAATATAGCCAAGACATTTCTAGTGTTGCTAATGGCTATTATAGTAGACCCCCGCGAAGTTGCGGTTCAGAGTTCGCAGCCTCAGTCATTCGCAGATTTTTCTTTGGAACCTATCTAATAATTGTTAGCGGAAACCGCAAATATCCTCCGAAATTTTTATGGCTTTTATCGTGTCAATACTGCACTGTAGCAAGACCAGGAAGCAACTGTAGAGGAAAATTCAGCTTGGGATGGTGAAAGTAGCCAATAGAATTTGAAACTGCAACTCCCAGCAGTCCCTGCAGTGGCTCTGATTGGTCTTCTGCTGAGGGTGCTGGGGCTGTTGCGGTCAAAGGATGTCAGCGCGGCTTTTAGAAAGACGGCCGGTGACCAAAAGCAAAAAAAAAGTTGTAATTTGTGTTTCAAGTTCCTGTCTGTCTGCCTTCTGTTGAGTTACCTGTTGGGTTATCTGTACTTATTTGTTTTGTCCTGGATCGTTTCGTGTGTCTGGATTGTCTGCCTGTGTACATGAGGACTGTAAGTGGATTCATGGCCATCCTGCAAAGAAACAAGCGCTCCCGAACCCATCCACCCGTCTTCACCATTTCAGGAACTAGCGGTAGGACTATCTTTACATTCCCATTCAACGTGCGGATCTTTGGACTATCTATTTTCATCATTACATTTCATCCGTTGCCGTTTTTCATGACTTACTCTGTGTGTTTTGTTTGTGCTTTATTGTATTTAAAGTGTAATCGCCGTAAGGGGAACAGGGGTGGCATCGTTGTTTTCATTTATTTCATTTGTTTTCATTACATTCTTTATTTGCTGTTTGATTACTGGTTTGCTTTGTTTTTATCTCTGTTTGTGAGTGCGTGCAGGTTGGGCCAAGGCTGGGTGCGTCCCTGGAATCTCCACCATAAAAATAAATAAATCGCCGTCTTCTCGACAATGTGAATCTTAGCAGCACCGGACCGCTACAGCGTTATTCATTTCTGCTTGCTGCTGATTGACTGTGATGCATCCTCAGCTCAGTGTTCTTGTTATTTCTGTTTTGTTCCTCTTAACCCTTAAACTGCCACAACCGGCTATAGTTGTTTCCCAGTGCCATATGCGAACACACGGTAGCTGATCAATCAGTGCTGTACATTCATTGAGCAGCCAGCTCATGATCACTGCCAGCCCCTTATGAGCAAGGGGGCCGAACATACACCTAGAAGACACAGATGCTCCTCAAAAAAAACCTTCTTAAAAAACGCTGACAGACTACTTTCACATTGCTCCCTTACTTGCGGTTGCTCTGTTGCATGATATGCTTGTCGCGCGACACTATGCATACTTAAAAGCCTGAACAGCACCTGTCGTTTATGGCTGATTGCTTTGTTTCTCTCTCCTCCCCCTGACATCCTCTGCTCCTGTTGCGGGTCCCGCTCCCGTTGTGCTCCCCTATGATGTTTGTCTATTCTTTAATCGAGAACTGAGCTTGTTTTACTTCTGAAAGAGACATGTTTGTTTGAAGTGTTTGAATAAAGTTCCTGTCTCTACAATCTCCTGTGTTTCAGTGTAATTCTGTGACCCAAGCGTGACGCCCTGCAGCCTGCCTGTCTCTGGGACTGAGCCACTGCATTACACTAGCCTGCCAGCGTCAGCATTTACACCTCTATGTGCTTGAGTACTGAGTTTCATCCATGGCGTCAGTTGCACCTTGTACATATTGTTCCAGTAGATTGTAAATAGTTTTTACAGTTCACTAGCAGTGTGTAAAATGATCAGTGTTGCAGTAATTGTGAGGCTCTTTGCATGAAAAAAGTGTTCCATTAAAATTTAACTTTTTCTTTGTGAATTGTGACGTTTACTTAAAGTGCAGCAAAAAAGTATTTGGTGTCTAGGGATGTATTAACCCCCAAGTATGTGGCAGTTTAAGAGTTAAAGCCCCAAGATGCCGCCGAAAGGCCCTACACCTTCTTAGGCTTCTGGCAATGAAAATGTGCTTGCATGAATTACAGTACATATAGAGGTAACCGGTATTTTACATTCTAGCACTGCGGGAGACATAGCAGTACAGGACTGTGCAGTATACGGGTTTACATTTACATTCTTTTTTTAGGTAATGTATTAAGCGGAGTTTGAAATTAAATTAAACCCTAAATATTCCCCAAAATACTTTAAACTATAAAAATAGGCTTTTTTTTTAACCACATCCAAAATTCGCGGGTGCTCTAGGAACATAACCCCCACGAATTTTGGGGGTGTACTTTATGGCTTGAAATGACAGATTTTCAAGTTATTATTCACACGTAATTACAAAGCCCCATTTTCATAAGTCATTCCTTCAGTGTCCTAATGGCAAAAACCATACGCTTATTCTTAATTAGGTATATATAAATGCTAATTGGTTATGCATTAGCACCACTGAAACCTGTCATTCTGTTCCCTTGGGGTACAAGGTACTGGCATTTCTAAAGTTAAGTTCTGGGTTCAAAATACCCACAATGAAATGGTTTTCTCAAGAAACATGGCAGTCTATTGTTTTTTTTTTTTTTTCTTCATCCCATGTGTTAGATTGACAAGAAAGTGAAGATTTCATTCAAAGGTGTCTATGACTGGCGTGAGACAAGAGGGCAAACTGGACCTGACCAGGATAGAAAAAGAAGACGAAGTTCAAGATGTCAAACTGCATAAGAGGATAAGAACATCAGAGTGTGTAGTTTGAGAAACAAACGCCTTACAGGTCCATCAGTTTGCGTCTTTCTTAAAATACACATCAAATACAAGTATCATAACAGCTGAAAAGACAACTCTGGGGTCCTGGATATGAAAGCAATTTTTCAAAGAAAGAGCCACATGTGACTCTGGCAAATAAAAAAAATGGACAAAAGAACAGCCATTGGATAGAAGATAGCTTGAAAACTGTTCTATGGACAATCCCAGAATCAACTTTTCACTGTTGCAGATGACGCTGATATTTGATGTGCATTTTAACAAGAAGCCAATTGAGGATGTGTAAGGCATTACTTTTTCAAACTACAGACTATGATGTCCTTATTCTCTTATGCAGTTGTCCATCTAGCCCTCCCGTTCTTTTGCAATCCTGGTAAGATCCGGTTTGTCCTCTTCTCTGAACAAGGTAATAGACACCTTTGTATGAAATCTTCAGTTTATTGGCAATCAGTCAAATGGAATAACCTGCCAAAAGAACAATAAAGCAAAAAAAAAAAAAAAAGGCCCGACATGTTTCTTGAGAAAGGTGTTTATTTTAGGCCATTTTTGGACCCATAACTGAACTTCAGGAGTTGCCAGTACATTGAAACCCAAGTGAACAGTATAACATGTTTCAGCAGTGCTAATGCAACTAAAAGTTTTTCTAATAACTAAATACCATTTAAATGTGACTACTTAAGGATAAGCTAAGGCAGTTTACCATTAGGACACTGAAGGAGTGGTTGTTGAAAATGGGGCATTGTGGCCATACTGTATGTGAATTTTAAATAAAAATGGCCATTTCAAGCAATTATAGACATTAGCAATACTAACCCTGCCACAGGGGATGCACAAACCAGTGCCGGTCCCAAGCCCAGATAAATGGGGAGGGTTATGTCAAGAAGGTCATCCGGTGTAAAATTTTGCCAAATCAATATGCGGACAACAATACAAATTTCAATACCCGATCGGTTGAGCCCCGGGTAAACAATGACTGCCACCAGTACTGTTAGCCAACAAGGTGCCGGCAGAAATTGGGCTACTGTTGGCCGAAGAAGAAGAAGGAGAAGAAGAGGGGGGAGACGTGTCCGGAGGCAGGAGGAGAGGAGGAAAGTAAAGAGAGTGGAATGTAGGGTAGGGACTTTGAATGTTGGCAGTATGACTGATAAGGGGAGAGTTAGCAGATATGATGGAGAGAAGGAAGGTTGATATATTGTGCATGCAAGAGACTAAATGGAAGGGGGGTAAGGCCAGGTGGATTGGAGGTGGATTCAAATTGTTCTAACATGGTGTGGATGGGAGGAGAAATGGGGTAGGGGTTATTCTGAAGGAACAGTATGTCAAGACTGTTTTGGAGGTGAAAAGAGTGTCAGGCAGAGTAATGATTATGAAGCTGGAAATTGGAGGTGTGATGATGAATGTTGTTAGTGCATATGCACTGCAAGTTGGGTGTGCAATGGGCGAGAAAGAAGATTTTTGGAGTGAGTTGGATGAAGTGATGAACAGTGTACCCAACTGACAGAAAGTGGTGATTGGAGCGGATTTCAATGGGCATGCTGGTGAAGGGAACAGTGGAGATGAGGAGGTGATGGGTAGGTATGGTGTCAAGGAGAGGAATGAAGAATGTCAAAGGATAGTGGATTTTGCCAAAAGGATGGACATGGCAGTGGTGAATATGTATTTTAAGAAGAGGGAGGAACATAGGATTATGTACAAGAGTGGAGGAAGATGCACACAGGTGTGACGATGTGGGTTCTGCTCCATGCTCCCATCGGCTGTTAGGGAACCCTTGAACCCAACACCGTTGGTAATGTCACCGATGAGCTAGACAGTGAGGCAATAAACAATTGAGCAAGGGGATGATGTATAAGTGCAAAGTGCTTTTATTAAAAGACAAATCAAAACAGTGTTTATAATAAAGTGCTGTGCAGTTCAATGTCTTCTTTCAATAAATAAATAATCCAATAAAATGAAACATGAAACGTGGAGGTTAAAATCAATAAATAGAAAAACTCTTCTAAAAACCACGAGGTAAAATAGCACAGGAAGCAATATGTTAAAATCAAAAAGCCCAGTGTCTTCTATATAGCCTGGCGGCTCCCCTGCTACTCCCATCTGGTCTGCTCTACAGGAGAGTCGCCCTACATGCAGCTGACCTTCTCTCTGCCTGCTTCATCTGTTTGGATTGCCTCACCGACCCCTGGCTCCGGTAGGCTCTTCCAGAAAGCGACTTGGGTTCCTCAGCGACCGGGGCGCCCACGCTGGGGAATACACACCCCAAGTCTTAACTCCTGCTGCTGTCCACGGCCTTATGCGGAGAGTCATCCATCTTCCGGTCACTCCCGCCCTTCGGAATATTCTACGAGAGCGACCACTACTGCTACTCCTCGGGTGTCGGCCTAACACTCAAGCTACCTGTACAGCTGCTGCACGAGCCTGCACTCGCTCACTCTCCTGCACCGACTTTCTCTCTCTCCACTGCTTCCTGTCTCCTCCTGCAACCTCCATTTCTTTCCTTTTTTTCTTCTACTTCTTTTTTTACTTGTCTTTCCTCAACCAGCTCGCGCTTCTCTATATATGCGGCAAGGACATGGCAGCTGCAGCCCATTAGCCACAGGAACAATCACGGATGCGAGCAGTCTCTCACCTGTGCACTTAGGTGAGAAACACCCACACCGCAGATCACCCTGCGGCTTGCTAAAGCCACCACGCCCCCTCGCTAAGCCGCGAGCGCGGCGATTATTTAAATAAAAACGACCTTTGATGGAAGAGCTGTGGACCCATAACACCACAACAGGTAGATTACATCCTATGCAAAACAGTTGATCTGAAGGATTGAAGACTGCAAAGTGGTGGCAGGGGAAAGTATAGTTAAGCAGCATAGGATGGTGGTCTGTAAGATGATGTTGGAGATCAAGAAGAGGAAGAGAGTGAGGGAAGAGCCAAGGATCAAATGGTGGAAGTTGCAAAAGGAAGACTGCAAGGTTGAGTTTAGGGAGGAGGTGAGACAGGCACTGGGTGGCAGTGAAGAATTACCAGACAGCTGGGAAACTACAGCAGATGTAGTAAGGGTGACAGCAAGAAGGGTGATTGGCGTGACATCTGGAAAGAGGAAGGAGGAAAAGGAAACCTGGTGGTGGAATAAGGAAATACAGGAGAGTATACAGAGGAAGAGGATGGCAAAGATGAAGTGGGATAGTCAGAGACATGCAGAAAGTAGACAAGAGTACAAGGAGATATGGCGCAAGGTGAAGAGAGGTGGCGAAGGCTAAAGAAAAGGCGTATGATGAGTTGTATGAGAGGTTGGACACTAAGGAGGGAGAAAAGGACCTGTACCGATTGGCTAGACAGAGGGACTGAGCTGGGAAAGATGTGCAGCAGGTTAGGGTGATAAAGGATAAAGATGGAAACGTGGAGAGAAACACACATGGAGAGTGTGTTGAGCAGATGGAAAGAGGACTTTGAGAGGCGGATGAATGAAGAGAATAAGAAAGAGAAGAGGTTGGATGATGTGGAGATAGTAAACCAGGAAGTGCAATGGATTAGCAAGGAGGAAGTAAGGACAGCTATGAAGAGGATGAAAACTGGAAAGGCCGTTGGTGCAGATGACATACCTATGGAAGCATGGAGGTGTTTAGGAGAGATGGCAGTGGAGTTTTTAACCAGATTGTTTGATGGAATCTTGGAAAGTGTGAGGATACCTGAGGAGTGGAAGAAGTGTACTGATACCGATATTTAAGAATAAGGGGGATGTACAGGACTGCACTAACTACAGGGGAATAAAATTGATGAGCCACAGCATGAAGTTATGGGAAAGAGTAGTAGAAGCTAGGTTAAGAAATGGGGTGATGATTAGTGAGCAGCAGTATGGTTTCATGCCAAGAAAGAGCACCACAGATGCAATGTTTGCTCTGAGGATGTTGATGGAGAAGTTCAGAGAAGGCCAGAAGGAGTTGCATTGCATCTTTCTGGACCTGGAGAAAGCATATGACAGGGTGCCTCGAGAGGAGCTGTGGTATTGTATGAGGAAGTCGGGAGTGGTAGAGAAGTACTTAAGAGTTGTACAGGATATGTACGAGGGAACTGTGACAGTGGTGAGGTCTGCAGTAGGAGTGACAGATGCATTCAAGTTGGAGTGGGATTACATCAGGGATCGGCTCTGAGCCCTTTCTTGTTTGCAATGGTGATGGACAGGTTGACAGACGAGATTAGACAGGGGTCCCCGTGGACTATGATGTTTGTAGATGACATTGTGATCTGTAGCAATAGTAGGGAGCAGGTTGAGGAGATCCTGGAGAGGTGGAGATATGCTCTGGAGAGGAGAAATTATGAAGGTCAGTAGAAATAAGACAGAATACATGTGTGTAAATGAGAGGGAGGTCAATGGAAAGGACGGTAGTGAAACCAGCAATGTTATATGGGTTGGAGACGGTGGCACTGACCAGAAAGCAGGAGACAGAGCTGGAGGTAGCAGAGTTAAAGATGCTAAGATTTGCACTGGGTGTGACAAGGATGGATAGGATTAGAAATGAGTACATTAGAGGGTTAGCTCAAGTTGAATGGCTGGGAGACAAAGTCAGAGAGGCGAGATTGCGTTGGTTTGGACAGGTGCAGAGGAGAGATGCTAGGTATATTGGGAGAAGGATGCTAAGGATAGAGCTGCCAGGCAAGAGAAAAAGAGGAAGGTCTAAGAGAAGGTTTATGGATGTGGTAAGAGAGGACATGCAGGTGATGGGTGTAACAGAACAAGATGCAGAGGACAGAAAGATATTGAAGAAGATGATCCGCTGTGGCAACCCCTAATGGGAGCAGCCGAAAGAAGAAGAAGAAGAAGATGAAGATAGACATTAGCAATACTACTGATATCTTGGGTGTATTGTTAAATCAATTTAATGGTATTATGATAAAAACGGTCTTAATTTCAATCAAAAACATGAAAAATTCTAGTTTGTTCCAAACATTTTCAATGCTGTTTTATATACACATACACAGAAGACAAAAGCACAGCAGTCCCCCTTAATAGACATACACACAAAAAGATGACTTTGTGATGCAAAATAAGTGCCAGTCCAGAGGGTATGACAGTCTCCATGGTACCTTTGTACTTTTCAATTACAAACAGGTGGAGACAAACAAAGCTTCACCATAAATATTTCAGTATATCTCACTATACAGAAATGACACAGAGTCTAAAGTTACATTGTTTCAAAGAATGCTCGAGGTAACACTCACTACACAAAAGTGCCTGTTGATGGAACTCACTATGAATGGCACCTCAAGAAAGGTGTGAAACAAAAGCAGTAAAAATGGAAGGCACAACATAAACCTTATATATGTGGCACCTTTCACAAAGTGAAAACATGAAAAAATAACAGTACAAAGTATACAATACAGTTAAATAGGACAAAAAGTAAACACCAAAAGCAAGAGTTTGTAAAATGTTTTAGTTTAAAGAAAGCATGTCCCAAAAAATGAGTGAGATCAACCATGTCACAGGTCAGACTACTGGACCTGAAGTCATGATGAACAGCATTTGCAATAAAAGTTAATTTTGATAATACACACAAATAAAACGCTTAACATAAAACTGTTATAGTTCTCACTATAAAAGCTACCACATGAAGGTTTGTGATGCCATTGCACTAACACCTTCAGTGTAAATGTGCTGTCAATATATAATAAGTACTTCATTTTAAAAAAGAAAAACAATCTGTGGTACTTTTAATACAAATGGAACTTTGTAAAATCACACTAAGATAATCCCTGCTATTAACTGTACCCTAATAAAAAGAACTCTGTTACTTTAATTACAAAACTACACTATAATACTGGCTGTTATAAAAGGCTATATTGTTTTACTATAAAAAGAGCATTAAAGGGATTTACTAAGTCATCACACAAAATAAAAATTGACCCAGTAAATGACCAAAACATAAAAGTTGATATCAAATTAGTAAAAAAAAGAAAACAGAGTATGAATTTCACTTTTGATAGAAGGAGATTTTTTGGACTTGGTGGTAGATTATTTATCTTAACATGGGGAAAATTACTAAATGTATTCATTAACACTTCACTTTCATCAACTGAAAAATAAATATTGCTTATTCATTATCAAATATGAAATCATACCATCAGTGCAACACGGACCAGTAAACCAAGGATCTCCAACTCCTGTTATAGAGGGCCGCAGTGGCTGCAGGTTTTCATTCTAACCATCTTCTTAATTACTGACCAGTTCTTGCTCTTAATTACGGTAACTTCTTTTAACTTTGTTTGAATTAACTTGATGCAGACCCTTTAGTTGTTTCTTTTTCCTTAATTAGCAGCCAAACAATAATGAGACTCAAAACAAGTCACCACATGACCAGCTAACCACAGTATCTGAAAATAAAGAAAGGTGAAGGTCTCAGTAAGGCTGATCTGCTCAGGCCACCAAAACATTTTGACAGTGTTTTTAGAAAAGAAAAAAAAAAACAGAAAATCAACAGCTTTAGAAATGTCTGCTGTGGCATAGTAAGAACAACAAGCAGCCCTGGAATTAAATAACAGGTTTAATTAACAGCAAAAATCGGCTTCTCATTAAGAAACAGGTTGGAGTGAAATTGGTTGGAGTTTGAAGCCCTGATTTAGCTGGTCATCTGTCGGCTCTCTTCACATCTCATTTCTGTTTAGCTACCATTAATGATGAAAAGAATAAACGCAGAGGACTGAATCCTTAAAAACTGGGCTATTAAAATGAAGGTAAAAGATGTTACTCAACAGTAAAAACTGGTCGCTGATTAAGAAAACGATTAAAATGAAAACCTGCAGCCACTGCGGTTTTCCAGGATCAGAGATGGACACACCCCTGCAGTAAACACTGCAGTTATCCATGATATTTTTATTCACAAGTACAACCCTTCAAAGACGCTTTTGCAACATGCCTCCTCACATCAAGTTTCTCCATAAGTGAACTTGTCAGGTGTCTGACATCTACTGCTGAGAGATGTATGTTTGCATTTGTACATTTATTCATGATCTGATTAATAACCCCAAAATTAAAGAGGGTCTTTTCTCTTCTTTGCATTATTTCACAATACTTCTAAGCACAGTCTTTTGTTTCTTTGACAGGTATCACCCTTACATGATCAGACAGCAGTCACTGGTCAAGTCTGTGGTCTCATCCTGAATCAGCTCTAGAGCAGGACTGACCATAGCTGCAGTAATGACATCATCCATCAACATACCCTTGCACCTGAAGACTCTCCTAGTCGTTCCTGTACTATTCAAATATATGCCAGATGTGCCTTTATCAGTTTAAAAAAATATACTTATATATACACTTTAATGCCTTCAAGAATCCAGCAAATGCCACAAATGTAGTACTTACTAGTTTGTTTTAGCAGCCCAATTAACTGGATCTCTGATTATATAGATATCATTAGGAGTGGTCTGCCTTCCTTGCGCTTCCATTTTGAAAGCAACATCTTCAACTGCACCCCAGGAGTGCCTCACCAAGAGGGAACTTTTGAAACCCCAACTTTCAAATTTTGTTTTGAATCTTGCTCATTACAACATCTCATTCCCTGAACGGTCACTCCATACAGAAGAAACTATATCCCAAACATGGCTGACATAGAGGAGTTTCTTTACATGGCGCTTGTTGTGTCATTTACTGTATTTACCCCATCGGCAAAGATATTCATCTTGGGTCCACTCCCTCTCATCAGACGATCAAACGAGTACTACAGTCGTCTGCTTGGTTTAAACAACTGGCTGCAGGGCTTCTGCAAGAATCAAGACATCGGGTTCATCAACAACTGGGACCTTTTTTGGGAAAGACCGCGTTTTTTCAACGAGATGGCCTGCATCCGAATAGCTTCGGGGCCCAGGTCCTCTCCGAAAACATATCCAAGGTAATTCGTTTATCTTGACTATCTATCTCTGCTTTTAACCCCTTCCGAAATGCCACTCCTGTGCTCGGTCATGACAATTGTTTAATAAAATCTTCCATAAAAGTGCACAACATAAATACTGTAATAACCAATCTTAATGCACATAGAAAATCTAGGCAATACGGCATAAACACCAATAATTTAATTAAAGTTACTACTTTAGATGAACAATGTATTAAAACTGTAAAAACAGATCATAGATTAAACAAAAAATACACACAGAGCGGCGCTAATAACAATAACTTAATTCCTGTTCCCTATATCAATAACGCACATAGTATTCATCTCTGCTCCTCCGAAACATTGAATATGGCACTATTAAATATTAGAGCTTTAACTAACAAGACGTTTTTTATCAACGATCTTATTAGTGATAAAAAAATAGATTTTATTGCACTAAGTGAAACGTGGCTTAGCTCAGATGGCGCAGCTGTTTTAATCGAATCTGCGCCTCCGGATTACAGTTTTACTCGTGCTGATCGCCAAGAAAAGAGAGGTGGCGGACTAGCAAACATTTACTCAAGCAGGTTAAAATGTAAAAATATCAGTTTTGGTAAATTCAAGTCTTTTGAGTATCTCACCATTATTATTCAGGGAGATTCTCACGTTCTAGTATTATCCGTGTATAGACCTCCTAAATTCAACACGTCTTTCTTTGAGGAATTCTCTGACTTGATGTCAATCTTAATTACGAACTATGACACACTCTTAATAGTCGGCGACTTTAATTTTCATATAGATAATCAATGTGACCAAAAAGTAAAAGAATTTATGAACCTCCTGGACTCTTTTGATTTGAGACAGCTCGTTAATCAGCCTACATATAAAGCAGGTCATACGTTAGACTTAGTAATTACTAAAGGACTAAAAGTTGATATAAAGCAGGTCATTGATATTGGTCTATCAGACCATTTTCTTCTACTTTTTAATATAGAAATAATGATAGAAAACACTCATGAGAAGCACATTGTTAAAAAACGCTTCTCTGACTCATCAGCAGCTTTAAAACTTACAAACATTCTAACCAATCAGTCCGTTTATAGTGCCAACTATAATAGCGAGGAGAATGTAAAAAGTAAGGTGGAAAGATTTAATACTAAAGTAAGGGCTGCTCTTGACTTAGTTGCACCTGAAAAGACAGTTAAAAAATCTTCTAGCATTGTTATACCATGGAAGACCCAAAGAGTGTCTGATTTAAAGAGAACATGCCGTAGAGCTGAGCGTAAATGGAGGAAAACTAAACTAACTATTGACTATGAAATATTAAAAGGTAAAATAACAGAATACAATAACACAGTCTGTCTTGAGAGGCACTGCTATTTCTCTAAGATTATAAATAACAATGCTAGTAATCCCAGAGTCTTATTTTCGACGATTGATCGTCTGTTAAACCCAGGTAACTCAAAGGAATGCCTCCTAAGTACTTCCAGTAAAACCTGTGAGGCTATCGCTGTATTTTTCAATCAAAAAATTAATGATATTAGAAATAACATAGTATATCTCCCCAACACTTAGGATCCTCCTAAACCCCAGTACTCCATAATAAACAAATTAAAGTCTTTCACTAGGATAGATTTACCTGATTTACATAAAATAATTTCTCAAATGAAACCCTCCACCTGTGCCCTTGACCCAATACCAACAAATTTTTTCAAAGAAGTATCGGGCGTGCTAATTGATAATGTTCTTGACATAGTAAATTCGTCATTAGATACGGGGGTCTTCCCAGACTGTCTTAAGACTGCAGTAGTTAAACCCCTACTTAAGAAAAATAATCTCGATCCCTCTGCTCTTGAAAATTATAGACCCATCTCTAACCTGCCTTTCTTAAGTAAAATTCTAGAGAAGGCAGTCATTATACAGTTAAATGAGCACCTCAGTAAACATGCTATTCTTGATAAATTTCAGTCAGGTTTTAGAACAAATCACAGCACAGAAACTGCACTCGTTAAAGTAGTAAATGACTTGCGGGCAAATGCAGACAGAGGCCATTTATCTGTTCTCATCCTCTTAGATCTGAGTGCCGCATTTGACACCATTGATCATAATATTCTTAAGAATCGCCTTAGTCAATGGGTGGGCCTCTCTGGCAGTGTCTTAAATTGGTTTGAATCCTACCTGACAGGGAGAAAATTCTTTGTTAGTTGTGGTAATTATAACTCAAAGACACATGATATTCTATATGGTGTTCCACAAGGCTCTATCCTGGGTCCGCTGCTCTTCTCAATCTACATGCTTCCATTAGGTCAGATTATCTCGGGACATAACGTGAGCTACCACAGCTATGCTGATGACACACAGCTGTATTTATCAATAGCACCTGATGACACCAAATCTCTTGATTCGCTAACACAATGTCTAACCTGTATCTCAGAATGGATGAATAGTAACTTTCTCAAATTAAATAAAGAAAAAACCGAAATCTTAGTGATTGGCAATAATGGATACAATGAGGCTATTAGAAATAAACTGGATGCATTAGGATTAAAAGTCAAATCGGAGGTAAAAAGCTTAGGGGTAACCGTTGATTGTAATCTGAATTTTAAATCGCATATTAATCAGATCACTAGGACAGCATTTTTTCACCTAAGAAACATAGCAAAAGTTAGACCTCTTATATCATCGAAAGATGCAGAGAAATTAGTTCATGCGTTTGTTTTCAGTCGGCTAGATTACTGTAACACACTCCTCTCAGGACTACCCAAAAAAGATATCAATCGTTTGCATTTAGTGGAGAATGCAGCTGCTAGAATCCTTACCAGGAAAAGAAAATCCGAACACATTTCTCCAGTTTTGATGTCACTACACTGGTTACCTGTGTCATTCAGAATTGACTTTAAAATTCTGCTTATGGTTTATAAAGCCTTAAATAATCTCGCCCTGTCTTATATATCGGAATGTCTGACACCTTATATTCCAAATCGTAACCTCAGATCCTCAATTGAGTGTCTCCTTAGAATTCCAAGAGCAAAACTTAAAAGAAGTGGTGAGGCGGCCTTCTGCTGTTATGCACCTAAAATCTGGAATAGCCTGCCAGTAGGAATTCGCCAGGCTAATACAGTGGAGCACTTTAAAAAACTACTGAAAACACATTATTTTAACATGGCCTTCTCATAACTTCACTGTAATTTAATCCTGATACTCTGTATATCCAATTCATTATAATAACAATTCATTCAAAATCTGTACTAACCCCTACTCTCTCTTCTGTTTCCTTTTCCGGTGTCCTGTTGGTGGTGGCGTGCGCCACCACCATCTACCCAAAGCACCATGATGTTCCAACAATGATGGATGGATTAAAAGCCAGAAGTCTGTATGACCATCAGCATCAAGTGACTCCGTGAAAAACCCGAACTACAAAGAGGACTATTTCATTTATGTTAGGTAGAATGCCCAGAGGGGACTGGGCGGTCTCGTGGCCTGGAACCCCTACAGATTTTATTTTTTTTCTCCAGCCTTCTGGAGTTTTTTTTTTGTTTTTCCTGTCCACCCTGGCCATCGGACCTTACTCCTTTCTATGTTAACTAATGTTGTCTTATTTCAATTTCTTATTTTGTCTTTTATTTTTCTTCTCTTCATTATGTAAAGCACTTTGAGCTACTTTTTGTATGAAAATGTGCTATATAAATAAATGTTGTTGTTGTTGTTGTTGTATGCATCTAAAGTGCATTTTCTACAGTGTAAATGCGGCACAAATATACAAAAGGCAAAGAATTTACCGGTTGTTTCCATTTTGTGATAAATTCTGCAGCCAGTGGTGTTACCATCCCTTGAACAATTTTTGCACTGATGCAAGCTTGTCAAGTGTAGGCGAACGGTTACATTATATTAATTTTCAGCCAATTTAGTGTGAATGGAGGTACTTTTGCAAATGATATGAAAACGCTTGTTTGCATTGAGATTGTTTTCATTTAAAAACAGATTGTTTAAATAAAACATAGTAGGGATGTACTCCCGATATAATATGAATAACTTTTAGCAAGCACATTCTGTTTAATAAAATTAATGAAAAACAGCAAAAATGTCATTCCACAAAGCTAAACTAAATTAAAAATTGGGGAACAACATATACAGGTGCTGGTCATAAAATTAGAATATTATGACAAAGTTGATTTATTTCAGTAATTCCATTCAAAAAGTGAAACTTGTATATTAGATTCATTCATTACACACAGACTGATGTATTTCAAATGTTTATTTCTTTTAATGTTGATTATAACTGACAACTAATGAAAGTCCCAAATTCAGTATCTTGGAAAATTAGAATATTGTGAAAAGGTTCAATATTGAAGACACCTGGTGCCACACTCTAATCAGCTAATTAACTCAAAACACCTGCAAAAGCCTTTAAATGGTCTCTCAGTCTAGTTCTGTAGGCTACACAATCATGGGGAAGACTGCCGACTTGACAGTTGTCCAAAAGACGACCATTGACACCTTGCACAAGGAGGGCAAGACACAAAAGGTCATTGCTAAAGAGGCTGGCTGTTCACAGAGTTCTGTGTCCAAGCACATTAATAGAGAGGCGAAGGGAAGGACAAGATGTGGTAGAAAAAAGTGTACAAGCAATAGGGATAACCGCACCCTGGAGAGGATTGTGAAACAAAACCCATTCAAAAATGTGGGGGAGATTCACAAAGAGTGGACTGCAGCTGGAGTCAGTGCTTCAAGAACCACCACGCACAGACGTATGCAAGACATGGGTTTCAGCTGTCGCATTCCTTGTGTCAAGCCACTCTTGAACAAGAGACAGCGTCAGAAGTGTCTCGCCTGGGCTAAAGACAAAAAGGACTGGACTGCTGCTGAGTGGTCCAAAGTTATGTTCTCTGATGAAAGTAAATTTTGCATTTCCTTTGGAAATCAAGGTCCCAGAGTCTGGAGGAAGAGAGGAGAGGCACAGAATCCACGTTGCGTGAGGTCCAGTGTAAAGTTTCCACAGTCAGTGATGGTTTGGGGTGCCATGTCATCTGCTGGTGTTGGTCCATTGTGTTTTCTGAGGTCCAAGGTCAACGCAGCCGTCTACCAGGAAGTTTTAGAGCACTTCATGCTTCCTGCTGCTGACGAACTTTATGGAGATGCAGATTTCATTTTCCAACAGGAGCTGGCACCTGCACACATTGCCAAAGCTACCAGTACCTGGTTTAAGGACCATGGTATCCCTGTTCTTGATTGGCCAGCAAACTCGCCTGACCTTAACCCCATAGAAAATCTATGGGGTATTGTGAAGAGAAAGATGCAATACGCCAGACCCAACAATTCAGAAGAGCTGAAGGCCACTATCAGAGCAACATGGGCTCTCATAACACCTGAGCAGTGCCACAGACTGATCGACTCCATGTCACGCCGCATTGCTGCAGTAATCCAGGCCAAAGGAGCCCCAACTAAATATTGAGTGCTGTACATGCTCATAATTTTCATGTTCATACCTTTCAGTTGGCCAACATTTCTAAAAATCCTTTTTTTGCATTGGTCTTAATTGATATTCTAATTTTCCGAGATACTGAATTTGGGACTTTCATTAGTTGTCAGTTATAATCATCAACATTAAAAGAAATAAACATTTGAAATACATCAGTCTGTGTGTAATGAATGAATCTAACATACAAGTTTCACTTTTTGAATGGAATTACTGAAATAAATCAACTTTGTCATGATATTCTAATTTTATGACCAGCACCTGTAATGTGTGGGTGTGCTTGTACATGTTAATAATCACAAATGACCAAAAACAGAAAGCTGTCTGTATAAGAGTGTGTTTATGATAGTGTTTAGCACTGCTGCCTCATACTTGTACAGTCCTGGGTTCAGATCTCCGTCCAAACACTGCCTATATTTCATCTAAATGTTCCTCCAGTGTCTGTAACAGTTTTCCTTCAGGCACTTCAGCTCTCCTTCTACATTCCCAAAGCCATCCCCGTTAGCTTAACTGGCAATTTCAATTTGGCCTCAGGTGAATATGGGTAACTTACAGTATGGGCCCCCGCTCAGGGTGGGCTAATAATCAGTAATGTTTTTTAGGACACTTACCCATGGTGTACAAAAAAGATAAAGACAAAAAAATCAAATTAAAGAGAAAAAAAAATATATCTCTCCTTGGGGGATCTACTACAATAAGACTACAGGAGACCCTTTGTCACACCGCGGAGGCATAATTGCTCCAATAGCTTGTTGTAAAATAAAAATAAAATAGGTATGCCATGGGGTAGAGGAGTTACACTTGTCACAGATAATAAGAAAAGAGGTTAAATGGAAAGCATCATAGGACAGGAAAACAACTGCAAAAACACATATTGTATATAACTGTATAAAGTGTATGTTGCATGCTAAGTACACTTTCCATTTATCAATTTGTATTGCATTTTTGTTCAAAGAGACATGCAAATACGGATTTCTTTTTACCATGTAAAGATGACAATAAACTTGATTAACCATGGAGAGGAAAAAACAAAACAAGTCCATCCATCTATTTTCTTAAACTGTTATCCAGGGAAGGGTCACAGGGAAGCTGGTACAAATGAATAGATAATGAAGAAAGCAGTCGTATATAAAAATTATTTTATATATGGGCTATTATTTTCAGCAGTGAGTATTATTTACACTGTGGTTCAGTAATAGATCATAAATATTATAATTATAATAAATAGAAAAGAAATACAACCATAAATGTTCTTCTTTGATGACAATGCTTGCACTGCCATAAGTCAACAACTGCCTATCAGCTACTGCAATACAGTCATATGAAAAAGCTTGGGAACCCCTCTCACCCTGCATAATAATTTGCTCTACTTTCAACAAAAAAGATAACAGTGGTTTGTCTTTAATTTCTTAGGAACATCGGAGTACTGGGGTGTTTTCCAAACAAAGATTTTTAGTGAAGCAGTATTTAGTTGTATGAAATTAAATCAAATGTGAAAAACTGGCTGTGCAAACATTTGCGTCCCCTTGTAATTTTGCTGATTTGAATGCATGTCACTGCGCAATACTTATTACTTGCAACACCAAATTGGTTGGATGAGCTCGTTAAGTCTTAAACTTCATAGACAGGTGTGTCCAATCATGAAAAAAGGTATTTAAGGTGGTCAATTGCAAGTTGTGCTTCCCTTTGACTCTCCACTGAACAGACACAGCATGGGATCCTCAAAGCACCTCCCAAAAGGTCTAAAAACAAAGATTGTTCAGTATTATGGTTTAGGGGAAGGCTACAAAAAGCTATCTCAGAGGTTTAAACTGTCAGTTTCAACTATAAGGAATGTAATCAGGAAATGGAAGGCCACAGGCACAATTGCTGTTAAACCCAGCAGGTCTGACAGGCCAAGAAAAATACAGGAGCGGCATATGCGCAGGATTGTGAGAATGGTTACAGACAACCCACAGATCACCTCCAAATACCTGCAAGAACATCTTGCTGCAGATGGTGTATCTATGCATCGTTCTATAATTCAGCGCAATTTGCACAAAGAACATCTGTATGGCAGGGTGATGAGAAATAAGCCCTTTCTGCACTCACACTGCAAACAGAGTCACTTGTTGTATGCAAATGCTCATTTAGACAAGCCAGATTCATTATGGAACAAAGTGCTTTGGACTGATGAGACAAAAATTGAGTTATTTGGTCATAACAAAAAGCGCTTTGCATGGCGGAAGAAGAACACCGCATTCCAAGACAAACACCTGCTACCTACTGTCAAATTTGGTGGAGGTTCCATCATGCTGTGGGGCTATGTGGCTAGTTCAGAGACTGGGGCCCTTGTTAAAGTCGAGGGTCAGATGAATTCAACCCAATATCAACAAATTCTACAGGATAATGTTCAAGCATCAGTCACAAAGTTGAAGTTACGCAGGGGTTGGATATTCCAACAAGACAATGACCCAAAACACAGTTCGAAATCTACAAAGGCATTCATGCAGATGGAGAAGTACAATGATCTGGAATGGCCATCACAGTCCCCTGACTTGAATATCATTGAAAATCTATGGAATGATTTGAAGCAGGCTGCCCATGCTCGGCAGCCATCAAATTTAACTGAACTGGAGAGATTTTATATGGAAGAATGGTCAAAAATACCTCCATCCAGGCACTGAAAAGCTATAGGAGGCGTCTAGAGGCTGTTATATTTGCAAAAGGAGGCTCAACTAAGTATTGATGTAATATCTCTGTTGGGGTGCCCAAATTTTTGCACCCGTCTAATTTTGTTATGATGCATATTGCGTATTTTCTGTTAATCCAATAAACTTAATGTCACTGCTGAAATACTACTGTTTCCATAAGCATGTCATATATTAAAATGAAGTTGCTACTTTGAAAGCTCAGCCAATGATAAACAAAAATCCAAAGAATTACGAGGGGTTCCCAAACTTTTTCATATGACTGTATACTGCAGTCCCAATTACTTGATAGGAGTGTTTATGCAATGAGCAAATTGACAGATTTCCCGTTAAATTAAATTAATTAACACAAAATCCTTACTTGCTACTTATTTTTACAATCCTACTTAGTGAGTGCCTGGATATTAAAATGATAATGTGCTTGGAGGGGATAGATGCTGGTCATTGCAGTGAGAGCAAAAGAGAATATTAGGCCAGTAATATATTCTTATTTTACAGCCTGTCGCAAACAAAGGATGTTGGTCATCAGAAAGCTTGATTGGATGAAGAGATGTTCCCTCTTCCATATTTTAAATTTAAAGGAGGATATGAACATCATGACAACTGAAAGAAAAGATATTTCAAGACATATTATTGCAATTTATTTATGGATATCAAGCATTTAGAATGTGAAGCTGATGTCATTAATTGATTGCTGTTCTTAATAGCAGGATGGGGACTGCATTAGAAGCACATACTATACAGTGGCTATGATAATTATCTATAATAATACCTTATCTCCTGGACAACATTTAATTACGCAAATGTAAAGCAAAGGAAAAATGAAGTTTTGAGTACACAATGGGAGGTTTGAAACTTGAAAGCATATCTTATGAGAGGGACTTAGGAGTCATAATTGAGTTTTCACAGTCTACGTTCAAAGAGGAAGCATTTCCATTAGGAAAAGAGGAAGCATTTCCATTAGGAAAGCAATTAACATGTTAGGTTATATACTCCGAAGGGATGAATACAAGTCAAGGACGGTTATGATTAAGTTATATAATGCATTAGTGAGGCCTAATCTGGAATACTGTGTGCAGTTTGTCGCCTCCATATTTCAAAATGGACATAGCAGAAGTGGAGAAAGTCCACAGAAAAGAAGGGAAACTAAGCTGATTCTGTGACTGAGAGGTATCAGCTATGAGGAAAGAGGTAAGGAGTTGAAGCTCATCAGTTTAAACAAACAGATTTAAAGGTGTCCTGACTGAAGCATTCAAAGTTATGATGATAGTACGGTGGATCCCAGCAGTTATTTTAAAATTAGTTCCTCTACAAGAATATGGGACGCACATGGAAACACAACACAAACATTAAAAAGTTCTTCTTCACACAGACAACCACAAATACATGCAATAAGTTATCATGTCATATGCTAGACACTGTAGAAGTAATGCATGCGGCACAAGGATGTGAAATATGAATATGAATAGTTAGACCGAGTTACAAAAAATATGAAATAGTCCAAAATGCTTGAGTCAATGTAGTTTATATAACTTTTTTTCTACTGGTCTACTGCTACTGAGTGACACTGTGCTGAAAAACAAGGGCTTCACTGTACAGATTTTTCTCGTTCTTCTGATATTTTCTGACATTCTTACAGTTGTGGGTGGTCCAACACACACACCTTTCACACTTCCAGGAGACTGCAACTTATCGAATCACTTTAAAATCACATTAAAAGAAGCAATTCTTCCTCCCTGAAGCCCTTTAAATTTAATATGAAATTTTCTTTCACCTTTGTTATACATTTTTATTTAATTTCTACTTTAACAGTGAACATGCAATGAGGCACCTGCTCTCAATGGCCACTGAAATTGCCTTTCATATTTAAGTCGACTAGCCAGTTATATGTATACTTATTAACACACCCAAAAAATCATCACACCTTTGCACCGCACCCTTCACTTTAGGAACTTTTTATGTACCTGATGCTAGTTCGGAGAACTCAGGTACATAGGATTGAGAAGCTTTGCTGGGCTGAATGCCCAGTTCTTAGAAAAACTGTTCTAATGATGTTCAGCAATGAAAGGAATAAAAGTCAACATGTGTGACAAAATTATTACCTTAAAGACAACCAAAGACCAAAAGCTGCCTTAACATCTCATTTTATTCCAGTACAATTAGGGACTCACTGGTGCACTTTTCTAGCTAGTTCACTAACGTCACTTAGAACTAATCAAGTATTATGTTTGTCAGCATGTTCACATGATGTTGTTCATAGAATTTTAGCCAGTTGTGATTGTTGCTTATGTTTGAAAAGAATGACTTCAGGCCAAGTCACATTTAATGACTTTACATTTCTGGAGACTGTAATTTTCTACTACAATTTTCAGTACACACTGAGTGAGTTGGAGGCAGTTGGCGTCATGCTACAGTGAAGCAAATCACATAATGTGACATGCCCATGAACTCACTTCAACTAGCCCACGACTCTTTGATTTTGTCTTTATGCATGACAGTGGACAACCAGACCTCACAAACTGAACAGATCTAATGTTTAATGTCTCATGTTTTACATACATGACAGAATAAGAAAAAAGGGGCAGGCAGAGATTGTGGCTTAACTCATTGTACCTATCTATCCATCGTATAGCACTGGCTCTGTCAGACAGCATGTTATTGGCCGTTACCAAAAGAGGCTACCCCAACTGTAATTGAAGGTCAACATGCAGTCTGTAAATGTGACATGTTTAGCAATATTCAGTCATGTAAATTGACATGTTCCATCAAGAAGATCAGCAAATGTAGTTGGCAAATCTTGAAAACCCAACGACTAAAAGCTGTGCAATGTGACATCAGCTTTACAAAAATCTTAGGTCGCTTCATTTATAAATCAAATCTCTACAAACAATAAAAACTGGATTAAATAGCTTCAGCAAATACATGGACCAATTACTAGTTATTACTGACCAATAATTTCTAAACTAAGGGTAAAAAAAAAAAAAAAAAAAAAAAAAAAAAAAAAAAAAAAATTTGGAAATGAGCGTTAGTAGGCTTTGCGCCCTAGGATCCAAGTTACACAAATATTCTATAACATTTCAGTAATTATTTACCACTCTGATGCTGATCTTTCTGATCATAAAATAGGTCATTATGGTTGCAATTGATGAGAAGAATCCATAATTAATTGTAGAATTACAGTATTTGAGGGTTCCTCTAGAGGGCCTTATTCTCTTGTATAATTTGGCTCAAAAACTAATCAGCACATCATCATCTCATAACAGGCTTAAGTTTCGAGTTTGGTATTTTTTCATCCAGCCATTTTAGCTCTAGATGCTCCTCAAGAAACTGACACAGAGACACACACACAAAGACAGACAGACAGACACACAGCCGTCATCAAGATATCTGTGTTTTCTGTATCAGGGGACCCTAAAATGTCGAGATCTGTTGAAAAACGGATATCGAAATTTTTGACAAATCTAAAGCTTTCGCTCCTATCCTACGGACGACAGGTTACGGTAGGGGAGGACACAAAGCAAAAAACGTATAAAAATGTCTGGTCAGCATTACTCTTGACATTATACATAAGTAGGCTATTCTTTGATGTTCTTATTATGCACCATAATGGCTGTAGGAGGACCCCCTCAGGGAGTTTGCCAGTGTTCAATTGTTGCTGAGCATTTCACAGACACTTCAGTAACAGGCTGCTGTAAGTGTCACATGGGACCATCTAAAACATGATGGCCAGACTGCTCTCATCACAGGTAAACAATATGCAAAAGCACAGTCTCCAGAAATGTAAAGCATAGTCCTTTACTCACTTTATGTTTAGGCTATTTTCAAGGCTAGATTATCTCAATACTCAAAATCCTTCTGCCAACCTTGTGAAAAATCAGTCCTATTTTTATATTTTTGTTTCCTTATAATACAAGGAATGTAAATAAATTGTGCAATGCATCACTCCTTCATGTCCTGCCCCAGACCCAAGCCACATTCTTTCATGTAATAGCTCTTTTAATCACATTGTTCAGTGTGATTCTGGTCACACCTTCATGTTAATTATTAATAACCACTTTTGTGGTTTTAAAACAAAGGGGTGAACACTAATGTATTCAATTACTCCATCTGCACATCTGTACCATACATAATTGAAATGAACTAAAGGAACCAAATTTTTAGAAAGGACATTAGCAAGAAACCACCTAAGTTGGTTGATTCAGGAGCAGTAGATGAACATGAGCTAATTGAAAACTGCCATTAAGCAGATAGCAATGACAAGTAAAAGAGCAACATGTGCCTCGGCCTACTGGCAATTGGAAGGTTGCCGGTTCGAATCCCGTAAATGCCAATAGGGACTCTGCTCTGTTGGGCTCTTGAGCAAAGCCCTTAACCTGCAATTGCTGAGTGGTTTGAGTAGTGAGAAAAGCGCTATATAAATGAAAAGAATTATTATTATTATTTGTCATTAACATGACTACTTACGTCCACCCATGCGATTCAGTTTGTAGTGACAGTGTCACCTTTCAATATTACAACACATTGTTAATTGGCCATAGTTCAACAGTTCATTTATTTACAAATATTTCTAGTATCCATTTATGTTAATTAGCTTCTACTTTGTTTTCTGCATGTTTAAACAAACATTTGCCTTTATGTGTACTAATTTTGTATTCACTAATCTGTAAAAATGTATGCTTGCATTTCACCTTAGAACTTGTTACAGCATTCTGCAACTGCACTCATAAAAAAACATATTGTACAGCTTCTAGTAGCAGGGAACGTCAGAACTGATGACTGCAGTTGCTGATCTCATTGCCTGATGATGTCAGATTACATGAGTAGTAACTGCAGGGGATGAAAAATTAAACAACTCCATGACCACTTTCCTGCACAGTTTAATATTTCCAGCATATTGGGAGCTTGGCTCTTTCCTGACGACCAGTAACACGCTGCCTTATAAATGATTTTCTGGTACTGTGAATTCAGTCACAATCTTCTCCTTTTTTCCCCCCCATTCTGTCATGGTACATAAAACACCAAGACATCAGAATGATGAGCTTCTCTTCTGTTTGCAAGAAACAAAACTCCTGCATTTATTATAGGTTGTCAGCTGTCACATGCTCATAAGCCCAAAACATCTCATGCCTACTGTGAAACATGGAGGAGGCTTGGTTATGTTTTGGGGATGCTTTACTACATCTGGCATGGGGTGTCTTGTGTCTGTGCATGGAACAATAAAATCTGAACACTTTCAAGACATTCTGTAGTGAGAAGTTAAGTAAAATGCTACATTTCATTGGCTAACTAGAAAAATTACAATATGCAAGCTTTAGAAGCAACTCAAGCCCCTTCTTCAGGCAAGAAGGGGCCGGAGTTGCCTCGAAAGCTTGCATATTGCAATCTTTCTACTTAGCCAATAAAAAGGTGTAATTTTGCTTAACGTCTCACCACATCCATAATGGCTAACAACACCCTAATAGTGAAGACATCCATCCATCCATTATCCAAACAGCTGAATCCGAACACAGGGTCACGGGGGTCTGCTGGAGCCAATCCCAGCCAACACAGGGCACAAGGCAGGGAACCAATCCTGGGCAGGGTGCCAACCCACCGCAGGACACACACAAACACACCCACACACCAAGCACACACTAGGGCCAATTTAGAATAGCCAATCCACCTAACCTGCATGTCTTTGGACTGTGGGAGGAAACCCACGCAGACACGGGGAGAACATGCAAACTCCACGCAGGGAGGACCCGGGAGGCGAGCCCAGGTCCCCAGGTCTCTCAACTGCGAGGCAGCAGCGCTACCCACTGCGCCACCCTAGTGAAGACATTCTGTAGCAAAATATATCTTGCTCAGTCTCAGAAAGCTCTGTCGCAGTAGCAGCTCATGGATCCTCCAACAGCATAATGACCTGAAACATACAGCTGAAAGCACCCAAGAAAGGGTAAGAACAAAACACTGGAGTATTCTGAAGTGGCCTTCTATGAGCCATCAAATATCTATGGAAACAACTCATACATACAGTCTGGAGAGGACCCCCTTCAAACCTGAAACAGCTGGAGGAGTTTCCTCAGAACGAGTGGGTCAAACTAGCTGTCAACAGGTACAGACGTCACATTGAGAGCTCCAGTAATGGCTTGTTTGCGGTGATTTCCTCTAAACAAAATTTTAGATTAAGGGTCCCATCGTTTTTGTTCATGCCATTTTCATTTCTGTTTTTACCTGAAATATTCTGTTGAATCAAAACTCTAAAGCGAAGTCTGATTTTTGTTAAACATGGAATGAGTGCCAAGTCATGTTAGGTTCAGTTAGGCCAGTTTCAAGTTATTTCAGAGATAAATGTAGGTTCTTCTTTTATTGTGGAGGGGTACCAACAAATTGATCCAGTCTGTATTTTTATAATAAACTTTGCATATGTACAAAAATGGCTATTTATATATAATAAATATCTATAGGAAAATACATAAAAAAATTGTTTCCCTCACAATGTTTTATTCTGAAAACAGCATGTGGTCTACTAACTAGTGTCATGTTTTTCACACAGGAACATGAATGCAGCTCCACGTCTTTTAATAATGAATATTTCAAAACCATTTGGTCAGTAAAGTGTCAGCCATTGGTTCTGAGGGCAGCCTTATTCTAATGATACCTTTGTGTGTCAACGTGCAGTTTTGATTAAGCACACACAGAGTTCAATGCAACTCATGAGTGCTCATAATCATCACAAAACCACATCAAAGTAGAGCAGTAGAGTTATTCATAACACACAGCCAAGTCTATTTACATATAGAGTAGCAAAAATAAAAACCACCCAGCAGCTTATTTCTGAGCAGCCTAGTGCTGCATTCACAAGCTATGAAGCAAATGGGAAATAGAAGTGTTTCATTGGGAAATTTCACAAAAATGCCTTTAGAAGTAGTAGCTCCCCCTGGAACAATCCTATTTAGTTAAGTTGTGGCATTGACTTTTAACCTGAAATGATGAAAATGTAAAAAAATGAAAACAGAATTAGGCAGAAGTTGCATTTTTGTAGTTGAACTATATTAAGAGTGATATAATAAACAAACACACAATGTTTATTGTTTGCTTGTTACTTCCATGATAAAGCTACAGCTTTTTGTAGTGACCCAGAAGCACATCAACATCTTATGGTTATTACGTGAACATAATGAAGTGGGAAGGTGAGACGTCACAAGTAAGAACTGCTATAGTAACATGAATGCAACAGTATTCTAACCTGACAGGTCTTCGCCATGAATAACTTCAATGAATGCATGCGCAGTGGCAAGCTAAGATGGCTGACAACTGACTGGATGACTGTAAAATTTCTGGCAGTGCCATAATATTTTAAGACTCTTTTCTCTTCCACAGCCAGAGTTGTTCCACTTTGCCAGTACTTTAACTATGTTGTAGTCACAAAGCAAAAAAGAATGAATGCAGAGTCCTTCTTACAGAAATAGCTTCAGGCTATAAGGAGACTAAAAAGTCATATACTGCTTCCAAAAATAAATGAGAATTGTTTCCAAAAAATGCACTGATAGCCAAACAAAAGATGTCTCTATTCTGCCTTATGACCATCGTGTCTTGTGAAAATTTGGTATGTGTAGCCTGGAAGCTTATTTTAATTAGTCAAAATAAAGAAAGGAATTCTAGACGGCAACTGGCTCTAGGTCACTGTGAGAACCAGAGGCGGAGTCTGAAACTGCAATCTTAAGGATCACAGTCTACTTTCATAACCACTGGACCACACTGCCTGCATCAGCTTGGCTTTATTTAACACAGTACCAGCTTCTGAATGACAGGAAGGGATTAACACCTCTGGGAAAATGAAAAGGAAAACACACAAGTTTTATTTTTTCCATCTTTTCAATAGCATTATTGGAATAGTAAAGTAAAGCTCAATGTATACCACCACGCAACAATTTTTAAAATCTGTCAAAACTTGGAACACAGTAAACGACATGGTCACATAACGTCTCAGTCAGGCGTCTATTAGGAGCCAGACAGGATGCCAGTGTAAATTTTTACAAAACTGATTTGTACTCACAAAACACAAGCAATCGAAGTCCCTCAGAATACTTGTGCCCTCAAATAAAACTAGCACACACCCGAGCATTTCAACCAACCTGTTCTGTGTTGTGAGACTCACAACTGGCAACTTTCTCCCATCATTATCACTTTGATCGCATTACTCAAATTTTCAAAAAAACTTTTACAAGCAAACTCAGATTTAATTCTCCCTCCTTTGACACTGTATTACTTTAGGTTGTATTTTTCAATATTAAATATACTTGTTGATCCATTCATCCATCTTTTAGGACACTTATCCACTTCAGGATGGACTGCATGCTTTATTAACCATTTCATACTAATGATTAAAAAGCAAAGTACTATAGAAATACTTTGCCAAAAATACACCACAAACTTTTTTCTAGATGGTCACACAAAGCAGCTTTGACGTGCTACTTCCCATTAAGCCACTTTTTTTAAATACTACCACCTGGAGCTGAATTTATGTCATTTAAACATTATATTTTTTGAGTGTATGATTCATCAAAGTGCCCTCCTATCAGTGGATGTATGCATGTAGTGTATAGATTGTTAGGCACACCTTATAAAAATGTAGGGTTTCTTTTATTACTGTACATATCTTGCACAGAAATTCTTAAGGTGAGAAAGTATTTACCAGCGATCAAAACTCCATCCCTTCTGACCTGCTAGGATTTCAGATATGATGAAGAATCCACAAAAGAACTTTGAATTCTTTGTCCTTGCCACTGTGGTGATCATAATGGCTATGCCGAATTTTAGATCAAAGGCATGCTACAGACACAGAGGGCAATTCTTGAGAGACAGATTGTGACGGAGGTTAAGGAGGATGTGGGAGTGAACAGCCCTCATGAAAAGGAAAAGAAATAAAAATAAAGAAACACTGAGCATTCTGCAAATGGGGGGGGGTAAGTTGCTGGGGGAGTTTTAACCACAGCAACAGTTCTGATAAGCAACTCTGAGGAGTGAGACGCTGCCAAGGTCACTGCCTGCCTCCAGAAGCGAGTGACTAAGGATCCTCGAATTCCGAGTAAAAAAAAAAAAAAAAGGAAATAAGGCCCTCTTTTCTTTGTTGGCCATAATCACCTAAAAGTACTTGTGCAGCTGTGCAACAAATATTTCCCAGTTAAGTAAACTTTTAGCAAGGCTTGGATTGTATTCATCTTTCAAAGATCTCTTTTGAAAAGTTAAGAGGACACTCTCATGTTTATGGTAAACATGTGCAAGCACAAAGGAAAGACAAACCGGCTGTTTATTGTCAAAATTCTACACTTTGGCTCAGTTGAAGTCTTTACTTCTTTCCACCCAATTTCAGTTATTTTGGGTTCTTTTAAAAACCTGGACGTTTTAAAATATAAAAACCCTTCGTAGCATACTCTTAGTTTCAATGTAAGTACTATTTGTAGCTCAACTGGGAGTGGCAGGGCTCAACCTAAATTTCAAAGAGCGCTAAGTTGCAATCACTGATGTACAGTTCATCCGGAAAGTATTCACAGCGCATCACTTTTTCCACATTTTGTTATGTTACAGCCTTATTCCAAAATGGATTAAATTCATTTTTTTCCTCAGATTTCTACACACAACACCCCATAATGACAACGTGAAAAAAGTTTACTTGAGATTTTTGCAAATTTATTAAAAATAGAAAAATTGAGAAAGCACATGTACATAAGTATTCACAGCTTTTGCCATGAAGCACAAAATTGAGCTCAGGTGCATCCTGTTTCCCCTGATCATCCTTGAGATGTTTCTGCAGCTTAATTGGAGTCCACCTGTGGTAAATTCAGTTGACTGGTCATGATTTGGAAATGCACACACCTGTCTATATAAGGTCCCACAGTTGACAGTTCATGTCAGAGCACAAACCAAGCATGAAGTCAAAAGGAATTGTCTGTAGATGTCCGAGACAGGATTTTCTCGAGGCACAAATCTGGGGAAGGTTACTGAAAAATTTCTGCTGCTTTGAAGGTCCCAAAGAGCACAGTGGCCTCCATCATCCATAAGTGGAAGAAGTTTGAAACCACCAGGACTCTTCCTAAAGCTGGCCGGCCATCTAAACTGAGCGATCGGGGGAGAAGGGCCTTAGTCAGGGAGGTGACCAAGAACCCGATGGTCACTCTGTCAGAGCTCCAGAGGTCCTCTGTGGAGAGAGGAGAACCTTCCAAAACGACAACCATCTCTGCAGCAATCCACCAATCAGGCCTGTATGGTAGAGTGGCCAGACAGAAGACACTCCTTAGTAAAAGGCACATGGCAGCCCGCCTGGAGTTTGCCAAAAGGCACCTGAAGGACTCTCAGACCGTGAGAAAGAAAATTCTCTGGTCTGATGAGACAAAGATTGAACTCTTTGGTGTGAATGCCAGGCGTTACGTTTGGAGGAAACCAGGCACCGCTCATCACCAGGCCAATACCATCCCTACAGTGAAGCATGGAGGTGGCAGCACCATGCTGTGGGGATGTTTTTCAATGGCAGGAACTGGGAGACTAGTCTGGATAAAGGGAAAGATGACTGCAACAATGTACAGAGACATCCTGGATGAAAACCTGCTCCAGAGCCTCTCTTGACCTCAGACTGGGGCGACGGTTCATCTTTCAGCAGGACAACGACCCTAAGCACACAGCCAAGATATCAAAGGAGTGGCTTCAGGACAACTCTGTGAATGTCCTTGAGTGGCCCAGCCAGAGCCCAGACTTGAATCCAACTGAACATCTCTGGAGAGATCTTAAAATGGCTGTGCACCCACACTTCCCATCCAACCTGATGGAGCTTGAGAGGTGCTGCAAAGAGGAATGGGCGAAACTGGCCAAGGATGGGTGTGCCAAGCTTGTGGCATCATATTCAAAAAGACTTGAGGCTGTAATTGCTGCCAAATGTGCATCGACAAAGTATTGAGCAAAGGCTGTGAGTACTTATGTACATGTGATTTCTCAGTTTTTTTTATTTTTAATAAATTTGCAAAAACCTCAAGTAAACTTTTTTCACGTTGTCATTATGGGGTGTTGTGTGCAGTATTCGGAGGGAAAAAATGAATTTAATCCATTTTGGAATAAGGCTGTAACATAACAAAATGTGGAAAAAGTGATGCGCTGTGAATACTTTCCGGATGCACTGTATCTGTTTGAGGAGTTTGACTCTTCAAAGTATTTAAGGAAAAATGGCCATCACTTTGGTATTTTTTTTTTTTTTTTTAATGGCATGATTTTAGAGGATAATTATGTAACATTACAGGCCTTTTGTTATCAGTTTCTGAGCACTCTCCTTTCTTCACTCTCTAGAGAAAGGCACATAAGATGAACATCATCACCACAACAAAAACACTACTCAGGAAAAGTAAAAACAACACATACACTCACTGAACAAGTTCTTAGGAACACTCTACTAATACTGGGTTGGGCCTCCTTTTGCTCTCAAAACAGTCTCAGTTCTTCGTGACATGGATTCCACAAGATTTCTTTGAGATTCTGGTCCATGTTGACATGATGGAATCATGCAGTTTCTGTAGATTTATAAGGTGCAAATTCAGGCCACACATAATCAGAATTACCTGGCAATAGTCTGACGGGGTTATTGCAAGATGACCGTATATGACCACACATTATAGCACACCCAGAGTGCTTCAATGACATACAGTATCTGTCAGATGTTCAAACAACTGAATAGGTTTGACTGAAGGTTAGGTTATAGGAGTTTGTGAGACATTTTGTTCACCCAGAAGAACTGGCTCTACAGATGTCACAGTGGAAAGATGCTGACAACAATTAGGGCTGGAAGGTCTTTTTTCAGAAGGATCTGGATGGTTCTGAGGGACACCACCACGAATGGATCAAAATTCTGATTAACAGGCTCTCTCAATGTCAATGCTTATCCACAGTTTAGAAAATCATTACTATCCATGGTTTGATGAGAAATCCTTGAATCAAGGGGTGAATGATTCACAGAGGTCTATTCAATGCATCCATTAACAATTCTGCCATTGATTGTTTACCATCACCACCAGAGTCTGGCTGTCTTCCTCCAGGCAGGTGAACAGCAGATTCAGATAAAGTAGTCACAATTCTCAGTCAGCACCGCATCAAAAAAGTGATGGCCATGGTATGGAGATTCTTTACCTACAATCAGCTACTTGACCAGAGCAGTCTGTCCTGGAGGTCCTGTAATCCACTGCACAAATGTTTGAGACACACTGCCTGTGTTATGACACAGTATTTATTTTTGGATCATTTTGGGCTATAAAGTGGCATTTCTTATGTTCATATTGGGTTTTTAATAATGTAGGATTAATTTTCCTAACATTTTTTCTCATTTAAAATTCATTTGGTATAGTTTAATTATTGTTGTGTCCTTTAATGACACAATGTGAGCAGGTGCTAAAGAAATGACACAAAAATTATGACATCAGATTGACTGTATAAACATCATGCTGAGCACTTCCCTCATCATCCAAGTTTACAAAGTGAAGACAAAAAGTTAGTGCATTGTTTTGATCATGCCCTGAATCCAGTGGAAACACTTTTTCGACTGTGCTTTAGGGTTCTAATTTTTAGCTAGACGACAGTGTGTTTGACTTTCTCGTTGCAAATCTTGGCCTGTTTCCTGCTTTATTTTCTGGTTCTTTACTAAAAAATTTACTGCCACATAGTGCTGGGAGGTATACCGGTTCATACCAAAAAACGTTTTTTTAATTTTGTTATGATATGGATTTTTCTTATACCGCAATACCGGTTTAAATAGCCTAAACAACGTTCGGAATGTGGCGCAGTGGAACACTGTTTAAGGGGGGACTTTTTTCACTGCTACACAGCTAAACACGCATGCAACGGAGTACATGCGTTAGTTGAGGTATTGAGCGGTGAAAATTGACAAGAGAACATTCTGAAACTGAAGTTGTAGCAGACGATAAAGTTGAACATGATGACACAGAAGAACTTTTGCTGAAAAAAGGAGCCACGTATGTTGCCTGGAGATTTTGGTTTTAAAAGATCGGATGTGGACAAAACAACTATTTACTGAAAATGCTGTTGAGCTAAAGTTGTCGCTGGAGGCGGTAACCCGAGCAATTTGCTGCACCACCTTAGCCACAAACATGCTTTGGAGTACCATGAATGTATGGAACTAAGATTGGCACCCTCCACGTCTTCAGGTAAAACTGAAAAAGCTGGAGGACACTCGAGTCAGATGTCACTTGTAGACGCATTTGCTAGAGGACTGCCTACGACAAAAAAAGCAAGCGGTGGATCAAGATAACCGACACCATTATAATCCATATAGCTAACGTGTCAGTGGACAGAGATTGTTAACATTAACAGTGTAGAAAGTGTAGTTGGTTTAAAAAATATTTAATCTTTATTCCTTTTCTAAGACATGTTCAGTGCAATACAACTTTTGACAAGCATCTCTGAATATTTTACTCAGTCTAAATGCCTCTTTGGATGGTTGAAAATACGTTGTCAAAATTATAGTTTTAAATTGTTTGCAAAATTTGCTCAATAAAATGGTTCTATATTTTGACTGCAACTGTAATGCAATGTGATTCCTTAGTGCCACCCCCTTGAAAACTATCACTTTATGGGGTCATGCAAACCTGTATTAATACTTGTGTGCACATTAAAATGTTTTTTTGTACAATGTACAATTCTCATGACAGTGGAATAGGTTATTCTTAGCCAGTCTACTGCAGTAATTGCAATGGAAAATGTGGCTAACATCCACTCATGCATTGGGGAAAAAATACCGTTTAATACCATGAAACTAGTATAATTTTGAAAAATACCGTGATATAGAATTTTGGTCATACTGTCCAGCCCTACTGCCACACTCATTCTGGCAGAACAGACTGGTGTCACTCTCTAACAATCATAATCATGGCAGATGGAAAATTGTTGCATGTTGATTAGTATATGCAAGTAAGAATTCCACTACACTCCATGCACATGACAATAAACACCCTATAAACCTATTAAACGTATGATCACATGTTGTTGCTGATAGCACCTATCCCTGTCTAAGAAAGGGAATATTGTGATGCATTCTAGGATAGCAATTATTGTGCATTCTCCTCATCTGCAGTTTACCTCGGCCTCTCTGAAGCACCACTTAAGTTACTGGTTTTCCAAACAGTTTATTATTAGGAGTAAAATCTTTCCTTGTTCCTGAGTGAGATTCTGCTATGTAGGAAAAGAAAAACTTCTGTTTCAATGTCCTGTTATGGCTTTTAGTACATTTAATTTATTTTACAGAATACACTTCTTATTAACAGCTTGCTTCTTTAATTGATTCTAATTCTTTTTCTTTGAAAATGGCAAATTAACAAATTGCAGGCACTGGTGCAAAGGATAATGTGTTCTACACAGAAGCTGTGAATTCATTTTGCTTCTCACCTGTGAGCTCATTTTACGGCAGCTGCTTATACAATAAACACCATGAAAGAAAAGCACAAGAACATTTCTAACATGTAAACTCAGGAAGATGAATAGGCTTGCTGTGAATAAAACAAATCTTTTCCAAATTCCCTAGAAAGGTTAAACAAACTTTGGGAATTTCTAGATTGGCACATTAAATGTAAACACTATAGCTATTAATGTAGGAGTACAATTACTAGCAGGAATCTTTCTTCAATTGGTAAACTAGAACAAAAGCCAGCATGCAGTGAAGCAGACTAGGGCAGAGTTTGGTAAACCTTGCCATGCATTACTATTTTCTAAACAGGTTTATCAAAAATGTGATCTGACATATTGACCTTTAAGCATACTTCATGCAGTCCACTGCTTTCTTGGTAAACTTTTTTTCTATTATAGAAGTCACTTCAACATGACACCAAAGATGTTGACAGATCAGTAAAAAGGGTGAATGGCAGCTGTTTGAGAATCTACATGAGTTTCTCAAATCCTTTGTGGTCAGATGGTCAAGAGGGGAGGTTTGGTGGTAGGGGTGCAGGTGATACAGCCAATCCCAGCTGCATCGACAGTGGCAAAAATAAGATTTTGAATTTGCTTAGCAGTCATTTGAAATGCATGTGGATTATTTAGCAAACAGCGTTTGTTTTGCACTTGAAATTGTATTGCAATGTTAAATCTTATGTTTTTGCAATTGCAAGACACAATTTGTCAACAGAATGCCATAATTTAAAAAAGCCATTTAGCAATTATGTAGGCATATAAATGCACAATTTGTTGAACTCTCTGTATAATCTATATAAAACAGACATAAGATAGCACCCACTCAAGCTAATGCATTTCAGGTTGGATAAAATGATTCTGTTCCCCAGCCTGAAAAAACTGGGCGGGCTCAGTTTGACTTTACTTTGATAAATCATTCCTTTATAAGATCTAGTGGGTTAACTTACCTAAAGCAGCAGCAGAAGGCACTGCTGTGTGAGGTGAGCTGTTTGCAAGCTTCTGCTCTGCCCGGTGTTTGACTCACTTCCATTGGGCATCCAAAAAATATTCAAAATATGTAAGTTCAAGCAACTGCTGTCAAGGTAAAATGGAAACAACAATCTAATTCTAGATGAAGTCACATAGAATGTTTCTCAGTTTTAAAATGGAAGAGTTTGTAAATTTGCCAATGCTTTTCAATGGGAAATTTTGAAATTTTAAAACTTCATACATAGAGATCTGGTTCATTTTTCTGAAGGGAAATGGAACTGCCTTGGCAAATGTCTTAAAATAATAAGTGAGCCACATCTCAACAACACTGGTCCACAGGGGGGTGGAGTTGTTTCATGCAGAAAGACAGACAGAGGCTTTCACAGTAGGCGCTTCATGCATTCTATGAGAATGGCCCGAAAAAGGATCAAGATCAAATCACATTGTAAGTGGTTTCACAACTTAAAAGAGATTTAACATTATTCTGCATAGCAGAAGATGTAAACTTGCACTGCAAAAGTTTTCACTGATTGGGGATAAGGGGAGACCAAACACTGGATGGGATGCCAGTCCTTCATTGGGCCCTTTCACACACACATTCAAAATATACAAGCTTGAAGATGTTCTGGACTCAATACTGTGTTAGACCACATGTATGTCACATTTTCACTCATCTTTATCCTACGCTTGCATCCAGGATCAATAGTGATCAGTCTGTTGCAGGTCATAAGAGAACGTTTTACACAATAGGAGTTGTGTTAAAAAAAGTCAGAAAGTTGTCAGGAAGTGTGAAAGCATTGCACAGGTTAGATAACTGCTTGAATTTAAGCCCAAAACTCAAAACCCAAACTCAGCTTACATTAAACGTAACAGAAACACCACGGCACTTGTGTTAAAAGTAACTTCAGGTATCTCCTGTGCTGGTCTGTTTGAAAAGCAGAAATATTTTTACATAAGTGGGTCAAAATCTTCCTGTCTTAAGGACAAGTTCAGCTTGGTCCTCTGTATTCTGGCTTGTGGAGGTTCTGCAGACCAAGCCATTGACCGTCTCATTTACAGGACTCAACAAGGCCACCCTGCCCGCCCAAGTATGCGGTTCAAAATTTTCATATCACACTTTAAACACTTCCTCAAACCGAGTATGGCTTTAAAAGCTTATCATAGTTTTTATTTCTTTTTACAAAAATATATGACTGTCAAATGGAAAATTGCACGCATGCAAATGTTCACTGATATGAATCTAACTAATCAAGATTATAGCTAAATTCACCAGCTTAGGGTAAGTGTATCATCCAATAACTGCATGCTGTCTTGTTAAAAAGTTAGACATGCAAGTGGACTGTCTCATGCTTTATTTGCTATACAAGCAACATTACCCCCTAGGAAGCAGACATAAAAATAGTTTTGCACAAAAACTTCAAGAGATACCTTTTTATTTAAACTTAGAAAATTATACACTACACAAAAGAGTTTCCCCACTCACATATGCCATAAATAGAAAATTATAGTATAGCTTTTAGGAGTGGTGCAAATGACACTGTAATAGCCTAACTGTGGAAGCAGGGGGGCTACAGACGCAAGCCCATTGAAAAGGAAGGCAGTGGCGTCTGTTTTCAACTTAACAATGATGGGATTTGACTGCTGGGTTATTTTAAATCTTTCCGACTATTAGATAATGTCATCACAACCAAAAGAGACCTGTATATGATCTGTGAGCTCTTCAGACTGAGTACCAGACAAATGACACATTAGTATGTAAGTGAACAGGAGCAAACGTGCCAGAAAGTAGCTCCTAATTTTTAAAAACGTCTTTGTCACCTGAGATGAAAATGGTCAACATTTCAACCACCAGTAAGAATTACTTGCCATCCTATTCAGTCAAACTCACAGTAACAGCACCCAATGCCAGAGCACTGTTACTGGAAGTGACCTGCTTTCCACAACACATAACTCTTCATTTTACACAGCACTGTTTAACAGTGAACACTCTCCCAAGGCGCTTTGAAATAAAGAGCTATTACACAAATGCCTGCACACTTTTTTTTACAAATGGACCAAAACCAAATTAATTGACTTGCTCAGGGTCACAGGAACACAAATTCGTCACAGAAGCCTTTCTGTACCCTTTGCTAGGCTTTTACAATGTCACATTAAAATCATTAAGGGTCTAACTGGGACCTGCTCAGACTGGCTGAATCTCTACATGTCAAGCGTTTTTTTTGGTTTGTTGTTCTCTTACTTTGTTTTCACTAACTGGAAAAAAGCTGGAAGCTGAGCTCTCCATGGGAGAACATCAACATGTTACCTCTGTGATAAGAGCTATGAATTGTGGCACATTCACTGTAGTAACACAAAAGCTCCATGAACCAAACACCATAATCATTATCCTAGGTGCACCTGATTACAACAGCAGCATGTCCATTTAGAGTTATGTTCAAAACTATGTTATTCCACTGCACACAGGCCTGAAAAGAAACACTTGACTGCACTACTTAAATCATTAAACCCGCACGACATCCAAAATCTTGAAAACAACACCGTCTTTGTCAAAGCTCCAGGGCGTTCCTTACAGTGCAGATCTTTCAAGCTGCAGAACCTACTCTGTGGAACTTGGTGTTGATTTATAAAGCACCTTTGGTTATGTCGGTTAAATCCAGGCTAAAGATTCAAATTGCTACATTAACATTACTTCATTCAAATACATGATTATTCATTCTGCATTGTCCTCATCTGTATTGTCCTTTTGTGTTCAGTCTTCAATTAATATTTTGTTATGAATTTTCTTACTCCATTGAATCATAATATCACATAATAAAATCTCTAAAAGAATAAAACATTCTCATTTTGACAGAAGTGAAATGGTGGCACAGTGGCTAGCACAATCTCTTTACATTTGATTGATACATTCTAGATTGATTTGTAGTTCTAAAACTGCCATAGTATGAGTGGGTGGAGGTGAGTGCCTGTCGGTATGCCCCATCTATGGCTGAATCATGCTCATCCCAACATGACTATGTAATGGAAGAAGTAAGTTCAGGAAATGAGTGGGTAGCAGTCTTAACGAGCACTGCCTGTCCACTTACAAGCAAAAGAGAACTCTACAGTCAAGAAATCCATGTGAACATCATCTTCAAAAAACAAAGATAACACAATGAAATTAAGCCCTGCAATGAGAATATGTTGCTGCAGTCTGTGGTTAAATGACACTCAAACAATCTAAAACAGGAAGAAAGAAGAAAGTTCCACGTGAGGAACATCACACAAAATTCTGACCTCAATAAAACAAGTGGTCCATAATTTGTCTATTATTCACCAAGAATTTCTCCCTGCAAAAAAATCTGAAGATCCCATTAAATTTAGCAACACTGAGATTCAAACACCTCTGCTTATTTACAGTGCTGTTGCTGAAATGCCTGCTCTTACATTTGTTCAAAACCCACTCTTGAACCAACAACTGCCACTGCTTGCTGTGTTTTTCCACTCATTTATGTAAATAAAGTTAAGGCTGTCTGTCCATCTCTTAGGGATGCCTAGTATACCAGCACTAAAAAAACTAATTTTTAAAACGGTACAGTACCAGCATTTGGTTAATTTCAGTATCAAAAGTAAATGGTAGTTTTCAGGCACTTTGCACCCAGTCCTTTCTTAGCGTGTTTGGACGTCTGCCATTTTATTTAAATATACATAGTAAAGTTTGGTATTTTTCAAGTCAAAGTAATGTCTTCAAAAACATGGAATATACGCATTTGCCATGTGAAATTGTGTTCTAAACTTAAGTGATTTCTGCAGATTTAAAAAAATATCTTTCCGCACTTGTGCTTTACATTGGAGTGTGACGATGCGGGTTCGCTCCATGCTCCCATTCAGCTTCTGGGAGCTCTTGAACCCGACACTGTCGGTAATGTCACCGATGAGCTAGGCACTGAGGCACAAACAATGAAGCAAAGGGATGGTGCAAAAAGTGCAAAAGTGCCTTTATTAAAAACAGCAAACAAAACAAAGTGTCCAAATTAAATAAGTGCAGTGCATCTCAAAAAATAAATAATAAATAATCCAATAAAACAAGTGAAAGGTGGAAGTTAAAATCCAATACAAAAAAAATTCTTTTTAAAACGACGAGGTTAAAACAACAACTGGAAGCTGTCCTTCTTCTACTGGTGACTCCCCTGCTTCTCCCTTCCAGGCTATGCACCAGGGGAGCCACCCTACCTGCAGCTGACCTTCTCTCTACCTTCTGATCTGGAGGCTTCCCGATCCCTGGCTTCGGTTCAGCTCTCTCCAGACCGAGACTTGGCTTCCCCCAATGGCCAGGACGCTCACGCTGGGGAATCCACCTCCCAAGGCGAGTCATCCTTCTTCCGGTCACTCCCGCTCCTCACAATGCTCAGTGGGAGCGACCACTACCAACTGCGCTAGGTGTCGGCCAAACACCCCCCTGGGGCTCACTGTCCAGCTGCCTGCGAGCCTGCACTCGCTCGCTCTCCTGCACCGGCTTTCCTCTATCTGCTTCTAGCCTTCTTCTTCTCCTCCTTAACCTCCGTCCATCTTTTCATCTTCTTTCCTTCCCTGCTAGCCGCCTCACGATTAGTAGCTCCCAGCAACAATTACGGATGTGGACGACTCCTCACCTGTGCACTTAAGCAAGGTTCACCCGCATCATGAATTCCCCGGGTACCGATCTGCCACACTACCACGCCCCCTTTCTAAGCCACGAAGACAGCGATTATTTATTTTGAAAAGTAGCCTTTTTCACGTGAGCTGTGTACCTGCTTCACCACATGGAGGCTATAGGGCATGGAGGAAAACCTTAAAAACTATATTTGCTTTGGAACCATTTTGGTACTGGTATTGTGCTGGCATCAATACTGAAGTTTACAATTTTAGTACCAGTCCAACATTATTGCGAGTTTGTCCGGGCACCATCTGAGAACACCTCAACCAATTTACATGAAATTCATCTTAGTCCCTGTAACTACATAGGCTATGTTTGTCAGCCCCAGTCTACTGGACGGAAGGGGAATTTTAGGGGCAGCTTCTTTGAGAAAATTTTGCTATGCAACTCATTATCATAAATTAACACAAATCAAGGATGCATATAAATTGTCAAGGATGTTTAGGAATGAATTAAAGCTAATCCCATTAAAAAACTGTGTATGCATTACCTCGGTAGGGATCTGGGGGAGAAATTTCAGACTTTTGACAGTTAAACATTTTTGTTGAGGGATTATAAAGAAGCAGTCAGTTAATATCTGGTGTGTACTAACTTCTAAATAACAAAATATTTACTATTTCAATTTAATTTAAATTGTTTTTGTAAACATATAATATTAATATCCACTATAAAGTGCAATACTGTACGTATGCATGCATTTATTAAAGAAATTAAATCAAATGCTGTTTATTCTTCCAAAAGTTCTGAAGTTGTATTCCACCCCTCACAGACAGGTAACACAGCTAGCTAAGAATATAACTGTATTAACTATATCTATTGTGACAGGGAGGCATTCTATGTAGTATTACTTCTGTTATCCCAATGTTTCTGTGTTTTTTGTTTTTTCCTACGCACTCCAGTTTCTTTTCACTGGTCAAGCATATGTTGGCTTGTTTCAGTGTATGCTAAAATTTGGCTTGCTAGGAGCAAATGGTTTGGCCTGGAGGGGAACTGGCTTCCTGCCTAGGACTGATTCCTGAACTGCACCTGCTGCTTCTGGGAAAGAGTATAGTGAAGAAAAAGAAATAAACGCATATTGAACAATGCATACAAATTGACTACTAGGTAGTCATCCCAGTAGTAGCAACAGCAGATGCAATTTATCAATCAATCCTCTAATAAATTATATGGATGGCTTCGCATCACCTGGGCCCTGGTTCAATTCCTGGCTGTAGTGTGTATATCCTCTCCATGCTCATGTGGATTTCCTAACGGAACACCGCGGAGACGTAATGATAGGTTTGGATGTGGATGAAGGGTATGGGGGCAACTGGGAGTAATTGGAGGGAGAAAGAAAAAATGAAAAGATTTTGGCTGTTCATGTGTTCTCAAAACCAATTATGTTTTGTTTCAACCAAATATTTCATCTTCAAGTTTTAATTGATGTGAGTAACCGATGCATTACAACTGTTATTCACATTTATTTTATTGCTACTTCAAGAGAGAATATTAACAAAAAAAAATACTACAAACAGCTAAGTGCAAATTCTGTAACATGTAATGCAAGAAATATAAGTGGCCCAGTGTTAGTGGGAAAATCATGTTTATGAAAACATCTACCACTATAAAGTAAAACAGATTGTGAATGTACTAGTCCGGGCTTTGATGCTGTGCCACTATCCACCAAAAAGCAAGTGTATATCCAGAACGAATGTAACCTTACTAAATACCATCAGTAATGCCACCAGTGCAAACCACATTGTATTAAGTCACAACTGTGACAGTGCGGGTTAGTTCCATGATCCCTGTTATTTTTGGGAGCCTCTTGAACCTGCAACCGTTGATAGTCAAAACCAAGATGAGTAGGGCAAATGAGGACACATGCATATACCAAAGGGGTAGGTGCAAAAGTGACTTAGTGCTTTTTATTAAAAATCAGTAGTATTCCATAGTGCAGTGCTACTAATCTTCATTAAATAATCCATAAAAAGTCAACAGTGAAAGTGAAGATTAAAAATAGTCCAAATAAATAATCCAATAAAATCAATGAGGTTAAAATTCAGAGGCAGGTTTTAAAAACTATCAGCCCCAATGCTTCCAAAAATCTGTCACCTGCCAACAGGTGCAGTGAACCATGAAGTCCAGGCTTGGGCCCCCATCACCATGCCTGCAGCAACCATGGGGCACCACGCCGAGCCACACTCGTCTCCCGCCACCATTCCTTGCTGTCTGCGGGAAACACTGCCTGTTGAGCCGCTCCTACTCCCAGGAAATCCCTCAGGAGGAGTGCCCCTTCCTCAGCCTCCATTTCCTGCTGCCCTGACGCTCACACCTGACCACCTACCTGTGGTGTAACGGGTCCACAGCTCACATCAAAAAGGCCACTTTTTAAATAAATAATCACCACCTTCGCAGCTTAGAAAGGGAGCGTGGTAGTGTGGTTAATCGGTTCCTGGGGAATTTGTGATGCGGGCAATCCTCGCTTAAGTATCTATCTATCTATCTATCTATCTATCTTAAGTGCACAGTTGAGGAGTCGTCCATATCCGTAATTATTCCCGGGAGCTGCTAATTGCCACATCCGATCCACGTCCCTGTGATAAATAGAAGCATAAGGCGGCTAGAGAGAAGGAAAGATGAAAAGAAAGAAACGGAGGCTGCAGGAGAAGGTGGTGGCAGGAAGCAGGGAGAGGAAAGCCGGTGCAAAAGAGAGAGAAGAACGAGCGAGCACAGGCTCGAGGGCAGCTGAGCAGTGAGCCTGGGTGTTTGGCTGGCACCCAAGGAGCAGTCAGTTGTGGTCGGTCCCGCTGAGCATTTTGTGAAGAGCAGGAGTGACCGGAAAGAGGATAGCTCGCTGCGTAAGGCCAAGAAGGCAGTGGGAGTCGGGACTTGGAATGTGAAAGCCCCAGCGTAAGCACCCTGGTTGCTGGGGAGCCCAAGTCATGGTCTGGTTAAGCCTACCGGAGCCAGGGATCAGCGAGGCGAACAGACCAACAGGAGAACGCAGAGAGAAGGTCTATTGCAGGTAGGGTGGCTCCCCTGGTGCATAGCCTGGACGGGAGAAGCAGGGGTGTCACCAGTAGAAAGGCACCGGGCTTTGTTTTAAAGGACAGCTTCCAGCCATTGTTTTAACCTCAGGTTTTAGAAGATTTTTTTTCAATTGGATTTTAACCTCCACGATTTCACCTTGTTTTTATTGGATTATTTATTTGAAGGTTTTGATGCACTGCACTATTTATTTGAACACTGTTTTGTTTTGTTGATTTTTAAATAAAAGCACTGCATTTTCTGCACCATCCCCTTGTTTAATTGTTTGTGCCTCACTGCCTAGCTCATCGGTGACATTACCGACAGTGTTGGGTTCCAAAGCTCCCAGAAGCAAGATGGGAGCATGGAGCGGAACCCGCATCGTCACACTGTCTCTCGCTCCTTTCAGTGCAGGCTCTCTCTCTTCTCTTATTTTCTGTTCTCCTTCATCTCTCTCTATGTTCCCCCTTCTCCTTCCACACAGACTCCTTTTAAACTTTCCTATGTAATTGGGTGTAGGTACGACATACTACTACTTCTGAAGCACAATTAGGGTACCCAACCAATCTGCTTGCCTTTGCACGTATATGCAGTGCGATCAGCCTAGCACCCCAATTAACCACAGAGTAAAGTTCTCTCACTCACACCCGCACCCTATGGGAGCCCCGCACACAATTAGTTATTTCAAACCCACTCTACACCACAGACCACTTATCACAACAACCCTTTCTATCTTGCCCGTTTGATTTTACTTTGCTAAATGGAGATGCTATCAGTCATACCATGCCATGAGTACCCTCTTAGCTTGTGTCTTAGAAATTTTAAAGCATCAAGAAAATGAAGAGGCTTTTATGCTTTTCACTTTGACCCATATGCTGTGGGTCCATCCCAGGTTGTGTCATACCAGAAATCCAAGCATCCTGAAGTGTGGTATATAATACCAATAGCCCCTTAATGCTTGCAGGCATGTAAACCTTGAATTATTTTTTGAAGTCTATAATGACTTGTATTGTATGTATTCTTGGTGAAGTTCAGACACATGCTGTTGTATTAACACTGCATTGTCAAATCTACCATCAGCTCTTATATAAAGTCTCATCTCTGTTGCTGATCAAGTTTGATTATTTGGCAGCATCACCGAAACGGTTATAATTTCTTAAGTAAATAATAAGCAAAATCTAGAACTAGAATCAAAACAGCAAGTGTCTGTGGTGTTTAACATCTGCACGGATATGTTTTTGCTTCCTGTCTTTAAATGTTTGTAATCTACATATTAGAAATTCCAGTACACAATTGAAGATGGGGTTATACAAGCTCAGACCAACTAAAAGAACAATTGTATTGAAGGACAAAGTAACAGTCAATAAGCAGCCACCAAACATGAGTCTCACCTGTCGCAGTGATTTTTCCACTTTAGAGAGTGAGGGCAGAGCCAAGGATCAAATGGTGGAAATTGAAAAAGGAAGACTGCAAGGTTAAGTTCAGGGAGAAGGTGAGACAGGCACTGGGTGGTAGTGAAGAATAACCAGAAAGTTGGGAAACTACAGCAGATGTAGTAAGGGTGACAGCAAGATGGGTGCTTGGCGTGACATCTCGACAGAGGAAGGAGGAAAAGGAAACCTGGTGGTGGAATGGGGAAGTACAGGAAAGTATACAGAGAAAGAGGATGCCAAAGAAGAAGTGGGATAGTCAGAGAGATGCAGAAATTAGACAAGAGTAGAAGGAGTTAAGGCGCAAGGTGAAGAGAGAGGTGGCGAAGGCTAAAGTAAAGGCTTATGAGTTGTATGAGAGGTTGGACACTAAGGAGGGAGAAAAGGACCTGCACCGATTGGCTAGACAGAGGGACCGAGCTGGGAAAGATGTGCAGCAGGTTAGGGTGATAAAGGATAAAGATGGAAACGTACTCACAAGCGAGAAGAGTGTGTTGAGCAGATGGAAAGAGGACTTTGAGAGGCTGATGAATGAAGACAAAGAGAGAGAGAATAGGTTAGATGATGTGGAGATAGTAAATCAGGAAGTGCAACGGATTAACAAGGAGGAAGTAAGGACAGCTATGAAGAGGATGAAGAATGGAAAAGCGGTTGGTCTAGATGACACACCTGTGAAAGCATGGAGGTGTTTAGGAGAGATGGCAGTGGAGTTTTTAACCAGATTGTTTAATGGAATCTTGGAAAGTGAGAGGATGCCTGAGGAGTGGAGAAGAAGTGTACTGGAGCCAGTATTTAAGAATAAGGGGGATGTGCAAGACAGTAGTAACTACATGGGGATAAAATTGATGAGCCACAGCATGAAGTTATGGGAAAGAGTAGTGGAAGCTAGGTTAAGAAGTGAGGTGATGATTAGTGAGCAGCAGTATGGTTTCATGCCAAGAAAGAGCACCACAGATGCAATGTTTGCTCTGAGGGTATTGATGGAGAAGTATAGAGAAGGCCAGGAGGAGTTGCATTGTGTCTTTGTAGACCTGGAGAAAGCATATGACAGGGTGCCTCGAGAGGAGTTGTGGTGTTGTACGAGGAAGTCGGAAGTGGCAGAGAAGTACGTAAGAGTTGTACAGGATATGTACGAGGGTAGTGTGACAGTGGTGAGGTCTGCGGTAGGAGTGGCGAATGTATTCAAGGTGGAGGTGGGATTACATCAGGGATCGGCTCTGAGCCCTTACTTATTTGTAATGGTGATGGGCAGGTTGACAGATAAGATTAGACAGGAGTCCCCGTGGACTATGATGTTTGCTGATGACATTGTGATCTGTAGCGATAGTAGGGAGCAGGTTGAGGAGACCCTGGAGAGGTGGAGATATGCTCTAGAGAGGAAAGGAATGACGGTCAGAAGGAACAAGACAGAATACATGTGTGTAAATGAGAGGGAGGTCAGTGGAATGGTGAGGATGCAAGGAGTAGAGTTGGCTAAGGTGGATGAGTTTAAATACTTGGGATCAACAGTACAGAGTAATGGGTACTGTGGAAGAGAGGTGAAAAAGAGAGTGCAGGCAGGGTGGAATGGATGAAGAAGAGTGTCAGGAGTAATTTGTGACAGACGAATATCAGCAAGTGTGAAAGGGAAGGTCTACAGGACGGTAGTGAGACCAGCTATGTTATATGGGTTGGAGACGGTGGCACTGACCAGAAAGCAGGAAACAGAGCTGGAGGTAGCAGAGTTAAAGATGCTAAGATTTGCACTGGGTATGACAAGGATGGATAGGATTAGAAATGAGTATATTAGAGGGTCAGCTCAAGTTGGACGGTTGGGAAACAAAGTCAGAGAGGCGAGATTGCGCTGGTTTGGATATGTGCAGAGGAGAGATGCTGAGTATATTGGGAGAAGGATGCTAAGAATAGAGCTGTCAGGTCAGAGGAAAAGAGGAAGGCCTAAGAAAAGGTTTATGGATGTGGTGAGAGAGGACATGCAGGTGATGGGTGTAACAGAACAAGATGCAGAGGACAGAAAGATATGGAAGAAGATGATCCACTGTGACGACCCCTAGCGGGAGCAGCCAAAAGAAGAAGAAGATTTAAATGACAAAACCATGTTTAAAAACTGCCACAGGCTTTAAGATCTATTTATAGAGCAAGATGGATCCAGGATTAATTCATGGGCCTGCTACTTTGTTGTCCGGTCTTTCTGGACCCTGTACAGTTAATATATCAGTCACTTTTAGACTTTCCACGTATACAAAACTGCCAATGGCCAGTAGTCATTTTGGTATATTATTTTAAAATTCTTGGGCAAACACATTAGAGTGTTTTCCTCAAAATACAAAATAAAGTCATAAAATCAATTTGTGATACATGCATCTTTAAACACACAACTAAAGCCAAGAACAAATTGCTTTTTTTTTTTTTAAACAAACTAAATAAAATTAAGTATCCCTAAGGTTTCTAAATATTAAATAAGAGCAAGGACTAAAAAATGAAAATTACTAACATTTCAGGAGCCTAGTCAAATCCTTGCCCTGCAATCTTAGATCTTCTCTGTAATTATCCACTTACATTCTCGTCTGTTCAGCAGAGGTTGCCACCAACTGCTTCAGCACGTTGCATCAGGAATAAGATGTGTCTTGTAAGCACCACACCCTACCACCACATCAGCACGTATCCATGACACACTTACATCTTCTAAAATAAAAAGGTGTCTTATTGATGCAGCACGCATATTACTTGAAAGTTGCCTGAACAGCATCAAGACTTGTACACACCTCAATGCGCTTCATTTCAAAGTGAAGTGGGCCTTGAGTGTGTGTGTGAAAGGAAAGGTCAAGCAAAACCTTACCACTACTTAATGGAAAATCCAATTTGTCAACTGCAGTGAATGACAAAATATTAATCAGAACAAATAGAGAATACAGTAAGAAAGATTTGAAAATATCCAAATACAAAATGCATGCACTCAAAAAAAGTATGCAAAGTTTCCATCCCAGTTTATACCTGAATGGCAATTACTTTGGTATTCAGTGGGGCAGACATAAAAACTGAAGATTGTTACACTTTTTATCACAGAGCTGGGTAACATGAAAATAATAAGGAACAGTATATTATCTTCAATGACCATAAAAAGCTGCAGAAATTGAATTACAGAAGTCCCCTTTAAGCCAGGATTTCCACAAAAAGCAAAACTTCATCATCGTCAAATTAATCTTTACTTGACCATATTAACTATCCCTATATCAGAAATTGTATTTGCCATGATAAACACAGAAGCTGTAGAACAGACTAAAGGCATTTTTGCACCTAGTTTGTTTCGGGTGTTTTTTTTCAATGTCTAGTGCGATTTCCCCAAAAGTCCGGTTTGTTTAGGTAGATGTGAACATGCTAATCAAATTCGGTTATGGACAAAAACAACCAGAATAAGAACCTTTGCAAAGTATGGTCTCTGTGCAGTACCAAGCAAACTCTAGAGTTTCTAGAGTTTCTAGAGTTAATTTTAAATCGCATATTCATCAGACCACTAGGACAGCATTTTTTCACTTAAGAAACATAGCAAAAGTTAGACCTCTTATATCATTGAAAGATGCTGAGAAGTTAGTTCACGCGTTTGTTTTCAGTCGACTAGATTACTGTAACGCTCTCCTCTCAGGACTACCCAAAAAAGACATAAATCGTTTGCAACTAGTGCAGAATGCAGCTGCTAGAATCCTAACTAGGAAAAGAAAATCCGAGCACATTTCTCCAGTTTTGATGTCACTACACTGGTTACCTGTGTCATTCAGGATTGACTTTAAAATTCTGCTTATGGTTTATAAAGCCTTAAATAATCTCGCCCCATCTTATATATCGGAATGTCTGACATCTTATATTCCAACTCGTAACCTTAGATCCTCAAATGAGTGTCTCCTTAGAATTCCAAGAGCAAAACTTAAAAGAAGTGGTGAGGCGGCCTTCTACTGTAATGCACCTAAAATCTGGAATAGCCTGCCAATAGGAATTCGCCAGGCTAATACAGTGGAGCATTTTAAAAAACTGCTAAAAACACATTACTTTAACATGGCTTTCTCATAACTTCACTTTAATTTAATCCTGACACTCTGTATATCCAATTCATTATAATAACTATTTATGGTGGCTCTAAAATCCGTACTAACCCCTACTCTCTCTTCTGTTTCTTTTTCCGGTTTCTTTGTGGTAGCGGCTTGCGCCACCACCATCTACTCAAAGCACCGTGATGTTCCAACATTGATGGATTAAAAGCCAGAAGTCTGCATGACCATCATCATCAAGTCCTTCCGTGAGAACCTTAAATACAAAGAGGACTATTTCATTTTTGTTAGGTAGAATGCCCAGAGGGGACTAGGCAGTCTCATGGCCTGGAACCCCTGCAGATTTTATTTTTTTCTCCAGCCGTCTGGAGTTTGTTTTTGTTTTTTCTGTCCTCCCTGGCCATCGGACCTTACTCTTATTCTATGTTAACTAATGTTGTCTTATTTTAATTTCTTACTTTGTCTTTTATTTTTCTTTTCTTCTTATGTAAAGCACTTTGAGCTACTTTTTTGTATGAAAATGTGCTATATAAATAAATGTTGTTGTTGTAGAGTGGTTCAAATGAGGTTTGCATGTGATCTTCAATGGGACCGATCTAACTATATGAAATACTGTGAATTACGGGTGAAATTGTGCATGCTGTGGTAGTCACACTAAACGTCTGCTGTGAGTTATTAGAGAATTTCATTTAAAGCAGAGTCAAGGGTTAACGTGTTGTGTTGTGGTGTGAAATATTGTATATACAGTGGTGTGAAAAACTATTTGCCCCCTTCCTGATTTCTTATTCTTTTGCATGTTTGTCACACAAAATGTTTCTGATCATCAAACACATTTAACCATTAGTCAAATATAACACAAGTAAACACAAAATGCAGTTTTTAAATGATGGTTTTTATTATTTAGGGAGAAAAAAAAATCCAAACCTACATGGCCCTGTGTGAAAAAGTAATTGCCCCCTTGTTAAAAAATAACCTAACTGTGGTGTATCACACCTGAGTTCAATTTCCGTAGCCACCCCCAGGCCTGATTACTGCCACACCTGTTTCAATCAAGAAATCACTTAAATAGGAGCTGCCTGACACAGAGAAGTAGACCAAAGCACCTCAAAAGCTAGACATCATGCCAAGATCCAAAGAAATTCAGGAACAAATGAGAACAGAAGTAATTGAGATCTATCAGTCTGGTAAAGGTTATAAAGCCATTTCTAAAGCTTTGGGACTCCAGCGAACCACAGTGAGAGCCATTATCCACAAATGGCAAAAACATGGAACAGTGGTGAACCTTCCCAGGAGTGGCCGGCCGACCAAAATTACCCCAAGAGCGCAGAGACGACTCATCCGAGAGGTCACAAAAGACCCCAGGACAACGTCTAAAGAACTGCAGGCCTCACTTGCCTCAATTAAGGTCAGTGTTCACGACTCCACCATAAGAAAGAGACTGGGCAAAAACGGCCTGCATGGCAGATGTCCAAGACGCAAACCACTGTTAAGCAAAAAGAACATTATGGCTCATCTCAATTTTGCTAAGAAACATCTCAATGATTGCCAAGACTTTTGGGAAAATACCTTGTGGACTGATGAGACAAAAGTTGAACTTTTTGGAAGGCAAATGTCCCGTTACATCTGGCGTAAAAGGAACACAGCATTTCAGAAAAAGAACATCATACCAACAGTAAAATATGGTGGTGGTAGTGCGATGGTCTGGGGTTGTTTTGCTGCTTCAGGACCTGGAAGGCTTGCTGTGATAGATGGAACCATGAATTCTACTGTCTACCAAAAAATCCTGAAGGAGAATGTCCGGCCATCTGTTCGTCAACTCAAGCTGAAGCGATCTTGGGTGCTGCAACAGGACAATGACCCAAAACACACCAGCAAATCCACCTCTGAATGGCTGAAGAAAAACAAAATGAAGACTTTGGAGTGGCCTAGTCAAAGTCCTGACCTGAATCCAATTGAGATGCTATGGCATGACCTTAAAAAGGCGGTTCATGCTAGAAAACCCTCAAATAAAGCTGAATTACAACAATTTTGCAAAGATGAGTTGGCCAAAATTCCTCCAGAGCGCTGTAAAAGACTCATTGCAAGTTATCGCAAACGCTTGATTGCAGTTATTGCTGCTAAGGGTGGCCCAACCAGTTATTAGGTTCAGGGGGCAATTACTTTTTCACACAGGGCCATGTAGGTTTGGATTTTTTTTTCTCCCTAAATAATAAAAACCACCATTTACAAACTGCATTTTGTGTTTACTTGTGTTATATTTGACTAATGGTTAAATGTGTTTGATGATCAGAAACATTTTGTGTGACAAACATGCAAAAGAATAAGAAATCAGGAAGGGGGCAAATAGATTTCACACCACTGTAAGTTGATATATGTTTTGTATGACTTTATTTGTAAATCAGACAAGGTAAATGTAATATTAGTGTTTCAGCATTTCATTGATTAGAACAGTACAGTAATCCCTCCTCCATCGCGGGGGTTGCGTTCCAGAGCCACCCGCGAAATAAGAAAATCCGCGAAGTAGAAACCATATGTTTATATGGTTATTTTTATATATTTTAAGCCCTTATAAACTCTCCCACACTATTATAAACATTTCACACACAATTATACAGCATAAACCCTTTGTATTCTCTTAGATATTAGGTAAGATTCGTTGAAATTATGTATGTAAACACAGTTTATATACAGTAAAACCTAAATATTTTAAAGATATCGAGCGTCTCCGATATCACATATGTTACAGCCATTACGACAGACAGGCCACCAGCAATAAATACGTACAATGCAAGAAAAATTGTATACAGTAAAATGTGTGTACAGTGACGCTAAACTATGTACATGTAATAAGTACTGTACGTAAATAATTAATTATGGTTACTCACCAACAATGACACGACGACTTGTCCGATAACGATGAGTTTAATTTTATTGCACAACAAAGGATAGCGTTACAGCTCTTCTAAAGGAGCCTCTTCAGGCGACTGTTTAGCACCGCCGTTGTTCTTCTTCCATCACTCTTTAATCCAAATCCCTAAAGCAGATTCCATCCAGACTACTGCCTTATCACGTCCACTTGCAACTCATTTTGCGCCCTGGTTAAAGGACACTGCGGCCGTAGATCTTATATGCTTTTCCTCCTTTTTAAATAAAAAGAATCGTGGACTCATTGATGCTGTAATGGTGTCCTGCAGCGGTGTAGCTGTTTCCTTCCTTAAACATATCCAAAACTTTTACCTTTTCTGCAATTATTTGCATCTTCTGTTGGCGCTTGGACACGGCTCCTGAAGCAGTAGCACGTTAATGCTGAATGAGTGAGATGAGACTTCCTGGTTAATGCAGCACTCCGTCGCTGAGCCAATCAGCAGCACACAGGAACTTAACCGCGTGCTCTGATTGGGTAGCTTCTCAGCCATCCGCCAATAGCATCCCTTGTTTGAAATCAAATGCGTCCCTTGTTTGAATTCAAATGGGCAAATCAACTGAGGAAGCACACGTACTGTAGACAGACATCCGCAAAGCAGTGAAAAATCCGCGATATATATTCACATATGCTTACATTTAAAATCCGCGATGGAGTGAAGCCGCGAAAGACGAAGCGCGATATAGCGAGGGATCACTGTAATGCTTTTATGTCTAACTAACCAAACCCCTGAGTGTTTATAACTGACTCAGAATACAAATTTTATTGCAGGGATGGCAGGAGTGGGGGTGACACAAACTGGTTTGACAACCCCCATAGAAAAGCCAAACTATCTAACTGGCAAGCTTCATCTCAACAAATGGTCTTGGGGCAGGTATGAAAAGGCAGCGTTTGCACCCATCAGAGGTATGGCTGTTTGGGACTGGTTTTGAGGCCATTCTGTACCACAATACCCTATTGGTGCAAGGATTTGGACAGACCTACCATGAGGATAACACAATGATCAGGAGCACAACTCGGCTCCATATTGAGAAAGGCATATGGCCTGTCCTGAAGAAAGCGGACTAGAAATGATGACTGAACTAGAGACATGTAAGTAGCTACAAATCTAAGTGCTGCCTGAATCTACACATCTAGCATTTATCAGGATGTATGGTTCCCAGTATTCACATGTACTTTGCTTACATGTGAAGCATGTAATATTATCAATAATACAACGTAAGTTAACTCCTGCTTGTCCTTTTACTGTATGCAATTACCTGAGGTTATAGATATAGAAGGAAACATGAGGAGAAGTTATAAATTACAATATATTTTAAACAGCGGTAAGTCTATGGGATTTGAGGCATTCTGATAAAGTCTACACAATAAAGGGATACAAAATGGGAAAGCAAAGTCAGATAGAACTCTACCAAGACAAAACAACATGGAGCATTAAAACAATAAAAAACTAAAAATAAATACACACAAAGTCAGAAGTGTGACAAAAATCACATAAAACAACTCACATAATTATTACCAGTCAATTAGGAAAGGATTCCAGCCATAAAAAATCATGCTGAAACCTATAAAATAATCAACCCCACATAGAAGTGCAAAAAGAAGAAGAGCAAGCCTATCACCTGATACAGGCCCCTCACATGTAGATGAAAATAAACATGAAATAAAAATTTCTGGGCGATTCCAACTCGTGAATACTAGTGAACATTTAAAACAATGAGGTGGAAGAAGCAACATGATAAAGGTTCCAGACAAGTGGCAGAAAATGAAATTTGTCTTACCTAGTTGAGATGGCTTTGAATAACTGAAGAACTGACAATATCCACTTCAAAATCTAAATACAAAAAGAAAAAAAATTAAGTATAAGTTGGTTCTATGCAGTAGTTTTTGAAACACACTGGCTTTGAATTTGCTGCCAGGCAGTTAGTGTTACTTGAAAGACACTCACCACAGACAACCAATGCTTGACAAAAAAATTGAAGAGGGAATGCTAATTTTTTGAAGTCCCACCACAATCTGTCCTCATAACTATAATGATTTGTACCTGCCATGCCTGTTTATTGATGCAAGATATCAAAAGGAGACCTTGTGATTGTTTCTCTATTATAAAAAAAAAATCCTGGAGAGAAACACTATAGGGTGTCAAGACGTGATCTTTACGTTAAGATCACGGAAGACAGTTAAAAGACCCGCAAGGACCTTAAACACGAGACATTGTGCCAAGAGATTAACCCAGGACTGTCTCGCGATGACGTAGAACATGAGATTCTAACAAGACACGCCCTACTTACAATCAATATCAAATAAGACAACGGGGCAGCGAAACATTCAGTCTTGTGAAGGATTTGAGCACATACAGATCCAGGGTCTCAGCGCATATAAAGCGTATAAGGACAATACGTTATAAATGAAACGTCGACTAAGCGAAGAAGAAAGCAGCATGGAGAAAAGAGACTTAAAAGCTTTGGAGAGAAAAAACAGCAAAAAAGAAAAAATAATCTAGGTGCAAATTCAGAAAATAAGGAAAGTAATTATCAGCCTGTAACAAGTGGAATTGAAACAAAGCACGTCCAATCGGGCTCAGAATTAAAAGACAGAGTAAAAGACAAAGTAGAACTTCATAAACACGTTCACAAACGTTGGTGCTATACACATGCAGCGCAGATTATGAAAGCAGTGGAATTCGAAAGGCTCAAAAAAAAAACCAACATATGCACGATACAAATGTGGAGAAAGTCAAAGATATGAAAGTAGGAAAATTATAAAGTACAAAAAAAAGAAAGTAAAGATTGAAGTAGTGCAAACAAACAGAAATTAGTATTCAAAAAGGGAAAATAATCACCATGGACCAGGTGTCATTGAAACAAAAGCAGGACAAAGTGAGGTCAGAAATAAAAGACAGAGTAGAAAACAAAGTAAAACATCATAAATTGGTTGCAAAAGAAAGGGGCCAAACACATGTAGAGCAGGTTAGAGATAATGAACACTGGAATTCAAAAGACTCAAAAAAAACATAGGCACGAAACACATACAGAGCAAGATACAGAATATGAAAGCAGAAAAAAACGACAGTGTCAAAGAAAGAAAGTAAACATCGCATTAGCGCAAAAAAAGAGAAATTATTACTCAGAAATAACTAAAAGGCGAATAAAGATCGAATATATGAACACAGATGATATGTCAGAAGTATGTAAATATTGTAAGGCTTTGAAGTTTAAGTTGGAGAATTTCAAAAACAGAGTTTACCTCACATGCATTTATTGGTTACTTTGCAAAAAAAAAAAAAATTAACTGCTGATGATGTAGATCGTTTTGTCTGTGCTGAAATTCCAAACAGAGAAACCTCTCCTGAATTATGGTACAAAGTCATTAAACACATGTCTCACTGACCTCATTTAAAAGATTCAGCATATTGGAACTTGAAAGATTCCAAAAATTGTTTTTACATAAGTTCTGAAATAAAAGTGAAACTAATGAAATAGCAACAATTCAAAGAAAAAAAAATTTTTAAAACCAAACACGGGGGTTGGCAAGCAAAGCAAGCAGGGGGCAAAGCCCCCTAGTTTTCATATAAATGAATACCAAGAACAGACATTTATTAATATACACCACAAGGAAAGCATCAGCACATTTGTACAAATTAATGTTGAAATCATCTATTATTTAGCAGACTGCATCAAGGCGAAGGAACAGTAAACAAGCCACCATCAAAGGGTTTATATGCAGAAAGCCTTTAAGACATCAGATTAACAACACATGATTTAACAAGTCAAACAATATTGGTTAAATGTTGAAAAGAAAAAACACCTGGAGATAAGTTTTTGAGATAAAAAAGTCAGCGAGCAATAAACTCTCTGTAAATATATAAGCCTAGAAAAAACCTTTACTTTCCAGCAGTGTTTGTTGTTCTACTTTATTGTATACTTGTCAGTAGAATAACTGCACTGTTTGAAATTTAGTACAAGTCAAAAAAAAAAAAATCAACAGTCCACCAGCTGCAACTGATGCAACTGCATACCATATGAGACATAAGACATTCTGGATGGCTTTATAGTTCCCCTTAATAAAACAATAAGCGTCTATATGTCTATCTATATGTTCATCTAGTTGCTATTTCTCTTTAATTCGAAAAGATGGTGCAACACAAATATTAACACTGCTTTTACAATCTCATACAAAATGGCATACAACAGTGACATACACACTGCATGGTGCACTGGAAACGTTAACATTAAAGTCTGCGTTGATTACTTAGACTTCAACTCGTCTTAGACAGGTAGAACAGCTAGTTGTAAATATAAAGATGTAAACATTTAAATTAAACAAAGGAAAAAAGTTCAAGTTTTTTTTTCCAAGCTGAAAAAGAAAAAAAACTAAAAGACAACATTTTGCCTGTATAGCTCTCATCAGGTGTACACGAACTCCACTTAAATTTACTTAATGTAATTGATTATAGAAGTAGTTTGTGGAGAAATGCACACCTTTAAACCAAAACCACTCTTCTTTGGAATTTTCCTGCTTGATTTTAGTGATACTCTTTCCTCATCCTGAAAAGTCCAATGATCTGCTAGTATTTATAAAATCAATGTTGAATGAAACCACTTTAAGGTGATCAATTTACTACATAAAACTGTTTATATTTGTACAATGTTTATTATGTACAGAAATGCATAGAAAAAAATATTTTTTTAAACATTCTTAAATGTTATGAATATAAACCATAACAATTACTCTACTCTATTCAAAGTATTTAATTTGTAGAGTTACATAAGAGGATTCGGTGCAACAAATTTTGACTTAACCAGAGTAGAAAATAAAAGCCACTACTGCTAAGTATAGTTCCAGAAAATTAGTTGAAAAGCTTACTTTGAAAGGTTACTCATTAAAAACTGGGTTTCTAATAATGCTGACACATTGTAATTACCACTGTAGACTCAGACACTCAACAGCAGCAAATGGTTTAAGAATCACTGTCTGGTTTTCTCCAATTTGGCCTTGTTGCCTGATCAGATTAATTTCCTCCACTCTACATGTCATGGTGCATTGCGTCAATGGCCACCGCTTCTACCCTCCACTTCTTCAGCCTCACCCACTCCAGAATGATCATGTTATACTATTACTGTATACCACCTTGGCATTCTTCCCATTTTAATTTAAAAACCTAAAGGTTGCATAAATTTTAGCTTCCATAATAACAATTCACTTATCATCTTATTACCTGATTGAGTGACTGTGTACAAATTAACCATTTAATATTGGTCTTTTCTAATGTTGCTTCATGTGCCTCTCCTATTGATGGGATTGTCCCACACTTTGCCTATCTGTGAGGATAGGCAGCTGTATCTGAGAGGTTTCCTTTAGTGGGTAGAATGGGCATCAACAGCTAATCATAATAACTAGTTTTTTCTGAATGCTGATCTACAACAACTGTTGACCTCACATAACTGAACATGGAGAATCATTGCTGACAATCTGACTATTTCAGTACTTCAATGAATGTTTCAAACTTTTCTTTCTTGGCTCTCTACAAAAGTTGGCAAGGGTGTATGTGACCTGAATAAAATGTAGTTCTATATGTGTCATGTATTTGTCATGCATCCATTGTAGTGAAAAATCAAAACAACAACAACAACATTTATTTATATAGCACATTTTCATACAAATGATGTAGCTCAAAGTTTTTTACAGGATGAAGAAAGAGGAAAAAGACAAAAATTAAAATAAAATTAGGCAATACTAATTAACATAGAATCAAAGTAAGGTCCGATGGCCATAAAAAGGAAAAAAATAAAGGAATTTCTGAGTCATTAAAAAAGTAAACAATCCAAATGACAATTCAAAAATCAGTGATAAAAGCACTGGGAGAGGAGTCAAGAGAGTCTCCCCTGTTAGAAGAGGAGAAAGGAGTGTGTTTTAGTTGGGGACCATTAAATGGAAGAAACCTGTGAAAGTTATTTGTAAATAAAACGAGTATGTTTGCGCAGAAATTGTGTTGGTAAAGTGGTGTCAAGGTTTTGGGGGTTGTGAGATGACCCCTACAGGCCACAACTGACATAGTCTGCTGGATACCTGGTTAGGTGTGTGGCAGGAACCTATAGTAAAAAGATTTATTGTGGCAGAAACACCAAAGGGACACAATCGATGGCAATTACTGCAAGGCTTGCCTGATGTCTGCATAAATTGGAAAAATGCAACCAAAGGGGAGTCAGAGACAAGACCGGAAAAGGGCAATTCTCATCTAGGATCAGTGAAGGAGTAAAGACTACAGCAGAACGAAGGAAAAGGAAAGTATGTGTGTGAGCTGAACAACTGGAAAAGATGCCTCTGGAAAGGCACTTTGTTAAATAAAATCATTAATTGTGAACCTGTGACTTGTCCATTCAATTGTGTCTGGGGTTTGAGGCTCGGTATTGACTTCAAAAGGCCACACTTGTTTAATGACAGCAAAGAGCACATTCTCTCTGAAATATAAATCTGATTTGAACACTGATCAAAATCAGCAGACACATCATGAAAAGACATAAAAACGTAAACTTAACAACATGCAGAGGAACTTTTTTTGCTGTTTTTGTAAGCATTCACTAAATCAAATTCTTCTACCAGCATGCATTTGTGCTGGCATGCATTTGTCTTGTGCGCATTTGTCACTGTGAACTTTTGTCAACACACATGCGCTGAATCTCAATCTTCTTAGCTGAGTTCAAGTGTTAAGCACCTGACGCGAAGTTCTCAACAGCATAAGACTCCCGCTCTTTATAACCTATTCAATGGCGGACTTAAAATTGAGTCAAATCACAATCTTAGGTCATAAGCCAACCAGGAATAGTTGAAAACATCTTTCAGTAGTGCATACAGACAGACACTTCTATTAGCATTTGACAAAATTATGACACGTCCACCTACTATCAAGCCCACTTAATCTAAGGGTCTGTGGAGACAGTTAGAAAATCAAAATACAACACAAGACTACAAATAAATAAATATACCTACAGAGCTCATCTTCCACAAGATTCTTTAAGTAGCTCCTCCAAGTGCAATGCCTCAGTCTTAAACCATGTAATTGAGGCCTTTGTACCAAGCTTAGGCACAGGGATCTTAGATCCACAGATCTCTGTAAACGGATACTTGCAACACAACAACATAGTTTTAAAAAAGCCTACTTTAATTAGTTTAAGAGAAGTACTAATTTGGAAGCAAAACATAAAATTTGTGCAAAAATAAAATGATTGTGTCATGGTTACATCAGCAGGGTGTTTTAGGTAAAAAGATGGCAAACACTGTCCTAGAGTTACTGCAAGTCCTGAATCTTTTTAGAGCTTAGCTTTATATAAAAAAAGAGTCACTCATTCATATCTGATTTCAGGGTTGCACCCTGTACTTTAAGACTTCAGTAGCATACATAGCTCATCAAGAGTGGGTGGAAAGAAAGACTGCTGCAGTCTAATCAAAATGAACAATGGGTGCTTTGCTGATGTAAAGTGTGTGAACTGTGTGCTGATATCATCTTTGATGGTGCTGCATACTGCTTGTGTGTGAAACATGATTAAAAGAGCATGTGCTCCAAACACTTCACATTTGACCACTAAGGGCAACTGTCCAAGAACAAGGGCACATTACAAGTGAAGAGTGTGTGTGCACACATTTTGGTAGCATGTGCAGGTGAAGTGACAGTGGTGGCAGGCATAGTTCAGCCCAACAATAAGACAGCTAAGTATCAGTTAATAGTATATAAGCGCATACTCTTTTCAGTCTGGAGTGAAGTAAAAGAATATTAGTTAACTCAGGTACATGACACATAAGCTGACGAGTACCAGAAGACGGCAGGGGTAAAGAACACATTTTAAAAAGGAGAGTATTAAAGCAGTAATTGTATTGTGTTAGGTTAGAAAGAAATGAAGTGGCAAAGATATAGCTTCTTAGGAAAACAGGCAAATGTAAGGGTAGATCTAGTAAGACAAAAAAAAACAAAAAAAAAAAACACATTCAGCAGACAGTTTAAAGTCCACCAGTAGTAGAGGGAAGAAAACGTGCAGAAGGGGTAGTCAGGTTTCAATATTATGAAAGAATTCTATGAGGAAGCAACAAAAGCACATGATAGGAGATGTGCCTATGATATTAATTAACTTGATTTTTAGAAGGCTTTTGATAAGGTACCACATGAAAGGTTATTGACCAAACAAGATGAGGTGGGATTTTACAACAATGCGTGTAAGGTGGGTACAAAATTGTCTCAAACACAGAGCCCACAAATTTTCATATTTTGTAGGATATAATGGAATATAAATAGCAAGAAATCATCGTCCATAATTCACTCTGTTAAAATGGCAAATGAACACCAGATTCGGGGCAAAATTAAAAAAAAAAACTCTTCCCAATTACAACAGAGTACTAGAGTACTAGGGCGTCATGAAAATGGAAATCTATTATTAGGCAGTCTGTAGCAATTCAGTCAGATATATCTGGCAACCAAAAATCAGGCCGGGACATAAGAGTTAACTGAGAGCAGAGTGAGATACTCCTAAAGTGTCTGTCCAGAACCTCCATGCAGAAACAATACTTGCATCCATACTAGACTACATGTAGTAGAGCTTCCAAAGGAAGGACATAGCTGCTGGCAATGGTCCATAACAATGGCTCCTGATACCTGATAATGACCTATGAGACACACACCATCACGAGCAAGAAAGTCTAACCGATCTCTGAAGACTTGCTCTCTGCGCAGTGTGCTTCAGGCAAAGTCCGCTAGTAGAACAATGGCAGCCATAGCTCTTTACATTTCAAATATTTCTGTATACTTATGGTATAAAGTAACAGCATACTACTGTAATTAGTGTTTAATGACGCAAGACCGCCAAGGGGAGAATCACCTTTTTCGAAATAATGATGCAGAAACAGTGGGTATGTCATACAAGTCAACAGTAATGTCACTGTAATGCATTGTAGCGAATGCATACATTTTTATTTAAACACAATAATCAGTCCAGTCCTATTGTTTTTACTTAATAGACTTCCTACATTGTACTTCTGCAAGTTTATTAGCCTTTAAGTTTTTGATACTCCACACTGGAAAATCTAATTAATTACTTTGCTTTCTTTTGTCTTTACAGTAATCCCTCCTCCATCGCGGGGGTTGCGTTCCAGAGCCACCCGCGAAATAGGAAAATCCGCGAAGTAGAAACCATATGTTTATATGGTCATTTTTAGAATGTCATGCTTGGGTCACAGATTTGCGCAGAAACACAGGAGGTTGTAGAGAGACAGGAACATTATTCAAACACTGCAAACAAACATTTGTCTCTTTTTCAAAAGTTTAAACTGTGCTCCATGACAAGACAGAGATGACAGTTCTGTCTCACAATTAAAAGAATGCAAACATATCTTCCTTTTCAAAGGAGTGCAAAGCAAGCAGTCAAAAAAAAAATCAATAGGGCTTTTAAGTATGCGAAGCACCGCCGGTACAAAGCTGTTGAAGGCGGCAGCTCACACCCCCTCTGTCAGGATCAGGAAGAGAGAGAGAGAGAGAGAGAGAGAGAGATAGAGAGACACAGATAAAAAAAATCAATACGTGCCCTTTGAGCTTTTAAGTATTCGAAGCTCCGTGCAGCATGTCCTTCAGGAAGCAGCTGCACACAGCCCCCCTGCTCACACCCCCCTACGTCAGCGCAAGAGAGAGAGAGAGAGAGAGAAAGTAAGCTGGATAGCTTCTCAGCCATCTGCCAATAGAGTCCCTTGTATGAAATCAACTGGGCAAACCAACTGAGGAAGCATGTACCAGAAATTAAAAGACCTATTGTCCGCAGAAACCCGCGAAGCAGCGAAAAATCCGCGATATATATTTAAATATGCTTACATATAAAATCCGCGATGGAGTGAAGCCGCGAAAGGCGAAGCGCGATATAGCGAGGGATCACTGTATATATATATATATATATATATATATATATATATATATATATAAATAAATATTATATATATCCATCCATCCATCCATCCATTTTCCAACCCGCTGAATCCGAACACAGGGTCACGGGAGTCTGCTGGAGCCAATCCCAGCCAACACAGGGCACAAGGCAGGAAACAATCCTGGGCAGGGTGCCAACCCACCGCAGTATATATTATATATATATATTATATATATATATATATTATATATATGTATATATATATATATATGTATATATATATTATATATATATATATATATATATATATATCATATACCATCATGTGCGAGTCTCCCATTTAGGGCAGTGAGCAAGTAGCAGTCGACTGTATGCGTTTCTTCGTGCACACATTCACCAGTCTGCATATGTAGAACTTTTTCAGGTCAGATTCATGTTTTAAATACCGGTTTTCACATACAATCAAATCCATGGAATTTAAAAATCACATCTGTTTATATAATCATTTTATAAATGATTCCCCAGGAATTTAAACAATTCTATCCCACTGTCAGTGAAATCTATTTATAAGACTTTCTGTATAATTGTGTGCATAATTGGGGGAATTTGACGACAAGCCTCCCGAGTCAGAAGCTACTTCAGCTACTTTCACAACTGGCCAGCCAATCCACACTCCACAGGCTACACACACCTTCTTTCTCCATCCCCATCAGAGTTCAAGCAGAGTTTTACAAACAGGTCCCTGGAAGATTGCTGGTTATTGGATTGGCAACACTTCTTAACATTTTTATTTTGTTCATTGTCATACTATCAGGCACAACTTTATTACTGATACTTTAAAAAGATGGGCTCCATACCTCCCACTTGCTAAGCTAGGCCATTTGCCAGAGGTTGCTAGCTTTAGAATTCCACATCACATCCGGATACTGCACTATTGTGTAACAAGTATGGAACATACACATATACATAAGAACTTGAATTGAATTTGAAATTAGGTTTAGGGAGTATTACACCCGGCTCGACTGTTAAGAGTTTGGCTTTTATTCTTTATTCGGAGCTCAAATGTGTCAGATAAATTAAATTGTCAAAAGCAGTTTTTATCATCTCAAATTAATATCTAAGCTCAAATCTTTTCTCTCTTTTAGGGACCTAGAGATGGTCATTCATGCCTTTATTCTCCTCCTGACTGGATTATTACAACACCTTTTACTTGGGTGTGGTGTCTCATCTACAATTACTGCAGAATGCAGCTACTAGGACACTCACTGGTACAAAGGAGAGGTCCTGCATTTCGCCAATTTCAGCCACACTCCATTGGCTCCCAGCGAGGTACAGAATTAAATTTAAGGTTTTGCTCTTGGCTCTACTCTACAACGCTGTGCAAGGTCTGGCTTCCAGTTACTTCATGGAGCTACTTTGTCCAGCATCTTCCTCAAGGTCTTTAAGGTCTTCAGAGCAATCACTTCTGACTTCTCCCCGTTCTCATTTGAAATCAAAGTGAGACAGTGCCTTTTCAGTAGCTGCCCTGCTGCTTTGGAGCAGCCCACCTTAGTTTAATATGACAGCCACTTCTGTTAAGGCCCACTTCAAGGCCTATTTGTTTCAAAGGCTTTTCTAGGTTCATGAGCATTTCTTTTTATAATGAAATGCGTTTTATATTGCTTTACTTTTCTTTTCTGCTTTTTTAATTTAATATATTCTATTATGCTTTTACGGCACTTTTGTTTAACTTTGGTTATTTAAGGTGCTATAGACATAAACTGACATTGACATATACTGTATAAAAAATGTTAGTGTGTATACATATACATACACTCCCCACATCCATTAAACATAAGTATAAAATGCTGTGAATTTTAATTGTTCTTTTCTTGTGTGTCAATTTGCTGGAAGACTTGCAAAAAATGCAATCTGTTGAATTTTCAGCTGTCAGTGCCAATCCAGTGGCCAAATAAGAGCTGTCTACACAACAGGTGAATGGGCGTTAGAGCAGAAAGAGTCCGTTTGCTGTACGTGGATGTCACCCAAATCTCTTTAAAAATGCATGCCAAATGCAACCCTTAAATGTGATTTCTAAGAAAAGTTTTTCAGTGTGCTTCAAACATTTTTATCATTAGATTCTTCTGACTCTAGAACATTTCACATTCTTTTCAGTTATACAGTACCATCTACAACATAAAAACTCCGGTTCATGAAGCCAATTCATAATTGGTTACAAAGGCCCTCAATTATTAGAGCACATGTAATGTCCTTTTTTTGGCAACATTTATTTATGGCTATGATTCAAGAATGAGTAATATCTGTCTGATTTGTCAGCTTCAGTCTCATTTACTGAAAAAAAAATCCAATTTACATGGGTGGGGGGAAACACTCTGAGCACTGCAGCTGTCGTTCAAGGAGAAACAATGTGGCATTTTAGAGGCAGCTGGAGACTAATGTGTCAGGTTTCCTAGGAAAAGTTCTTCTTTTTTTTGGCTTTTTTTTAAGTTGACAAAAATATGTTTGGACTAGTACCATCTGCTACTGTATATCCATAGAAAGACTTCGACCTTAACTGCAGAGAATTACAAAGAAAATTAAAACTAAATGACTCACAAAACAACTACATTAGGAGGGATGCTTCTAATGGCTCATCAGCAAATGTTATGTTAATTAAGAAACCTGTTCTGTGTTCTTAAAAGGAATGTTTCAAGATCTCATGTGGAATCATTTTATTCAAAGAATAAACAGCAAAATGGAGGGCACACTGACCCAGTAAACACCAATGCCTCATCATGGTAGCTGGAGTCCAGTTTCATTCTTTGCTGGACTTTGTTTAATGCCCTGAAAATGTAAAAAGCAAGACTGAAATAGGTTTCTGATTGAACTAACCATTTGACAAAACTGGAAGGAGGGCATCATAGTTTCTGTGTGGACAGTACATAATTAAAAGAACTATACAAAGTATTAACTAATCAGTGAATGTTATTATTACAAGGTAAAACAATGTCAACACGACAAAATACAATGAACACATTACATGTAAAGTGTATTAACTACAACAGCTTCCTACAGAACACCATTAATGTCTCAAAATTGTTACTGTCTTGCAAAGTTTTTCAATTCAAAGCCACAGATTAATGGTCATCAAGGCTTGCCTCATACTGAGGGCCTAGGCACCCGATATCCCCCAATGGTGGCCTACTCACATTCCTAAAGAATCAATTCTGCGACTTTAGGTAATAATCTTTGCCAATCATAGGAAGTGAATAAATCACACTTAGATCAGTTTTTCTCTCGCATTTGAATTATTTTCTCAAATTCTCTGCTATACCCCTCCAATTTTAACTGTACTGTCACTCTCTTAAGCTTGCTTTCACCTTTGCAATCGATTCCAAGTTTGTTCCTCATGTACTGAAAAATCTTACATTGTGCTTGTGGAATGATAAAAAATTTGAATCAATATCTTTTTTTTTTTTTTAATTTTTATTAATTTTATTGTAATCATTCCATACAATTAGATCAATTTATAACAAAAAAAAAAAGAAAAACTGAAAACAAATCAAACCCCACCCCTGAGAAGAAGAGCTTAGCCAAAGGAGAATTGCTTAGGGCTTTTTAATAAGGCAACAATAAACAAAAAGAAGGTCGAAATATATATAGGTATATAAAAAAAGGAGAAGGAAAAAAAATGCGGTAATAGTTATTTCTCTTAGTCTACAATTATATTGATTAGATCCTGCCAGGTTTTTAAAAAGTTCTGTACAGATCCTCTAACAGAGAATTTGATTTTTTCCAATTTCAAATAATATAAAACATCAGTTTCCCACTGACTTATCAGAGGAGAGTTAGGATTCTTCCAATTTAACAAAATAAGTCTGTGTGCCAAAAGTGTAGTGAATGCAATCACCATTTGCTTGTCCTTCTCCACTTCAAGTCCGTCTGGAAGAACACCGAACACAGCTGTTAATGGGTTAGGAGGGATTGTGACCCCAAGGCTGTCTGAAAAGCACTTAAAAATTTTGGTCTAGAATGATGTTAATTTGGTGCAGGCCCAAAACATGTGACCCAGTGAGGCAGGAGCTTGGTTGCAGTGTTCGCAGGTTGGATCTTGCCCTGGAAACATTTTGGACAGTTTTAAGCGAGACAGATGAGCTCGATATATAATTTTTAGTTGAATAATTCTATGCTTTGCGCATATGGAGCTCTAGTGAATTCTCTGCTTTGCTACCTTCCATTCCTTTTCTGATATATTGATTAAGAGATCTTCTTCCCAATGAATCAATATCTTAAATAGTAATTGAACAAAAAGTCTTGGGCTGAGGGCCTTTTGACCTAGTCAAAGGGAGGGGAAGAAGATTTCGTGACTACGCCTTAGTGCAACGAATATTTTGGTACTTGGATAAACAAGTCTAAATCACCTTGATGAGTACTATCTGTGTGCGTTTGGGTGGATGGAAAATATGTTATGCAAACCAGCTGATGCTAAGAAACTGTATATTATATTATATTATATATATATATATATATATATATATATATATATATATATATATATATATATATATATATATATATATATATATATATATATATATATATATATATATATATCTGCAAGGATAAGAGTTCTTTGTGTTAACCATATGAATGCATTAAGATTGTTAAGGTATGTGATGTGGGGAAGATAAAAGGTTATTAAGCATTAGAGCCTAGGTGTAGAAAATAACCGTAAGATAAATAAAAGAAATAAATGAAGGGTGGGTCAGCTCTTAGGAAATTACTCCCTGTCTTAGTTAGAGAAGAAGAAGTTACTCCACCAGTAAGGAAGGGCTGCTTGTGAAGCTGCAAATATAAGATAAGCTTTGCGATAATTGTGTACGTGACCGAAAGAATATAAAAACCTGCTGAAAAAGAGGAACGGGGCTGTGACGTGATACTGTCAGTGACAACCTGACAGGCTCTGCACAGACTCTCTGCTCACCAAGAAAGAAAGAAATAAAAAAAAGATTTCTGTTTGTTTGAATCGGTGTCTGCCTGCTGTCGTCTCGAACCTTCGTCCACATGCTCCATTTTGTCGGCTGACTTGATAGTGAGCCCTGTGACCAGGGTTGCCATATGAGTGGTTTTTCATGCCAAGTTAGGCCGTTTTTGAAAGTGTTGTGTGGGCAGAAATTTTGATTTGGCAGTATGCAGGTCTTTCTGCTATTTTTAAAGGTTACATGTGGCTGCCTAAATAGCAGAAAGCCAAGGGGGAAGACATTGATAGAGGTAAAACTCCAAGGAAGAATATACAGACAATTACCCAAAACTCCAGGAGGAAATATACCAACATCGATAGCGGTAAAACTTCAAGGGGGAAAGAAGTCAACAGCAGCAAAACTCTAAGGGGAACCAAACCAAGACATCTACAGCCCCCAAAACTCCCCTTGGCTGCAGATGATGTCATTCATTGGGCTAGTCCACAGAGCCACTAGGTGGACTTTTAGCTGTCATTGAGCTGGAAATATTACCAGGACCTAGCAACCCTGACTGTGACAGACATTAAAAGATCAATCAATGAGACATGTACATCCATAAACTGTTTACCACTGCTTTTTTTCCTGTTTTCAATGCATTTGTACCTCATAATAGATATAAGGATAATACTTTATTTGTCCCAAGGTAACAATTTAGCTTTTTTGCAGAAGCTCAATAAATATCATAAGAAACAACCACCACTCCCCTCAAATATACCGCAGAATTACTAAAAGATAAATATAGGAGTCTCAGTGGGGCACTATAAAGTCATACTGCCCTTGTATAAAGGAGCCAAGTAGCATTTCTTGACACACATTTACTGAATACTTTGTTGGCTGAAAGTCCTTAGTGGGTCAGAGTGAGGATGTGCAGCATTGTTCATAATGGCCATCAATTCTGTCTTCATAACCTCCTTTGCTACCACCTCCAGGAGGTTGAGAGTGGGTCCCATAGTTGAGCCTGCCTTCTTTATCAGCTTGCTGATTTGGTGGGCCTATCTTAATGTGAGGTTATCAGCCCAGCACACCACAATGTGGAAATCTGCACTAGTCATCACAGAGTTACAAAACATGAAAAGGGACAGCACTACCACACGCTCTAGCCCTGTCTCATACAGTTCCACTGTGTTACTAGACCAATACAGTCAGTCACTGATGTGGACCCCAAAGTACTTGTAGCAGACCACCACCTTCACATCCACAACCACTACTTGCATAGTGATCGGGCATTGAGGCTCTAGATTTAGTGAGAAACAATGACCACATTAATCACCTAGAGAGGGACAAAAATCAGGTTCAAAAAGATTGTATTGGATTATTGTTCTGAGGAATCATGCAAGTAAGAATTTCATAGTACTATGTACACATTACAATGTCACCTAGAGAGGGACAAAAATCAGGTTCAAAAAGATTGTATTGGATTATTGTTCTGAGGAATCATGCAAGTAAGAATTTCATAGTACTATGTACACATTACAATGAACTTAACAGCTTAGCTTACACTGTTCTCAAATGACAACCTCTTAAGTCGATGTCACATAAGGTGACATTTCTAGAGATTTTCAGTTGCAGCTTTCATGTACATAATTTTAGCCAGTCAGGGGCAGCCAATAATATGGCCCAGTGAAGCCAAACGCCTGTTGTAATATTTCTAAAGAATGAGACCAAATAGTCTGTGACTGGCTAGGATAAAATCAAACCGGTTTGTTGTTCTCTTTAGTCAGATGGGTAGGCTATATATGAAAGAGAAATTGTTAAGGTAATGACTTGAGGAACATGACAAAGATCAAGATATTGACCTGGCCTCCAAATTCCCAAAATCTCAATCCAACCAAGCATCTGTGGGATGCTGGAAAAACAAGTCCGATCCATGGAGGCCCCACCTCTTTAAATCATCTATTGGTAACATCTTTGTGCCAGATACCACAGGACAACTTCAGGGGTCTTGTGGAGTCCATGCCTCAATGGGTCAGAGCTGTTTTGGTGGCACAAGGGAGACCTACACAATATTAGGCAGCTTGTTTTAATGTAGTGGCTGATCGGTGTATACAGTACATGACCAAAAAAACGATATATATGTATAGGTATTAAAAGAAAAGGCTCCTTACATAACCACACAGCATTCAGACTGAAATAAGGCAAAACCGTTTTATGAAATGAATTTACCAAGCCACCAAGTTTTGAGTATGACAATTCAAATCTAATGGGGACGAGGAGAGAAATTATTCTCTATGTGTTTAGTCTGCTACACTTTGGCAGTTTACGAGTTTAAACATGACTAATCAAAATCATAGCTTATAATTTCACAAGAAGGAAGAACTAAAAAAAACAACAGAGGGAAAAAATTGCTAAGATGCCAGACCAGGAAAGAGCATAATGACAAGGGGCAAAGGGCACAGAATTCAAAAGGAATTTAATAGGAACTGAATGAAAATGGGTGTGGCTTTATGATAAACAATGGGTGTGGTTTTCAACTTCTGCTTTTCCCTTTGATGAAACCTAGGGCAGCTTAAATGTTATTTCATTTTCCAATGGCTCGCAATCACCCTAAATGTGCCACTCAAACTTATATTTGATCACTCTAATTTGGAATTCATACTACAGTGAACATCAAATCTGAGCACAAAATAAAAGAGCATCTCCCTCCAAGAATCTAAGATGTTGCACTCACTTGCTGGTGAAACTTATTCCATAAACTTGTAGAAAGGCTAACCGATATGCCTCTGAAGCGAGTGTAACCTCAGAAGCAACTTTAAGCAAAGATTCTGTAGATTTTACATCTCTTCAATCAATCTAATGATAGCAAACCTGTTTCAGAATGCTCGTGTTATGCTTCAGAAACTAGTTTTTGTTCATCAGTTGCATGCATGAATTTTTCAATTGGGATTAGTTAATAATTACAAAAATCTTAGGGGAATGGCCAACAAACTGTGCCAATTATTTCTTATTTCCATTTTTTGGGGGAGCATTTGAAAATTGCCTACTAATAACACCTTAAGAATGGAATGGTATTCTGAAAGATAGAATAAATAAGAAATTGAAAGATTATTATACTCTTGGTGGGCTTAGGCTATATCATACCCACATTCTTACTGTACACAGGCTCCAAAATGAACACCTAACACCTAGGCAGAGTGACAGGAACTTATCAGTTAACACTAGAATTACCAAAGCCTATGAAAAAAACTCATAATCTCGGCCCTCCTCAAATCTGTTTGCACTCCTTCAGCATCTTTTGTCTTGTAAATGTGTCGATCAACACAAGCAAGCAGCCTGCTATCCCATCCCCCCATCAATACAGAAAGAGCAGAAAGTTCTCTCAGCTCAAGTCTGTTTGTAAGATGCCAGGAGTTGTATAGGGTAAATAATATATCGTTATTTGGAATACATGAATTTCATGTGTGTTCCGTGTCTACAACAATTTCTGTAAACACATTGTTAAAACAAACTTTTTTAATGTTTTAGTAATAATTAACAAAATGAAGACAAAAGGTACAAGTGTAACGAAACAAGTGCACTTTTATTCAAGAATATAAGTGCAGAAAAAGAACTTGTGTTAGGGTGCGACATTGACATGTCCATAATACAACCGCTTTGGTGGCGCAGCAGCAAGAACTGCTGACTTGGAAAATCAAGATGTTTGTGGTTCGATAGCAGATGCCTCCATTTTGAGTAGGGAGCTGCTCTTATTCTTACTATCTATATAAATAAAAATGTAAATGTTCGTTTGTTCAAAAGTTTAAATCTCCGAAAGTTCTTCACCGATTGCTTTGAAATTTTGACACAACGTTGCATTCGAATACGCGTGTGTTTTTATATACAGTAATCCCTCGCTATATCACGCTTCGACTTTTGCAGCTTCACTCTATCACGGATTTTATATGTATGCATATTGAAATATATATCGCGGATTTTTTGCTGGTTCGCGGATTTCTTTGGACAATGGGTCTTTTAATTTCTGGTACATGCTTCCTCAGTTGGTTTGCCCAGTTGATTTCATACAAGGGACGCTACTGGCAGATGGCTGAGAAGCTACCCAACCAGAGCGCGTATTACGTATTAAATAAAATTCCTCAAATATATTGTGAGCACGAGGGCTGTTTGCACCCCTAGAGGATACAGCCGCTCCTCAATATACACTGAAAGATTAACTTCACATTGCTCTCTTTCTTGCTGGGCTTACATATGGCTGATTTGTCAAGCGATATGCTTCCTGCACGGTGCTTCGCATACTTAAAAGACCAAACAGCACGTATTGATTTTTGATTGTTTGCTTGCTCGCTCTGACATTCTCTACTCCTGACGGAGGGGGTGTGAGCAGGGGGGCTGTTTGCACCCCTAAACGATACGGACGCTCGTCTAAAAATGCTGAAAGATTACCTTCACGTTGCTCCATTCTGTGCAGCTGCTTTATCAAGCGACATGCTTCCTGCACGGTGCTTCGCATATTTAAAAGCTCGAAGGGCACGTATTGATTTTTGATTGTTTGTTTGTTTTTCTCTGTCTCTCTCTCTCTCTCTGACATTCTCTGCTCCTAACGGAGGGGGTGTGAGCAGAGGGGCTGTTCGCACACTGACCTAGAGGATACGGACGCTCCTCTAAAAAATGCTGAAAGACTACCTTTACATTGTACCGGCGGTGCTTCACATACTTAAAAGCCAAACAGCCCTATTGATTTTTGTTTGTTTTTCTCTCTCTCTCTCTCTCTCTCTCTCTGACATTCTCTGCTCCTGACACACACTCCTTTGAAGAGGAAGATATGTTTGCATTCTTTTAATTGTGAGATGGAACCGTCATCTCTGTCTTGTCATGGAGCACAGTTTAAACTTTTGAAAGAGAGACAAATGTTTGTTTGCAGTGTTTGAATAAAGTTCCTGTCTCTCTACAACCTCCTGTGTTTCTGTGCAAATCTGTGACCCAAGCATGACAATATAAAAATAACCATATAAACATATGGTTTCTACTTCGCGGATTTTCACCTTTCATGGGGGGTTCTAGAACGCAACCCCCACGATCGAGGAGGGATTACTGTACCTATATTATATAGAGGTCACACCTGTGACAGGTAAAAACATGCTTTTTTTGAAAAACAGCGCCATCTGTTGGACGTAAAAGCAACACACGCTATACTAAATATTTTACGATTCCATTTCAATGTTTCTGATTTATGATCCATTTACAATTTCCAAATTTCCAATTTTACGATTCCATTTCAATGTTTCCGATTACATTGTTAAGCGCACATAAACGTGGAATACTGTAACTCCGTTAAATCAATCAAATACATTTGTAAGTATGTGAATAAAGGCAGCGACATGGCAGTTTTTGGCATGCAACCAGAAAGAAGTGATAGGAACATAGGTGACATATCACATTCACTTACAAGTACATCTAGAAAATGGACAACGCATTTATTTCACAGCTGCAAATGTGCAACACATAGCCCTGAATCCACCGGCTACAACGTTAACTGCTTTCTTCACGTTATGTCAAAATGACGCATTTGCGAAAACACTGCTGTATTCGGAAGTGCCTACGTATTACACATGGAATGCGAATAGAAAATCATTTGAACAACGCAAACGAAGAGAGCGAGTCGACGGACAACCTGCCATATTCAAAGAAACTACGATAGGCAGACTGTACACCGTGCATCCCAGTCAAGATGAATGCTTCTTTCTTCACATGCTGTTGGTAAATGTGCCCGGTCCAACGTCTTTCCAGCAATTGAGAATTGTCAACAGCGTTACACATGCCACTTTCCGCAGTACATGTCAAGCTCTGAATTTATTGGTGAACGACCAACACTGGGATGTTTACATTAATGACGCGTGCAACAAGTCACATCCAAATCAAATTCGTGCATTGTTTGCAATCATATTGACTGCCTGCTCTCCTTCATCTCTAACACAGTGATGGGAGAAATATAAATCGCACATGGCTGAAGATATTTTCCGTCGAATACGCAAGTAACATTCAAATATAAACACGGATTTCACAGCAGAAATCTACAACTAAGCGTTGATAATGATTGAAGATTTGTGCTTAGAAATCGCGAACTAAGTTCTCAATCAATTGGGAATGCCATCACCGAATCGATCTGCTGCTGCTTCGTTCAATGTAGAATTGCGTCGTGAACAAAATTACAACACAGGTGATCTTTTGTCATATGTGCAATCAAATATTCCTAAGCTAACGCTTCAGCAAAAAGGCATTTACGATCAAATAATACAAACTGTCAATAACAGGGTTGGAGAAATCTTGAAATTGGGAACGGAAAGGTGCCGGTTGATCTGACCTCAGGACGAATTTCATTGCCTCATAACTTCTGCAATTTAGTTACGTCATAAGAAGAATTGGTTGAAAAAGTATTTCCCAATATTCAAACCAATTATAAGAATCACGATTGGCTGAGTGAACGAGCTATTCTTGCGGCCAAAAACAAAGACGTCTACGAACTTAACAATATTATTCAGTCTAACATTCTGCACAGACAATGGAACAACAAAAAATATTGTATACCCACAAGCATTAAACATATTAGAAACGTGCGCTTTCTCTTTTCTTTCTTTTCCATTTAACCAGACTGAGCCACAGCAACGCATGGCCGGGTACAGCTAGTTATAGAATAAAAACATACATTTGATTTAAGTCTGTAACAGCCAGTGTAAATTTATGGTACTTGTAAAGTTTAGTATTTTTTTTTTAATTCAGTTTTATTCTCTCGGTCATGTTCACATTTGCCTCGCTCTAACACTGCTGTTTTCAAATAAAGATGTTCTATAGCATAGGTGAACAGATCTAAGGTGAGCCGGGATTACAAGTTTTTTTGTAGGGTTTGGTAATTCTAGTGTTAACAGACAGAATTAGAGAGAACCCAGGAAGTACCTTTACTGCATTCCACTTTCAGCGCTGATCCATTACACCAGAAAATACGTTTTCTCAAAAGTTTTGCTTCCTGAAAGTTTTAGTGATTATGATAGACAACTTCAACCTGAACACAGGGATAAGATTAGACTGACTATCACAAAGGAATTTTGAGAAATATGAAATTAACCTTTTTGTTAATTTAGTGTGTTTAATCAGTTAATGATGCTAACAATGTTTTGCTGGTGATTTTCACTTCTACTCAGCATCTGATGTTTCTCTTTTCAGTGATGATTCCACTCTCTTTTCCATCATTGCTATGTGTTGATGAAACCTTTTACTAAGATTACAACTGACTGGACCAAGATTAGCTAGGAAGTCTTCCAAGTGTGAATGCTGAAAATGAATCTTTATGTTGCACTTCATGATTTTGTATTCTTGAAGCATGATGTCAGCCAGCTGAATATAGTTTGGTGCTATGTTTTTTCCAAGAAAAATCTCAACAACATCCTTGAAAGCCTTCCATGCAATTTCCTCCAGCCCCAAATGCATATCTTCTAACTGCTTGTCATTGATGACGCATCTGATTTGTGGACCAACAAAAATGCCTTCTTTATTCTCTGCATCAGCTACTCATGGAAATATCGGTTTGAAATTTGGAAATCCTTCATTTTCCATGTTTACTACTTTCACAAAAAGTTTCATCAGTCCAGGTTTTATATGAAAACTAAGCAAAAATATCTATGTTGAACTGACAATTGTTTATCTGCCACACTTTTCTGCCCATGCGACAGGCCAGATCTTTCTAATGTAGTGAGACTTTTTAGTGTGACTGTTCCATTTTCAGTACTTGGAATATCTGCAGTACATGCCTAGCAGCAGTGCCACTACTTTCAGATCATCACAGAAGTTCCAGTTTTAGTTGTTGTAATGTACAGTAATCCCTCCTCCATCGCGGGGGTTGCGTTCCAGAGCCACCCGCGAAATAGGAAAATCCGCGAAGTAGAAACCATATGTTTATATGGTTATTTTTAGAATGCCATGCTTGGGTCACAGATTTGCGCAGAAACACAGGAGGTTGTAGAGAGACAGGAACGTTATTCAAACACTGCAAACAAACATTTGTTTCTTTTTCAAAAGTTTAAACTGTGCTCCATGACAAGACAGAGATGACAGTTCTGTCTCACAATTAAAAGAATGCAAACATATCTTCCTTTTCAAAGGAGTGCAAAGCAAGCAGTCAAAAAAAAAATCAATAGGGCTTTTTGGCTTTTAAGTATGCGAAGCACCGCCGGTACAAAGCTGTTGAAGGCGGCAGCTCACACCCCCTCTGTCAGGAGCAGAGAGAGAGAGAGAGAGAGAGAGAGATAGAGAGAGAGATAAAAAATCAATACGTGCCCTTTGAGCTTTTAAGTATGCGAAGCTCCGTGCAGCATGTCCTTCAGGAAGCAGCTGCACACAGCCCCCCCTGCTCACACCCCCCTACGTCAGCGCAAGAGAGAGAGAGAGAGAGAGAAAGTAAGCTGGATAGCTTCTCAGCCATTTGCCAATAGCGTCCCTTGTATGAAATCAACTGGGCAAACCAACTGAGGAAGCATGTACCAGAAATTAAAAGACCTATTGTCCGCAGAAACCCGCGAAGCAGCGAAAAATCCGCGATATATATTTAAATATGCTTACATATAAAATCCGCGATGGAGTGAAGCCGCGAAAGGCGAAGCGCGATATAGCGAGGGATCACTGTATATGTATACTTCTAATATGAGAGCAAATCAAAAAAATAGGTGATTGCAATAAAACAGTATGTAAAAGAAAAATGTAACGGTGATTTATGTGATCACCAGGCCAAGATACACCCAAAAGTGTTCAGGAAGCAAAATCATCGCTGTTCAGTGTTATAAGTATATAAAATTACATTTCTTCTTCCTCTTCATCTTTTTCCATTTCTATGTAGTATCAACGTGCTTAATCAGCCTTCTCCAAACAACTTAGTCCTGCACGTCCTGGCCACTCAAGACCTTATCCTTCAGATTTCTTTAACTTTAAACATCCATCTCTGCTTTCACCTTCGCCTCCCACACTTTCTCTTCTATTGTACTTCCACTCCCATTACTTTTTTGTTCACATATTCATTGCCACTCCTCATCACATGTCCATACCACTTCAATCTTCTTTTCTGTACTTAGTCATTTATCCAACTTTTTCTGTACCTCTGATTCTCACTTCTGTCCTTTTTAGTAACTCTACATGTCCATTTCAACATTCTAGTTTCTCCCACATCTAACTTTTTCTCCTGCACTCCCTTTACTGCCCATGTCTCAGCTCCATACATTATTTCGAGTCTTAACACTCTCTTAAAAACCTTATCTTTAACCTTTGTCGTAATTCTTCTATCACACCATATGCCTGATACCGCCTTCCAATTGTTCCATCCACACTGCACTCTGAGTTCTCTGCATCTAATTTTCCACCTTGGGCTACCACTGATCGTAGACATTTAAATTTATCTACTCTTTTCAGTTGCTCTCCCTGCAGGCTAACTTCTGAATCCTGGTCAACTTTGAACCTCAAATATTCTGTTGTCTTTCTATTTATCTTCAAACGTTTTCTTCCAAATTCCTTCTCTGTTCTTCCAATTTCCTCTCCTCTTTTCTGGTGCTACACAATGTCCTCTTTGGCTGATAAATGTTACAAGTTGCTTTGGATAATGTTTAAGAAATTTCTTACATTTGTTTTAGTTTTTAAAATTGGAGCACATGCAGGTCAAGTGAGTTGCTCATGGTCACACAGTGTAAGTAGCAGGATTTCAACACACAATCTCAGGGATTGAAGTCCAAAGCCTTAAGCACTATGTTACTCTGTGATTCAGGAGATTATAAAAGTGAGGCCTAAAACCTCACAGTCCACTCTTCTACTATCTGCTTATTTTAGAAAAGTTTCACAGATATTTAAGAACTCAAAATGGAGTGCCACTATGGCATAACATTTAGCACTGTTACCTCATTTGTCCAACATCCTGGTTTGAATGCTGTGCCTAGTTATCACCTAGGTGAACTTTGCATGTTCTCCCTGAATCTGCTTTGGTTTTCATCTCATATCAATTTGGCTGTGAATACTAAATTGCAACAATGTGTAGGTGTGGACATAGGAAGCCCCTATAACAAAAGCACACACCAGTCAAGTATCCCATGCAATATGTCTTTAGGAGCATGTAGCAGTTAGAAGAAAAAAAACAGAAATTCACTTCTATTTTCTGCAAAACTGGAACAGTGTCTCACAAGCATCATAGATTTTTCCATTTTTAAAAAGCCCCTGTAAGTCACCAGTCAGAAATATTTAAGCTGTAGCTAAATGACGGTCATCTGGTTCTAAGAGACTCGGTGATAAGTAACGAAAATGTACAGTGCCTGCAATTTCATACGAGTATGATAAATTACAGTATTACTACACAGACTCGTCTGTTGATTAATATGATCACAGTTGAAATGTACTGTGAGACAAGATAAGTACTGTAGTGGTCTGTACTGTGAAAGATGACATGTAAAAGAAAAACTGACTGAAAACGTGAATTCAAAGCTCACTGTTCACACTGCAGGAATGTTATTAAAACGTAAAGATGGATTTCCAGCAAACGTACCTTCAGCTATTGCTCTGAAGTGATGTGCCCCATTTTTAATTTCAAGAAACTATTTCACTTTTCATGGCACTAATATGCTCTTTCACACACTAACCTTACTTGTTACATGGAATGTAAAGTAAAACTTGATGAGCTGAGCAGTACACTAATGCAACCACTACCCTGCCTTTTCGAGTTCATACACTCTCCTACTTTTATACTTGCATGACAGTGTTTAAATGGCTAGCCAACCAGCAGATAGCAATCAGATCCAAGTTCCTCTTGCATCAACTGTAACATAAGCAGAGGGAATTAGATACCCCAGTGACAGAGATGTGCATGCAAACAATACATTAACATGCTCTGTGCAGAGTTTAAAAAAATGGAACTAAGACTGAGAGAACCACTGTTTGAAATATATATCAAGATAAGTTGCGATTGCCCTGGCATGAAAAGGAGCAGATGGTTGGGGAGAGCACAGGCTATTCCACACACACAGAAGCATGCCATTTGTGGTGGTACAAGTGATAAAACCACAATTTCATGTACAGTATATAAAAAGATAAGATACAGACGTCCCGGTGTGAATAGGAACAAGGGGCTGGGAGAGAGCTCTGTCCTGTGTTGCACAAACGGAAGTGTGCTGTTTGATGTTTAGAGCCACTCCCATCTACAGGGCAGGGGGTTAGTTCTCCTTTGGTTTAGGGATATACGAGAACTTCTATGTAGCTGGAAGGTCTCCAGCTCATGACTGGTGAGAAGCATCTAGCTACAAAACCAAAGAGCAAACTCCTAGACCGAAAAAACAAACAGCACAATGGGCACACTATGCTCTGTGGGAACAGGAGACATCATACACACAGAAGCACGCAGCTTGCAGCTTAAAACCTGTCCCATCCATGGGCCATGGAAGTTCTCCTTTGCTCTCCCATATGCAGACTTCACCATATTTAATAATTGTGTATTCATGGTGCATACAGGTAATTTAATCACAGTAATGGTTTTTGTTACATATTCCAATCACTCAGTGATAGTTTGTCATTCTGGGTACAGTAGATGGCTTCTATGGATGCCCATGAAGACAGCACAAAATATTATATATATATATATATATATATATATATATATATAGCCCTATCTAGGCCTTCCTAAAGGATCTCAAGTTCCTGCCAGACTTGTGGGGTTACTCAACACTTCACCACGTAATAAATCCATAGAAATACTATGATTCTCTCTTGTCATCTACCTTGTTCTTTCAACCATGGCCTTCACACTACATCACTTCAAAACAAGGTACCATATATACTCACTTATAAGTCGGGTCTCAAAACCCTGAAAAAATCGATCATAAAATCAGACCCCGACTTATACACCCATTCAAAAATTCGACACTAAAAAAAAAAAAAAAAAAAAAAAATTAACATCTTCTTGCCTCCTCCAATCTTGCATGTTTCTCAGACGCATCAAATTTTGTTGCAGCAGCGCAGTTACCAATTTCTTTCACTACTTCAGCAACGTTTACTTTAAAATCAGCTTCATATTTTCTTCTGATTGAACACTCCATTGTAGATAAGGGATACTCTTACGATAAAGGTGTATGAGGGTGTGAGATACAAAAAACGCAAATCAGTGCAAACATTGCTTCGGAATAGTTCGGGTGTAAACCAAAAGTGAGAGTCCTACCTGTAACCACACGATCATTCAGGAAGTGGACCCCGGAGGCTGAGAATACTCTGAGAGAACTTTTTGGAACTACAGACTGGGATATCCTGCAGGGATCTCATAATGAGAACATTGAGGAAGTTGTTGACTGCACTACTGACTACATCAACTTCTGTATGGACATTGTAGTTCCAGTAAGAACTGTACGCTGCTATGCTAACAACAAGCCATGGATTACAAGTGACATCAAGGGCCTTTTGAACCAGAAGAAAAGGGCTTTTAAAAACGGTGATCAGCATGAGCTCAAGCGCGTGCAGAAGGAACTCCGAGTCCAGCTCAGGGCGGCGAAGGAGCAGTACAGGAGAAAGCTGGAGCAGAAGTTGCAGAATAACAGCATGAAGGAAGTGTGGGACGGGATGAAGATCATCACTGGCTGCAGCTCGAAGCGGGGTACCACCATTGAGAGAGACGTGAAGAGAGCAAACCAAATGAACAACTTCTTTAACAGGTTTGACCACCCTAACCCACTCTCACTCTCACCTCGGAGTATTGCACCCTCCACACATCCTTCTGCTGATACCAGCATAGGAAAGACATCCCCACCCATAATTACAACAGCGCAAGTGAGCAGAGAGTTGAGGAGACTTCGTGCCAGCAAAGCAGCGGGTCCAGATGGAGTATCACCACAACTGCTGAAGGTCTGTGCATCGGAGCTGGGGGGCCCTCTACAGCGCATCTTCAACCTGAGCCTGGAACAGGGGAAAGTCCCGAGGCTTTGGAAAACATCTTGTATCACCCCAATACCAAAGGTATCACGTCCTAGTGAGCTGAATGACTTTCGGCCTGTTGCTCTGACATCACATGTGATGAAGACCATGGAGAGGCTGCTGCTTCACCACCTTAGGCCACAGGTTCAACACGCCCTTGACCCTCTGCAGTTTGCATATCAGGAGAAGGTGGGAGCAGAGGATGCCATCATCTATATGCTACACCGATCCCTCTCTCACTTGGACAGAGGTAGTGGTGCTGTAAGAATTATGTTTCTAGACTTCTCTAGCGCCTTCAACACAATCCAACCTCTGCTCCTTAGGGGACAAGCTGACAGAGATGGGATTAGATTCATACCTAGTGGCATGGATCGTGGACTATCTTAAAGACAGACCTCAGTATGTGCGTCTTGGGAACTGCACGTCTGACATTGTGGTCAGCAACACAGGAGCGCCACAGGGGACTGTACTTTCTCCGGTCCTGTTCAGCCTATATACATCGGACTTCCAATACAACTCGGAGTCCTGCCATGTGCAAAAGTTCGCTGATGACACTGCTATCGTGGGCTGCATCAGGAATGGGCTGGAGGATGAGTATAGGGACCTAATCAATGACTTTGTTAAATGGTGCGACTCAAACCACCTACACCTGAACACCAGCAAAACCAAAGAGCTGGTGGTGGATTTTAGGAGGCCCAGACCCCTCATAGACCCAGTGATCATCAAAGGTGACTGTGTGCAGATGGTGCAGACCTATAAATATCTGGGAGTGCAGCTGGATGATAAATTAGACTGGACTGCCAATACTGATGCGCTGTGCAAGAAAGGACAGAGCCGGTTATACTACCTTAGAAGGCTGGCGGCCTTCAACATCTGCAATAAGATGCTGCAGATGTTCTATCAGACAGTTGTGGCAAGCGCCCTCTTCTACGCAGTGGTGTGCTGGGGAGGCAGCATTAAGAGGAAAGACGCCTCACGTCTGGACAAACTGGTGAGGAAGGCAAGCTCTATTGTTGGCATGGAGCTGGACAGTTTTAACATCTGTGGCAGAGCGAAGGGCGCTCAGCAGGCTCCTATCAATTATGGAGAATCCACTGCATCCACTTAATAGTATCATCTCCAGACAGAAGAGCAGCTTCAGCGACAGACTGCTGTCACTGTCCTGCTCCACTGACAGATTGAGGAGATCGTTTCTCCCCCAAACTATGCGACTCTTTAATTCCACCCAGAAGGGTAAACGTTAACATTCAACATTATACATAGTTATTGTCTGTTTTTCACCTGCATTGTTATCATTTTTTAATTTAATATTATTTATTGTATCAGTATGCTGCTGCTGAAGAATGTGAATTTCCCATTGGGATTAATAAAGTATCTATCTATCTATCTATCTATCTATATGGTCACGTAGGCATGAGAGAGAGAGAGAGAGACAGAGAGAGTGAGGTCAGAAGCACGCACTGATACAGCGTATTGCTGCCCCCGTATAGAAAAAAAAAGGCAGTGTGCTCCATGGTTACTCTCTCAGGTGGGAGCTAGCATATCATAATCTCTTGGACCAATAGCGTGAGTTTTCTGCATTAGACTTATATGACCGACATTATAAAATACCAGAAATTATATGGTAAAATCAAGTACCGATTTATCCGTGAGTTGAATACATATGGTAGTTAAACTCGCTAATAACGGCACCAAACAGTGGTAACGTACTACATGTTGATTAGCCTATGCTAGTAAGAATTTTACTCTGAAAACATCACAATAATGAACCTAAAGACCTATAAACTATACACACAATATCCTCTGGCTGTGCAACAGCTTTAAACACCGTCTGGGGTAAAATCTGAACAAACCCTAGAATCACTTCCAAGGTTAGGGTGGCCTAAATTCATCCCAAAGACATCAGGCTTTAACTTCCTCTGGCAGTCCCCGATGTCCCCAGATTCCTCAACCTTCAGTTCTTAAGGATCCAACAGAGTCGAACCAAAATGACAGTCACTGGGTCTCCACCCATATTTGCTATTAATGCCACTCTCCACAACACACCAGAGAAAAGAATGATCTCAAATAATATACGCTAAATCCCTTTACAAACCATGTAGAACATTACAGTACTTATCAAAAGTATTCATCCCTTGGAAATTTTAAAAAAAAAATGTACACAGTACAAAATTGAATACAGTGGATTTAATTTGGCTTTTTTCATATTGATCCACAGAAAAAAAACTCCTTAATGTCAATAGGGAAAACAGATCTCTGCAATGTGGTCTAAATTAATACATAATACAAAATAATTTATTACATAAGCATTCGCCCCTTTTAATGACACCACTAAATCATTACCGGTGCAGGCAGCTGGTTTTAGAATTAGTTCAATGGAGATGACCTGTCTATAGTTGAGGGCTTCCAGTTGATTGTAGTAGCAGTAGAGTGTTGTACCATGTTAGCCATAGATTACAGGAGAAAGTAGGGTGAAATGGCATATTAATTGTAGTACAAATGCACCTTATCTGGAAAGCCCATCTTGTGGTGACCAATTTGGTGGCCTAAACTACACAATGAGGTCAAAAGATCACTCTAAGCAACTCCGGGAAAAGGTGATTAAAAAGCACAAGCAAGGCAATGGAGATAAGAAAATATTCAACTCACTATCAAAATGGTACCAACCCCACCATGAAGCATGGTGGTGGAAGTATCATGCTGTGTGATGTTTCTCTGCAGTAGTTCCTGTATGGATTGTGAGGGTGGAGGGTAAAATTAACCCAGCATATATATGCACGGATATCCTGGAAAGAACCAGATGCAGTCTGCAATAAACCTGAGCCTTGGGAGATTTGTCTTCCAGCAAAACAACAACCCCAGGCATAAAGGTAAGGCTGCACAGGAACAGCTTAAAAGCAACAAGGTAATCACCTGGGGCCTCATGTATAACACCGTGCATAGAACTCACATTATAACATGGCGTAAGCACAAAAGCGGGAATGTGCGTATGCACAGAAAAATCCAGATGCATAAATCTGTGCGTTTGCCAACTTCCACTACATAAATCCCGATCAGCGTGAAAAGTAACGCACGTGCACGCGCCTGCTGCTACTCCCCAACTCCTCCCAGAATTACGCCTCTTTGAATATGCAAATCAATATAAATAGCCCTTAAGCTCAGCGTTCTGTGAAAAGACAATGGGAAAAGCACGGGGGAAAATAGAAGAATTTCAGCGAATACCAAGTGGAGGCAAGGAAAATCTTACTATTCGTTGATTGAAACAGTGATATAATCAACAAAAGGTTTTGAGTGCGTTTAAAGTTCTTGGGATGAAACTGTTTCTGAACCGCGAGGTTCTTACAGGAAAGGCTCTGATGCGTTTTGCCGTGGCTGAGGCAGCGTGTGCTTGATGCTGTATATCGATAATTCTCTTTCCGATCAGCTGCTGCTCTGATTCCAAACTCAGATACAGCGATATAAATACTCCGAGTGGTGCAGTGAGAGTAACATGGAAAAAGATGATCCGCTGTGGCAACCCTTAATAGGAGCAGCTGAAAGAAGAAAAAAAAGGTGCAGTGAGAGTAACAAAGCTAAAGCAGTTATGGTATTTGGAATACTATGGCTATTCCCAGGACCATTATACTGTTACAGGTTAATTAGAATCGGATGCATTATACTAATAAACAATATGCAGTTAGTTTCAGTGTATTTATAAAGCCGCGTCAGGAATGTGGATCTAAGAAAGAAGGGGTAACCACACAGAAACAGTAGCACTGCTTTGACGCTGGGTGCCGCCAGTCTGCAAAACCGAGCAGAGAACTTGCATACGCCAGGGTATGAGGTACTGTGGAAATCTGCGTGGCTTTATGCCAAGATTAAGTTTTATACATCGCGATTTGAGCGTGGAAATGTTCGTATGCAACATGAGCCCCCTGGATTGGCTAAGACAGACAGCAGATCTCAATTCTATTTAGAATTTGCGACTGAACTTGATAAAGGCTATTCACTCAACTAAAGCAGTTTTTCCAAGAATGGGAAACATTGCAGTGTCCCGATGTCCAAAGCTGATAAAGACTTGTGCACACAGACTCAAGGCTATAATCACTACCAAAGAAGCATCTACTAAACACTGACTTATGCAGTCAATTATTTTGTGATCTACATTTGTAATTCATTTACAGTAGATCAGTTTGCAGAGATCTGTTTTCAGATGACATTTATCTTTCTCTGTTGATCATTATCAAAAAAAAAGGTTAAATTAAATCCACTATGATTACTACAGAGAGCTGCAAGCCGTGTAATTATCAAATCTCCATCTTCAATTAACACCATAATTAAGTCCTAACACAAACTATTGGTAACAAAGCCAACTTTTAAAATTTCCTCATAAAGAGTCAGGTCTCCCAGACACTCTCCTAGCTCCTTGTTTCCTACGACGAACACAACCATGTTGACATTTAGTGGATGGGGGAACGTCAGTACTGGTAATCCTTTTGAGTTCACAATTGATTGAGAGGACTGGCTGCAGCTTTCCCAGCTCTCACTCTGGGTCTCAGAGGGTCAAGCATTCAAAAAACTGGTGGATCACCTGCCCACAACTGTCCTAAGGAAAAACTACATTCTTCTACCCAGGACATGTTTGAGAGTGAAAGAGAGAAAGAGAAACAACTGTGCTATTACACCTACTTAATTCTTTCAGGAGCACCCAACATAGTATGCCATACTGGTAGCTAGAGAAGTCCTATACATATCAATGTAGGATCTAATTGCTCTCAAGAGTTTTTCTGCAATTTTACATTCCCTGTGCAAGCATTGTGGTGCATTTGGAAACCGGGTTCACCCTCAAAACACCATCACCCCAAACATTACATATTTCTAAATACAGACATCACCAGGAATGTGGAAATATGGTAGTTAATGATTTGACAGGTATACCTCTTTAAAAGAAGGGGCCTGAGCTGCCTTGAAAGCTTGCATATTACAGTCTGTTCAGTTAGCCAATAAAAGGTGTCATTTTACTTCACTTCTCATTGCATCTGTAATAACTAACACAGTACATCACCCTAACCCACTCTCACCTCGGAGTACTGCACCCTCCACACACATCCTTCTGCTGATACCAGCATAGGAGAGACATCCCCACCCACAATTATAACAGCGCAGGTGACCAGAGAGCTGAGGAAACTTCGTGCCAACAAAGCAGTGGGTCCAGATGGAGTATCGCCACGACTGCTGAAGGCCTGTGCACTGGAGCTGGGGAGTCCTCTACAGCGCATCTTCAACCTGAGCCTGGAACAGGGGAGAGTCCCGAGGGTTTGGAAAACATCTGGTATCACCCCACTCCCAAAGGTATCATGTCCTAGTGAGCTGAATGACTTCAGGCCTGTCGCTCTGATGTTACATGTGATGAAGACCATGGAGCGGCTGCTGCTTCACCACCTGAGGCCACAGGTACGCCATGCCTTCGACCCTCCGCAGTTCGCATACCAGGAGAAGGTGGGAGCGGTGGATGCCATCATCTATATGCTACACCAATCCCTCTCCCACTTGGACAGAGGCAGTGGTGCTGTAAGAATTATAATTCTGGACTTCTCTAGCGCCTTCAACACCATCCAACCTTTGCTCCTTAGGGACAAGCTGACAGAGATGGGAGTAGATTCATACCTGGTGGCATGGATCGTGGACTATCTTAAAGACAGACCTCAGTATGTGTGTCTCGGGAACTGCAGGTCTGACATTGTGGTCAGCAAAAACAGGAGCACCACAGGGGACTGTACTTTCTCCGGTCCTGTTCAGCCTATATATATCGGACTTCCAATACAACTCGGAGTCCTGCCACATGCAAAAGTTCTCTGATGACACTGCTATCGTGGGCTGCATCAGGAGGGGGCAGGAGAAGGAGTATAGGAACTCATAAAGGACTTTGTTAAATGGTGCGACTCAAACCACTTACACCTGAACACCAGCAAAACCAAGGAACTGGTAGTGGATTTTAGGAGACGCAGGCCCCTCCTGGACCCCGTGATTATCAGAGGAGACTGTGTGCAGAGGGTGCAGACCTATAAATACCTGGGAGTGCAGCTGGATGATAAATTGGACTGGACTGCCAATACTGATTCTCTGTGCAAGAGAGGACAGAGCAGGCTATACTTCCTTAGAAGACTGGCGTCCTTCAACATCTGCAATAAGATGCCGCAGATGTTCTATCAGATGGTTGTGGCGAGCGCCCTCTTCTATGCGGTGGTGTGCTGGGGAGGCAGCATTAAAAAGAAGGACACCTCACACCTGGACAAACTGGTGAGGAAGGCAGGCTCTATTGTAGGCATGGAGCTGGACAGTTTGACATCCGTAGCAGAGCGACAGGCGCTGAGCAGGCTCCTATCAATTATGGAGAATCCACTGCATCCACTAAACAGTGTCATCTCCAGACAGAGGAGCAGCTTCAGCGACAGATTGCTGTCACTGTCCTGCTCCACTGACAGACTGAGGAGATCGTTCCTCCCCCAAACTATGCGACTTTTCAATTCCACCCGGGGGGGGTAAACGTTAACATTATTCAAAGTTATTGTCTGTTTTTACCTGCATTTTTATTACTCTTTAATTTAATATTGTTTTTTGTATCAGTATGCTGCTGCTGGAGTATGTGAATTTCCCCTTGGGATTAATAAAGTATCTATCTATCTATCTATCCATCTACTATTCCAAGCACAAATTAAAACTCACCTGGTGTGCCAAGCTTAATAATATTCTCTTTCTTGCAAACAATGCAAAATTATTAACTAAACCTGTGACATGTATGAAATGGTGAATTTCACAGAAAATGAGAGTTGAATTTTCATATCCTAAATGCACTACTATTGAAAATCCTGAAAAATTTTAAACTCAAAATCCACAATATCTTTAACATTGTGCAAAATAAATAAATAAAAATGTTTGGTTTTTTTTTGCACTAACTCTAGCTCTCCTTCAAAAGAATAATTAAAATGAACAACTTCTCTGAAATTCAGATGAAATATAAACCCGATAGTCCTGATGATCCCAGGACATGTTTCGAAAACAGTAGGGTGTTTCACAATATCTTGGACCACCACACTGGTCATTCTGGCCCCCTAATCATTGCCTGTCCCCTATTTGTTAACTATCTCTCTCACCCCTTCATCACCTAATACCCAAGGCTTGGTGAGTGTACTGCCGGAAGAATGGCTACCATCACATCACCCAGATGGATGCTACACATAGGTGGTGGTTAAAGTGGTTTCCTACTGTCTATAGAAAGTACTGTGAGTAGGTTAGAAAACCACTGTATAAATGTAATTATTAATACTTATTCCACATATGCAACTGTGCATAAACAACATCAATGAGCAAATTAATGTAGGAAGAAAGTGAAAACAATTATCCAGACGAGCCATCTTTTTTAGGCCTGCAGGCTGCTCTAACACCAATGACAACCAGATGATTACACTAATGTGCCCTTGCATATATTATACTAGTGGCATACAAAAAGTGGCTGTTGAATGCTTAAGCGATGAACTCTGGAACCAATTAATATTAGTCATTGAAGTCACATTATGCAATGTTTCTCAAGACAATGAAAAAAAAAAGAAAAAAAGAAAAAAAAACTCATTCTCATGTTACGGTTTCATTTGTACTATAGAAGCCTACAACCTTAACTCAGCACAGAAACAGCAGGTATCAAAACAGATTTCTGGATATAACAACTGTGGAGGCCTAGCAAAGAGGTAATACCTGCTGGCATTACACAGAACTTCATCATAAACATACAGCTGCAAGTGTTTGTAATCTGTGCAAAAAACAGGCTAATTTGTCTCCAAATTGATAGCAGGAAAAAACTGTGACATTGCCGCAGTAAGAGGTCAGATGCCCAGTTTGTGTCAGCTGCTGATGTCATTTTTTCCTCATATAAGAACACTTTCCACCTCTCTTAAATTATCTGCCTAAAAACATATTGTCAACATCGATCACACTGGTGCCATTACTTCACTTGTTTAACATGTACACGTTAGAAGAACATGCTATAAATCTGAACAAATAAAACAATACGGAATTAAGCTTTGTTCGAGAAAAGGCCTTGAAGGTTTACACAGTATCAAAATACCTAATAAAACAGCCGTACCAGAACCTATAAAAAGGACTCAGCACTTCAATGAAATAAGAAAATGAGATATTGAGAGAAATGAACAGACAGACACTGTGAAGTTCACTCCCAACCAGGACGTGAACTTATGGTTTACCCTCTTTTACATGTTTGCTTGTTTATTTAGCACAATTAACCTTCTGCTGACGTTGACACATTTTATTTACAAGTGGATCCTGCTTGAGGAACACCAGCCAGCTCACTCATGTCTCACTTCATTTGGTTGGCTATAGTACTGCATAATCCCCCCCGAGAGCTATAATCCGTTCTTCTTACTTTACACAAGTGGGAAGTATAAAGTTTGCTTGCCCTTATTTTTTTCTGTCACTTTACCTGGTTTGATTTGAGCCATTGCCTACATAAATAAGCTTGCATTGTTCTCACTAGAGGGAACTCATGTACACCGGCAAAGAAACAAAAACATAGAAGCGTACACTTCCATAAGGTTCAGATGTTTTTTGTGACATAAAGGTTGAAGGTCCTCAACTGATTCAGAATAACAGATTTTTCCTTCCATTATTATAGCTTACTGGCTGTCAGAAGTGGTTTATTATAAGGTGCGACCCTGAATAAAGCACTACATGCTAACTGTATGAATATATTCATGAATCTAAGATGTGTGTGCACTTTGACATGGTTTCCACCCCAAAAGGTGCTATATACATTTAAGGCTGACCTAAATCACCACTGTAAAGTGAGCCATGACGCAAACTAAGAGACAAATCAATTAATCCTTTAAGAGAAAGTATGTCATTGTGTGCAGATTACTCAGAGAGAAGCTTTGTCTAGAGTCACCCCTGGCACAATGAAAGAGCCTCTCAACCTTCCCTCTTTTTAAGTCTTCAAATCCCAGATGCTTTAGAACTCAATTTTTTTTCTCTTTTCTATGGCAGTTAAACAAAATTCTATTTACATTTGAAACTGTATATCTACAGGAGTTATTATTGCTTCATAAATGTGCCTCTAATAATTCCAACATGAACATAGACTGTGCTGCTTAGATCTGATTAGGTAGGCTGCTGCTTCTTATTTTATGCACGTACAATTTAATAATAATAATAATGATTTTTATTATCTGGTTGATGCCTTTAGTCTGGCGACTTATACCATTTGAGATACAACAGGCTACATTTATTTTGTTTCTCCAACTGGAATCTGAAGAGACCTGCTCATGGTCACACAGTGTAAGGGGTGGCTGTTCTTAAGCAAGCAAGCAAGATGGATGAACCTGCATTTGCAGAGTGCAGAAAGGGACAACCAGTATGACATTTTGACTAGTTCCAAATGTTTCTTTTTTTTCCCCCAATGCGTTTTGATATGGTTTCACTACATTTATTTCTTTAACATCTGACTCTTCTATACCACACTAATGCCAGCTTAAGCATATTCGGTTAATTTTAATTTTTGCCGACGTCCTGTTTCTCTATAAATTTGTATATCCTCATTGGGAGAGTAAATTTAAAAAGTTTGTGTATTACATTTTTATTGTTAAATGCATATGAACACTAAGCTGCTCCTTACAAATCAGCACATACAGGAAGGAGCAAATAAAGTTTTTGTTTTTTTCTTGTGATGTGCTGAAATAAAAATTTCTGGTCAATACTAATAGCCAATTATTTGGGGGGAAAAAAAATCTGTCCAATACTGATGCCGAACCTTTGGTGGTTTCTCTGACATTGGATAAAAACATTTGTGAAAGTGTAATAAAACAATATTCTTAAAATATGAAAAATCAAAGTGCATTTATTTTTTCATATAAAAAAAACAGTCCCTGAGTTATATAATTTTTTCTCATTTTAAGTCACTTTAATTTTGTGTAGGCAACATTATTAGCTTAATAAACAAAATATATTATCTCCGAGTTATATATGTTGTAACTTAACTGCTCTCAGTTACACAATTTCAATAACTATTCTATTTAAAAATTAACAACAAAAGAAATCTGCCATAACCATTAAATTCATCATACTTCTGTAGCCTTATACAGTAACTGCTTTGGACACAGACTACCAGACTAGTGTGGTGCAAACTGATCTTGACAAATAAGAGCACCTTAGCTTTCTCACAGCTCAGCCTATTTTGTTTTTTTCTTTTGTTACATGAGATGCAGAACTAAATAGTCTTTCACAGCCTATGCAGGTACAAGGTGCTGACAGGTACTTTTTCACCAACTGTTCCAGTGCAGGGTAATGTCTTTGATTAGTTCCCCAGTAAACAAGTGGTTTCTCGTATCTAGAAATAGTGGGTTATGTTAGGTGCCCAACAACTTCATGTGTGTCCAGTACTGAAACTTGAGTGTTCATGATGGAAAAAGACTTGTTTTTCAGAAACTCACCATGTTCCTTAGTATGCCTTGCCTTGAGGTGAACAATTAGATTTGTTGTATTGAAGATTTTACTATTATTTCCACCTCATGGAATTTTCATATTGCGGAGATTGTAAACAGCATTTCTAGACAGTATTAGCTGCACAGATGCTAAAGTGTGCCAAGAAAAAGTGCCCAAGGGAGATAACTGACCCCGCCCTCCACTTGAAAAACTCCACCTCTTCAAGTCAAGATGGCATCAGATGCTAAGCTGACTGACTAAAAGGACAGAGCTCCTACAGAAATCCTACAGATTTACTGTTTACTGAGTAGTTATTCGCTTTCTTTTCAGATTACAATTAAACAGGGTTAAAGGGGCAATACCCCAACATTTCTTGGATTCTCTGAATTTTCTGCCTGCCCAGTCACTTCTTACAATATATATTGTTGGTTTTGATTTATGTTTGATTCGTTTTTACCTTGTTAATGTGTATTTTAACAAATCTGCATTTATGTTTGTACCAATTCAGTATTTAGCAATTAGTATAAGGTATACTTGTATTTTAATGGAGAATTTGTTCACAGCGCTCTGTCTCTGCACTCAATGTAGAATGGTATACAAAAAATAAGCAGAAATCCTGCTAGTGACACTGTGTGATCAAGTGCATGTCACTTCACCTGCCTGTGCTCCAATTGAAAAAACTAAAGAAATGTAACCAATTGTATCTCAAATCTTGTAAATGACCTTGTATAAAGACTTCAGCCTAATAATAATAATCACTTGAAATTATTTTCAATTAATTTGAGCATGGGAAAGGCGCAAAGTAAAATGAATTATTATTACATAAGTAGCTATAGAACAGCCACAAGTTACTGAAAGCATGGATACTTGATTATCATTGTTTTTGCAACTAAATACAAAAGTTTGTATTCCTGAAAAGGAATACAAAAATGACATACAGTAATCCCTCGCTACTTTGCGGTTCACTTTTCGTGGATTCACGACTTCGCGGGTTTTTAAATACAAGTGATTGCCCGCCTATCGCGGAAGTTATGTTCCAGACCCATCAGCAACAGGAGAAAATCCGCGATATAGAAAGACCATATAAATAAACATTTTTATAGTTTAAGCCTTAAAATACCCATCCCACAAGCTTTAAACACATGTAAACTTATAAAACACACTTTGTTAACACATATGATATGTGGATGTCGGGCTAAGGATATGAGTAACATCTCACTATTATAAAACATTTTAACTTCACGCAAGACAAGACAGTGAGACAGGAAAATAGGTGATGTACACCTAAAAGCCTGATTGTACAGGCTTTTAAATTATTGACACGCAGAGCGACAAGCAGCACAAAGCCAGCACAAAGTCCACTTCTCCTTAGCGTTCATTCAGCTCCCCACCCCCTTGACAATGCGAAGTGGCAGGAGCGCACTGCGCCTCCGGGGAGGGGGGGTTTGAGCGAAGGTGCGTTCACCTCTCACACACACACACACACTCCTCCTCCTCCTTCCGAACGCGCAGAGCGACAAGCAGGCATTTTGGCAGAAGCAGCACAAAGTCCATTTCTGCTTAGCATCAGTTCAGCTGCCCCCCTTCACAAAGCGAGTGCAGACACATTGACGTCTGATCGCTGCGTGCAGTGTGCAGTGTTGGTCTGAGGTGTTTAAGAATGAAGAAAGTGTTTAAGAGCATAGGAAGTGTTTATAAGAGCATGGGAAAGGTTAACAAGAGAGTGAGAAAGGTTTATAAGAGTGTGGGAAGGGTTTATAAAGCCTTAAAATATGTATAAATAATAAAATAAATATAGGTCGCTACTTCGCGGATTTTCACCTATCGCGGGGGGGGGCTCTGGAACGTAACCCCCGCGATAGGTGAGGGATTACTGTATTTGTAACACCACTCTACAATGTATGCTTTTTGGTTTTATCTTCTAGTTTTGTTATGAATTCGCTACAGAATGATCCATATGGCAGTTTGTCAATGTTTCTTTAATATTTTGTTGCATTGTCAACACAGAGAAATTCGCTAAGTGTAACACTGCCATTCTCGCTGAAACAGTAGAGGTGACATGTGAATCAAGCTGCCAGTTGTACCATTCAGTTAAAGAAGGTTTCAATTAACCAGCTGCAGATCTGGCTGTCTTAGCTTATGATTTGGATTTACTTGCACCGCTGCTCTCTCTCTCGGTCTTGCTGCAAATGCCATCTGATACAAAATACATTAAAACACACATTTTCACTCTCCCTGTCAGTCCCATATTACAAAAAAACTATACATTTTCACTTACAAAAGGTAGCAAAACACAATCTAAATAGGAAGCAATAATATAACGAAGTAACAACTTAGCTTACAGACTTCTGTCTGCTTGTAAAGGCACTTTTTCCAGAATACATTAATGCTTCTCTCAAAGAAGGTCAATCTGTACTTGGAAGTGATGAAAATCCTTGGATCTATCAGAAGTGAGCTTAAAAAAAATACCCCAGAAAAAAAACAAAAAAACGGATGACAAAAACAACACTTATTAGCCAATAATGTACATAACATACAGAAGCAGATTGTCTATGAGCAATATATTTGTATTTGAGTAATATATTTGTATATTTGTAACTGCAAAGTGACGTAAGACATCAATGTTTCTTCATTTCAAAGAATAGTTGAAGTTTAAGTCATCCAAATAATCTCTTAGAAATATACAATTACAGAGTAAAGGAGACATCTTTCAAAAGCCAGTAAGCGTGCAGTGTCCATCATTTTAGAAAGGCCAATATAGGTTTGTAAGTACAATGATAATGACAATGAAAGCATCAGGATTGCTGTTCCTCGCTCACCTTCATCTGACTGAATATTATGCTTTAAAAAGAAGTCATGCAAACTTTAAAACTTTGCAGGTAGCTGATCTTGGAACTTGTCTTACAGGAAGTTGTATTTGTAATTTTAGCAGAAAGAACAATGGCTTTCTTTATCAGTTCTCTAACCTTTATTGGCTGTATGTTTGGGCTATAATCTTCTCTCGTAGGTATCCAGACATAGTCCTTATTTGTCCTCTCCCTCTCTCTCTCTCAATATCTATTATTAAGCACAGTAATAGGCATCCAAGGATATTTGTGGGAAAAATAACAAGAAGCTGATAAACGCTAAACAAAATATAGTCAAATTGAAGGCAAGAGTTGAAAACTGAAGGCATAAGGAAAACAAGAATCAAAGGGATGAGCAAAATAAGCAAATCCAAAATGAAGAAAAGACAAAAACCAAAAATCAATCCTAATGCTATGATCTACTTAGAATTCAGCTAAGTACACCAATGAACTACAAAACTTATAATCCATCGAGAGATGAAGATTGAACGTACACACAGCACCACTGAAACCTCATGTCCGATAATGCAATGGCCCTGCCAGTTGCAAACAAGTGACTACAGAAAACAAGACAGTGACAAATAATTACTTATTCAGTTTATCTTGAATCCACAAATAAAATATAGGATGTGAATTAATGTTATTGAAAACCAAAAATAAACCCCAACACACACAAACATTTGTAATACAACAAAGTCTTCCCCACAGGGCTGGGTAGGGGTTTGCATCTTAGGAGTTAGTTGTGGTCATTTATTTCTTTCTTATATTTGTTTAACCTAATACAACCCAAACACAAAAATGTACACAAGCAGAAAGTGTCCAAACCAACTGTGCTTGCCCCCCTAAAGTCGATGTTTGTAAGCAGAGGTCCTCAAGTTCACTCCTTGAGGGCCAAAGAGGCTTCAGGTTTTTGTTCCAATCCAACTGCTTAATTAGTAGCCAATCCACACCAATAACAAAACTTATTTAATCTTATGGTTAGTGTTTTCATTCTCATTGAGATTTTCTCTTCTAAGAATATCATCCAAAAGATTTGTGGACTAAAGCAAAATGATGATTCTCTGAACTTCACTTTCTTCTCTTCCATTTCTTTCTGAATAGTTTATTAAAACTGATCATTTATGATGAGCAGGCACTGGTGTAAATGGACCAAATTATATGGTAAACTGCAGGTTCTTTTTTGCACCTCCTTGTTAATTGATGGCTGGATAAAGAAGAAGTCGTTCAAGACAGTGACTATAGCTGTTTACGACTAAACAATGCAAAAAAGGTTTGGAAATCTTAAACTAGTGAAGCCAATGTCACATTACATGACATTTTGTCATGGGGTGTGTCAGATTTGCAAACCAAAGTCATGGATTTTGTCACTGCATCATGTCAATTTACACGACTGAAAATCACAGCCAATGTCACATTTAGTGAGCGAACATCGATCTGTTACAATATTTGTGCTTGCCCCTTTTACCAAGAGTCAACAGCGTGCTGCCCGACAGAGCTGCCACTTTACGAAAGGTTAACAGCTGCAGCATGTTCATCAGCAATCTCTGCCCTTTACTTCTTTTTTCCATTCTGTTATGGTATGTTAAATACAAGCCATCAGACAGAGGAGGTTGTCTTCTGCTTGTGAGATCCGTAGCCCCCGTGCTGCCTGCACAGTAACAGCAAGGTTAGAACGGGTAATAGCTGTGAAACATTCAGCCACAATCTCATCCCTTTTTTTCCCCCTAATTCTGTTTTAGCACATAAAATACTAGACACCACACAGTTCAGGTTCTCTTCTATTTGTGAGGTGGTGTGTTCCTTATTCCTCAATGCTATATTCTATGCATTGTACTTCAGGATAAGCATACATGGGTTCACTTGGTTGTCAGCTATCCTGTGTATACAGCTCACCCCTCCAGCTAACAAGAAAATCAAACCTGTTTGATTTTATCCTATCCAGTTGCAGACTAATTGGTCTCAGCTGGTGGGTATTTCACATTAGACCAGGGTTGTATTTAATAACAATGGGTCATGGTGAACCAACTGACATTGTTCTGACAATCATTCTCGATTACCAACCCAAAATCCCCAATCCCACGATTGCAACCCGATCCCACCAGCTTGATGATTGGCAACACTTCTCAAAAGGAGGACCAACCCAGCTCCCACGAATCTCCATTGTGGACCCACTCTAACAATTATCTAGCCATTGTAAGAAAGGCGCTATATTGTGCCCAACCCGACACAGATTGACACGGAGGCACGTGTAAAAACAAACTATTTATTTTTCTTCAGCTGGTGGGCACATCTTCCCCGTAATCACTCCAGCCACAACACAGTCCCATAGCACAGTACAGTCACCAAGCAGTCTTCTTCTTTTCCTCTCTTCCACCACCACTCCTCCTCAGCAAGCTTTGTCCACCTCCACCCGACTCTGGCCACTGAGTGGTTGTCACTGGCTCCCTTTTATTGGGTACCCGGAAGTGCTCCAGGTGCTTGATTGGCAACATCCGGCTGCACTTTCAGGTAAGTCAAAACCAGTGCCCAAAAGGGGCCAGCAGCTCCTGCTGCAGCACCCCCTGGCGGCGCCTGCAGAACCCCACAGAGCTGCACAGAACTCCAACCCCCATGAAGCCCTGGGGAAGTCCGAGGCAGTGCTGCAACCCAGGGAGACTGCCATCTAGCGTCCAGGGGGAGATACTGGGGTTCCCACCCTTGTCCCCCTGGCAGATGTGGTGAAGGGGTGTCCCAGCCAGGCATGGACCCCGGCCATCCATCACACCATTTAACAAAGAATGGGTCTCGACGATAACAAAAAGGGAAAGATTGGGTTGCAACAAAAAAAAAAAAAAAAAAACACTGCATTAGACAATCAGCTTCTTGGCTTTAAGAGAGTATGCTGCGGACCGCCAGCAACTGGTTAATACAGTATTATGTAAATGAAGGGTATGACTGAGAATTGCTACAAAAGTCATCTAATGTGACACAGGCAAAATGAAGGACTGAAATATTGCTTGAGCAGTAATTGGCTCAGCAGCAATAATTAGCTTCTAATTAAGAAACTGGTTGGACAAAAAAAAAAAAAAAAAAAAAAAAGAAATTTGTAGCCAATACACTGTTCCATGACCAAAAAAAGTTTCAACAACGCTAAATGACAAAAGGAGGTCAGTTACACAATAGTGCTTGCTATAACACAACACCCAAAAATCAATCCTTTCTTTCAAGGAGGAAGGGGGCTATCACCTAAGTTTGAATTTTAATGATCCCCTACAGCACATCCTCTCCATTGTTTTTTTCCTTGGTTACAACCATGTGTCAAGAACAAAGTTAGAGCCAGCAAGTCTTGGTCTTGGGCCTTTAATGTTATTGCGGACTCCAAATAAACCTTAAAAGACCCAAGGGCAAGATTTACTGCTGTTTACTATTAAAAAGCAACCTGAAATTTAAGGGAAAAGACCAACAACACTTTAGCTGTCTACTCAAACCAACAGTCAGCTGAACCCAAGTATGTCCCTCAAGCAGACCCAGAAAGGAAGATACCACAAGTCTATCTATACCTGTAAAGCCCAGAACATTTCATTCATCTCTGAACTCACAAGTACTTCCACGAATTAACCGCTTCAGCAGCCCAAGTTACAAAGTAGGATACTATTACCAGTTAAGTTTCGCCGTGTTGCAAAAATTAAAACCCTGTTACACAGCATAATTTTTCCGTGATCTTCATTTACATCAACTAAGCAAGTGATGGGCAGTAACATCACGTGCCTCTGATTGCATTTCATGTAGTTTGACATCCCCAGTGACTGAACTCGCCCTGACAAAATAAAATAGGTTTGATTTTGTCTTGAGTTGTAAGGGTGACAGTTAACAACCAATGAGGACTCACCTGGCAGTATAAAATATACAATGCTGATGAAAGAAAAAAGGAAGACAGGGGTTCTGGCTGAACAGACATAAGAGCAATTTCTCTGAATGATATCTTGTTTGTCATACTAAGAAAGAATGGAAAAAGGGCCAAGATTGCAATTTAACTTGTCATACCTGGAAAACATTCCTGCTGCCACTGATGCTGCCAGGCGGCTTGTTAATTAACTATCATAATGAGTAGAGTTTGTGATACTTTGAGAATTCTACTGAGAATCAAGAGGAATTTGTGTTATACATCATCCACTGTGATTCCTAGTCATGTAACATTCCCAAGGCAATAAAATCCAACAACTGAAGTTTTTAAATCTGACAAGTTTTCCAAATAGACGTCAAGTAGTGTGTTGTCTCCCTTGATTGTTTGGAGGCATTCTCTTGTTAACATTTTTGCATTATTTTTTTCAAATACCTCCTTCTTTAGTCCTTAGATGATAGTTTATATTACATTTTCATTTATTTGCTTAGCAAAATAACTCACAAAAGAGGTCAACATAAATCAAGTAAACATCAGTCCGGGGGAACTGTTTGGGAACAAGTGTTATAGGACAAGGGTACAAAATTGACGATCACAAGTGAGTAGCTCAGAACAAAATACAAGCTAGTTACAATTCCTAGGCTACAAAACCTAACCGCAAATATCAGAAAGAAACTCACCAAACAAAACAGTCTTGAAATACTTCTTAAACACATTGAGGGAGTCCGAATTTCTAATGGAGGAAGGCAGCTTGTTCTACCAGCAAGGAGCTACATACACACACACACACACACACAGAGAGAGAGAGTTAGGACTAAGATTTGACACCACGCAGAAGTGGCATCACCAGTTGCCATTCAACAGCAGACCTAACTGGTCAAAACGGTGCAACACTATGACACCTTTCAGAGTTAAGACAAAGATAGAGCCATTCATAGTAATATTATATATGGATTAATTTTTTGAAACAAAAAAAGTACTGCTGCAGTGTTCTCAATGTTATGATGAAGATGAATGATGAAAATAGGACTATAGACTCCTGCAAGTCACCTAGGCAGTTTTAGTCAGTAAAATGTACTTCTCTGCTTTCAAGAAAGTACTATACTTAATTAATAAGAGCAGAAGCGCAATTCCAATAGAAAAAAATTTGGAATCATAAAAAAATTAGTCTATGCAATATAAAGTATGATCCTTTTTATAACTTGCTGTTTCCATAGGACCCAAATTATATTACCTATCAGAAAACTTCCAGCTGTATTGTACGCATTTGCTTTCCATTTTTTAAAGTTCTTACTTGTTAAAAAGGTAATTCATTATAATATTCCCAAACAGTCTTAATCCAATTCAGTGCCCTGGGGGTTAAATCCAATCACAGCATAAGTTTGGCACAAGGCAGGAAACAGCACTGGACTGGGCGACAGCCCATCATAAGACCCACTCACTATACACCCACCCACACACTGGGCCAGTTTAGAATTGCTAATTGTGCTGTATTTTTAGTGAAGGTTTAACTTTGCCTTTTTTTTTATCTTAGCATCCAGTTTTTACCAAGTGCCAAAAAGACTTTCTCTTAAACCAAGTGATTAAAATAATCTGACACTTACTCTTTTTAAAATACAGTGGTCACTGAGCCTTAGAGCTAATAATTATTTATCTACACTTGCCATATGCTAAGCAGCCAAGTTCCTCTTGTCCCCACTAGCACTATTCAGCAGTTCAATGTTGACATTCAAAAAGCTTTACCTAATAAAACATTTGCTGCTGATACAGAATTATGCAGCTTGGCAACTCCAAGCCCTTTTAATAGTTTTACACAGCAAAGTCCAAAAACAAAAAGACAAAATTAGGCCAACATTCTGCAATATTTCAGATTGTGAGACTTCATTAGGTGGTGGGCATGGACTGGAATACAAAGAGGAAAAATACAGGTGAAACAAGAGTGGAGAAGTAGAAGGAAAAAAGATCAAAGAAGATGAAAAGGGTGGAGTGGTGAGAGGTGGTCATCTGATAAGATAATGGATGAAAAGATTAGTCTCTCTCTCTCTCTCTCTCTCTCTCTCTCTCTCTCTCTCTCTCTCTCTCTCTCTCTCTCTCTCTCTATTTAAGAATGTTTAAATTCTGCCGTCTTTGTTTGATGTCTCTGGTCATAACAGTTCTGTATGGCTATTATCAAAACAAGTGAAATAGAGCACAATAAGCTTTGTCTTTGACCTGTACAACTCAAATGTGTTTACCAAAATAATGGACATTACCAGGACTGTAGTCAGTTTCCTGTTTGATGGAATAATTCCCCATATGGAAAATAGCCAACATTACAGGCTCCATTAATGTACTTGGGATTAATGAACTAAATCTGTGAACAACACAATAAAAACAAAAACTTTAATTCAAAGTTTAAGTCACAGCAACACAAAGACCACACTTATCAGTATGCATCATGGGATGTGTAGAAAACTGACTGACTATCTCCCTTGCTTGAAAGTCACCTGAAATATAGGGAGAGGACAATTAAATTGCTGCAGACAGGCATGTTTTGTGCCAGGGTTGCCAGAGATTATGGATTAAGCCACTCCACTTTGCCCTGGCTGCAGGCAATGTTTCAGCAGACTAACAGGACAGATGACTGTTCAATGAAGTGACTACACCAGAGTAGTACTGGTGTATCAAGTCTGTCTGAGTGATCATTTCAGATCTGCCACCCATACCTCTGATAAAACTGTTGGAACACACAATGTCTGCAACAATGACAGGGCAGTGAGGGGCAGGTTTAAAGCCGCTGGCTTTAGAGCAGGGAAACCTATTATAGGCCTTCTGCTCACACCTCTTGACCCTTCAGTATTACAATGCCAGACCATTCACAACTGATACGGTAACATCTGTCCCAAGGAATACATGCTCTTGTGCAGGTGCTGGCTTGGCCTTTCTTCTCCCATGACCTGAACCTTACAAAGAATTTTTGGGATGCCCTGGATCACAACATCTGGAGACATGACCTTCTGCTTACCAGCGGGCAACAACTTCTTCAAGCCCGTGAGCAGGGATAGAATATCATCCCGTAAATACAGACTTAGACTCTCACTGCCCCAGTGTGTCTGAAGTGCCAGTGGTGGCTACAATATACTGAAAGACTACAAGATGTATATGTTCAGTGAGCATGGTTGTCCTTCATTTATGTTGTTCTGCTTTGCCCTTCTATTACTCTAATTGATTTATTGTAATTAACAATGAAAGTTCCCACTGCACTCCAACAGCAAGTGCCGAGTTTATTTTTTTCCCCATCAGAGTATACAGCATGTCATATTAATAGCAACTACAGAAGCTCTAACCACACTTTGATGTTCTCAATACATACTCTGATGATGATGATATGGCTAGGTTTTACATGAGATGTTTTTACTTGAGTATGTGAATACTGCAATGAATCATACTTAACCAGTAAGTTAAAAAAAGCACCCTCTTGATAACATTCTACAATATTTTGTATATCTATTTTATAACTGTGACATGCACAGTCCTTTGGGCTGACAGTGGCTCAAACGGAAAGGAAGGGGCAGACCGTTTTACATTTTAATCCTGGGCACAAATCAGTCGCCACTTTTATATCTGTGTTTTCACATGTATTACAAAATTCACTACCTTAGTGTAAAAGAGAAAAAAAAAAAAAGATTGCCCTGTTATGTTACATTATTTTTATGTTATATATTAGATTATTAAAAAAGTTATTACATCCCTTCAATAATATTGCACACAGTATGTTTCCTAATACAAGGCATGTTAATAATAGGAAAAGAGTCAATTAAAGAATTCCTACCTAATTACAAGAAATACCAAAGGCAGTTTCTTCCATTTTAACTGCAATACTTCCCATCATACCACATAAAATCAAAGACATTATTTCTCCTTAAACCACCTATTGTGACTTAAATATTGAGGAAGCCACTAAAAATGATCATCTGATACAATATATTACCATTCTTTTGTGTGCATTAGACTTCTAGTAAGTACAATTATGATCCAGAACCCTGAAGTGCAATATGGATTGAGTTTACATATTTTACATATAATGAGATTTCTCTGCAACAAAAACAACACAAAAAATGAATCATTAAATACTCTTGTGCTCCTTTGGTGGGTCAGGTTTTGTGTTTTATAGTAAAATGTTCTATGCCCATAGCGATTTGCTTCTCTTTCGACGGCTGAAAATCAGAGAGCCATTCTTGCCCGCATAGGGTTCTAAGTTTGGACTTAAATGAAATGATTTTGGAAAAACTTTGTTGAGCAGTTGTCCAAATCTGGCCATACCTGAAACCATGAGCTCAAGTGGTACTACCAAGTCTGAAACTGGTTCTTCTTTTTTTTTCCTCTGAGAGCAAGCAGACACGAGGCACAGTCCCATGGACAGTTTTACTATGCCTTGCTTGCAATGCACATGAGTTAATAAACAAAAACTGTTGTGCAGGATGAGAAGCAGTTCTTGTATAAATCTCTAATACTTTCTGAAAATGGGGAGCTGATAAATGTAGCAAGCCATCTAGTAAAGGTGACTTCATAAGCATATTGAATAAGTGCAGCTTGTGTGCAGACACAGCTATCCTACACATTATTACAGAAACGAAAACGTCCACCAGACAAATAGTATACATTTTGTGTAATTAATACAAACATTACTATAGACAACACATTTCCATATCAGACAGAAAACAGCAGTATGCCTACAAAGGAATGTTGCTTATTGCTGCCTTTTCTGTTTCTGACAGTTAAAAGAAGGTGTGTACTTGTGCTTGGAAGTGGTCAGTTAGGTCCTAAGAGAAAGGGCCACTTGGGCCAATAACGGGAAATGTCCAGGGGCTTCAGCCACTGCAGTCACCCCTTTGTGCATGTCTCTGTCCTATAACAGAAAACTGACATTTCTAAGAGTTTCCACATCTATTGAAAATCACAGCACAGTGGCGCAGTGGTAGCGCTGATGCCTCGCAGTTAGGAGACTCGGGTTCGCTTCCCGGGTCCACACCTCTGGGTGCTCCGGTTTCCTCCCACAGTCCAAAGACATGCAGGTTAGGTGGACTGACGATCCTAAATTGCCCTGCGGTGGGCTGGCGCCCTTCCCGGGGTTTGTTTCCTTCCTTGCGCCCTGTGACCCTGTAGTTAGCATATAGCGGGTTGGATAATGGATGGATGGGTGGAATCTCCCTTAAACATACAAATTTGTACTAAGTAAGATAGCATAGGCTTTTTGGTTTTGAAAAACAGATTCAGATTACATATTAGATTGTGTGGCTCACCCAGATAAAAATAGGAAAACATTCGGCATTTTATTTTCTGGACATTGAAAAGTTTTTACAAAAATGGCCACATTAACAAGAAAATGAAAACATGTTTGAGGTCTGCATACAATTTTTCTTGCTGAGAAATACTATAAAAAGCACATCATAACATTCTTGTGATGCCTGGGTTGCCCACAGCTGGCAAAATCCCTCTTGAACCTGGGGCATTGACAGTGATGAAATCAAGAATAAGCTGGGCAATGAGGACACATAACAGAAAGAACAGGTGCATCAAAAGTGGTCAGTGCTTTTATTATTCAAACATTTAACACATTAAAAGTGCAGTGTAGGTTCCTTCACAGATAGATAAATAATCCCTGATGAAAACCACATCCATATAGAGGCTAAAGTCAACATAGTAATCCAATAAATAAGTTAAAATCCAAGGTTAAAACAGAGTCAGGATCCATCTATAAAACCTTTCATGAGCCACAATGCTTCCATCCTCTTCACACCCTTAATTAAGGTCTCCTCAGCAAAAGGAGACATCCACCAGCAAGCATAGTGATCCTTGGATCTGGCTTGGGTCCTTGCCACCCTCCCTTAACATCTGCCAGGACCCAGCAAGCCCTGATCCTTTCTCTCGGCCTTCAGCGGAAGCCCACTCGGAACGGTTGGTCACTTCTGCTTCTTGTCTCTATAATGACCCTTTATTTTTCACTCTGTTTCCTTTCGATTTAGGTTTTCCAGATCTCACCCCTCTCTGTCCTACTCAGGCTTCTTTAATGCTTCACTGGGTGCAGAGGTCTAATTACATACCGCAGAATGATGATCAGGAAATCGACTGAACTACACACGTCTTCACATGAATTCCCTAACCAACTTCCCAGGGCTGCTCTGCCATGCTACTGAGCACACATATGTCCCTCTGAACCTGACCTAACATTTTTATCTAAAACCAGTACACTACCATGGACCCCTTACTTGCTTTACCAAAACTCTCATACCTGATGAATCTAAATCAAGGTCACAGACCGCTGAAGCCAGTCCCATCACATTGTTCACTTACACACACCTCCATACTCATTCATAATTCTGAATTGCCAATCAATCTGACATGCACATTTTTAGGGACGTAAAAGAAAAAAAAAAAAACACCCAGAAGGAAACCACGCAGAAATGGCGAGTTCTTATATTTCTCTTTTCCATTGTCATCTGGCCATAGTTCAACATTTAATTAATGGACAGATATTGCTGAGCGCAATTTGTTATATTATGCGTCCTTATTACTTGCCCAGAGAGTTTGGACACGTCATTGTTGTTATTGTTTACATCCCTCCTCGGGCGGACGTGGAGACAGCGAGTGACATCATCCATTCTGCTGTTGCTAAGTTACAAACACAGCACCCTGAGGCGCTTGTGCTAATCGCTGGAGATTTTAACCATGTGACGCTGGACAAAACATTACCTGCCTTCTCCCAGTATGTGGACTGTAACACCCGGGGAAATAAGACTATTGACTTACTGTATACAAATGTTAAAGACGCATACAGCGCCACCCCGCTGCCTGCGCTTGGGAAAGTAGATCATAACCTGGTTCTGCTTCAGCCTCACTACAAACCAAGAGTGAGGGTCCTACCTACAACCACACGCTCATTCAGGAAGTGGTCACCTGTGGCAGAGAAGGCTCTGAGAGAATGCTTTGGATCTACAGACTGGGATATCCTGCAGGGATCACATAGTGAGAACATTGAGGAGGTTGTTGACTGCACTACTGACTACATCAACTTCTGTATGGACATTGTAGTTCCAGTAAGAACTGTACGCTGCTATGCTAACAACAAGCCATGGATTACAAGTGACATCAAGGGCCTTTTGAACCAGAAGAAAAGGGCTTTTAAAGGTGGTGATCAGCATGAGCTCAAGCGCATGCAGAAGGAACCTAGAGTCCAGCTCAGGGTGGCGAAGGAGCAGTACAGGAGAAAGCTGGAGCAGAAGTTGCAGAATAACAGCATGAAGGAAGTGTGGGACGGGATGAAGATCATCACTGGCTGCAGCTCGAAGCGGGGTGCCACCATTGAGAGAGACGTGAAGAGAGCAAACCAAATGAACAACTTCTTTAACAGGTTTGACCACCCTAACCCACTCTCACTCTCACCTCGGAGTACTGCACCCTCCACACATCCTTCTGCTGATACCAGCATAGGAGAGACATCCCCACCCACAATTACAACAGCGCAGGTGAGCAGAGAGCCGAGGAGACTTCGTGCCAGCAAAGCAGTGGGTCCAGATGGAGTATCGCCACGACTGCTTAAGGTCTGTGCATTGGAGCTGGGGGGTCCTCTACAGCGCATCTTCAACCTGAGCCTGGAACAGGGGAGAGTCCCGAGGCTTTGGAAAACATCTTGCATCACCCCAGTCCCAAAGGTATCACGTCCTAGTGAGCTGAATGACTTCCGGCCTGTTGCTCCGACATCACATGTGATGAAGACCATGGAGAGGCTGCTGCTTCACCACCTGAGGCCACAGGTCCAACACGCCCTCGACCCTCTGCAGTTCGCATATCAGGAGAAGGTGGGAGCGAAGGATGCCATCATATATATGCTACACGGATCCCTCTCCCACTTGGACAGAGGCAGTGGTGCTGTAAGAATTATGTTTCTAGACTTCTCTAGCGCCTTCAACACAATCAAACCTCTGCTCCTTAGGGACAAGCTGACAGAGATGGGAGTAGATTCATACCTGGTGGCATGGATAGTGGACTATCTTAAAGACAGACCTCAGTATGTGCATCTCGGGAACTGCACGTCTGACATTGTGGTCAGCAACACAGGAGCGCCACAGGGGACTGTACTTTCTCCGGTCCTGTTCAGCCTATATACATCGGACTTCCACGTGCAAAAGTTCACGGACGACACTGCTATAGTGGGCTGCATCAGGAGTGGGCAGGAGGAGGAGTATAGGGACCTAATCAAGAGCTTTGTTAAATGGTGCGACTCAAACCACCTACACCTGAATACCAGCAAAACCAAGGAGCTGGTGGTGGATTTTAGGAGGCCCAGACCCCTCCTGGACCCCGTGATCATCAGAGGTGACTGTGTGCAGAGGGTGCAGACTTATAAATACCTGGGAGTGCAGCTGGATGATAAATTAGACTGGACTGCCAATACTGATGCTCTGTGTAAGAAAGGACAGAGCAGACTATACTTCCTTAGAAGGCTGACGTCCTTCAACATCTGCAATAAGATGCTGCAGATGTTCTATCAGACGGTTGTGGCGAGCGCCCTCTTCTACAGGGTGGTGTGCTGGGGAGGCAGCATTAAGAAGAAGGACGCCTCACGCCTGGACAAACTGGTGAGGAAGGCAGGCTCTATTGTTGGCATGGAGCTGGACAGCTTGACATCTGTGGCAGAGCGATGGGCACTTAGCAGGCCCCTGTCAATAGCTGAGAATCCACTGCATCCACTAAACAGTGTCATCTCCAGATAGAAGAGCAGCTTCAGTGACAGACTGAGAAGATCGTTCCTCCCCCAAACTATGCGACTCTTCAATTCCACACAAGGGGGTAAACAACATTATTCAAAGTTATTGTCTGTTTTTACCTGCATTTTTATTACTCTTTAATTTAATATTGCTTTTTGTATCAGTATGCTGCTGCTGGAGTATGTGAATTTCCCCTTGGGATTAATAAAGTATCTATCTATCTATCTATTAATTAGTTTCAAACTGCTTTGTTTTCCTGTCTGTTTAAACAAATCTGTTTCTTTATGTGGAATTAGTCGTTTAACATGTTTGTATTTGTACTTACTTGTGAATTTATCACAGTGCTCTGTGCCAGGCTATACAAAAATTAACCAAATTCAATTTAATTGCAATGAACTGAATAAAATGTGCAAACTCCACATGGACATCAATTTGCTAATAAACACTGATGAAATAGAAGAAAACAGAAAGCAAAATTAATTTCATGAAAGACATTTGTGCTGTGCAATTAAGAGTTAAAAAAAAAAAAAAAAAGCTTCTCTATCTACACGGTCACGGGAATTCTAAAACAAAATAATGCAGAGAAACCAACATTTTGAAACTTATCTAAGAAATATCACACACGCCAAAACAGTTTATATACTTAGTGCAGAATGTGCATTAAAGAACACAGACTGATTTTCACTACGTTTACATTTTTCCAGGTCAAGGATTAACATTGCTGCTTCACAGCCCCAAGGATCTAGGCTGGATTCCTGCCCAGGCACTGTCTTTGTGGCATTAACAACTTCACCCTTCATCTGCTTGAGTTTTCCCTGTATAGACTAGGGGGACCCCCCCACCCCCCAGCCCCCACATAGCCCATAGACATTAAGGTAGGTTACTTGACGACTCTAAAAACTCTGGGGAGTGAGTGACATTTAGTACTGCAGTCCAATACAGTTCTATCCAAGGTTGTCTGCCATTTTGTAGCCAACACAACACTACTCCAGTTTCCGAAAGTCTGCAGTGCAAAAAGAAGGTTCAGAATACACCCACTGTTATTTAATGCTATCGTGGCAAGTACATGAAAAATGAAGTGTTTGATCATTAAGAAATTATACTATGCCCTCTAAATTAAGTTTCTTTATGTGAAAACTGACAAGTTGGATCACCTACACTCTGAAAACACACATAAATAAAACACTTATACCCTAGCATTATTCCTGGTTGGGACAATTTTGCCTTTTCCCAAGATCATTCCCTAGAAGTAATTTGCTCAGGCAGCAGCCTAAATCATCAACACATGTTATCACTGCTACGACTGCAATAAATACCCCAACTTTTCTACCTGTGCATCAAATTATACAAAAGACTGACAAGCCTATTATTGTGTAGCTGCTAGATTTCACTACAGCCAATTTCTTACTGAAGGTTGGTTCCCTCTATTAATTTTCACCTGATTTGGATAGCTGGCAATCATGCTGCAGTGTTCAAAGCAAAAGCAATTTTATCCCGGTTAGTATAAAACCCATGACGGCCAAGCAGGAACAGTGATAATTCAAATTTTTTTTTATACTGTATTTGAAAATATGGACACACACTTAAAAAATGTCCAGACAAAAGGGCAATGTTTTGCATACAAGATAGAAGGGTTATAGTTCAAACTGCCTGTTTAAGTGGGGGTTGGAAGTATTATGCTGTGATTAGCCAATTCAAAACCTTATAAATTCTATCCTGTAGTATTAAACAGTGCCAAGAAATATTAAAGTTTGACCATTTTTTTCAGGTATGAATGCTAAGTTTCCACAGCTCACACCTAAAAGGAGTACACTGGATATGTTTATGTTGTATTCACCAAGAGTTATGAAAATTGTTTATAGAAGTTCAGAGCTTGTTGTAAATGCAAAGGTGGGAAATATTTTAGCTGGAAAAATGCACCTAAAGAAGATTGGGAAATTAAGAAATTGAGGGGGGGGGGGGGGGGGTGTAATTTCCAAAGTGCTGTACATGGAAATTGATAAATACAACCGAAGATTGATAGATAAAAATTAATGAACAAAGTAAATAAAAACAAACAACTGACAAATAACAATTAGCAGCACATAAAAACACATCATGAGCGACTGAAAGCCAGGGAGAAAAAATTTATTTTCAGCAAAGATTTATAGTACTAGGGTGTTGTACCATGTTAGCCATTATGAATGTAGTGAAAAGTCAAGCAAAATGACACCTTTTATTGGCTAACTAAAAAGATTACAATATGCAAGCTTTCGAGGCAACTCTGGTCCCTTCTTCAGGCAAGTCTACAGCGAAGATTTAAAAATTGACGGGGTTGGAGCTGCTGTTATCTGAAGAGTCAGGCTATTCCAGAGCCGAGGAGCAGTCACAGTAAGTGCAAGATCCCCACTTTTCTGTCACCTTGATCGTGGCAAGGCCAATAGCAACTGGTCAGACAATCTCAGGGATCGAGAAGGGGCATAAGAGACAAGAAGCTGGGCCCAGACCATTTAAAAGTGAGCAATAAAATATTAAAGTCAATTCTAAGACTGACGGGAGTTACATACTCACACTTACGTGACCCAGTTAAGAGCCTCACAGCGGGTTTGACCACCATCACTTTGCAATGAGTTACAGTAGTCAACATGGGATGAAACAAGGCCATGAAGAACTTTTTTAAAATCAGCAAAACAAATAAAAGGCTTGGTTTTTTAAATGATTCTTAACTGGAAAAAGCAGCTTCTTACAACAGAGTTTATCTGCTTATCCAATTTAAGACTATTGTCAAGGATAACACCCAGACTTTTCGCAGATGTCTTGCAATGTGTCGCTAATGGGCCTTGGTTAGTGACAGGCATACTAAACACACTGGATGGACTAAACAGCACAATCTCAGTTTTACTCCGATTAAAGTCAAGAAAAATTGACGGCATCCAGCACTTTATATCATCCAGGCAAGCCAAAAGAGACCCCAGGGAATTGCTTCTAAGCAGTAGATAAATTTGGGTGTCATCCACAAAACAGTGGAAAGATACATTACGCTTATGGAAAATAGACCCTAGAGGAAAGCATGTATAATGAAAACAGAATTGGCCCAAGTATAGAACCTTGCGGGATCCCATATTTTAGTTCAGTGTGGGAAGATGGCAATTCACCCAGATTAACTGAAAAAGACCTTTCACAGAAATATGAACAAATTCAATTTAGAGCAGGACATGCAGGTTAGGTGGACTGGCGATCAATGTTCCCTCTAAGCTGAGCACGTGAGCGATCGCTCACACGAATTCAGAGCGTCGCTCATACTTCCCACACGATCGCTCATTCCGACGGCGTCGCTCGTACTTATCGCACGATCGCTCACTCCGACCGTCGGAGTCCAAAGCCGAAGGTCTTATTCTTTTAGGCCACCAGCTAAGAAACGTGCTTGTGTTATAAAAATTGTTTGAAACTTGTTTCTGTTTGTCTCAGCGAGTCAGCGTATGTGATTAACTTTGGTAAAAATTGTTTGAAACTTGTTTCTGTTTGTTTGGCTCTGCGTATGTGATTATCTTTGTTTGAACATAGACTTATAAGTTCGAAGTTCGAAAGTTTTATTTATTTCCGACTTCCGACTCGTGTTTAAAGCCTTTCTTTACACATATATTTTGATTTACATAGAATTAGGCGCATCAGTTTATATTAGGAGTTTAAAATCAAGAGCCATGTCTAAGCATCAGGCAGACAATTGTTCAGGAAATGCGAGTAAAAAGCGATGTTTGGAATTCAAGAAAGAATGGTTGACAGGATGTTCAGTAGATGCAGACTTGCCACATGGCTCTGGTCAACAAGTGCAGCTGGGTGAAATTTTTGAGTACTCTGGAGCACGTGGTGTTATATGCAAAATTTGCGTGAAAGCTGGAGCCAACAGTGAATGGACGGCAGGAAAAACATGGACCGACTGGAAAGTTGATCAGCTAAAAAAACATTTAGGTCAAAAATCTCATGTGGATTGTGGCACAAAACTTAAAAATCAAAGCAGAGGGATTTTAAAAAGCATGCTAACTGAATCAAAAGAAGATCGTGAAACCAGGAAAGAGACCACACAGCGAAAACAAGCAACCCCGGATAAGGTAAAGATTTTAATAGATAACATTTTGCTTGCTATTAGAATAAATTCTTCAATGCTGTCAGTTCAGGATATTCATGATCACGTCAGAAAATATGTCAAAATCCCAGAGAGTTGGCGAAGTAAGAACTATGCCTTTGAGTTTAGTGAGTGTATAAACTCAGCTATCAAAACTGAAATGTATACCGAAATAAGGAAAGCAGCTTATCATACCTTGATAGTTGATGAGTCAACTGACATTTTTGTTTCGAAGATGTTAATTTTATACATAAAGTGCAGGAGTGAAAATGAATCCGTCTATAAAACTGTGTTTGCGGGAATCCTGAAGTTAATAGCATGCGATAGTTCATCAATCTTTCAAGCTATTCAGAACTTTTATTTTGAAAACGGGTTTGATTTAAACAAGATGGTTATGTTTACTTCTGACGGAGCCTCGGTCATGCTGGGTAAAAGAAAAGGTGTAGCTGCACTATTGCGACAGTCAATTCCACATTTATCAGAGCAACATTGTATAGCCCATCGTGAGGATTTGGGTATAGATGATGCATGGAAGAATATACCCTTGATGAGAGAGATAGAAACTTTACTAAGGACTGTTTACACAATATTCTGCAGATCATCTGTTAAGAAGGCAAAGTTTGAAGAACTAGCTAAAGCTGCTGATGCAGATGTGATTGCATTTAGACCACTGAATGAGGTTAGGTGGCTATCCAGACATTTCGCAGTAAATGCTTTGGTAAAGAATTATGATGTTTTGCTGCAATATTGCCAAGAAAAAGTGGAGGAAGACAATGATCCTGTTCACAAATATTGCTTGGAGAAGTTACGTAATCCAGAACACCATGTAGCAATTGGAATACTTAATGATGTTCTAGCAGAACTAACAGAATTAACTAAAATTCTACAAAGAAGTGTGCTTTCAACTGTTGAAGCCTTTCAGTTTACAAAAGCAAAAATTAAGAAATTGCGATCACAGTATCTGGGGGAGAATAAGCATTTCCTTGAAGAAACAAGCATTCTAATTTCTTCATTTCAAGTCCCAGTGAACACAACATCAATAATAAAATTTATCCAGCAGATGTGGGACCATATGGACAGCTGATTTCCAGATGATGAATTAAAAGATTGGTCAATATTTGAAAAAGACTCTTTCTGTGCCACTGCACATCAGGAGGAGTATTCATTTGGACATAAGCAAATGAAAAGCCCTGCAGCCAGATACTGTCTTCTCCTACAGAAAAATGAAGATATTCTTAAAAGTGATCTTTGTAAACAGTATTCAGAATTCAAAATTCTTATTAATGAGAAGTTAAAATGTGGAGCATTAAAGACATTTTCAGATATTCTTACATTCACTCAACAACAGGATCACTTAAATGAACTCTTCTTAATCATGGATATTTGCGGCACATTCCAGGCCTCAAGTGCAGACTGTGAAAGAGGGTTTAGCCTGATGAACAGTATAAAGACTAAAGCCAGAAACTGTTTAGAAGTTGAACATTTGGAACATTTAATGAGAATTAAACTCTTCTTGAATTCTGGAAAGGCTGTAGACGTAGATAAAGTTTATAACATCTGGAAAGCAGAAAAAAGCAGAAGAGAGACTATTTGAATTTGACTGAGGAACTAATTTAGTAAGTTTAACTTAGTACATTTACTTAATATAAATATTTTGCTTATGTAAACCTGCTTCTTCAATTTTTAAGTATTTTTCAAATGTCAATACAACTTGTCATTGTTCTGAAATAAACCCCAGAATTGCTACGCGAAAATTGGAGTTCATAAATTTTTGGCTTAAACAAAATGTCGCTCATAAACAATATTTTTTGCTCACTATATGCTACTCCTTAGAGGGAACATTGCTGGCGATACTAAATTGGCCCTAGTGTGTTGGTGTGTTTGTATGTGTGTTTAATAATAATATTCTCATTACTCACTTCAGTGAGTGGGGAGCCACTTCAGCCTTCACTAATGTGTAGCATCCACCTGGATAATGCACTGGCAACCATTTTTGTGCTAGTACGCTCACCACATGAGTTGTTAGGTGATGAAGTGGTGACAGAAACAGCCATTTAGAGACAGAGGATGATTCGGTAGCCAGAATGATCAAGTAGTTGGGAGCAATTTAGCCTTGACATCGGGATGCTTCCTACTCTTTGTGAAGAATGCCCAGGGATCTTTTATGTCCACAGAGAGTCAGGACCTCAGTTAAACATCACATCTGAAGGATGGCACCATTTTTACAGCAGTGTACCCATCACTGCACTGGGGCATTGGGATCCACAAATAGACCACATGCTAAGTGCTTTCTGCTGGTTTCACGAACACCTCTTCAAGCAGCAACCCAAGTTTTCCTAGGTGGCTTCCCATCCAAGTACTGGCCGGGCCCAAACATTCTTAGCTTTAGGTGGATAACCTGTTCTGATGAGCATGTGGTATGGCAGGGTTTGTTTCTGTCTTGTGCCCTATGTTAGTTGGGATAGACTCCAGCACTCCCCGTAACCCTGTTCAGAACTAAGCAGGTTATAAAATGACTGACAGAAATGAAGGTAAATTCCTGACTAAAATGTTCAATGGGGTGAAGGGAACATGCTTAAATGTCAGTGAATGTCCATAACATCTAGTCACAAGTTTCATAATTTTGTGACATACGGTATTGTGGTGTGATGAAGGATATTGTTGCTTACTGCCATTGATTGCATTGTAACCAATTAGAAGCAACCAAGCACACATCTTCGGCATTTGTAAACGTGCTCGGTGTCGGAAAAGCAGGCTAAAAGCCCAAAGCCACATAATACTCTGCTTAAAATAATTTTATCTGGGTTTTTTTCTGATTAAAAAATAAACTCCAGTCATGGTAACAGTAGATTTTTCTAGAAAGGGCCTGCTTATCACTAACAAGTACATCAATGACAAACATTTTTGTCAAGCAAATTAACACTCTGTTTGTGATCAAAGCTTTAAAGTGATTTATGATAATGAAGTAACCGAAGATCGAGAGTGTTGGTTGCCATCAAAGCTCCAAGTGACATGATGGTCTGAGCATTTATAATAGGGTAATTAATGGTTCTGTGCACCTGCAGATCAATTTAGCACACCACACAGGAGTCGGGATATACTGAGAAAAGCTAGGTGCGCACCTACTTTAAAAACATAGTTCACAGCCAACGTGCTCAGCAGGTGTTGGGCAGAGGCTCCAAAGACATTCGCCTTCCCATTTGCTCAACACTACATGTTTATATACAGTCCGTACTTGTTTTAAATAGTGTCACTCAAAGTAAGTCAGCTTTGCCAAATGCTTCACATAAACAGTAAGAAACACACTGAACATCTCAGCAAGCAGAAGAAACACAAGTCAGGTGACTTGTTCACTGTTGCTCAGTGGAGCAGGGAAAGGATCTGAACCTCGGTCACTGCTTTTAGGATTAGGTCGGAGACAAAGAATGTTTATCATCTGGCAAATCATTGCTTTGTTTTAATCTTTAATAACTCACCTTCTTGTTGCACTCTCTCAAAAATTCCCTACAGTCTAGCTCAAAACCTTTTGCTCACAAACAACTTAATGTTAATTCCATTCTGATATGTGGTGTGCCCAGCCTTGTCTTAATGTCAATCTACCTTTTCTCTATTAAACCTTTGAGCACATTTGATTCTCCCTGCATTTCCAAAATGCAAATATCATAACATAACATAACATTCTGAAGCCCACATAATCTAATTTAGAGACAGAGGAGGCTGGAGATTACTAAATGGCAGCATTTAGTGCAAGAAAGGAACCAAAACGGGACAAGGGAACAGGCCTTCACAGAGCCCACACACGGTGTCACGTCAGAAATTCAAATTACCTACGATGTACATGTTTAGGATATAGGAGAAATATACAGACATGAGTAGATTGTGCAAAATCCACACAGACAGATGAGGCAAGAACACTAACCGGTATACGAGCATGGCACCCAAACTATAAATAAAACCTGTCTAAATAACTAATTTAGAAATGCCACAATTTATGCATATACACAAATCAAAAACCAACTCCATTCCCACACAAGATAATTTAAAAATAAACCTATGTGGGATGTAAACTATGACACAGATTTAAGTTATGCTCATATGACATACTGGTTAGTACTACCTACACTCAAAGAAGGTGGATTGGATTACCAGCCCAAACACTACCAGAATTCTTCTCATGCACCATTTTTTTTCCTCCAAAATCTCTACTTTTCCTCTCACATCCCAAAACAGACACAGCTCACATTAACTGCTAATTCTGCATGAATATGCCTTGCAAAGGACTGGCAGTTTAAGCAGCTTTAATTCCCACCTTAGGCCTGAAGCTTCTATGGTGGGCTTGTAAATGGAAGGTGTTCATTGAATACCATATGAGCTCAGCATTCTGTAAATTGAAGTGATTTTGAGAATAATAAAAACGTTACTATATAGCCAAATGTTTGTGGACACCTGACCATAACACCTATATGAGCTTGTTGGACATCTTATTCTAAAAACATTGTTTATAACTGCCACCATGACTTTCCACAAGATTTTGGTGTGTGTCTGTGAGAATTTATGCCCACTCAGCCAAAAAGACCATTCTAATTATAAAGATGTTCAATAGGACTAAGATCAGGAATCCGTGGAGGCCATTCGAGTGCCTCCATATTTTTATGGACCTGCCATTGTGCACAGGGGCATAGTCATGCTGGAACCAATTCCCCAAACTGCTGCCACAAAGTTGTTCAACACGTCTTTGCATGCTGAAAAAAAACCTGAAAAACTGCTCTCCTTTACAAAACATTACAGTATGTACTATACAGTCCTGAAGGTAGTGTTCTTCTGGCATCTGCCAAACCCAGATATATCCATCAACCTCCCAGATAATGAAGTGGGAATCATCGCTCCAGAGTCCAATGGCGGCATACTTTACACCACACCAGCCGCTGCTTGGCACTGCATATAGTGATCTTAGACTTGTGTGCAGCTGCTCGACCATTGAAACCTGTTTTATGAAGCTCTTGACACACAGGTCTGTGCTGATGTTGCTTCCACAGGTAGTTTGGGACTCTGTTGTGAGTGATGCAATACGGGATAGGCCATTTTTACATGCTATGTGCTTTGGCACTCCCCAGCTCCACTCTGGAAGTTTAAGTGGTCTGCCACTTTGTGGATGAGCTGTAGTTGCTCCTCGACACTTCCACTTTACAATGATAACACTTATAGATGGCCGGGGAAGATCTATCAGAGCAGAAATTTTACCTACTGACTTGTGACACATGTCATCCAAAGACAATGCCACATTTAAAGTCACTGAGCTTTTCAGTCCCACCCGTTCTACTGCCAGCATGTGCCAATGGAGACTGTATGGCTATGCGCTTGATCCGATGCACCCGTTAACAATGAAACGCATGAACTCATTAATTTGAAGGGGTGTCCACATACTTTTGGCCACATAATACATCTGTAAGGAAATTAAATTACAATAGTTATACACTGAAATCAAAGTTTATTATGTGTTTTATATTCTATTTATATTTTCTACTTTACTCTATTTTTATATTTAATTTTACTGTGCATTCTAATGTATTTTTATATTCTACATCTTGTAGTCTTGAGCTGAAATGTAAACATAATTAAGTTATATAATGCAAGCTTTCAAAAATGGTGAGGCCACTGGCCAAGAAAAGTCTGCAGTTTTTAGCAACTTATAATTAATAGAAGTTGTGGAACTCGCTATGTTTGTCACATACTTAAGGATAAAAACTTGAGATAATTTGCACTTAATTTTCTGTTCAAATTGAAATTAATCCTGCTTTTACTGTAATTATAATATAACATATAATATAATAATTATAATAATATAATAATAATTATATAATTATTATATAATAATTATTATATAATAATTATAATTATTATATAACATTTAACATAAAAATACACTTACAGTCTCTGGCTGAATAAATTCACAAGTAAGATGAAATGGCTAATTCTGAATTCAATGGGACAGTTGGGAAATACAAGTTTCCCCAATACAGCAATACATTTCATATAGAAGAGGCATCTCCTACTGGAACAATTCATAGAAAATTGGGCTACTTGATGTAATCCTGACCTGTCATGTTTTGTTTTTTTTTAATAATGTAAAATAAAACAATAACATCAACCTGAAAAGCCATTTTTGTGGTCAGATTATATTTGGAGTGATGCAATACATGCTTAATGCCTTTAGATCGTTTTGTTATTCTCATGAAAAATATAGAGCTCATCTTTGTCCTTAATTTCTGCACAGCAAGTAGCGGACCTCCAGAACACCAACCAAAAATTCATGTGAACACAAAAAAAGTGACATTTCACCATCTAAAATGGCCATTTCAGTTGTGCAAGTGTACTTTTAATGGAATAGTTCTCCCAGGATTAAATGTTACCCATTTATTTTTAATTTCTTGAAGACTGAAGAGCAATCTCAATTAGCTAATCCTAAAAATGAACAGCATCTATTTTAAATATTGGTCATGGTACCCCCATAACACGATACTTATGTGTTATTTAAGTCTTGAGTTGTTCCAATCATTCCCACCATAATGCTTTAATAGGAACATTTTTTTTTTCTTTAATTTAAATTTTTGAAGTGGTCTTTCTCACCTTATATCCCTATGAAGGGAATCTGTGGGTTTTAGTCTGGTTACCTGGTACAATAACTCCAAGTAAAATCTTAGATGGTAAAATCTCTGCAATGTCTTCAAAGTCCAGTCTCTCAGCAAAATAAATCCATGTGAAGTACTGCATATTCATAATGACAGTGTGGATAGTGGGATTTTCATTCAATTTCCATAATCTTTTTTAAAATCACTAGTTCAAAAAAATATATGTGATATTTGTACATTTTAAGTTGAATGGACCATGCATAGGAACTTCAGTGAACTCAATGCTAATATGGCTGCGTCCAATTATGAGAAACTAGAGAATTTTTTTATGTCCATATGTGGAACCCTATTCATTATTCAGGAGCTTGTCAAAAATACAATCACAAAATCAATGGAAGTTCAGCAACTCAATGAACATTTGCCATAAACCTGCCATTATGGCAATCTCATTAACTGGGCAGTTTTGAGACATGTGTCCCCTTGGGAAGGAAACAAAGAGTACATATGCAACCTTTAGTTAATAAAATGTCTTTGTAAAGTGAATATTATCCGGAGGCACTTTACAAGAACATATGCACTGTACAATTGTTGTTAATTTTTAACAGATGTGGCAAAGGCTGGTGTAGTGACTTGCACAACTTTTAGAACATTTATTTATGTAGCACATTTTTACACAAGCAATGTAGCACAAAGTACTTTCATAGAACAATCTTTTTGTCATGTTGTAAATGAAAAAGAAAAAAGATTAGGTAATAATAAAGAAAACAGGTAAGGCCAGATGGCCAGGAGGACAGAAAAAACAAAAAAATTTTTAAAAATTATTAATAACTAGCTGTCCCCCACGGCTCCACCCGCATAGTAGTGAAACTAGACAAACTTTAAAAATCAATAAACAAAAAGGTATCTCTAGATAAGCAGAGGCAAGGTACACTCCAACACACAGAGGTAGACCGACTCCCCACTCCTGATGTCACGCATCCCCCCTCCCCTCGGCGAACTGATTCTTACTGCGATGACAGAAGTCGCAAAATCAACCAGAATGTTCAAGCAAATTCTAGAAAAAAACCCAATCTAAATCTGTTAAGTAGTTCTCTTGTTCACTAGTTAAGCGGATGTAAGATACGCCCTGAGGCTGGCGCATGAGTGAGGAGGGCCCAGCCCCCCTTCCCTTGGGATTCGCACAAATAAATTGGTACCGCAAGTGAACTATGATACTTAGCGCAATGAGAGAGGCTGTAAAATCAACCTGAATGTTCAAGCGAATTACAGAAAAAATACCTGATCTAAATCCATAAAGTAGACAGACAGACATTGGATTTTATATACACTGCTCAAAAAAATTAAAGGCACACTTTTTAATCCGAGTATAGCATCAAGTCAATGAAACTTCTGGGCTATTGATCTGGTCAGTTAAGTAGCAGAAGGAGTTGTTAATCAGTTTCAGCTGCTTTGGTGTTAATGAAATTAACAACAGGTGCACTAGAGGGGCAACAATAAGATGACCCCCAAAACAGGAATGGTTTAACAGGGGGAGGCCACTGACATTTTTCCCTCCTCATCTTTTCTGACTGTTTTTTCACTAGTTTTGCATTTGGCTATAGTCAGCGTCACTACTGGTAGCATGAGGCGATACCTGGACCCTGCAGAGGTTGCACAGGTAGTCCAACTTCTCCAGGATGGCACATCAGTACGTGCCATTGCCAGAAGTTTTGCTATGTCTCCCAGCACAGCCTCAAGGGCATGGAGGAGATTCCAGGAGACAGGCAGTTACTCTAGGAGAGCTGGACAGGGCCATAAAAGATCCTTAACCCATCAGCAGGACCAGTATCTGCTCCTCTGGGCAGGGAGAAACAGGATGAGCACTGCCAGAGCCCTACAAAATGTCCTCCAGAAGGTCACTGGTGTGAATGTCTCTGACCAAACAATCAGAAACAGACTTCATGAGGGCTCGATGTCTTCTAGTGGGCCCTGGGCTCACTGCCCAGCACCTTGGACCTCGATTGGCATTTGCCATAAAATACCAGAATTGGCAGGTCCACCACTGGCGCCCTGTGCTTTCAACAGATGAGAGCAGTGTAAAAGACCAGGCCCCAGGCACAGACAGACAGACACCGTATGTCTTAAAAACACGCTTCTTTATTTTATCTTCAGCCGTGGGGCACGCCTTCCCCGTGTCCCACTGGCCCAACACAGTCCCACAAGCACTTAAATTGCACTTAAATTGCACACAACTAACCGCACTTCTTCTCAGCACCACCACTCCTCCTCAGGCTTCGTTCTCCTTCCTCCCAACTCTGGCTCTCTGAGTGGTGGTGGCTGGCCCTTTTTATATCCCACCCGGAAGCGGTCCAGGTGCTTGGACACCTGGTCCTAATTGCCCTTCCGGGTGGGGCTGAAGGTATGACCAGCCAGGCTGCTGACTCCACGCAGCTCCCCCTGGCGGCCATCCGAGCCCCCAACCAGGCTGTGGAGGACTCCATCTCCCATGGAGCCATGCGCTGGTCTGGGGAATCATTGGCTGCCAGGGAGGCTGCCACCAAGCGTCCCGGGGAAGGTACTGAACAGTCCATGGCTGCTCCCCCGGAACAGATGTAGAAGAGGCGTCCCTGCCGGGCATGGGACGCGGCTGTCCTTTACAGCAGGTTCACCCTGAGCACATGTTTCAGACGTGAAAGGGTCTAGAGACGCTGTGGAGAGCAATATGCTTCCTGTAACATCATTCAGCATGAACGGTTTGGTAGTGGGTCAGTGATGTTCTGGGAAGGCATATCCATGGAGGGACACACAGACCTCTACAGGCTAGACAATGGCACCTTGACTGCCATTAGGTATCGAGATGAAATCCTTGGACCCATTGTCAGACCCTATGCTGGTGCAGTGGGTCCTGGGATCCTCCTGGTGCACGACAATGCCTGGCCTCATGTGGCGAGAGTATGCAGGCAGTTCCTGGAGGATGAAGGAATTGATACCATTGTGGCCCCCATGCTTGCCAGACCTAAATCCAATAGAACTCCTCTGGGACATTATGTGTTGGTCCATCCGACGCCGCCAGGTTGCACCTCAGACAGTCCAGGAGCTCAGTGATGCCTTGGTCCAAATCTGGGAGGAGATCCCCTAGGACACCATCTGTCATCTCATTAGGAGCATGCCCCAACATTGTCAAGTATACATTACAAGCACGTGTGGGCCATACAAAATACTGTGTACGATTTGGAGTTGCTGCAATGAAATTTCGGCAAAATGGACTAGCCTGCCGTATCATTTTTTCACTTCGATTTTTGAAGTGTCTGAATTCAGCCCTCTGTAGGTTGATAATTTTCATTTCCATCAAACGATAAGGCATTCTTTGGTTCCAAACACATTGCCCAGTCCATATCAGTACACATATCCAGCATGATTTTTTTTCTCAGCACAATCTGATGGGTTTTTAAAGTGTTCCTTTAATTTTTTGAGCAGTTTATATAGAGAATCATTTACAGAGATTTTCAGTTGCCAACTTCATTTACATAATATTAGCAAGTTGGAGACAGTCAGTAGTGCACTCACGTAAAGGCCCATCATCTAGTCTGAAACACCCAGCGACTCAGTCCAACCATCTGAGACTCTACCTGACAAAATCAAGCAGGTCTGATTTTTGTCTTAAGTCACAGGGACAGACTCTGTGTGTGTGTGTGTGTAGGAGTTTAATACCAAAAGGTGCTCACCCCGGAAGCACAAGGCAGCGTCAAGGAGTACAGAACACACATCTTTTGTACCTCACAAACAAAAGAGAGTTTTGTCTGTTTGATGTCTTGTGCTTTATGTACAACGACTGAATGGAGAAAAAAAACCTAAGAAATAAAAAATGGGCTGAGATTGTACCTGAACTCGCCATACCTTTAAAGCATTCATACAGCATTGGCTCTGTTTGACAGCACATTATTTGCTGTCAGAAAAAAGGGGTGCACATGCAATACTTTGTAAATGTGAAACTGTGCTGGAAAGTCATCATGGAGTCCTGCAAGTTGTCATGTCCTGTGATTTCTACTCATGTGCTCTGACATAATCCCCTTTCACCACAAATTCTATAATGTGCCACCAGCTTTAGGGGTATACAGTGAGTCAGTGCAAAGACTGAACCTGGAGCTATGTTCCAGGTTCTTAAATACTTGTACAATACAAACACTGCCTGCCAATAAATGCACTAACAACACTGGGCTGCCAAGTAACTCTAACCATAAGTTTGTGATTTGCCATTATTAAGTCTCTCCTATTTCCTTTATCTGCTCAGTGTCCTTGATAGCATTTCCTTGGCCTTGAAGCAGATGCATTGTCATACATGAAAGGCTCACTTTCAGACATATTCTGTTCAAATGGAGCTGCCACTGTCTGCCTGTGGAATCCATTTTAGAGTACAGCTGACTAAGGACTCAACAACACACTGTACACGTTGTAAGGGATGGCTGGCCAAATATTCCGGTCCACACCTCCAGACCGCCAGATGGAGCCCTCCCAGCAGCATGGAAGGTCCCCAAATTCCAGCAGGGCATTATGGACATTGTAGTTTTTATAAACAACCCTGCTGGATACCATGGGGACCACCAGGAGCCGCTGTAGGGAGGCTTTCAGAGTGCTACGTGCCCTATAACCCGGAAGTGCGTCATGATCACATGACCGGAAGGAACGACGTGCTTCTGGGTTGAAGAAAAGGACTTTTAATCTGACCCGGAAGTGATGAGGACTTATGGATTGTTGGGCTGGAACCACTTCCGGGTCAGGGGATATAAAAGGACCCTGGGAAAGCCCAGACACTGAGCTGAGCTGGGAGGAAGGGTGGCTAAGTGTCTGGGAGAGGAGGATTGGGAGTAAGAATTGTAAATTAATAGTATTGAGTATTATATGTGTAGTGTGGAGTGGAGGGTGCTTAGTGCACAGTATTATAATAAAAAGAAGAAAAGTTATACTTTTACCTGGTGTTTGGCGTGGTACCTGAGGGTTCAAGGGAGCAATAGCGCCCCCTACTGCTACAATGTATATATCGTCAAATGCATGACCATTGAGCTATGCCAGGGATGACCAAATCAAAGGGAACACAAGAGGATATCACAGAAGAGGCCAGGAAAATGACATGTTCACCTGCTTGTTCAAAAGGTCAGAAGTCACTGACCCAGAGGAAGAGCAAGTAACCACAACCAATCTCTGCCCACACTGAAATCAGCTTTCTTCAATTTCCACTTAAATCCCTAACCATAAGGAATTAAAGACACTTTCACATAACAGAAAAAATCTGAATTTAGTCCCAAATGGCAACCCTGTGTGAAAGTATTATTGTATTTATGTCTGTGTTGTGCACTAGCACTTCCAGTATCAACATCCAAGCTGACGTTTTACTGTCATCTTCCTCCCACCTAAAGAGAATCTTTTTGCAGACTATCCTGAAGCGCAGACAAGTGAGTGCCGTTTACAATTCTTCTAGACTACATAAACTGCCAAAAAGCCTCTTTATCTGGAACATACTGTACTGTACTTAACTCATAGTTTCAATTTACTGTGGCCTACACATTTGTGGGCAAGTCTGTAGCTCAAGCAATTATACAGTAGACACTGCTCCATCCTTCATGTCAGCTGAGGAACAATCTTTTTTATACAGATGAAGAGGAAAACGTATTTTGCTTACATCTGTTTATGTACATTCTCTTAAATTAAAACAGATTCCTATCATGTTTAGCCTAAAACTGAAAGAAGCAGAACGTGTTGAAAGTTATTTTTGTTTTGCAAATGGCAGCACATCTATGTCTTTTATGCACAATAAATGTTCAGTTATTACATAAAACGACTTTTAATTAGGTCACATCTTGATGTAAGTGCAGTAATGAATTTCTATGTTTTAATACTTGCAATTTTCTTTGTGTTTTAAATTTATACCTATGGCTTGCTCTACCTTGCATTTTTCTAAGCTATACAAGTGACTTCATTCATATCATGCCATCAGCCTAGTCCCATACAGGTTTTTATAGACTATTCAGCTTCATCATGTTTAACTCCTCACTTATTTAATATTTATGGAATGGTACAATAAAATCATAATTAGCATCACTTCTTCATAGTTCTAATCTCCTAGGCCAGGGGTGGCAAACTCCACTTCTGGAGAGCCGCATTGGCTGCAGGTTTTCATTCTAACCATCTTCTTCATTAGTTTTTGCTGCTAATTAACTTTTTGCCTTAATTTTAATTAACTTGATTCAGGCCCCTTAGTTGTTTCTTTTTCTTTAATTAGCTGCCAAACAATAATGAGACACAAAACAAGGTGCCACATGACCAGCTCACCCGTGCCCATCACACAATATCTGACAATAAAGAAAGGTGAATGTCTCAGTAAGACTGATCTCTCAGGTCCCCAATATATTTTGACGATGTTCTTAGAAAAAACAGAAAATCAACAGTTATGGAAATGTCTGCTGTGTCAGAATGAGAGCAGCAACGATCCATAGAATTAAATAATGAGTTTAATTAACAGCAAGAATTGGTTTCTCATTAAGAAACTGGTTGGAGTGAAATTAGTTGGAGTTTGAAGCCCCAATTTAGCTGGTCAACTGTTGACTTGTTTCACATTTGATTTCTGTTTGGCTGTCATTTAATGAAGAAAATAATTAATTCAGAGCACTTAATCCTTAAAAACAGGGCTATTAAAATGAAGGGGAAAAGAAGTTAATTAGCAGTGAAAACTGGTCACCAATTAGGAAAAGGGTTAGAATGAAAACCTGCAGCCACTGCAGCACTCCAGGACTGGAGTTTGCCACCCCTGTCCTAGGCTCAAATCCCCACTGGGTCACTGTTTCTCTTTTTTTTTTTAATACTTTCTGCATGTACGCAAAAGGTCTTTCCCTCATATTTCAGTTTGCCTCCCACATGCCAGAGCCAGCTACAAGTGAGTATGCCATGTGATTTATCCATGCCCTGTCCAGAGACTGGTTCCTATCCTGAGAACGGCTCACTTCTCCTGCTGTTTAAGGTTAAGTTAAGCATAAAAGTTTAAAAATAAATAAATATATGGAAGTGACAGTAAGAAGAAAGGAACTACGTAACCATCATGTTGTAAGCATGTACATTATACTGAAAACAACTTTACAGCTGCATTATCTGCACATTATGATTTATGATTTCTCTTGACACTGTAATTTACCAGGAAAAGTCAAGATCTGCTCTACATGATGGTTTGAAGTAGCCAACAATTTTAAAAACTAATTTTAACTCTTTTATGTCTTTCAAAAATGTTATGTTCAAGAAATTTGAACTACAGTTAGTCACAGAGCCTTTACATCCAATGACTAACAATAGCACCTCAATCAATGCCATTTTAACATCACTTGAATTGGACTCTGCTTTCTATGAAAGCTACTGAGCCACCACAAGCCTATTTGGACTTTTAATGACATGACATTGCAAACTGTTGTTAAAATCTGTGTATTTAATAGAGTCTACTAACACACATATCTACAATCTATTACCAATGTTATTTTTGAATATGACTCACTGTTACAAAGATACTTAATAAAAAATGATAACAGGTAACTAAAAAGGCATAAAATGTTCCAACTTTGAATTTAGTTGACCAAATCCCAAAAGCAACCAAATGTTACATAATGCATACATTTTTTTTCTTGATCTTGTCTGTCTGGAAACATGGTGGCATAATAGTTGATGTTGCTCACAGCTCCAGGAGACTAGGTTCAGATTCAAGGGCAATTACAGTCTTTATTTCACTTGCACACTCATGCCCCTTCCTCTCTGGGTTTTTCTTCCAGGTACTCCAGCTTTTTACGTAAACCCATAAAATCTTTTTTTTTTTTTGGCTGGGTTACTGGGTATGCATGACTGTGCTCTGTCCAAGGGCCTCATTTGTAAAATTTTGCATGACTCTGAGCATGAAAATATCCAAACGGCAAAAAAAACCAGGAAAACGCGTATGCCAAACAAAAAAAAAAAAAAAAAATAAAAAAAAAATAAAAAAAAAAAGGCTTATAGGACTTATAGGTAAATATGCATATTTACCCTTTCTAAATCACAACCATTGTGTAAATGTGTGCTTGTGAACGTGCCTCAAATCTAACTCGGTTCCACCCTAAAGCAAACATAAATGAACTGTGCTGATCAACCTCACACATATGCAATCGTGATGTAGCATTTCTTCATTGGCTGGTACAGCAACCTCCTACAAGACACATCCAGCAGTGTGACACACAAGTTCTCATTTCGAAATTAGACATGCACAAAGAACCTTAATATGGTGGCCTAAGAGCAGGTGTATATTGAATAGCAGCATACAACTGCTGTTGTAAATGCAGTTTTGTTTCAGCAGCACCATGTCCAAACCAAATGAAAGAAAAATAAAAATAAAATTAAAAAAAAAAAAATGGTTGGACCTCCTGGCAGAGTGTGACTGTGAAGAGAGGAGGAACAAAGACATTAACGCTTTCTGATTTTGATCTGCATAGGGCATCTGTAATATTGTAGATGCCTTTTTATGCTACATTATGCCAGAGCTGTCATGATGATTGCCAGTCTCATTTCAGCATCACAGATGACTTGTATGTCACTGCTTACAGTTAACAAAAGCAGCTTCATTCTTGCCTTATTGCAATATGAGTGCATTGAAGTGCTCCAGTTACATTAGGAAAATGGACATTGGTGGGAATTGCCTTTTGATATTGGTAATAACATGTTATGCTTTATGTATGTGCACCTACACCATGAGAAAACTGGATACAGCAATGTGTTGGTCGGTTAAAGGCTTCCACCACAGCTGGCATGACAGAGCTTGGCTGAGATAATCCTGACCTGATGCCAGATCCCTGAGAAGTGACAACAAATTGCGGATATAAACTAACAAAATAATGTATTTAAGTGCAAATATGTAGCATTAGTCCTTTTAAAAGGGAACTAAAATGCAGTCTGTGCATTATATTCATCACATTTAGGCTTTAATATGTTTGTCACATTAATGCACATTCTAATAATTTTCAGTGATCTGAATTACACATGTGAGTTGTCATTTATCTGATTTGGCTGCATTTCCCTACTTGATCAAGGGTGTCATAATTTCCCAATTTCTCGGAAATGTTGTGTATGCATGGGTCACAGTTGTCGTAAATATACACATACTGTAATCCCTGGTCACATTTTCTTTTATAAATCCAGACTTTTGCATTGGAAGTCGCATATGCACAGCATAAGCCTCTTTTTGTGCGTATACAAGCTTTAGAAAGGAGGCCTCATGAACCTGCGATATTAAGCTACTATTTTTGGATTTTGCTAGTACTGATTAAACATTATTTTTCAATTACTGAAAAATGAATTGTCAATAAAAACATTTATAACTTTTAGGAGGATGATATTATGAAATCTATGAACATCATTATTTCTAAAAAGTATGCTAAAATCCCCTCTAAGTCTATAAAGTTCACAATATGTTGTTGCCTGTTGTGTCAAAAGCAAAATTAACACCTGATGGTGTATATAATCATATATAAAGCAGAAAAATGTAGAAATCTCATGTGGGGAAAATATTAAACTTTGGATATTCATATTTATAACACTATAATCAAATCTGTTCAGTTTTAACACTTTTGGACAACATACCGATACTCACCGAAGGTTCCGTGTTCAGAGAAAATAAATACCAAAAAAAAAAAAAACAAAACACGTCAGGAACACTAGCACAGCCACTGCTTTAGACTGAACTCATTTTCAGTAATTTGCCAAGGGATTTCATTTTTCTTGTTCAAATATCCCTGTCTGTCACCTAAACATGCTGAAAAATGCAATGTCGTTACCAAACAGCAAAGCATAAAGGAGAAATCTGCAATAGCTCAACTTTAAAAAGCTTAAACAAAAACAAAAAAAAATATTTCTTTAATCACCCAATTACTATCTAAAAATGGTGAAACTATTTCTGTAAACTGTACACGCCTTGATTCAATTAGACTGAAAGGGCATAAATCATGCAGTAGAAGAAATTCTGGCAGCATCAGAGATGTGGATGTCACGTCTCCATGTAACACTGAAACTAAAGGAGTTCAAACATTTTCCTTCAGGGCATGTGTTAGGTCAGGAATGAGCTAGAATTCTAAGCAGGAATCACCTGGCTTCAAATTATTAACTTTACCCTGGAGACCACACAGGTAATCTTGTTTAATCTTAACTAGTTTTTTTAACATTGAGTACATTTTCTTAATTTTTAGTATAGGGCTTACTGCCACTTAATTTTACTAAGAAAGTTTTCTGACATTTAACACAGAAATCCACATTACTAAATTCTGAGCCTGCAGACAACACTGCGGTAGGCATCTAATTAAGTGATGAGTTCCATAACAGTAAGTAAAGGCGCCTAATTAAAAAAATCAATTGGAACAAATACCTTTAACTATATCAGCCCTCAAGAATGTTTTTTTTTTTCTTAATTTCTAGACTTTGTCTGACAGCAATCTTCTGGACTACTGGAGCCATCACATTCTTTTTAATGTACTGAGACCATACAGTACTGCAGAGATTCCTTTCACAAATGTATTATACATTTCAACCATATTCTGTCTTTATATATACTCTAGACAACACTGCTTTCATTAAAAAAAAAAAAAAAATCTTCAAGATTTTGTTAGTTGAGCACACAGCCATCATGCAAACAATCAAAACAAATTTTATCCCCTCCCAAAAACATGATTAAGAAACTATAAAGAAAATTTAAAAAAAATAACAAGAAATAGAAATGCTCAACAAAACTGCATAAAGTATGAAGAGAGTCCTTTGGAAGGCCAAAGTGACAACATACACTCTACGATAGGCTCAGTTACTACTGGACATTAGTATGTGACTTTGTGGACAATGCAAAAGAGAGAAAAAGACAACTATACAAGGAAATGACTCTTAAATTCATTCAGCCACTCATTTAGTAGGACTAGGTGGCACTAAGCTGAAGTGGTTAACATTTAAAATTTCAATTGACTTAAGATGTATTCAAGTTGTAATTGTGAATGAGAAGTATCAAATACTTTAAAAAAAAAATGGTAGTCTTTAAACAGAATAATACAAACTAGGAATGGACAAATATGGCCAAAAACTTTAAACATGGTACAATTAAAAACTCTGATGGTTTCAGGAGATAACGGCATAATGAATTTATATTTACTTTTCAGAAACATCCATCCATCCATCCATTTTCCAACCCGCTGAATCCGAACACAGGGTCACGGGGGTCCGCTGGAGCCAATCCCAGCCAACACAGGGCACAAGGCAGGGAACCAATCCTGGGCAGGGTGCCAACCCACCGCAGACTTTTCAGAAACAAATTTACTAAAAAAAAAAAAAAAAACACATGTATAAATGACTAACAATGCATATAAGAGCACCTCTTATCTCCTAAAAAACATTTTTAAGATTTTGCAGCTGAAAGAGACTCGATAGCAGGCTTTCACCCTTGTCAAAATCCAAAGAACTAGAAATAACAACAACAACACTTAAAGGGACAAGATTTAAATAAAAGGTTTATGCCACTTTCACAAAGTTCTCTGGAGTCTTGCATTGAATTAGGCCACTTCGCAACATCATACATCAAATGAGAGTTATGCTCAATAATGGGTGTGTTTATTTAACAACAAAAGATTCATAGCCATGCTTCCAGGATACATCTCGTAAAATAACATCAACTGATACTAGCCATAGCTATTCTTGGATGGCCTCTGAAGTCGTCATTCATTCTTTCAGTGTTCCCGATGGTCTTTCACTTGCACAATGTGTCCGTCTTCATGATCCCTCTCTTATTTTCTGTGAGGCTGTATTTATCCAGGGCCCCAGAGTCTCTGCCTGCCTTCTATACCCTCCTCAGGCAAATGTTCAAGGGGTTTGTGGAATGCAAAGCTCAGCGCACCTGTGTGACATTTTGCTGTCAATCACCCATCCAGCTCCATCTATCTTTAGGATAATATGCTAGTTACTACAATGAAGCTTGCATCAGAGTCTATCTGTGTGTTGATACTGTGATATCTCATGATTTACATACGCGTACAATGATCTTTATCAAATCACACCAACTCCTGAAGGAAAACTAGTGATTTGAATAAATGCAGCTTGCTTTAACATTAACTCATATGGAGCGATGCGGAAAGGTATAAATCTGCGTGTTACTTCACGCATGGTAAAGGAGTTCAGAGTTTGGTGGAAAATTGCAAAAAGGATGCTATTGAAAAACTGCATTTTTTCTGTGACCAAAAAACATTGCATTACCAACACTTTCATTGTGACTGACAGTGCTTGGTTTCTTCACATAGATGGAGCTTATTGTTTCATCCCTTTTAAGTTCACCATTGTCCAGCATTTCCAAAATACTTCCACAATGCATGTGCCCATGTCTGCCTGATCACCATCTTCTGGCAGGTCCTAGTGAGTTAGAACTGCTCACGAACTCTCCTAAATCCTGGTGAAGTTAGGAGTACTTTCCTAAATTAGGAAACTTGATAAAATGCTATTACTCCTATTCCTAAGACTAAGACCAAATTTGAGTCACTAAGACAGTTAGCGTCATTTTCCCATCTAAGAAGATTTATGAATACGGGCATTAATAAAAACATGCAAAAGTTTAAACATCTTGTAACTATATTCAGGGGTAATGATTTGGCGCCTTCACCAGAATTTTTTTCTTTTTACATTTAAAACACTGATTATGCTTACAAGAAAAAAGGAATGTTGAAAAATGTTCATGCAGTTTATAGTCTTGCAATTAAAAAGTTACAGAACAGTTTCAGCATATAGCATTAATAACCATTCAAGAAAACTGTAATGTTCCACTCACTGTCATTTAAATGTAAGTCAAGTCAGGTTAAATATTTCTAACCTTTTTCTGGGCCAATACATCAGATATTATATGTAACAGTCCAGAAATATCATAACCAGTTATTAGGAACATCATTAATTCACTAAGGCTTTAGTGGAAAACTTAAAGCAACTGGCACTGTAACATATGCCTATCAGTCATGATCTAGTGACTGCAGAATTCAGAGCAAAGGTACTATACAAACCTGGTCTCAGATTCTAGGGTTTGCACACAGGCCACCGCATAGTAAAATAAGCCATTGTATATTTAGTACTCTATAAACTATGGCATTAAATGGAACAACAATGACATAGAGAAGTGTGAAACTTATCTATGTCACGCACAGCTAGCTTGCCAAAAACCACATGAGGAACACTGGAAGTGCCACCCGATTCTAACTAAGTGATTCAAACCTCATCAGAAGAAATTAAGAGTATCTGAATGAAAGGCGGCGGCACGGTGGCGCAGTGGGTAGCACTGCTGCCTCGCAGTTGGGAGACCTGGGGACCTGGGTTCGCTTCCCGGGTCCCCCCTGCGTGGAGTTTGCATGTTCTCCCCGTGTCTGCGTGGGTTTCCTCCGGGCGCTCCGGTTTCCTCCCACTGTCCAAAGACATGCAGGTTAGGTGGATTGGCGATTCAAAATTGGCCCTAGTGTGTGCTTGGTGTGTGGGTGTGTTTGTGTGTGTCCTGCGGTGGGTTGGCACCCTGCCCGGGATTGGTTCCTGCCTTGTGCCCTGTGTTGGCTGGGATTGGCTCCAGCAGACCCCCGTGACCCTGTGTTCGGATTCAGCGGGTTGGAAAATGGATGGATGGATGGGATGAATGAAAGGCAATTACTAAATTAATTGGAAGTTAAATAAATAAATAAATAATATAATTAGTAACCAAATTGCAGAATGCAATAGCCAGAGGATAGTGGTGCAGTGATTAATGCTCCTATCTACTGTAAGTGACCAGGTTCAAACGCAGTCAGTAGCCTGCAAGTTCTTGCTCTATCTGCCTAGATGCTTCTGCAGGCTCTCTGGTTTTCCCCAGAATCCCAAAGACTTCTTTGGTTAACTGTGAACTGTATTGGCCTAGTATGACTGAATGTGTACGTATCCTGCAATAGGCAAACAGTCCACTCAGGGATTGTTCCTTTCTTATGTTCAAAGTTTCCAGGATAGACCCTGGCCACAGTGATCCTAAGTTGGAACACAGTGGAGAGCAGAATGTAATAATAAGCGGGTCTAAGCAATTTTTTATTATGCTTAGTTAACATATTAGATGAATGTTCTTCTGCTTCTGGTGGCCTGGGTCAAAAGATAGTTTGATATTTCTAGCCAAAAAAACATTTGCTTCATATTTAGTCACTCTAGACTACAGTAATCCCTCGCTATATCGCGCTTCGCCTTTCGCGGCTTCACTCCATCGCGGATTTTATATGTAAGCATATTTAAATATATATTGCGGATTTTTTGCTGGTTCGCGGATTTCTGCGGACAATGGGTCTTTTAATTTCTGGTACATGCTTCCTCAGTTGGTTTGCCCAGTTGATTTCATACAAGGGACGCTATTGGCAGATGGCTGAGAAGCTACCCAGCTTACTTTTCTCTCTCTCTCGCGCTGACTTTCTCTGATCCTGACGTAGGGGGATTGAGCAGGGGGGCTGTTCACACACCTAGACGATATGGACGCTCGTCTAAAAATGCTGAAAGATTATCTTCACGTTGCTACCTTCTGTGCAGCTGCTTCCTGAAGCGACATGCTGCACGGTGCTACGTATACTTAAAAGCTCGAAGGGCACGTATTGATTTATTTTCGATTGTTTGTTTTTCTCTGTCTCTATCTCTCTCTCTCTCTTTCTCTGCTCCTGACGGAGGGGGTGTGAGCTGCCGCCTTCAACAGCTTTGTGCCGCGGTGCTTCGCATACTTAGAGAAAAGCAAACAAATCAATAGGGCTGTTTGGCTTTTAAGTATGCGAAGCACCGCGGCACAAAGCTGTTGAAGGCGGCAGCTCACACCCCCTCCGTCAGGAGCAGGGAGAGAGAGAGAGAAAGAGAGACAGAGAAAAATCAATACGTGCCCTTTGATCTTTTAAGTATGCGAAGCACTTTGCAGCATGTCGCTTCACGAAGCAGCTGCACACAGCAGGTAGCAACGTAAAGATAATCTTTCAGCATTTTTAGACGAGCGTCCGTATAGTCTAGGTGTGTGAACAGCCCCCCTGCTCACACCCCCTACGTCAGGATCAGAGAGAGTCAGCGCAAGAGAGAGAGAGAAAAGTAAGTTGGGTAGCTTCTCAGCCATCTGCCAATAGCGTCCCTTGTATGAAATCAACTGGGCAAACCAACTGAGGAAGCATGTACCAGAAATTAAAAGACCCATTGTCCGCAGAAATCCGCGAACCAGCAAAACATCTGCGATATATATTTAAACTAGCAAAATACCCGCGCTTCGCAGCGGAGAAGTAGTGTGTTAAAGAGGTTATGAAAAAAAAAGGAAACATTTTAAAAATAACGTAACATGATTGTCAATGTAATTGTGTTGTCATTGTTATAACTGTTGCTGTCTTTTATATATATATATATATATATAAATTATATATATAATATACACACACACATAAACATTTATATACATATACATATATATACATATCTACATATACACATCTACATATATATATATACACACATACATAAACACACACATAAGACTTACTGACTGAAACGGGCTTTCATTGACAATCATGTTACGTTATTTTTAAAATGTTTCCTTTTTTTTTTCATAACCTCTTTAACACACTACTTCTCCGCTGCAAAGCGCGGGTATTTTGCTAGTATATATATATATATATATATATATATATATATATATATATATATATATATATATATATATATACACATATACACACATACATGCAGTTTTAATAACACAGAAATCAATATAAACATTAACATCATTATCATATGAGAATATGAAGTAATATATAAGAAGCACTTTTCATATAAATATAAATTATTAAACAGTAAAATCTTCTTCTGTAATTTGCTACCGTGGCAATTTGTGTGTCTGTCCAGGATTTTAAATGACCTGTAGCTCGCAAACCGTTTCACCTATACACTTGAAATGTGGTACACATATAGTACGTCACGTCTACTATCCGCTTTATGGGTGATGATTGTTTTACTCTTTTTATCTTTATTTTATTTTATTGTAGAATCAACTCCTATCTGCGCACAGCAGGGCAGCCGTGGGCGGATGCGTATGGTGTATTCACTCCATGTTATCGTGCATTGCGCTGTCAGTGGTATTTTGATAAAAGAATTTGAACAACATATAAGAAGCGTATAAATTATTAAACAGTAAAACATTAACATTTAAGAAGTAAAGTTACATGAAGTACTACTGCAGTGCCTTCGGGTATACCTCATTTTTTGTTTGCCCATTACATGCTTAAATGTATACATTTTTTGGTGCACCTACCCGAGAACACGCGACATATAACAGAGCGTGGGAGAAGCATGGATTTTAAACACGCGTTGAGTTCATCTGCTGGTCTCCCTCGTGGAATAACTGGTAATGTTTGACTAAAATCTACAGCGAGTAAAACGACATTACCTCCTATTTTTTTTTTACGATCTGTGAGATCTTGCTTTTTTCGGTTCAAGGCTTCATAAGCTCTTTTATGTTGTATGGTGTACTTATCCCAAACCATCATCTTTGAATGTTGCAAGACTTTCGCCTTGTATGTAGATCGGGGTAATTACATTCATTGCATTCCTAGTCTGAATCACAATCTGATTGTATGGGTGGTTACCTGGCACTGTAGGGTTGCCACCCGTCCTTTAAAATACGGAATCGTGCCGCGTTTGAGAATGAAATTGCGCGTCCCGTTTTGAATCAATACTGGACGGGATTTATCCCGTATTTTTTTTATCATTTTTTTTTTAAAGCAGCGTCTCATGCAAATCATCCCACACGCATTTTATGAAGATGCCTCCTTTCCTACTTTGGATTGGGTAATACTTGATGTCATCGTTAGTTTGATTGGTGTTTTTAACTGTCCAGTGAGGAGGGCGTGTCTTTTAAGTACAGTCTGCAAAGTGTTGGCACTGAGATGTGGCGTCAGCGCCATAGTTGAAGCCCCTAACGTTGCGGTCAGCAAGTCGGCTAACATCCGCCATGTGCCGTCTTTCAGTTGCGAGAAGCAGATCATAGAATGGTTGAAACTGTTGCCCCTAACGTTGCGCCACGGCGTGTGGTTCGTTTATACCTCGTGTCTTCTCATTAAACTTTTATCTCGCGAATATGTTATTGCAATCCGCAGCGGGAGCGTTTCTATAAACTTAATTGAAACTTACGTTTTACACCGTGCTGTGTTTCCCTTATGAACATGCTTGTATGCTTAACTCGCTCCGTTCTCAATTGTTTAATTAATTTTTTGCTCTTCGCTGTTTGCGGCTGTTCCTCCATTTCCCCCTACTTCGTTCTTTTATCTCGCGAATATGTTATTGGAATCCTTAACGGGAGCGTTTCAATAAACTGATTGAAAATAGTTTTGCATTTACCTTTTTAGTAAAAGGCGAGCTTTTAAGCCTGAGAAATCACCCCGTAAATGCACACGTTTAATTGGACATGTGTTAATATGTATGGTTACACAGTATTAAAAGACAGTGAACAACGTCAGTTACCTTTCTTCCCGCGTTTGATAAAAGGTGAGCTTTTAAGCCTGAGAAATCACCCCATAAATGCACACGTTTAATTGCACATGTGTTAATATGTATGCTTACACAGTATTAAAAGACAGTCAAAAATTAACGTCATTTACCTTCGTTCCCGCGTGTGACTCGTGCTGTAAATGTCTTCCTTGTTTTTAGTTCACGTGATTACGTAGGAGGCGTGATGACACGATACGTGACTCCGCCTCCTCCATTACAGTGTATGGACAAAAAATATGTTCCAGTTATGACCATTACGCTTTGAATTTCGAAATGAAACCTGCCTAACTTTTGTAAGTAAGCTGTAAGGAATGAGCCTGCCAAATTTCAGCCTTCCACCTACACGGGAAGTTGGAGAATTAGTGATGAGTGAGTCAGTGAGTCAGTCAGTCAGTCAGTGAGGGCTTTGCCTTTTATTATTATAGATATGCTTACATATAAAATCCGTGATGGAGTGAAGCCGCGAAAGGCGAAGCGCGATATAGTGAGGGATTACTGTAAACCATATATGGTTTCTACTTCGCGGATTTTCTTATTTCGCGGGTGGCTCTGGAACGCAACCCCCGCGATGGAGGAGGGATTACTGTACTACATTTTACATGGATCTTTAATTTTTTTTTCTTCTTAATATTGTTACCTAAAACAAATCCCCTGTATCTGAACTGAATATAACACATTAAACATGAATCCATCCATTCATCTACCCTCTGAACATGCTTTTTCCATTTAAGAGTTACATGGAGGTGGTGCATATGCAGGGGCCATTCGGTGCACGGCAGGAACCAAGACTAAGCAAGGTGCCAGATCACCGCAACCATCATTGGCTCATACCATAGACATTTAAAAACTCCAATCAGCCTTCCTGCAAGTCCTACGTGGATACAAGGAGAATGGAAAGCAATATAGCAAAGATTTGAGAAATCGTTTCATTTGTTACTATTTTGCCATTAATGAATTAAACCAAAATGGGTCACATTTTTAGAAACAAAGACATTTAGTGTCAATAGCAGTGCTTGGTGAAGACTTTCCCCATTTGAATCCACATCCCTAGCCCTGAACAGTGCCTCAGAAAAAGATGAGCAGGTAGAACAGTGGAGTAAAGTGCACACTCTACCTTTGAAATGGCTGAACGATACAACAATATTTTGCTTTGTGCTTTTTTTCCTTCTTATAAAAGACAAGGATACTCTGTTTTCTAAAATATGTACAATTTCTAGACATGGATCAACACTTGATAACATTTTGGGCTTTAAAAAAATGCTTTTAAGTTTTAAGGCTTTTTTATTCACCTATGGACCAGTGTATCCATTAATGTCATTATAATCTGCAAGTACAGACAAGCAATTTTTAAACTTTATAAAAAAAATGCTTTGCTTTTATGTGGAAAATTAATACATACCAGGATTGTGAATAATTAACTTTGATTTGAAAAGACCAACTCCTTTAATGTCAGCAAAACTAAGGAGCTGGTCATAGACTTGAGAGAGAAAACCTACACTCTCATCTGCATTGGCAAGAATGCCTTAGAGAGTGTCAGCAACTTTACATTTCTTGGAGTCATTATCAGGGATGGTAGGCACAGCACATTTTGTCTGGTATCAAGAAGGCTCAGCAATGCCATTGCTCCTTCAGATGTCTGCAGAAAGTCTGGAGGTTTATAAACCTACACTCACAAACTTCTATAGTTACACACTGGTGTCTGTCTTTACTGGCTGCCTTACGTCCTGATAAGGCAGCTGCTACAGTAAACACAGCCCGTCTTGAACACCACAGGCAGAGGAAATATCCATCCTCTGCCATAGACACACTTTTGCTAATGACGCTAATTTGGAAGTTTACTTATGTTGCTATTAAGCAACCACAAACCACTAATCATACCAGTAAAGTTCAACAAAAACTGAGAAAATACCTTTAATAATTAAAATTATACTATATTAAGCTACATTTAAATAAGGTCACAAAACAAAAATCATCACTTTAAGAAAGCACTACATATGAATTCCATATTGCTCAAAATATAAGAAAAACATTATGAAAGAATGATCATAATGAAGAGAACTATAGGAAACCAAGGCTAACTGATACAAACACATAATTAGCTTGCAGCTAAAACAGCATGTAAAAGACACATCCTTCCAATCTAATTTCTCTTGCACTCAACAAATACAGAAGTGACCTGCTTCAGGCTGACAGCAGAAGGGAGTTCTTACTGAGGAAGAAGTGGGATCAGAATAAATATTCCCTGACAAGACATATCTGACAAGCTTTTCTGGCTAAAGAGACGACTCACCCATTTCTCTCAAAGCTGTACATTTACACCCCAGCAATTTGAACCTAGTGGCATCTGCCACAACAATTTCCCCTGTTTAAATGACATTTCTCCCCTCTACAAGAGATCTGTTGCATGTTGACTATACTAAGCGTGCAGTCTGCTTGCTTCCTCAGCTCTGCACCACGTGCCTGTGGCTCATCCTCAGAGCAAAGGGAAGAGGCATGGCAGGAATTCAAACCCAGTCTGGGTGAGTCATTTTACACTGCACATTTAAAGACTGGGAGAGCCACTGAGAAGAAAAATGTCTGAAATTCCAGGCCCTTCTTTAGGCGTGCTCACAAAGAAGAAAGCTAGTATTGAATGAACTGCCCTAACAATCAAGGTAACTGTGCAGCTAGCATGGGAATCCTGCAATTCAGCCTTTGCAGGATGACACCTCCCTAACATTTCTGTCATTGTCAAGACTAGGCCTTAAAAGGTGTATTTGTCAAATGCATGAAAGAATATTTACTTTTGTAAATTAAGACACCTGTCAAAAACTGCAAATAAATAATGTGGGTAAATGGGCCACTGAAGTTTATCCATGACTGAAAGGCACAAAGTGCAATAAAGGAAAGAGCACAAGTCAGGCTAAAATTGAAGAAATGTCTGTTCCTGTTGTGAAGTTCTCTATAAGCAAGTGTAAGACACAGGGCTTGGAAGCTCTAGCAGACACCTAGTTACAGAATAATGTGTACTGATTTATGAAACAAAAAACTCACCAGCTTGAACTTGAGACCGAACAGCTGTGCCCAGCCTATGCCATTCATAGAGAAAAAGGAAAAAACTTTCACATGTACATTTTAGGAAAGCATCAATAATTTTTCAAAATAGGTTTCAACTAGAGGCACAATAGTGCAGAGCTTAGCACTACTGCTTCACAGATCCTGAATCCTGGGTTTAAATCCAAAGCTTTGCCATTGTCCATGTGGAGTCTGCATTGTTCTCTTCAGGTCTGTGTGGGTTTTCCTTCTGAGTGTGAATGGGCCCTGAAGTGGACTGGCATCTTATAGAGGGTTGTTCCCTACTTTACCCACAAAATTGCTGGGAAGACTATGGCTACCCTGTGACCATAGATTAGGTTATGTGGGCCTGAGAATGAAAGAATGACCAAGTAACTGTCAGACATCTCAAATATTGTTATTTTCATTACAATTTAGGCTTCATTATGTACAGTATATCCAAAAGGTTTAGCTGTGAAAAGATGACAGGGAACACACTAATTCTTTCCCCACCCAATTCTACCACATGCCTATTCTGCTCACTTTCTTGTGGCATTACTCATTGTAGAGGATGGAGCCAGGTGGAAGATCTGGAAATGTCACAAATATTAATTGCATTGAGAGCAGTACCGTTTATACTCGCGTATAAGTCGAAAAATTTATGCCTTAAAATTCATTCAAAAAAACAGGGTCGACTTATCCACGGGGCAACACAATTGTCCATAGAATTTGGGTAATGACATTGTACACTCAACGCTTCACGGTGTTAAGTCACCGGTCATTTGCCGTTTCCCACCATCTTTGAAATAATTATAAGCCAGCAATACTATTGCTAATTAGCTAGTTTTTTTCTAATTTCATTAAATAATTCTTTAAACTGTGAAATACTTGAATTTGAGCATTAGCTTTTGCAGGTTTTGGATAACAAACATACCGTTAGCTGCCACGTGCAACCAGATTTGGAATCAAACGAACCAAGGCAATGCACTCTATCAATGCAATGCAAGCGCAGCCTGCGATTCAAAAAATTTCTCTGCCTACCTGTTTGTCTCGTTTGACAGTAGCTGAAAAGCAGCATCAGGAGACAGCAGCCTGAAGTAGTCCAGCAGCGGGTGATCTGTCATGTCCAACAGCAAGCCATGCTGTCTTGTGAAGTCCGGTAGCCAGTTCGGCTCCCACGGATCAATGTCTGGGTATTCCTCCCATGCGAAACTTGCCGTAGGTGCATCGGCTGCGCGAATACATTCAGCTGGCAGCCGATCAGCTGGCGCGGCATCGGCTGCGTGTCCGATCAGCTGATGCCGGCTTCTCACTCTCTTGTTCGATTCCTGATCACTGTCAATAAAATCCGATTCTGAAAAATCAGAGTCCGACTCAGCCATAATGTGCAAAACATCATCTGCCAAGAGTGTTTTCTTTTCTGCACTCGCTTCGCTCCCTTGTGACATGTCGATGCCATCTTGCCTTTGTTTACATTTCGCAACTCACGCACACGCAAGGATTAGTTGCCGAGTCAATGAGTCTAGCATTTCTCCAAGCACAGAGGGAATGCCTGTGACGTGACAGTGAGTTTTGTCGCCATTAACAGCTGATTGTCGCCTTCTATCTCTGATAGCTGTCAAGTTTTACCCTCAACTTATACGTGGGTCATAACAAATTTCGTAATTTTCGGCTTAAAAATACACTCGACTTATCTGCGACATCGACTAATACGCAAGTATCTATGGTAATTATACTAAATGTCTTCTGCATGTGTTGCAAAAAAGTAACTGTGTTGTTTGATATGTGGATTTGTACAAAATTTTAAAATTCCAGAGATCTTTTGAAATTACATTGTAAAGGAAGCAGTCATTGTACTCGCAGATCTTTTTTATTCAGCACAGAAGTGTTCCCTTATTTTTCTGCAGTACAGAATAAATAAATCTTTTGGCATATAAGCCCAACAAGGTGTCAAAAAAGAAAGATGAAGAAAATTTAGACATACTTACTGCATTCCTATAAAATGTTAATTAACATTGTTGTGAATTCCTGGAGTGATACAAGACAATAATGACCCTATCTATAGCTCTCTCTCTAATTATTATATATATGCTTAAGTGCTGGGCGGCACGGTGGCGCAGTGGGTAGCGCTGCTGCCTCGCAGTTGGGAGACCTGGGGACCTGGGTTCGCTTCCCGGGTCCTCCCTGCGTGGAGTTTGTATGTTCTCCCCGTGTCTGCGTGGGTTTCCTCCGGGCACTCCGGTTTCCTCCCACAGTCCAAAGACATACAGGTTAGGTGGATTGGGGATTCTAAATTGGCCCTATTTGGTGGGTTTGCGTGTGTCCTGCGGTGGGTTGGCACCCTGCCCGGGATTGGTTCCTGCCTTGTGCCCTGTGTTGGCTGGGATTGGCTCCATCAGACCCCCGTGACCATGTCTTCGGATTCAGCAGGTTGGAAAATGGATGGATGCTTAAGTGCTCTGGTGAGGGTAATTCTCTGCTGAACCAGGGGTTGGCATTGCATTCTAATGTCTTCTCTCTTCCTCCCTCTGCAGAACAGAAGATTAATTGCCATTCCACTGCTTACGTCAATTCTGCTTTCCACCCTTCTGGACCCTCCCCTTCCTGTCTGGAACCCATGTGACTAGAAACACAGCCATCTTTTTTCAGTTCTGTATCAGAATTGCGTCTGAAAAGATGTTAAAAATTCTTTGCTAAAAAGATCAACTATTATTGTTTGCTTCGCAATACAAGAGATCACAGTCATGCCCCAAACATTTTTCTGCATTGGTTTCTTCTCTTACTATATTATATTATATAGATAGATAAATTCATAAATCAGTCCAGTGTCTGTGACCAGGCATAATGTCATGCAGGGTTCACAAGAGAGCTGCAATGTCCGATGAACAAAAGCAACAATTAACACACAAAAATAGGGACATAAGGGCTAGCATATCAGGTAAACAGAGGTTCTTAAATGCAGAAAGTGATTGAAACAGTCGGACTTTCCATTGTACATTTTAATAAACAGGCATTTCGCTATTCTAGTAAACCAATAAAGACAAAGAGCATGGAAAATAACATCATGTGTAATTACAATACATGTCCAATTAAAAGCAGAAATTAATCAAGGCAAAATTACAGTCATTGCAGCCCTCTACGAATGAGTAGCTAGATGTTAGAACTTTTGCCTTACTATCTTAGATTATTAAATGCTATCAACACATATGCTGAATCAGATTTGGAGTTATCTACAAAGACAGAATTTGTGCTCTAGATTATGAGAATTTAACCTGAAACCCTATCTGAACCCAGTGCTGATTTGGGAAATAATTTGTAGTATAAATTAAACCTCTGTGAAGAAGTCATAAATTAATTGATAGTTAATCATAAGTTTGCATTGAAAGTTGGTTACTTTATTTGATGAGGATTAATCACCAAATGATACTGTACAATTATTTGAAAACAGTGGCAAACTCTTGATCAGCAGGGCTATACTGTGCAATTGATCCAGCTTTATTGCAATTTAAAGCAAATCAACGTACAAGAACATCTGTGTCACTGCCACATTTCACATATCAATATAATGTCATTAGCAGATGGTAAAGGTAAACAGTATACACAATATTTTAAATAGCTTCTATTATTCAAAATTTACTAAGGAAGTTAAATACATTTAAATAACACATAAAGTAGGCAATCACAATTGTGTGCTATATAAAAATAATTATCTCAAACCTGCTTAATCCAATTCAAGGTGGTAGGAACCCTGAATGGAACACAGGTCCATTACAAGGCCTACATAGACCCAAAAAAAAACAAAAATGGTGTAATTCATGCTTAATACCACTCACCTAAGAATACATATAATACAGCTCCCTCATACAGATTTTTGAACAACACAACCTCACCAAAAATTGCCAATTACAGATCAACAGTAGCCATAAACTCTTCAACAGCTGGAAATGTGTGTCATTACCTCCCTAGTGTGAAGTAAGAGGAGTGTGGCATTATTAGGTAATTACATAGCAAACAGCCATCATTCTGAAAACAATCTTAGAGCAAAACCAAAGGGGCCCATATAGAATGACTACTGACAAAAAGACATCTAATCATTCTGATTGGGCTCCTTTAACTAAGTCTTGATTTCACCAATACCTCACAAACAATAAAGCCATTTATTGTTTCATTTTTATTCAGCTATTTGGATTGCAAAATGCTCTCTCTCTTTAATCCTATCAAAGACTTATCCTTGATGTCATTGTTTACCATAGCCAATCATCAATCTGAGTGAACAGGATTAAGGAACATTTTGAAAGTGATTGACAAATTAACCATCTGGCATCGGTTATACATACTAACATGCTCAAAGACTGACTGAACATGTACATGTGTTTCACTTTTTATTCCAATTCTAGCAAATCTCTTCTTTTTCACCCTGATTCTGCATACCTAGTAATAATGGGCTCTGTAGTATACTAAATTAGTTACTGACACACTACACAACTGCACTTCCCATGTTTCAAGTTACTTTCAAACTGCATTTTTTTTTGTTTTATCATCTGTACATTTCATGTATCAGACAAAATTATGACTTTCAAATTTGCATTTCCTCACCTTTACTTAAGCCCATGTCACAGTAGACAACTTTTCCAGCAATTTTCAGTTATAGCCTTCATTTACATACTCTTAGCCAGTCAGCGAGACACTCCTGTGAAGACGATCGCCTAGTGTGACATACCTAACAATCGAGACAAACTAGTCTGCGACTGCCTACAATAAAATAAAAGCTATACAGGTTTCACGGTAGTCAGGGAGTTGGGCTGAATATACAGGAAAGCTGACAACCAGTGAATTCTTATTAGGATGAGAAATAAGGAACGTGCGTGTTTTGAACCTCTTACGTAGAAGAGAAGCTTGTCTGTCTGATGTCTCATGTTTTATATACCAAAACAGAACGCAAAAAAAAAAAAAGCCAAGACTGCAGCTGAAGACACCACAGCTATTAACCCTTCGCACAACCGGTACAGTACATGCTTCATCAGACAGCACTAGAGTTGTAAAACTCACAAACAAAAGAGAAGCTTGGCTATCTGATGTCTCATAATTTAAATAACAGAATGGAAAAAAGAAATAAAGGTTAGAGATCGTTGCTGAAGTTGCTGCTGTTGTTAACCCTTCTTACAGCACTGACTCCATCAGGCAACATGTAATTGGCGTGGGAAAAAAAGGGGGTGAGCACAACTGTGCTGGAGGACTGGTGCTCAGTCAGGAAATGTGACATGGGCTATGATTTTTAATCACATAATGTGACACGTTGCAGCGAAGTGATCCACAACTTCAGCCTGCAAATCTGACATGCCCCATGACAAAAAGTCATGAAATAGGACATTGACTTTACAAAGCATGATTATCATTCACTGCCAAAAGTCCTACAATATGGACACTTGCAAACACCAACCATTGTCATCTGTTCAGGAGCTTTTCATGTCTCAAGTTTGTAACCTTCTCCTGTAACACTTGTTTCAAAACTGTAGCCAGACTAATGCTCACTTGGCTATGCTGACCACTTCCTTAAGTTGCTTTAATACAAATGTCTGTTAAATGATTCAATGTAAATGTAAACCAGCAGCTGTCCTATGGAGATGTCTTGGCTTGACTGCATTTTACAACTAGATCCACCTTATCAGAATATGGATCCCAACATTTTTAAATATTGTTACAAACTTCCATTTTCAAATGTCTTTGCCATCAATGAACTACAAAACGACAGGAACTATTTGCTCTGTTAGAGGTTGCAATAATGATTTGAAAAATAAAAAAAGACAGAAGATCTTCTACCAGGAAAGCTTTGACCACAAAATTTCACACCACACAGGATGTGGCTCAGGAAACTTTTTTCATCTTCACCCACCACTGAAATATGAGGAGTTCTACTGTCTTGTGTTGAAGGTATTACATTTAAAAAAGCCACCAAAGAGGCCAAATGTATGTTCCTTTCAGTTTATGGAAAAGAAGCCAACAAGGGACCATCCCTACCTGGAAAACTGGCTTGGTTATAAAGCACTGAGTCTTAGTGGAAATAAAAAGTATGTATAAATGCTTAAATGATTTGGCAGTCTCATGACACTCAAAATAACCTTGTGCGCAGTGCTTAATGTCTCTACAACACAGATCCAGAGTCCCGTGCTTAAATCATGCAGTGTATGGCATTTGTATGTTAATTCCATGTTATTACGGGCATTCACACCTGAAAGTAAATAGCAAATTGGACAGAGAATCTCCAGATGTGTTGTTTCATGATAAGCACTTTATAGCCAAGACATCATTCCTACAAAACAGGTGGTTATGAGACTCACAATTAAGGCAACATTGAAATCTGTACTGCCATAGACAACATTGCCATGGTGGGGATCACAATGATCTAATGCAAAAAGACCCGGCACCCACATACACTGATGAAGGTGTGGATCACACAAAAACATACAAACAGACCAACACAAATCAATTTTCTGCACTGAAGCAAACATTACAACTGTCAGGTTTAACTCAATATATTGCCAACTACCCACACTTGCACATGCATAAGTGTGGTGAAAATCAAAATTACAAAACAATGGTATTACCTTTACACCACGAATTTCCCCGACCATCAATGCAGTAGCACCCTTCCGTTTCATTAGCACAAGATGAAAGGATGAGCACCACTCCAATGCTTATTTGTATTTGTCTAGCTAGGCTATACCACCATCGTCAGAAATAACAACACCATGCAATTAACTTGGTGGAGAAGAATTTGACATATTCTTGATATGCCTAATTGTTATGCCTTTTTGCTTTGCATTAATGCCTATGCCAAGGGATAATTTAGCAAAAAAAAAAAAAAAAACAAGCAGTCATTGCCTAACCTGCTTAATCCAGAACAGGGTCACGGGATGGGGTGTGGGGACATGGGGGCTAGAGCCTACCCCAGCTAGCATAGGGCACAAGGCAGAAACAAACCCTAGACAGGGTAAACACGCAAACACACGCACGCGCACACACACGGGCCAATTTAGCAGTGCCAGTTCACCTATCATGCATGTCTTTGGACATTGGGAGGAAACCAGAGCACTTGCAGACACTGGGAGAACATGCATACTCTATGAGAACGTTATTTTACAGTTTTGGTGGATATGCATTCAGTGTCTCTAGAAATCATGCTCACCTAAAACAAGTGTTCTTTAGCAGGCCATCTTTCCTGTTGTGTTCCTCTTTAAAAATATGCTGTCACTGCAACCGAAAAAGTAGCACCAAGAATCACAAGATCAGTCCTACATGCAATCACACCCAAAAAACAACTCAAAGTCTCCAGTGCTAATCCAGGCTAGAACTGCAAGGTAAGACAAAAGTAATCCTTTAAACCCCGTTACAGACTTTTGCTATTGCCACTTTCTGCATTTGGAAAGGAGATTTTCACAACCAAACTGACTTTTTAGTTTCAAAATTTATTTATTCCATAAAACTAAAAATTTCAGGTACTAGAGCCCATTCTTCAAGCAAACAACAATGTGTGGACATGGCACTGCCCCACAGCAGGGCACATTCACTTATACATCCACACTCATTCTCATTACAGCTAACAGATAGTAAGCACTCACCCTAACCTACACATCCTTGGGATGTAAGAAATTAATTTTGGAAAAATGTCTTGTGTGCCCTTTGACATTCTACCAGTGTCTACGCATTTAGTATGATGTAATTGGGCTTATTATTGTGCTTCTTACATCCACCATTCCAGAATAATGTTGTGTCTCATTTTAAGCGGGAAGGTGGAATTTCCAAGTTCCTAGATAGAATTTTCAACTGGAATGCCCCCTTAAGTCAGATTTCCAACTTGGACATTTGCAGCTGGTCTGTCAAGTTCGAGTTTGTTTGACTTCAGATCATTACGTCAATCCAAAAAACAGCTGTAGTATTTTACTCTTTTTTTAGCACGTCTGTCTATTTGTGTCTTGTTAACTCAGTCATACACCATACACACAGTATTGTTCAATTTCAATCTGTGGACATGCTACTACAGTGTTTGGATATATGAAATACTGCTAATACATGGTTATCAACTGGTATTTTTTCTAATGGACCATGCACAACAATGATTTTCCTGGACATGCCCATATTGGTTTTCCGAAGGTTTTACTGGAATGCGATCAACTCAGGTGTGATGTCATTCTCAGCATCTACATTCAACTTTCAAAGTAAATGGAACACAGAATAAGTTTTACCAGAGCTCTAAAGTGGAAAAAATTAAACTAAAACTTATTTTCCCATGATGATTTGTCATAAGACATGTGAGATACTATCACTCAAAAGTCTACAATGGCCAGACTTCACTCAAGGACTGAAAGCAGTAAGCATGTTGAGCTTATTTGTGGAACTGCTTCTTTATGTATCGCAATGTGATAACACAACAATGTACTGGAACAAAAGTTAATGCATACCTACAGGCTAACAGTTCAGTGTGCCAAATTGAAAAAGTACTTTCCACTTCACTTAATAAATAGTGCAAATGATGAGGTCCATGAAGCAAAGCAGAGAACACAAATAAACCACTGTGAGCCTCTAACTCAAAAACAATCATAACATTAAACAAAACAGATGGCCATTGCAACCTCCTGATGTCAGAGTGAGATGCATGGGGGATAGTTTCACATTAGGCAAGGTGCATATACAGTTAGTCATGTCCTGATTTACAGCCGACTGAGTTGAGGTCATTTGAACATGTGGCTAATGTTCCCTCTGATTTTTTTTTTTTTTCTGATAAGTGCATGTTAATAATACGTGAGCTAGTACTTTCCTTTTATGACCGATTTCTTCAATCCCACTACACTACATGATTTTTCTTCCATGTAGTATTGATTGATCTCCATGAAGCACCAACAAATAAACCAACTTTTCCCCATGATGCAATGGCATCCCGAAGCACCAACATGTGAATGACACACGCAGCCCAATTAAGTATTGATTGATCACACCGACAAATGAACGATGAGCAGTTCTCCCATGAAGCTTTGAGAGCACAGCTGCAAGGTGGTGGAGGGGAGGGAGCGGCATAGTAACAGCTGAGCAGTAGTTCAAAGTGCTAGGCAACCAAGATTTGAATATCGGTTTGTCTGATTATGTATCGGCAGTTAAAGTATGCACACCGGTGACCCACACAAGACCCACTGCACCTCAACTACAATGACTTGTAGACTTTGCGACCGACATACAGCCAAGTGGCCAGTACCAAATGGAGCCATAACTCAACATGACTGTATTCTGTTTTACTGGTCATGTGCTTTCTTGCAAGCATGAAATTACCTCCCAAAATACAGCACAAAATTAGTTTTATTTTATCCCAAATTCCTTTTTATTTTTCACCTAATTCTCAGGTTTCCCAGGTTTAAATCATTTTTGATTTTTACTTTAATTACATGAAAACAACTACAATAACACAAACAATAACATTTTGCATTGTGTGTTATTGAAATTAGACATACTGTACATGTATTCCCTAGCAGCAAGACGTTTAGGGCATAAAAAAATTAATATATTCATTCAGTTAAGAATTTCAAGTTCAAGACATAATTGAAAATAAATACATCTATAAATAAAAGTACAAATATGTAGATTAAAGCATTTGAATTTGTCAAACATCCAAACATTCTAATACCTGTAATTTGTTGTAAACTGAAGCTGTTCTCATTTCACTGACTTCCATCTCTGACACACATTCATCTCGATTATGAGCGTTTGGTGTTCAGCTCACTAAATGGCTCCCTCTTGTCTGTGAGGAGTGTCTTGTACTTGCCGAAGCTCCTTTCACAGTCAATAGAGTTGACTGGTAAGCAGTGTAGGTGCTAGGTTGTTTTGTGCCATAGGCCAAGCTTATTAGCATGCCAACCGAGTGGTCAGTAGCTAACCCCTGTGGCCGGGTCACCTTATGATCTACACATTGGGTGAATGCCCAATTCTCCTTAATGGTGGCACCGGCCCTGCTGGAAAGAATACTTAGGGCAATGGTGTCTCTGCAACCCTTGGACATCACAGTCTTGCACAATTCAAATAATCAACAAGCTCCACAGCAGGAAATGAACCATCATTTGAAATTATGGATCAGGGCAATTGCTTATCTGGAATATAATACCTGTGATTTTGTTTATCCTTGAATTTTTCAGTTACAATTGTGTTCCTTAGTCACTTGAACATTGCTTGGGTACCTAATGCTAGCTGCTTCGACATTTAATCTACATTATTCCCTTGCGACGACAGCCCTGCATGCCACGACACCCAGTGTATTTTTCTATGCAGTAGTGTGCTGGGGAAATGGCATTAGTGCATTTGATGCCAATAGACTCATTAAAAAGGCTAGTTCAAATTTGGGAGTCTGGCAGGATTCACTGGAGGAAGTGGTAGAACAGACGGTCACTCAGGAAGTTGCTCACTATCCTGGACAATGACCCTCACCCCCTTATGAGGTTTTGGCTAAACAGAGGAGCACATTTAGTAACGGACTGAGACAACTGCACTGCTTCAAGGATCACTATGTGAGGTTATTTCACATTCAGCCATCAGGGCCTATAATGTATCACCTCTCAACAGATGTGGTTCTGTTCCCTGTGCGTTGAATGGTAATGAGTTGGTCTAGCAGACATCTTAACAGACAATGATGCAATATGCCGAGTTACTGACATCATGTACTGTGAAATTTAAACTGATAAGTATATGAAATTCAAACCACTTTAAACTTAGTAAATACCTGCACTTTGTTAATCCACCTATGAATAAGTCTTGCTATGTGTATCCGTACCTTGCTAGCATACTTAACAGTATGATCATTCTTGTTGTATGTATATTAGTACCTTTTGTGTCGACTACTGTAACCTTGCAAATTCCTTCAGGATTAATAAAGTTTCTGTCACACTCACACACAAAGAGACTGAAGCATGACAGGATCCCTGCAAAAGGTAACATTCTCAAAAAAAAGACAAAAATAAACATATCAGGGTGATAAATTCAGATTATTCAAAATAGTTCAGATAGTTTGTAATAATTTTCCCTAGAATTTCCATATTCAACACATTTTTGGACTTTTGTCTGAAATTTTATGCTTCAATTCAATGATTGTGTTCATGCTCTCTGTATCATTACTGAAATCTCAGTACCCTAATTAAAAAAGGACCAAATAGGCAGCAGACAAAAAAAGGAAAAATAACGTCCAAAATCATTGAGATACCAGTATCATTCTGTTCACTGAAGCAAAGCATAACTCTGCAAGTACCGCTGAGCATTTTGTAAATTACAGGGGAGTTGATCTAAGTCATCATAAACTGAACATTTCAGCATGCTAAATATAACACCTTATACACTTTCAGAATATGCCTATTTGCTCACTGCCCACAAGGATACAATGTTCACTCCATGCAAAAAGATACTGGGTCTGAAGCATCACTTGATTGTTTACCAATACACCACCAATGAGGTAACATTTTGTACTGTAAAGTTCTCCCAATTGGGTCTACTAGGAATCCAGAACAAACATGTCCGAAACTGAAAATATACATTAGAAAAACACGGTATTTTTGACAGGTCAGGATAAAAGACAACACGCAGAAATAAACAAAAGCCCAGTTACTCCTTTTAAAGATTTCTGTCTTGTCAAACATCAAATACCCTGATGAGTTTTCAGAAACAGTGTAAACTTTAGAAACATTCTGACACAATTATTTCTGCTTGTGGATGACAGCTTGCCTGTTTACCCACACACAACTATCTCCATCTTACTTGTCCTCTGTTTTAGTCACCGTATTCCTGCTACAAAACTCTTGCTGTTACCACCAGCTCAATAAGTCATTCATAGAGTAACCATTTACATTCCATTTTCAGGTTAACTTCAGGGCATCCTGGAATCACATATTAAATATGCCTTCTTGAAACCCATAATTTTTACGTATTCCCTTTGGCAGGTATTAGTCACAGAATAAGGCACTCAGACCTATCAGTGCTACTCCTCTCTAACTAATTCAAGATCCCAGAATTTTCCTTCAGAAACTCCCTCCTGCCAACCACTATAGGGGATAAGAGATGAGGCAGCCTTCACAAAGGCATGTAACTGACCCTGACTTTCTGACCCTTCTTTCAGTTTAATCTCTGTCCAGATGCCCAGGAAGATTTGTGTTTGTACCAAAAATGATGGCATTTGTTCTGTTTTTCCTAGAAATTTTTATGTTTGTATGTTATTCTGGTTTATTCTCTTTAAATCTACTTCATTGCTTTGTATATTCTGCATTTATCTTTACTTAGTGTTTTACGCATATATATTATGTGTTGTTTCCAATGTTGTATATGCCCTATTGTTCAGTCTGAATTTCTGTGAAGTGTTTTGTACATGGGAAAAGGTGTTATATAAACAAAATGTATTATTATTAAAATTGGCCAATTATATCTTCCTGGTAGACTACTCAGACTAGAATCTAGAGAAGGAAACATGTCGTCGGTAAGGACCACATTCCTGCCAAATCACCTTATGCTATTCTTCTAAAGAGCAGCATCTGTCTCTTTCCTGTGTTGACAGGCTTTGTCCTTTCTCCCATCAGACGCATACTGTAGTCAGGTACCTTCTAGGTGATCACCCTGTTACATTATTATTTTAACCATAATTGTCTGCAGCTTGTGAAATCATGAAAGAAATAATGCACTTCAGGACATCTGAAAACAGCTGTCCTATCAAATTTCAAAAATTCAAAATGACGTACAGTATTTGCTACTTAAAACTGCCTCAAGACTAAAAACGTAGTTGAATATACTACAAACTGTGTTTCAAATACAATTACTATTTAATAAAATACTTTCTGTACCATTGTAAAATACTACTTGTGGATATTTTCTCAATATGAAAAGCACTGCAGCAGTGTACCAAATGCCACCCAGATGAATCCATTTCACCCACAACCTGCACGATCAAAACCAATAATGAGGCTGTAAATCCAAAATTTCACAGTCAGTAAGCACAGGAATGACATTAGAAAGAGTTATTCTTAATTGCCAAAAACTGTCTTCTACCAACTGTCTTGGTACAGCTTACATTAAGACTAATCAGCCATGAAAGCATAGGTTGTCTGGTTTCTAGGAAGATAAAAAAATCTGACAACTCGCTAAATGGTCAATGCCAAGACAAATCACTTCAAAAAGTATTTCTTAGATGCTTCAACACAAGTAAAAGAATCATATGCAGGTAAAATATTGGCAATGTTAGGTCATCAACATACAGAATCCAATGGGCAAATATTGCATAATCTTAGCAACAATCCTAGTATACAAACTGTCTTAGGTTTATAAAAGAAAAAAGGAAAGAAAAGAAAAAAAGAAAGGAAGGTAGCAAAGGTGACTTTTGACCTTGACTTGTAATAGACACTTAACTCCTCGATTAGATTCATGCTATTAAAGGCAAATAATAACATTTTGCTTTTTTTTAATGGAGTAGAGTACTCTTTTACACAGAAGCTTTGAAAAAGTTGCAGTGAAGGAAAAAACAGCCATTTTCATTAAAAATAAAACAGTCAGAAAAGAAAGAGATTATACCAGTGACATCACTGGTCTAGTAGAAAAACCTCATATCCCAAGAATCAACGCAGCAGCACGTATAGCCAAGCCACTCCTTCAAACTACCAGGCAGTAGCCGACTTGCATTCACATAATCAGAACTAGTGCTTTATTATCTGAAGCACGTTTCTTGAAAACCTGGCCAAATCCAGCAACCTTTACAGAGTTGCTGGAGGTGGAAAAAATTTGTTTGACTTTGATATGAGAGTGAAACCCTATATGAGCACAATCATACTCATTTTCAATGCAACAACTGCTGCCTGTGTTAGTGTGAAATGCAACAAAAACACTTAAAATTGAAAAATGAAAATATATCCTATTCAAACCTCAGACCCCACTGCTACCTGTATGAAATATGCATGTTCTCCCTGCCTCCACATAAGTTTTCATCCTACCTTATAAAAAATAAAAAAACATGCATATGATTGGTAATAGGCAACTGTAAATTCACTCAGTAAGAGGAAGTGTACAACCGAGTGTGCCCTGGTTATGGACTCCCACCATGCCCAGTGTTGACTTTGCATCTTGTGCCCAATGTAGTGGGTTAGCCACTGGATCCAAGGGGGTTGGCAGTAAAGTACTACAATGTTTGCCACAATATACAATCAATAAACTGATTAAAAGTACTATTTTTTCTTTCTGCCAGGTATTGTTGTAAGAATCTATGAAATAGCACAGGCATTTGCAATGCACCATCTGTGATAATGTAGACACAATACTAGGGCTGCACGATTAATCTTTTTTTTCTCATGATAACGATATTTATGACCCACGATCAGTTAATAAATATCGTCGCGATTTTACAGTATAAAGACCAAACTGTTTTTTATGGGCTGAGTTTACGGATTGGACTGCGTCACTATGACGTTACTGCGTCTAGATTGCAAGCGCTTTCTGAAGCAGTAGAAGTCAATAGCAGCAATAACAGTCAGTCAGAATAAACATATGATGGCGGAGCAACGTGAGGAAGGTGCAGAAGTGCGATCGTTAGTTCCTAAAAAGGGGTCATACTCAGTTGTCTGGAACTATTTCGATTTCGAGGAATGTGATGTTGATCAGGTACGAGTGTTGTGCAAACTTTGCTCCTGTTCCGTCCAAACGTCCCAAGGTAACACAACAAACCTCATCAACCACCTTAAATGCCACCACAAAGTACACTATCAAGAATTTCAACGACTGAAGGCACAAACAGCAACAACAAAAAATTACCAGCCATCCACAACACAGACAACAATATCAGGGACATTGTTCAACGCAATACCATATCTGCCTAGCTCGCAAAGACACCGGGAAATAACAGAGGCGATCACGTACCATATAGCCAAGGATATGTGTTCAATAACCACCGTGAGCAGTGAGGGGTTTAAAAAAATGATCGCAACACTTGATAAAAGATATAGCATTCCCTCACGCAACCATTTTTCCAATGTTGCGCTGCCCTCGCTGTATGCGAACTGCCGAAAAGAAATAGAAAGAGAAATTCTCAGGCTCAGCCTTGAATATTTTGCTGCCACGACTGACTTATGGTCAAGCAGAACTGCGGAACCGTATTTGAGCTTGACAGTTCATTTTATTGACAGCGAGTATGAGATGAAAAGCAAGCTTTTGCAAACTTCGTTTTTCCCACAAGACCATACAGCGGAGTTTATTGCAGTGGGCCTCAAAGAAGCGATGTCCGCTTGGGGCTTGGTGGAAGAAAGACTTGTGTGCATCACAACGGACAACGCAGCTAATACGATTAGGGCAGCATCTGTGAATAACTGGCCGAGGCTACACTGCTTTGGTCACAGACTTCATTTACCAAAGGAATAATCGTCATTATTAATCGTGATAAAAATTTTGAGCAAAATAATCGTGATAATCATTTTTTCTGTTATCATGCAGCCCTACACAATACATTACATTAGTGCTTAAATAACAAAATACATTCCTTCTGTATTCAGCAGATGGCATATCACAAATATTAGCACTGCCAGAGATTCCGATGCCAAATGCTATGTCCACATGCAAGTCAAATGTCTGGGTTAATTGTTGTTTTCACAGTGTTACAGAGAGTAGCTTAATATAACACATACTTATTAAAGGCCCAAACAAAAGCACTTGCAGGCTGATGTATACCAAATTTACAAATTTACAGACTAATGTCTTTACCAAGAAAACAAAGAAGAAAGAAACTGCCCCTGCAGTCACTCATCATATTTGGCTACAGTAGTCAAAAATTCCGACTTCTGTCCTAGTTGACCAGACTTAATCTAGATGAGGAGCAATGACGCTCTGTGAGCAAAACAAAAAGTAACTAATGTCCTTAAAAATAACGAGGAACTTAACACACTCTTTCAAATATTACATTTTGTTACTTAGAGAAAAGCCAAGCAAAATGACACCTTTTATACAACTAACTAAAAAGATTACAATATGCAAGCTTTCAAGGCAACTCAGGCCCCTTCTTCAGGCAAGATGTAATCAGAAGGGGCCCGAGTTGCCTCGAAAGCTTGCATATTGTAATCTTTTTAGTTAGCCAATAAAAGGTGTCATTTTGCTTGGCTTTTCTCTACATTCATAATGGCTAACACGGTACAACACCCTAGTACTACATTTTGTTACTTGAAATGAAAAATAAAAGATTGAGAAGATCAGTTAAAAACCTGGAAAATGAATAGCATGAACAAGTGATTTGTGCCATCTTTAATTTAGGCTATACATTTGCAAAGGGGTGTGAAAACTTCTGTAGGCACTGACACCACTTTTGGCAGCCAATTACTGATGTTGAGTAGACAGTTAACAGTACTGTCAAATACCAAGAACTGATTGTTTAAAAAAACAGTGATGTTTAATTTTTTAACAGAAATATAAAAAAAAGATTTTTTTCTGGAAGCATCTAAAATACATAAGTGTGTGCATTGATTTAGTTACTAAAGAACTGAAATTTATTAACATTAACAAAATTTACTAAAATAACTATAAGTACCACATGTAAATGAGGATCTTAATTTAGGACCTTACATCTTTCAGGAAACAAAATATCAAGACCAGCTACAAAGCATCTCAAAGCAGAGCTTAGGCACAAGTTTCACTTCAAATGTTCATTTTCATAGCCCCTTGCATCCAGGTAAAAAGAAATTGAACTCATCTGCTCAGCTCTCATGAAATTCCTTGCAGACTGCAGTATTATCCACATTCTTCATATTAAAAATCACAGAGTTGAACCTACTCATTGCACTTTACATTGAAATGCACGCCCAACCGTTGCACATATCTATTATAACAAACTGTAGACTCAGATCTTGCTTGTGTTCTTCATACCCAACTACCGAGTCCTTGCCTTTAATACTGTGTTTGCCTTCAATACTGAAGAGCCTAGGCTGGCCTCTCCTCTCTGGATTGATTTGAAGCCTTGTTTTCTGTCAGCTCCTGTATACTGAACTGTAAAGTCAAGCCTTCTTCATATTCAATTTTTGAAAAACTGCAATGTTAAGACTTGCTTGTGTGTGTGCGCTGGTTTTTTTTTTTTTTTTTTTAAAAAGGAGCTAAACTGTTCATTATGAAACAAACAAACAAACAAACAAGGATGAAGTTTCAACTTGAGCATTGCTCACATTTTTCTACTAAACTGCAAAGTTTTCCATCTTTAGCTAAATTGCTGTTAAATTGTGCCAGTATATTTTATAATTAAATGTACATTCAAGCCTAGCACAAAGGAAACTTAAACCTTGCCTACTGTATATGGTTTAAAGTTTGCCCATGGCTTCTCTACTCGGCTGTAAAGTTAAACATTACACATGTCTTATAAACTCAACTACAAAGTAAAGCCTTGTCCACGTCCTTTATACTGAGTTTAGGATGTGAGCCTTGGCTGTATCTTTAATGTGGAACCGCACAGTTAGGCTTTACCCAAGTCCTCAGCACTAAACAAGGGGGTTTAGCTTTCTATACATCATCTCTACAAAACTACCTTCACCCATGTCCTTTAAACTGAACTGTAAAGTTACGCCTTGCCCATGTCCTTTATATTAATCTTGCAACTTAAGATGCGTGTTTTATACTGAACTGCACAGTTATTCCACAGTCAAATCCTTTCTGCAGAACTGCAGATTCCAGTCTCATCCATGTCTTCGATACTTGACTGTAAAGTTACGTCTTGCCCATGTCCTTTATACCGAGCATTGACTTAAGCCTTGGCTATGTCATCTATTTCACATTGCACAGTTAGTCCTTGCCCCAGATTTTCACCGCTAATCTGTAAATCTGAGTGTTGTCCATGTCCTTTACACCAGTGTTTTTAAACTATAGGTCATGACCCAAATGTCTGTGATGGGTCATAACTTGATTGTGTAGTGAAATTAGCCAAGTTAGCCAAAGCAAGAATTCTGAGTGAGTAAAATAGTGTTGTCTATTTAGCAAAAAATTAAATTGTGGGTGTAGGCAAAACAAAGCCATTGATGCATCGCAGGGAGTTTTTGTTTGTATAGTATGGCAACATAATAAATATTCCCGAAGACACCACCCTTCTCACTTACATTGAAACAATCAACTTAGATGACTGACGAGGAAAGACATGTATAAGAAAAGGGGTAGAGAGGTGGAATCAACACTGACAAGCTTGAGAAGGGAATTGAGCCATGGCATTAATTTGAAAATCACAACGAAAGTAACGAGTGCGGCACAAGGATATGACATTTTCAGGGTGTTGTGGAGGATGCCTAAATAGATTTGGATTATAAAGTGCAGTGGCAGTGTTATATGCTAAATGCAGTTACAATGGCCACGAACAGATGATCAGTATATTATCGCATGTTCACCGTTACAGCACACATTGAACCCAAATCTGTAACAGGGATGCAAAAAAGATTTTGCATTAAATTTATCATGCCTCAGTGAAGATGAATTCCTTCTTGTCATTCTATTTTAAAATGGTTTGATAAATTTCAATCTACTGGTAATGTGAAGAGCATGTTTTCTGGACCACTGAGAACTATAGGAATACCAGAAAATATCAAAGGGCTGTAAAGCAGAGCATTTAGTGTTCAGCACAATTTCAGACTAGACTGTTCACCAAATTTCTGAAGATTCATCTCATCATGCACATAGAACACTGATAGCACCTACATTTCTTTGTAATAATTTAGCTATGGATTTTTTTTTTTTTTTTTACTAAGTTTATTGAATTGTTAAGTAAACACCAGTATGTTGAAATCTTTGTAAACTCACTAAGAAGAATGTAGTGTTAATGGTACAGCTCATTACTAAAACTTTATTTAATGAAAATGACACTATACATAAATTGCATCAATTTATTATTATGGACTACTTTATTCCTTATATGGCACCACACATCTAAAGTCAATGTCACAATGCACAACTTCTAGTTCTTAGATATGTCAGACTTGCCAACAGCAGATCTCATCACCAGACCACATGAATTTAAACAATTGAAAATTGCTGGGCATGTCACATTTACTGACCAAGTGCTGACCTTCCAGCACAGTCATGCTAACCCATTTTTCTGACAGCCAATAATGTGCTGCCTGATGTATTAAGGATTAACAGTTATGGACAGTATGCATGTAATCTTTTCCCTTTTATCCCTTTCCATTGTGGTATGCAAAATATGAGGCTCAAGACAGACAAGCTTCTCTTCTGTTTGTGAGGTTCAAAACACCTACATTTCTTATTCCTTGTCACTGCATTATATGCATTGCACTTCTAGATGAGCGTTCATTGGGCACGGTGAGTTGTGAACAAGCTAGAGTGAGTCACTGGGTATGTTACAATAAGCAACTGGATTTCATGGGAGTGTGCTGTCAACTGCCTCCAGCTCACCAACATTATGTAAATGAAGGTTACAACTGAAAATCAGCTTGTCTAATGTGACGTGGCCTTTAGTTACGTGATCATTCATGTTCTTTTAAAAATCATCACATCCTTACACCTCAAACGTTATACGGAATTTATTTCTCTCAGCTTTACTAAACCGTACACTAAACATTTACACTGGAACTGATATACCTCTGGAAACTTTCCCTGTTTTGGATAATAATTTCTTAACAAAATATTTGCTTTTCACTTTTTAGTAATATTCATGTGAGAAAAAGTTTGAATTGAAACGTTCCCTTTTAAAAAAAAACAAAAAAAAAAAAAACCTATATGGCCATTGTTCCTTTTCAATTTTAGCTGTGATTATGGTAATGAACTTCTTCTTTGATCCCAGTATGGTAAAGATTTTCTTGTTTGGATTCTCAGATTAAAAAGTTTAAGAAACCCTGGCTGAGTTTTGCCCATGTCATCCATTCTAAACCCCTGCCTCAAACCTTAACTATTCCCCCAGAGGACATCTCAATGTAAAATTGTCATTTTGCTCACACCCTTAACTCATCTAACTACTAATTTGACTGCTGTAGGTGCCTACTGTACATGTGCTTCTTTCTTTTCCCCAATTCTGCGTCGGACTTCAGGCTTACTCATGTCCTTGTTCTATATCACTATGGCCTGGCACTCAAAACAATCTCTCTCCACCAGTCTTTCCCAGCAGATCACTAAAAGAGAACCCCAGTGTCTGGATGGCTTTGTTACTGCGATGTGTTCTAGGTGACAGATGCTGTACCAGCAGTGGAGGGCCTTCAGGGGGGCACCGTGGTCCAGCGGAGGGCCTAACGGGGGTACCGTGGTGACCCTGTGCTGATAAAACAACCTTTCTCCTTCAGGCCCTCTTAAAAATCAAGCACTACTGTCTTTATATGCGGTCTTCGATCCAAAACATATCAACAGGGCACATTATGCGAACAGCAAGACTCAACCTTGTCCACGTTCTACAAAAATAAAAAAAATAAAAATAAAAACAGACTGTAATCAATAATAATGAAGAGCGCTGGCGCAAGTAGAGCAGCAGTCGAATGGTCCCCATAATACGGGAGGCTAAGCAAATCAGGACAGCGGGGCAACAGTTAGAAAGGCTGTGATTTCGTTTAGCACAAACAAGGAAAGCTGTTAAAAGGCAGAACAATGCAGCGACACTGCGGTGGCTATTCGAATAGGCGAAGTGCTGTTACCCGCACCTCCAATCACTGCGCGCACGCGCACCCAGACCTGTACCCGCACCGGGGACCGTTCCTGCGATCTCATTACACGTCGAGCTGCGGTGTTGGAGCCCCTCATGCCGATCGCTATGTGACGATTTCCACCGGTGCTCGGTATCAGTTAATGCATCTCCGCACAAAGACAGAGATCTGCTGAAGTAGTGGCGCCGGACGAACTCTGTCACCGATGCCTGCCTGACACGGGCATTTCCCCCGAGTAAGCTACGCTATGTACTGTTGTCATTAATTCAGGAGGTTCCTCTAAACGCAATGAACGGACGTGAAGAATAACGAATAAACCTGATGCCCCGTGTTCATTTACCGGAGCGCACTATATGCTCTCCTCTGTTGTCGATACGCTAAAGTTCAAGACGAGAACGCCTCGTGGGTGAAGTGAATAATAAAAGAGTCGCCAGTGAACAGGCCACCCACAAACACGCGAGTAAAAGCCGAAAACATCCTCCAGATAACACATTCCTTTGACAACTGAAGCCGACACAACATCTAGAAAAGCAGAGTAGCACAAACAACAAAAACGTGAAAAAATCTTACCTCTTCAATCGTGCTCTCACAGACTGGTGCGCGCTCCCGACAGCGCTCAAGTCCTTCGGCTGAGAGGCGCGCTGCGCCTGCCACTATCCAAAAGAGAAAAGTCTAACATAAAAATCCCAACTGAATGCGAGTACAAACGGTGAATCGTACTCCTCTGTGGAGGGAGGGGGTGGGCTCCACTTAGTACTGCACGATTTCTTCTTCACCTCCCTGTCACCACTCGCAGATTTACATGTTTAAATTCCCTTTTAAAAGAAGAAAAACCTGTCTTGGCTCTCTCGCCTCCTGTATATTCCACCCGCCTGTAACAGCCTGGCGCGCGTCCTTGTGCTAATCAGTGCAGTAACTTCCTCGCACTCATAAATGGTGCGCGCTCCCGCCAGGCACAAGAGGCATAGTCAACAGGAGGGGGGAGGGATGTGATGGTATAGTATTGTATAGTGGGCGGTGGCGAGAGGCTGTGCCTGGTAAGTGCGGGAGAAAGGGTGGCTACATCTTTAATGAGTCCAGTAAGCGTCGCCGCGCTCTTGCGAGTCGACCATCTTTAAAGTAAAAAAGGCACGATTTGCGTGCCCCTCTCGGTGGCAGAGAGTTAATGCTTCAGGCTTGTTTGCCCCTCATTATTGTCGCCAAAACACACGCTAGAATACGGCATTACGTAAGCAAACAGTGTCGTTTTACGTTCACAGATACGACACATGCGAGTTTGTCAAAAAGCACAACAGACTGTTGAATGTACTTAGTTGAAGGTAAGCGCGTTTAAAAGGTAAAGGGTAAACGAGAAAAGACAGAGTGGTGGTGTTTTAATAGAAAGTTACATTCCTGTCGTTTACAGTGAAAGGCGTGTTTAGGCTTTTCGGACAACGGTGTGCACGATGTGTTTACTATTAGAGTTTAGGTAGCAGGTTCGGTTTTATGCTACCGGAGCTTATCCATTTAATAAGTGAGAGCTGAGAATTACATTTTAATTCGGCGGTATCCTACGAAAAAAGGAAGTTAAAAAAACAAACGTTACTGTGTCGGCACGTTTTATGACATTGGTGTTAAAGGTGTTTTCGTGTGCTTGAGAAAATTTCTAGAATCTTACGTGCTAGTTTAAACGTGGAATTGAACTGTCATTTACATGGTATGCGCAACATGACCTGCCGAGTAATCTGTTTGTAGAGAAATCATAGCACCCACTTCTAAACAATCTAAATTCTTTTAGCCTGAAGATGGGTATTTGGTTAGTGTTTAGATTGTGGAATAAGACAGTAAGAGGTTGCAAAAGAATTACCGACGGGGCTATGTTTATTTAAAAACTTTTTGAGATATGGTGCAATGAATTGCGTACTTGTCCTTTTTTGAGTTTGCGCATGCGCATATCATACTACGCGTGTGTCTTTAGGATTGCTCTTTCGCTGCTTTGCTAATCGTGTTTAAATTGTTTACTTCTTTCAGTGAAACGTATTTGTTTAGCCTTTCATGTGTTGCAATAAAACATCGTAAATTAGAAATGGCAAGTATGGTTTTGTCACTGATTTGGACACCAGTTCTTAATCAATTGAAGTGTTAACAGTGTTACAACAAATCTCGAGTTATTTGTGTAACACACATCGCAGTTGCATGTTTAGATCTTGAATAATGTTCAACGTTTACCCCCTCTGGTGGAATTGAAGAGTCGCATAGTTTGGGGGAGGAATGATCTTCTCAGTCTGTCAGTGGAGCAGGACAGTGACAGCAGTCTGTCGCTGAAACTGCTCCTCTGTCTGGAGATGACACTGTTTAATGGATGTAGTGGATTCTCCATAATTGATAGGAGCCTGCTGAGTGCCCGTTGCTCTGCTACGGATGTCAAACCGTCCAGCTCTATGCCAACAATAGAGCCTGCCTTCCTCACCAGTTTGTCCAGGCGTGAGGCATCCTTCTTCTTAATGCTGCCTCCCCAGCACACCACTGCGTAGAAGAGGGCGCTCGCCACAACTGTCTGATAGAACATCTGCAGCATCTTACTGCAGATGTTGAAGGATGCCAGTCTTCTAAGGAAGTACAGTCTAAATAACATACAACAATTAATTTATAATTAATAATAATAATTCATTTATTTAACTAAGGTTCCAATACTTAAACTACAAGAAGTAATATCAAAAGGCACCATAGTAGACAATTAGAAGAGGTTAAATAGTTTTTTTTGACAATTAGTAGTGTAGATACTTGTTTTTATGAGGTTTGAGATTCAATAACAGTGTGAAACTTGAATAGAAAGCATTTTAAAGATGGAAATTTGCAACTAAATTTGCATTTCTAAACGTGAAATTTACCCATAAGAATCATTACAGTTAATAAATAAGTTATAGATTTCACATTGAAATTAAAGTAGGTACCGCTGGTGGACACCGGCGGTGAGGGATGCTGTCAAGCTGAAGAAGGAGTCCTACAGGACCCTTTTGTCATGTGGGACTCTGGGGGCAGCTGATAGGTACCGGCAGGCCAAGCGGAATGCGGCTTTGGTGGTTGCTGAGGCAAAAACTCGGGCGTGGGTGGAGTTTGGGGAGGCCATGGAGAACGACTTTCAGACGGCTTCGAGGAGATTCTGGTCCACCGTCCGGCGTCTCAGGAGGGGGAAGCAGTGCAGTGTCAACACTGTATATGGTGGTGATGGTGCGCTGCTGACCTCGACGCAGCACGTTGTGGGTCGGTGGGGGGAGTACTTTCGAAGACCTCCTCAATCCCACTAACATGCCTTCCAATGAGGAAGCAGAGCCTGGGGACTCAGAGGTGGGCTCCCCCATCTCTGGGACTGAGGTCACCGAGGTGGTCAAAAAACTCCTTGGTGGCAGGGCCCCGGGGGTGGATGAGATACCCCTGGAGTTCCTCAGGGCTCTGGATGTTGTAGGGCTGTCTTGGTTGACACGCCTCTGCAACATCGCATGGACATCAGGGACAGTGCCTCTGGATTGGCAGACCGGGGTGGTGGTCCCCCTCTGTAAGAAGGGGGATCGGAGGGTGTGTTCCAACTACAGAGGGATCACACTCCTCAGCCTCCCTGGAAAAGTCTATTCAGGGGTCCTGGAGAGGAGGGTCTGTCGGATAGTCGAGCCTCGGATTCAGGAAGAACAGTGTGGTTTTCGTCCTGGTCGCGGAACAGTGGACCCTTAGCAGGGTCCTGGAGGGTGCATGGGAGTTTGCCCAACCAGTCTACATGTCTTTTGTGGACTTGGAAAAGGCATTCGACTGTGTCCCTCGGGGAATCCTGTGGGGGGTACTCCGAGAGTATGGGGTACCGGACCCCCTGATAAGGGCTGTTCGCTCCCTGTACGACCGGTGTCAGAGCTTGGTCCGCATTGCCGGCAGTAAGTCGAACCCGTTTCCAGTGAGAGTTGGACTCCGCCAGGGCTGCCCTTTGTCACCAATTCTGTTCATAACTTTTATGGACAGAATTTCTAGGCGCAGCCAGGGTGTTGAGGGGGTCCGGTTTGGTGGACTCAGGATTGGGTCACTGCTTTTTGCAGATGATGTTGTCCTGTTTGCTTCATCAGGCCGTGATCATTAGCTCTCTCTGGATCGGTTCGCAGCCGAGTGTGAAGCGGCTGGGATGGGAATCAGTACCTCCAAATCCGAGACCATGGTCCTCAGCCATAAAAGGGTGGAGTGCCCTCTCAGGGTTTGTAGCGAGATCCTGCCCCAAGTGGAGGAGTTCAAGTATCTCGGGGTCTTGTTCACGAGTGAGGGAAGAATGGAGCGTGAGATCGACAGGCGGATCGGTGCGGCATCCGCAGTGATGCGAGCTCTGCATCGGTCTGTCGTGGTGAAAAAGGAGCTGAGCCGCAAGGCAAAGCTCTCAATTTACCAGCTGATCTATGTTCCTACCCTCACCCATGGTCATGAGCTATGGGTAGTGACCAAAAGAACGAGATCGCAAATACAAGCGGCTGAAATGAGTTTCCTCCACAGGGTGTCAGGGCTTTCCCTTAAAGATAGGGTGAGAAGCTCAGTCATCCGGGAAGGGCTCAGAGTAGAGCCGCTGCTCCTCTGCATCGAGAGGAGTCAGATGAGGTGGCTCGGGCATCTGATCAGGATGCCTCCTGGACGCCTCCCTGGTGAGGTGTTCCGGGCACGTCTAACCAGGAGGAGGCCCCGGGGAAGACTCAGGACACGCTGGAGAGACTATGTCTCTCGGCTGGCCTGGGAACGCCTTGGGATTCTCCCGGAAGAGCTAGAAGAAGTGGCCGGGGAGAGGGAAGTCTGGGCATCTCTGCTCAAGCTGCTGCCCCCACGACCCGACCTCGGATAAGCGGAAGACAATGGATGGATGGAATTAAAGTAGGTAAAAACATCTTTACATTTTTTTAAATATAGTGAGAGGTTTTTGTCATAAAGTATTAAATGTAATGTTTTATTAAAAATAATATAGGTACAAGTATGAAAAATGAAAAAAAAATATTAAAATTTCTTGGTTGCTACCACAGAGAGAACATTTGTCTTCAGTATTGAGGAATTTAGCAAAATTGTATTTGCAAAGGTAAATACTGTGCAGAATTCTCAGGCACACTTCTCCAACTTTATTTGAAATACAATAATGAAAGGGCAAACTCCAAACCTTGTGCCAAAGAATCTTGTATATAAACGTCTATGGGTGGAAGTGTGTGTGTGTGTGTGTCTGTCCGGCCGGCCCGGGAGTGTGATGTGGAGTTGGGCCAAGGGCTCCAATTCCGAGGATACGCAAATGAGGCCAGCACGTCGGCAAAACAAAATATCCAAGGAGAGAGTCACTCGCTTATCCGCTATTACTGTACAGAAGTGTGGCGAGCACATCAGTAAAACGGTATCCCTTTTACTTTTCTATCTGCTGCTAATGCACAAATGATGCGAGCACGTCTGCAAAACGAAACCTCCTAGGAGAGAGATGCCCAGAGTAGTTCATTTCAATTACCTGACATCTCTAAATTTCAATTTTATTTTTCTGACATTTCAATAGTTTCTAGGATCAAGCACGGGCTTACATAACTAGTATATGACAAATATTTTCCAAGTGGAAGTACTGTTTTTTTTATTGCTATATTTAAAAAAAAAAAAAAACTAATACGTTTTTAGTACCTTTTATAGGTAAAGTATTAAAATAGCCAAATGTAAGCCCAGGGAAATAACGTAAATGTTAGTTTTAAGGAACAGTATGTAATTGTGTTTATAAATTATCGTTTTTGTCATTCCAGCCTCACGTTATTAGTATAGTTATTGAGGTTTTGCCATTTACTTTTAACATGCCTCATTTCTTTAATTTAGTTGGCCAGTTTTTTTTTCTTTTAAATTTTAGCTATAGGTTTAATATAGTACATGTCCCAGACTATTTTCTTCATGTTGTTAATGTATTTCTGTTTTATTTTGTATTGTATTATCTGGTTTGTGTTTCTTTTTTAAATTATATTAAATCCTAAAATATATTCTATTCTATTTCCAGTACCTGTACTACTGATTGTGTGGGGTACTGAGGCATGAATATTAAATTGTTGATATATGTTTGTTATACACTATCAAGCTCTTGGAATTAATCAGAACTAATTATTCTCTATTGACGTTTTCCTTGGCTGCTACCTATTATGACCTCTTCTGTTTTCTAGGTCAGAAACATATCCCTTTAAACTGCAGTGTGCTATATCCATATATATTGCACCCTAGACATCTCAAATATTAAAAATGTATCACCTTAGGGTTCGTTTTCCACAGTTTACAGCTATAGAAACTAAGCTTAGTCAGAATTGTGCCTTTGCAGTAACTGCCCCTAAGCTCTGGAATAGTCTATTTTTTTATATTAGGTCAGCATCAACTTTAGTCAATTTAAAATCCAGTCTGAAAACTGGGTCACATCAGTATTTTTTGCCTCAGCTTTTTAAACTTGCATGAGAGTACTGTTTTTTCTTTTTTTTTGTTTATAAATTTTGGTGTACAGTATTCATCCTTATATTTATTGATGTACAGTATATATGGAAATTGTACAACACTTTGGTCAACTGCTGTTGTTTTAAATGTACTCTATAAATTAAATTGAATTGGCGTGACTTAAAAGGAAAATTCATTTAGTTTTAATTATTCATATAAAGTGCACATCCACTTGTAAATTAGGCAGAACTCATAGTGTTTACATTAATGCATGGAAAGTATTCTGCCTGAAGGTCTCAGTATATTGCATTCTGAGGTGCTGATGTATATCACATATATATCTTATGAAATTAATAATAATGTTATATGCTGAGTTACTGTTGGAGAAGGAATGGTACCAACTGAGGTTCAGGGGTTTCAGTTATAAGGTGGTAGAAGGGGTGTGCAATATTGGCAAAAAATGTATACCTCAATATTTTCTGTGACTTTGATAATAATGATAATTAGACAATATTTTGCATTCTTTAAAAACATGTTTATGAAATGTCTTATTGATCTAGGTTGGTCTTGTAAATAGATATTATTTGCAGCTTACAAATGAGATTAATGGAAACAACAGTTAAGGAAAACAGGTCTTATTTATTTACTTAAAACTGAAGTAAAATAACACAAACATTAAAATCACCAGTCAAAGTATTACTGAGATCAAACAGTGCAAGTTTCAGTAAATCTTTTTAAAGTGGCCTACAGGATTTACACAAAAGACTAACAAAACTGTTATAATGAGAGCACTTTAAACAGACATTTAACCCTTAATGTAAACACGATATACAGTAATCCCTCCTCCATCACGGGGGTTGAAAATCCGCGAAGTAGAAACCATATGTTTATATGGTTATTTTTATATTGTCATGCTTGGGTCACAGATTTGCGCAGAAACACAGGAGGTTGTAGAGAGACAGGAACGTTATTCAAAAACTGTGCTCCATGACAAGACAGAGATGACAGTTCCATCTCACAATTAAAAGAATGCAAACATATCTTCCTCTTCAAAGGAGTGCTTGTCAGGAGCACAGAATGTCACATAGATAGAGAAAAGCAAACAAATCAATAGGGCTGTTTGCTTTTAAGTATGCGAAGCACCGCAGCACAAAGCTGTTGAAGGCGGCAGCTCACACCCCCTCCGTCAGGAGCAGACAAAGAGAGAGAGACAGAGTTTGTTTTTCAATCAAAAATCAATACATGCCCTTCGAGCTTTTAAGTATGCGAAGCACCTTGCAGCTGCACAAAAGATAGCAACATGAAGATCATCTTTCAGCATTTTTAGACGAGCGTCCGTATCGTCTAGGTGTGCGAACAGCCCCCCTGCTCACACCCCCTACGTCAGGATCACAGATAGTCAGCGCAAGAGAGAGAGAAAAGTAAGTTGGGTAGCTTCTCAGCCATCTGCCAATAGCATCCCTTATATGAAATCAACTGGGCAAACCAACTGAGGGAGCATGTACCAGAAATTAAAAGACCCATTATCCGCAGAAATCCGCGAACCAGCAAAAAATCCGCGATATATATTTAAATATGCTTACATATAAAATCCGCGATGGAGTGAAGCCGCGAAAGGCGAAGCTCAATATAGTGAGGGATCACTGTAGCTCCAAAGGGAATAAATACTAATCAAAATTGAACTACAGGGCATACAAAAAAAAAAGATACAAAAAAACCCAAACCTATAACATTAAAAAAAAAATTCTTACTTTAGGTTCTGTCCAATATTGCACAAAGATATCAGAAAAAATAAAACAATTGTAAAATTTTTGTGTACACAAAATACCAATCTGTCCACAGCATCTGGTTTCAGAGCAGCATGGTTTCATGTTAACGACATTTCCTCTAGTGCTGAAAGCCCTCTTGGAAGGGCTGTTTGAGGCAGAGGTGCACAGGTACTTTTTTGCAAGTTTCTACAATTTGATGAAATGTACTTCTTTTGATTTCCACCACTCAAGTGGATTTACATCACTTTCTACCTCAGGTATCCTCAAGATCAAGTAGCCCCTGATCTGTTTTTCAAAGGACTAGCCTTCCCTGAATTCCTCTTTTTTAAATAGCTGCCAAAAGACTTTTTTTTTCTTTTTCACCCAACTGTGGTCAGTTGAATAGAATAGAACTGTTGGGATTTATGGACAGGCTCAGTGTCTCCATTCCACATCATCATTGTTGTCATTATTGTAGATATTTCATACACGAGTCAGGGTGGGATGAAACAGGGCAAGGAGGCAGTGATCTGTGCAAGTGTTTTAAATAATGAAAGAACAAAGGTGTTTTGGAATCGAGGAACCCCAACCAAGTTGGCTTGCAAAATAAAATCGTGCCAGATAGGCATATCCTTCTTATGGAAATAAAAGTAATCTGTTCAGATAAATTATGTAATTCATTCAAATTGATTGACACCTATGGGGCTCTGTATTTCTGGCATACTGACCTGCACGCTTGCTTTGCTCACGTGCAGTAGTCTATCCTGTTAGGCTACATGAGACAGTGAATGAGTGGCCTCTCAAGGTGTGTTTTTGACTGTTTTTTGTGAAGTATGTGCCATGCATGATAATTGCAGCTCATACATCGTTAAAACATCAATTAAGGTATTGTCATAGTCAATGCATATCGCACACTCCTAAATGGCAGATGATATGCTACTAATCTTTTTAGCTTTATAAATTTTTGTTTAACTATATGATACTGATTATATTTTATTTAAAGGAGGCCCTGCTGTGCTTGTGGAATTTTGATGACTTTATAATGCAAGGCAAAAGTAAGAGAAATTTAATGTATAACTGTCTGTCTTCAGTTTTAAGACACTGTATTGAAGTGTGTTAAGTTAATTGAGAGTCCAACCAGCGCAAGAATCAGTCAAGGTAGACTCTGCTTTCATGGACATCACAACCTGTTAGTATACAGTAATCCCTCGCTATATCGCGCTTCGCCTTTCGCGGCTTCACTCCATCGCGGATTTTATATGTAAGCATATTTAAATATATATCGCGGATTTTTCGCTGCTTCGCGGGTTTCTGCGGACAATGGGTCTTTTAATTTCTGGTACATGCTTCCTCAGTTGGTTTGCCCAGTTGATTTCATACAAGGGACGCTATTGGAAGATGGCTGAGAAGCTACCCAGCTTACTTTTCTCTGTCTCTCTTGCGCTGACTTTCTGTGATCCTGACGTAGGGGGTGTGAGCAGGGGGGCTGTTCGCACACCTAGACGATACGGACGCTCGTCTAAAAATGCTGACAGATTATCTTCAAGTTGCTATCTTTTGTGCAGCTGCTTTCTGAAAAGACATGCTGCACAGTGCTTCGCATACTTAAAAGCTCGAAGGGCACGTATTGATTTGTGCTTGAAAAACAAACTCTCTCTCTCTTTATCTGCTCCTGACGGAGGGGGTGTGAGCTGCCGCTTTCAACAGCTTTGTGCCGCGGTGCTTCGCATACTTAAAAGCCAAACAGAGAGAAATGCAAACAAATCAATAGGGCTATCTCTGTGACAGTCACTGCCCCTGACAAGCACTCCTTTGAAGAGGTAGATATGTTTGCATTCTTTTAATTGTGAGACGGAACTGTCATCTCTGTCTTGTCATGGAGCACAGTTTAAACTTTTGAAAAAGAGACAAATGTTTGTTTGCAGTGTTTGAATAACGTTCATGTCTCTCTACAACCTCCTGTGTTTCTGCGCAAATCTGTGACCCAAGCATGACAATATAAAAATAACCATATAAACATATGGTTTCTACTTCGCGGATTTTCTTATTTCGCGGGTGGCTCTGGAACGCAACCCCCGCGATGGAGGAGGGATTACTGTAAATGTAAAAGGTCTAATGGTACAATAAATAGGTAACTGGGAGAATTTATTGAAGTTTCAGGTCTGTGATATCAAACATAATGTTACTCATCCTTTCTGTGAGTCGATTATCTCAGCTGCAGTTGCCAGAGAGGTAGGATTCATCCATGTAGCAATGAACAGAATGTATTGTATGCTAGCAATGAACAGAATGTATTGTGTGCATAAATATAATTTATAATGTTGTTTCAATTTGTAAATAATAATTGTATGTATTACTTTCAAGAATCATAAGGCACATTGATACAAGTTTATTTAATTATCACACAGATACTTGTTTTTATCTGTTTTAATGAAAAAGGTTTTTAGCCTGAACAATCGTTTTTACTAATGGAAGGCTACTAGTGGAACAAACATTTTGTATGGATGATGGCCTTTGTTTTTGTTGGGATAAATAATTGTATTTTTTTTATTTATAGGACATACAGTATGTCCACATTCTTTTTAAATATGTTGATTAACTATACATTAGCACATAATCAGTATATTTTGTTAATGATAACACTTAATGCAAAGCCTTAAACGCATTATTTCTTTCTCTTAAGCAAATTCATTCAAAGCTAGTGACCATCTTTTTCATTCTAAAAGTTTGCTGCATTTCATTTGTGTGGCAGACAAAACCAATATCCAGGGTGAGTCAAAATTATGTTAACACTAATGGTACTATTATGTATACAGTATATTTATATACAATTTTTGTGGACAATTTATATGGTACATGTGTTGAACATAATGGTGAACAGGTTGAAACATTCCTGTAAATCATCTTGCACATATGAAGTATGTTTTGTGAATAAATTGTTTCTACCATTCAAATGTTAACATAATTTTGACTCACCCTGTATGTTATTAATTTTGTTATTTCGCAAGATAAACTAGTTTACAAACTAAAATATTCATTTGGAAATTATAACTATTTTCCTAAACTATATTCCTGCATAGAAAAGTGGCCATCGATTTGCAATGGTAGTTACTGGAGTTTGTTGTAAACAAGTGCCAGAACAGCATGAATAAAATAATCTTGAACAGTTTGAACTGTGGTGAACTTAATTTAGTAAAAACAAAATACAGTCTGCTTGTATGTCATCTCACATTTCTACTAACTGCTTAGATCATAAATATGTGTGTCTCAGTCTTCTGATCAGGCAGCCATTCTCTTTGCTTGAATACTGGGAAATGCCTGCTGCACAGCCAATGCTTTGTTTATATAATTTGATATTCAGCTCTTTCCTTTTTGGGACAATTATTAAAAGTTTGACATCATCAAACTGGTTATTATTTGCTAACATTTATGGCTTAGAGATTAATGAAATTATCACAATAGCCTAACAAGTTCAGGTTGTCCCAGCACTATTAGAGACAACCAGGTTAAGACCACAAACTTGCTTCAAAATTGAATGCATGTTTTTCATCTTGCAGATCAAACAGTTAAAAAGGCAAGACGAAAACCTCAGTGGTCTCCTGTGTGAAATCCTGGGGGGGGGGGTGGGGGGAGTGCTTCTTGGAGGTTTCATGCTTATCCTAATTTAGAGAATGCAGTGACTGAATTATCATCTCTCAGCTTCAGTATAACCTTATGCTGAGTGAAATTATTTATTTTCTTTTCCAAATAGATAATAAAAAGCAAAATTAAATCAGTTTTTATGTAGTTTTCCTAACAGAACAAGTTGTTCTTTATAGTATTTTCTAGCTGACCGATGGATGTTTTTACACTTTGTTTGCCTTACAGTGATCAATTAGATAGATAGAGATAGATAGATAGATAGATACTTTATTAATCCCAATGGGAAATTCACATTCTTCAGCAGCAGCATACTGATACAATAAATAATATTAAATTAAAGAATGATAATAATACAGGTGAAAAAAACAGACAATAACTGTATAATGTTAAATATTAACGTTTACCCCCCCGGTGGAATTAAAGAGTCGCATAGTTTGGGGGAGGAACGATCTCCTCAATCTGTCTGTGGAGCAGGACAGTGACAGCAGTCTGTCACTGAAGCTGCTCTTCTGTCTGGAGATGACATTATTTAGTGGATGCAGTGGATTCTCCATAATTGATAGGAGCCTGCTGAGCGCCCTTCGCTCTGCCACAGATGTTAAACTGTCCAGCTCCATGCCAACAATAGAGCCTGCCTTCCTCACCAGTTTGTCCAGGCGTGAGGCGTCTTTCCTCTTAATGCTGCCTCCCCAGCACACCACTGCGTAGAAGAGGGCGCTCGCCACAACTGTTTGATAGAACATCTGCAGCATCTTATTGCAGATGTTGAAGGAAGCCAGCCTTCTAAGGAAGTATAACCGGTTTTGTCCTTTCTTGCACAGCGCATCAGTATTGGCAGTCCAGTCTAATTTATCATCCAGCTGCACTCCCAGATATTTATAGGTCTGCACCATCTGCACACAGTCACCTTTGATGATCACTGGGTCTATGAGGGGTCTGGGCCTCCTAAAATCCACCACCAGCTCCTTGGTTTTGCTGGTGTTCAGGTGTAGGTGGTTTGAGTCGGACCATTTAACAAAGTCATTGATTAGGTCCCTATACTCCTCCTCCAGCCCATTCCTGATACAGCCCACGATAGCAGTGTCATCAGCGAACTTTTGCACATGGCAGGACTCCGAGTTGTATTGGAAGTCCGATGTATATAGGCTGAACAGGACCGGAGAAAGTACAGTCCCTTGTGGCGCTCCTGTGTTGCTGACCACAATGTCAGACGTGCAGTTCCCAAGACGCACATACTGAGGTCTGTCTTTAAGATAGTCCACGATCCATGCCACTAGGTATGAATCTAATCCCATCTCTGTCAGCTTGTCCCTAAGGAGCAGAGGTTGGATTGTGTTGAAGGCGCTAGAGAAGTCTAGAAACATAATTCTTACAGCACCACTGCCTCTGTCCAAGTGAGAGAGGGATCGGTGTAGCATATAGATGATGGCATCTTCCGCTCCCACCTTCTCCTGATATGCAAACTGCAGAGGGTCAAGGGCGTGTTGAACCTGTGGCCTAAGGTGGTGAAGCAGCAGCCTCTCCATGGTCTTCATCACATGTGATGTCAGAGCAACAGGCCGAAAGTCATTCAGCTCACTAGGACGTGATACCTTTGGGACTGGGGTGATACAAGATGTTTTCCAAAGCCTCGGGACTCTCCCCTGTTCCAGGCTCAGGTTGAAGATGCGCTGTAGAGGACCCCCCAGCTCCGATGCACAGACCTTCAGCAGTCGTGGCGATACTCCATCTGGACCCGCTGCTTTGCTGGCACGAAGTCTCCTCAGCTCTCTGCTCACTTGCGCTGTTGTAATTATGGGTGGGGATATCTTTCCTATGCTGGTATCAGCAGAAGGATGTGTGGAGGGTGCAGTACTCCGAGGTGAGAGTGAGAGTGGGTTGGGGTGGTCAAACCTGTTAAAAAAGTTGTTCATTTGGTTTGCTCTCTTCACGTCTCTCTCAATGGTGGTACCCCGCTTCGAGCTGCAGCCAGTGATGATCTTCATCCCATCCCACACTTCCTTCATGCTGTTATTCTGCAACTTCTGCTCCAGCTTTCTCCTGTACTGCTCCTTCGCCGTCCTGAGCTGGACTCGGAGTTTCTTCTGCACGCGCTTGAGCTCATGCTGATCACCGTCTTTAAAAGCCCTTTTCTTCTGATTCAAAAGGCCCTTAATGTCACTTGTAATCCATGGCTTGTTGTTAGCATAGCAGCGTACTGTTCTTACTGGAACTACAATGTCCATACAGAAGTTGATGTAGTCAGTAGTGCAGTCAACAACTTCCTCAATGTTCTCACTATGAGATCCCTGCAGGATATCCCAGTCTGTAGTTCCAAAACATTCTCTCAGAGTATTCTCAGCCTCCGGAGTCCACTTCCTGAATGATCGTGTGGTTATAGGTAGGACTCTAACTTTTGGTTTATAGTGAGGCTGAAGCTGAACCAGGTTATGATCTGCTTTCCCAAGCGCAGGCAGCGGGGTGGCGCTGTATGCATCTTTAACGTTTGCATAAAGTAAATCAATAGTCTTATTTCCCCGGGTGTTACAGTGCACATACTGGGAGAATGCAGGTAATGTTTTGTCCAGCGTCACATGGTTAAAGTCTCCAGCGATTAGCACAAGCGCCTCAGGGTGCTGCGTTTGTAACTTAGCAACAGCGGAATGGATGATGTCACTCGCTGACTCCACGTCTGCCCGAGGAGGAATGTATACAATAACAACAATGACATGTCCAAACTCTCTGGGCAAATAGTAGGGACGTAAACTTACGGCCAACAGTTCGATATCCCTGCAGCAAGTGGAGATTTTGACGTTAACATGTCCAGAGTGACACCACCGTGTATTAACATAGAGAGCGAGTCCTCCTCCTTTGTGCTTACCACAGGTACTTGCATCTCTGTCCGCTCTAACTGTGCTAAACCCGGGTAGCTCCACGTTGGTATCTGGGATGGTGTTATTTAGCCAGGTTTCGCAAAAACACAACAAACTGCATTCTCTGTAGGTCCTTACATTTTTCAGCAGCGCAGCCAGTTCGTCGATCTTATTTGAGATTGAGTTTACATTCCCCAGAATCACAGAAGGCACCGAAGGCTTGAAACGCCACTTTCTCGCAAGCCGCTTCTTTTTTAGCTTAGTGCCGGCTCTGCTGCCACGATACCACCTTCTTACCTCGTCAGGTAAATAGGGAACCACACCGGCACTGGCATTTGTTCTCAGCGCCCGAAGTTGAGTACTTGAATAGGCGAGTCTCGGCGTGTTAAAATCCATGCCCACGTTGTAAAAGTAAGTGTGTCCAGGGAAGGAATCCACATAAAATAAAGTGGTAGGAGTGATCAATAAATAAAAATAGAAAAATAAAAGTAGAAAAGTACACATACATATACAGTCATACACGGAGCTGCTGAAAAGGCTGCCACTCACGGCGGCGCCGGATGCACATTATTTTTAATTTAATTTAATTTTTATTAATTATGTTTTTATTATTTCCAACATCCTTTTTGTATACATCTGTACATTGTGAAAAAAGAGATTCCTTTTACATGAGTGTATTTGATACTTTTTCTAAACATGTGCAATGCTGTTGGTGAGTTTGATTGTTTTTTCTCTGTTAAATTAAGGTAATTGCATAATTAGTTGTAGGTCAGCTCTATTAAAAAGCTTTTTTGAAAGGTTGCATCAAATCTACATTGAGAACAGGATTTTTTTCAAAGTTAGTTTATTGGGAAATTCTATTGTCAAGTTTATGTTCTTTTTAAGGATTTTATGATGTGACTGATTTGTGTTTCTTTTTATAGTACAGTTGCCAATGAATTTCCTAAGGTCAAAGAGAAGATAAAATACACCATAGCACAATGCCTTTTTGATTGGAGGAAAGCAAACATTTTCCACATTCTAGTAATAGTTCAGACATAATTTGTAACTCCTTAGTAAGTGTAAGAGTATGTAAAAATGGTGAAGGTTTAGCAATTAGTAAACCCAAGAACCAATTTAAGACCGTTCTTCTATGTAGTCCAGAAAGAGTCTGTACGCCCATAGACTACTGATTGCAGATTATTCCCTAGAAAAACATTTTAGTATGGGGTTGTTGTTACACTAAATTTACTTTATTTTAATGATGAACATTTTTCAGTAAACCAATAAAATAACATGCCCTTGTCCATACATGTCTATTAAAATTAAATTAGTAGGTGTAATTCTGGCATTGCATTTTATAGTATTTACAAGCCAGGCCCATAAATGTATGGTTTGACTACTTAGATGTGGAGGACCTCAAGTGGCCTGCACAGAACCGTGACCTCAACCTTTTAGAATACAGTGAAACCTCGGTTTGCGAGTAACTTGGTTTACAAGTGTTTTGCAAGACGAGCAAAAATTTTTAATAAATTTTCACTTGTTAAACGAGCAAGGTCTTGCAGTACGAGTAGTTTTTCTGCTGAGCGTCATGTGATCACAACTGAGCTGATGGTTCTTCTCTCTCTCTTACTGCGGGATTGTGGGTAGTCGTCTCCTATTCTCCATCTGAGTCGGCGTGCCTCACTCATATAGTCAACGAGCGTATAGTGTTTACTACAGCATTAGCATTGTGACTGTGTGTGCGCGTATGTGTGTGTGCGCTCGCGCGTGTGTGCTGTGACGTGCAAGTCCCCGTCTTGCACCCTAAAACACGAAGCTGAGTCTCAGTACTTTAGCAACACAAGCTTTATTCAGCTTGAAACAGCAACAGCGCGGTTATTTATACACAGACACAGCAGTCAGGCAGGGCCCTGCACATTTATAATGTTCCTTGTTCCTTGTATCACCCATTGATGGCAGGCGCTTATAGCATGTCCACGATCTTTTCGGATTTGCTTTTACGAAGAACTGCTACAGCACTGGGAGACTGCGATTGCTTTGGGACGCTCTTCTGCGTGTCGTCCCGTTTGGTGCAATACCACAAGAGTTTAGAAACTCACTCACACCAGCCATGATTCTTTTCAAAGGTAAAGTGCAAGTTAATTTGTTTTATGTATTTTTACTTTATATTTTGTATTAATCATTTTTATATGAATAGTTTTGGGTTGTGGAACAAATCATCTGAGTTTCCATTATTTCTTATGGGGAAATTCACTTTGATATACGAGTGCTTTGGATTATGAGCACGTTTCCGGAACGAATTATGCTCGCAAACCGAGGTTCCACTGTACCTTGGTGATGAAATGGAACACAGATTGTGAGCCAGCTCTTCTTGTCCAATGTAAGTACTTGACTTCACAACTGCTGTTTTTGCTCAGTAGGAGAACATTCCCATGGGCACGCTCTAAAATCTTTTGAAAAGCCATCATAGATGAGTGAAGACTCCTATAGCTACACAGGGGCAGCCAACTCCACATTAATGCCAATGGTTTTGGAATGATTTGTCCAGCGACCTCATATAGCTGTGATGGTCAGGTGCTTACAAACAGGTGCTTGTATGTATAATGTGTGTCAGGTGGCAATCGCACTGTTTCAGTAGAGATAATTTCATATGAATCTAAAATTGCGTTTTCAGTGAGACTGCCAGGGTCAATAAGTGAATACTTGAGGCTATTTATTTATATTGCCTTTATATTAAACTGAACAAACCTTGAAATAGAGCTTAATTTAAGGGAAATATTCTTCCTCCTGTTCATTATTAATCTTTCTAACTACCAAAGTTTAATTAAATACTAAGAGAACTAATGTATCCTCCAATCCAGTGGAACATTGTTCTTGCAAGAATATGTCATGTTCATAAAATATTGATGTGATAATCATAAAAGTGTTATAAAAATTAAAATAGCCAAAATGACTGATTTCAGCCATATACAGTCACAGCTTGTAGTTTTGTTCTTTCTTCTAATTGTGCGTAAAAACTCGAATCTTGGTGTTTATGATTTTCCGGCTGTAAAAAATCCACATCTGTTTACATTGCTATCTAATTGATGATGTCATAGACTGTAATACGCTAGCCTGATTCCTGTTTTCTCTACCACTGTTATGTTTTAGTAGTTTAGTTCCTTTCTCACTTTATGTCATTCTTATCTTGTGTTGTACTGTAATGCTTTTTCATTAGATATGCAGAGTTTTGACATTGGTCAGCTTTGAAACTGCTGCAAGCATGGTGATGGACAATGCTGACTCACTGGTTCCAATTCAGTCCAGCTCACTGTCTGTGGAATTTCCGTGTTTTCCTTATATGCTTTTGGGTGTTCTCTTAGTGTTCTACTTTAGTTTCATATCCCAAAGATGTGCTGTTTGGGTTGAATGCTGTCTCTGCTTTTGTCATTTATGACTGAATGTTGTTATTTCCTCTGATGGATGAGTATTCAGTTGGTTTCATTTCAGCTTGCTCCTGGGGCTTCTGTTAATATTCTTTGTTGCTCAATGGCACCTTAGTAGAATTAAGCAGGTTTAAAAAATGAATGGATGAAATGAAAAGACACTGCATTGCAAAAATAACATCTAAGAAGTATTAGAGTTACTTTTTGTTTTTAAATTTTCATTTTTCAAGAAATGTCATGTATATGTATATATGTATATGTATATATATGTGTATATGTATATATACAGTGCATCCGGAAAGTATTCACAGCGCATCACTTTTTCCACATTTTTTTTATGTTACAGCCTTATTCCAAAATGGATTAAATTCATTTTTTTCCTCAGAATTCTACACACAACACCCCATAATGACAACATGAAAAAAGTTTACTTGAGGTTTTTGCAAATTTATTAAAAATAAAAAAACTGAGAAATCCCATGTACATAAGTATTCACAGCCTTTGCTCAATACTTTGTCGATGCACCCTTGGCAGCAATTACAGCCTCAAGTCTTTTTGAATATGATGGCACACCTATCCTTGGCCAGTTTCGCCCATTCCTCTTTGCAGCACCTCTCAAGCTCCATCAGGTTTGATGGGAAGCGTCGGTGCACAGCCATTTTAAGATCTCTCCAGAGATGTTCAATCGGATTCAAGTCTGGGCTCTGGTTGGGCCACTCAAGGACCTTCACAAAGTTGTCCTGAAGCCACTCCTTTGATATTTTGGCTGTGTGCTTAGGGTCATTGCCCTGCTGAAAGATGAACCGTCGCCCCAGTCTGAGGTCAAGAGCGCTCTGGAGCAGGTTTTCATCCAGGATGTCTCTGTACATTGCTGCAGTCATCTTTCCCTTTATTCTGACTAGTCTCCCAGTCCCTGCCGCTGAAAAACATCCCCACTGCATGATGCTGCCACCACCATGCTTCACTGTAGGGATGGTATTAGCCTGGTGATGAGCGGTGCCTGGTTTCCTCCAAACGTGACGCCTGGCATTCACACCAAAGAGTTCAATCTTTGTCTCATCAGACCAGAGAATTTTCTTTCTCATGGTCTGAGATTCCTTCAGGTGCCTTTTGGCAAACTCCAGGCGGGCTGCCATGTGCCTTTTACTAAGGAGTGGCTTCCGTCTGGCCACTCTACCATACAGGCCTGATTGGTGGATTGCTGCAGAGATGGTTGTCCTTCTGGAAGGTTCTCCTCTCTCCATGGAGGACCTCTGGAGCTCTGACAGAGTGACCATCGGGTTCTTGGTCACCTCCCTGACTAAGGCCCTTCTCCCCCGATCACTCAGTTTAGATGGCCGGCCAGCTCTAGGAAGAGTCCTGGTGGACTCTTGTGCCTCAGACTGTCCAGGAGCTCAGTGATGCCCTGGTCCAGATTTGGGAGGAGATCCCCAGGACACCATCTGTCATCTCATTAGGAGCATGCCACTATGTTGTCACGCATGCATACAAGCACGCGGGGGCCATACAAACTACTGAGTACGATTTTGAGTTGCTGCAATGAAATTTCAGCAAAATGGACTAGCCTACCGCATCATTTTTTCACTTTGATTTTTGGGATGTCTTTGAATTCAGTCCTCTGTAGGTTGATAATTTTCAAACTGTGTGGCTTCCCTTTGTTCCTAACACATTACCCAGTCCATATCTGTGATATCCAGCAGGATTTTTTTTCCCCATTGAGATCTGATGTGTTTTCAAAGTGTTCCTTTAAGTTTTTTGAGCAGATATATAATATGCACATGTGTGTGTACACACACTGTACATACAGGACTGCCAGTGTTTAATGAACTATTTATTGAAACCAACTTGTAAAACTGACTTATACATGTACTATGGTATTGTATGCAACTTTTCACACCATCATGTTACAAGTATAGCTAAGAAAATTACAAGCAATGAGTAGAAGTTTCATTGTTTTTAACAATTTTGTTTCAGATTAAATGTTTTTTGTAATAGATCAATAAATCACAAAATTTGTAAATGTAATAAAAATCTGAAATACTATTCTAGCCAGCATGTTGAATACATGATACTTTTGCTTGTTGATTCCAGTGTAGAGTCATGTCATGACTCCTGATCAGCCGAGGTTCACACATATTCATTGTGCCATTTTAAACACTACCATTTTACAACAGCTTAAACCACAAATTAATTATTTAGAATCCTGTTTATAGCTTTGGCAATCACAAAGATTGGGTGCTATGCCCACTAGTGCCATTAGTACGCTCCATATGCACTTTGATGTTTGTTGTAACAGGCACTTTAGTTTGTCCATTAACAATGGTGCATTAACCACAATGTAAAGAGACTGTTGTATTTCATTTTCCCTTTATTTTAATGACTTTAAAATTGCCATTGTTAAGATTGTGTTCAGTGTCTTTAATGCAGTATTTTAGTTTTCTCGAGCAAAAAGGCACTTTCACTATAAGCTAGAGGTAGAGCTGCTGATGTAGTGAAAAATTCTGAACCTCTTGAATATCAAAGTATAGTAATTTGTGCACGCCATTAATTTTGTTCAAGTGTAAGGCCATTTCTAATGTTTTGAACACTATTAAAAGCAATAGCACTAGCTCTCATAAGTTAAGTGCTCTATTACAATATTTGATGACTACATTGTGGCACTGAGCAACACACTACGACACCTTTTAAAGGTAACTTTTTCTTCTTGCAAGCATTGAATACACTTTCAGAGTCTTGAGCAGGCAGATATTTTCAAAATATATGTGCAGCTCTGCATCAGAAAATTCTTCAGAATGACCTGCTATCTGTCTATGAACTGAAAGTATAAGGTGGCTGGGTTATGTTATATGATAGTTATCCAAAACACAAAATCAAATCTGCACCAGAATGGCTGAAAAGAAGCAAAATTAATGTTTTGGACTGGGATACTCAAAGTCTATACCTATAATCAACACAGATGCTGTGGCAGGACATGAAGTGAGCTGTTCATGCTTGAAAAACCTATCACTGTGTCTGAATTAAAGCAGTTCTGCAAGGGCTAAAATGAACTGGTGTTCCAAGGCAGTGATATAGAAAACTGAGATTGAATTATACAGTAGGAAGCATTTGGTTGCAGTCATTGCAGCTCAAGATGGGGCAACCAGTTATTAAGTGTAAGGGAGCAATTCATTTTTCATGAAATGCTAGTTCATGTAAGAAAGCTTTGTTCATTCAATAAATTACAAAGTTTAAAAAAAATAAAAGTTTTCATTATGGTGCTCTACATCAAATATTAGAATTTAGCTGCAAACATTCAGCTTCAATGATGTGCAATAATAGAGGATATCAAAAAGGGACCAATACTATTTCACAACTCTGTATGTCAGTTATGAGAATTGTCAGGGAACCCACAATACCATATAATTTCAATACTTCAGTCACAATATGATATTTTTATATTTTGCAGTGTGTTAACTATTGAGATTTGATTCTGTACCATTGCCTTTTTCCATTTTGTCCATCCATCCATCCATTTTCCAACCCGCTATATCCTAACTACAGGGTCACGGGGGTCTGGTGGAGCCAATCCCAGCCAACACAGGGCGCAAGGCAGAAAACAAACCCCGGGCAGGGCACCAACCCACCGCACCCATTTTGTATTTGACTGAATTTTTTAAATCCTATCCCTATAGACACATATTTGACACTCACACATTGTTACATAATGTGGCATCTTTTAAGGTGAATCATAATAAGATGTGTCCTTGTGTTTACAATAGGGCTTGTGAATCAATAATTAACACTAGAATATTTTATACTCGTATGTAAAATATTTTGAGTGTAAAATTGTAGATGCTAAATGCAGGGAGGTATATGCTGATCATTAACTTCCTGTTTTCTGAGTAAATTATATTTTCATGAACATGCATGCTATTCAACTTGAGCCAATAAGAACGGGGACAAAATAAAGCCTCCTCAAGAGCAAGCAAATGTGTAAATGTGCTGGAAAGGTTTTATGTGAGGCCTCTTGTTTCTCTTCTTTCTCTTTAATTTCAACAGGTTGAATTTTTACATTAAGTGCAAATCATCCTTGCAGCCTTCCTGTCAATGAGAGTTGGAGAGACAGTCGTAGTTTATAAAATGCCAAAAGACTTGATTTTTCATTGACAATGCTTGTAACATACATGTTTCCTATTTAGCTCTCACAGATACATTTTAAAAACTAAAATGAAGACAAAATCACAACTTGCAGCAAAAAGAGCTGTGCAATGCAGCAGTTCAAAAACATTCAGTATGCAGTTTGTTGGAATGCAAAAAACAATGTACTTTCCAAGATTTTTGGTATATCAACCGTTGAAATTATTTAAATATGTACAGTATGTACTATAAAAATGCATTATTTTTTCATTCCAGCTCTGTTCCATAGATTCCCATACAAATACATGGCACAAAAATGAAGAAGTTTATCAATGATGCATTGAAATTAAAATTATTCCAGTTGTCAATGGTAGTGGTTCCTTTTGCCTCTAATATACATTTTCATGCAAAAGTTAGGACGTTACGGCCAAATTACATATTTTGTTGAAATTTGAAATAAAACATAGTAAATACAAGTTCAACAGTGCCGAAAAAAACTAATCCCATTTCATGAGAATTTGAATTGCATAGTTATGATTTATTTGATAACCAAACAAAATTGTCAAAAAATAAGAGTAAATGTGGTCATTTGCAAATGTTTGGGCACCCTTCTATGTGAGTACCTAGTTAACTCACCTCTTAGCAGCCACCTATGTGTTTTAGAGTTTTTGTTGTGGAGTTTTTTTTCCCCATTCTTCCTTGCAGATCACTCCCAACTTTGAAATATTCTTAGACTGTCTTGCTTGCACTGTATAATTAAGATTTACTGGAGACTACAAGGGCCATTGCTAAATCTTCACAGTGTATTTCTTCAGGTTCATCATAGTACATTTCAAAGCATGTTTTAGATTGTTGTCAGGCTGTTAAAGCCATCCTTTTTTCAGTTTCAGTTTTCTGACTGACTGTCTGACATTCTGCCCTGGGATTTGTTGATATTTAGTGAAATCCATTCTCCCTTGTACTTGCACAATGCTCACTGTGCCAGTAGCTGCTGGACAACTGCAAAGTATAATAGATCCACCCCTGTACTTAACAGTTGGCAAGATGTTGTTTTCTACAGCACTTGGTTCCAGAATGCCTCTATCTTACGCAGATGTTGTTTTGCACACTTAAAACAGTGTTTTTTTCTGATGAAATCACAGGTAAGGCTTCCTTCTCATGGCCCTTTCATGAAGGCCATGTCTGTTTAAGTAACACTGCACTGTAGAGCAGTGCATCACCACCACTTCCTCAGCTAAACCTGCCTGCAGGTCCCTTGTAGTGTTATGGGGGTTTTGATTTAACTCATCTTATTCCACAGATCCCCTTAACTGCCTTTTCAGGCTGTGGATATTGCTAGCTGTTTATAACCTTCTCCAGCTATGTAGGCATCAGTTACTTTAATTTTCAGATCTAATTCAGCCTGTTGTTATTAAGTGTTACACAATGTTTAAAAGTCAAAGATTTTTTTTTATAATTTTATTGATTTTATTGTAATCACACAACAATCCATACAAATAGATCAATTTTTACAAAAATAGAATTGAAAGCAAATCAACCCACACCCCTGAGGAAGAGAGCATGGCCAGCAGAGTAAAAGTTAAAGCTAGTAAAAATAAGTAAATAGATGAATTAATAAGTAAATAAAGAAATGGGGAGAGAACCTTCTTCCTCAATTTAAATGCTTATTCTAAAATGTTATTGATTAGATCCTGCCAGGTTTTGAAAAACTTCTGCACAGATCCTCTAAGTGCGAATTTGATTTTTTCCAGATTCAAATAGTATATAACATCAGTTACCCACTGACTTAGAGTAGGTGAGTTTGGATTCTTCCAGTTGAGCAAGATAAGTCTATGTGCCAATAGTGTAGTAAAGGCGATCACAGTTTGTGTGTCTTTCTCCACTTTAAGCCCATCTGGAAGTACACCAAACACAGCTGTTAGTGGATTAGGATGGATTGTGACACCAAGGCTGTCTGAGAGGCATTTACAAATTTTGGTCCAGAGTGATGTTAATTTTGGTGCAGGCCCAAAACATGTGACCCAGTGAGGCTAAAACTTGATTGTGGCATTTGCAGGTTGGATCTTGCCCTGAAAACACTTTGGACAATTTTAAATGAGACAGATGTGCTCGATTTATATAATTTTGAGTTGAATAATTGTATGCTTTACGCATATGGAGATCGAATTAATTCTCTGCATTGCTGCCTTCCACTCCTTTTCTGATATGCTGAGTGAAAGATCCTTTTCCCACTGTCCTCTTGGATCTTTGAAAGGGAGGAACTGTAAAATGGTTTTATAAAAAGTGAAAGATTTTAATAGGCTTTGGAATTATTACCTGGCAACTCCTAATGACTGTTCTTGACCAGACTTAAGGCCTCACAAGCTAAATGAGACCAGACTAACGATCCAACATGCTAAGACCTTACAACTGAAAGGGTGCCCAAACATTTTTAAATGCCACATTTTTTTTTTGTTTTATACTGTTTGTCTTTTCATCAAATAAATCATTATTGAACATTACAATTTTCATTAAAATGTCATTGCTTTAGTTTGTTTGCTGTCAATATATTTAGTGTTATTTACTTCAAATTTCAACAAAATATGTCATTTACCTTGGGGTGTCTAAACATTTGTATGGAACTGTATGTACATGTAATTAATCTTTGTTTGGTGAAACAAATCAAAAAAAGAAGAGGCCACAGGTTTATGGCATGTATCTCTTAAAAGTTTTGTCTATAGATGAGCAGCCTGCCCATTAGTGGTATAGTTAAGCAGTAAGAAGACCCAGAAGTCAGATTTTTGTGTTCTTTGTAAGCCTGTTACAATCTCATTTGTGATTATATTGTAAAGGATATTTTTATCCATGATATTTAATTATGCATTATTTTAAGGTCATATTCTACATCACTCTGTTTTACACAATATGGTGTATCTTTCTTAAAGTCTGCAAAGCAGGATTAATCATTGCCTGTGAAAAAGCTATTCGTGCTATTGTTTTCCTTCCTCTTTAACTGTTGTGCTGTGAACAGCTTATTAGAAAGTGTCTGACTTCCCCAGTGGTAACAATTCTTCATTTTATTAAGATCACTTTAATCTTTTGAAATGAATAGAGCTTTTCAGTATATTGTGCTTAATGATAAGGATGTTAATAAGTATCTTTGTCAGTGTTGTTTCAAAGTAGCAAGTGAGTACTAAAACTTCCATGTCAATTTTTTTGAGATTTTTTTCCTTAAGCCGAGAACTTGATTCAAGAAGTACCTGCTGCAAATTCTAATGAGAGAATAAAAGAGACTGCCTTCTGCTGCGCCTTTTGTTCAGTATCTGAAATACATCAAAGGATTTTTTTTTTTTTTTTTTTTTTTGTTGCAGCTTCCTTTCTCTGGCTTAATTTATTATGCCAGAGGCAACCTTCAGCTAATAGAATGGTTCATTTTCATAACTGTGAGGTGCACAGAAAAAGGCATTTTATAAATGTAATAGGAAACAGATGAAACACAGATCCTTCACAGTCCTAAAATCAAAAACTTTTTTTCACCATTTTGTTTTGAATGTGAGTGTCTACCTTCTCAAGCACATTCTGGCTCAAAATCCTACTTGCTTTTATTACTGATTGTTTACTGTTGTTTTCAAGTTGCTATTCTGCTTCTGTTTAGGTCTAGAAAATCAATGTGGGGCTTTACATATTTTCACGCTGTTTAGGGGCATAAACCTCCCAACTACTGTTGTTTCCTTTACATTCACATTTCCAAGACATGAATTGTAAATTAACTTTCTCTGTATGAGTACACAAATGGGCCTTTTTAAGACCAGTAGTCTAGTTTTCAGGCTTAGTTTCAAACCCTGTGCTTGATGTTTTCCAAATAACCTTTCAGTCCTTGTGACCTAATACCACTGTTAAAACCAACAAATAGTACGTTTTTCCTTGCCTCCACTTGGTATTCTCTGAAATTCTTCTATTTTCTCCCGTGCTTTTACCATTTTCTTTTCACAGAAGGCTGCGCTTAAGGGCTATTTATATTGATTTGCATATTCAAAGAGGAGTAATTCTGGGAGGAGTTGGGGCGGGACAGCAGGCGCATGCACATGCGTTTCTGTTCATGCTGACCGGGATTTATGTAGCAGAAGAACGTGGAAGTTGGCGTACGCATAGATTTATGCATCTGGACTTTTTTTGTGCGTAAGCACATTTCCGCTTTTGTCTGTACGCCATGTTATAGTGTGAATTCTACGCACAGCATTATACATGAGGCCCCTGGTGAATATAAACTTAATTCCCGAAAGAAGCACACTGTGACATTATCCATGAATATTGAATAATTATTGTTGAGTAAAACTAATAATAAAAGTACAGTAATCCCTTGCTACTTCGCGGTTCACTTTTCGCGGATTCACGAGTTCGCGGATTTTATATGTAAGCATATCTAAATATATAACGCGGATTTTTCGCTGCTTCGCAGGTTTCTGCGGACAATGGGTCTTTTTACTTCTGGTATTTGCTTCCTCAGTTGGTTTGCCCAGTTGATTTCATACAAGAGATGCTATTGGCGAATGGCTGAGAAGCTACCCAATCAGAGCACGCAGTTAAGTTCCTGTGTGCTGCTGATTGGCTCAGCGACGGAGTGCTGCATTAACCAGGAAGTCTCATCTCACTCATTCAGCATTAATGTGCTACTGCTTCAGGGGCCGTGTCCAAGCGCCAACAGAAGATGCAAATGATTGCAGAAAAGGTAAAAGTTTTGGATATGTTGAAGGAAGGGAACAGCTACACCATTACAGCATCAATGAGTCCACGATTGTTTTTATTTAAAAAGGAGGAAAAGCATATAAGATCTACGGCCGCAGTGTCCTTTAACCAGGGCGCAAAACGAGTTGCAAGTGGACGTGATAAGGCAGTAGTCTGGATGGAATCTGCTTTAGGAATCTCTGCAACAAGGTCGACGACGTCATGACCGTCTACAAGCTGCTATGTGTACTTCGCTATACAGTAAGTGTAAATTTATCTACTGATTTCATATTGCTTAGCAGTTGTCCCTGTTATTAATAGACTTAAGGGTGGGTTGTGAACAATACAGGGAGGGTTTAAAAACATCCAAATACACGTTAAATAATTAAATATGGTGTCCCTACTTTGCGGAAATTCAGTTATCGCGGTCGGCCTTGGAACCTATCTCCCGCGATAAGTGAGGGATTACTGTATTCTGTTAAGCAGTGCTTAACTGCATACAGTATAAGCTCCCTGCCATCTGTGTTCTAAAGTTATTATTTCAGTACAGGTTACAAGGAGATTGAGATCCAAGGAGGATCGTGCCTGGTACCAGGCCAATTTGTAGTTAATCAGTCTTAATAGTATGTATTTCAGTTGTGCAAACTCTGCAGTAGGGGTATTAGCAATTAATTGTTGTTCATTTCATTAACATTGAGAGCTTAAACCAAATAAACATAGAATTGTGTAATTATTTTAAATCTGCATTGGGAAATGTGCCTTACTTTTCTATACCTAACATAAGCCAAATTTGGGTTGCAGTGTGCATTTACAATAGATTCAGAAGTGGCAATGTTTACATTTTAGTAAGCTTGCACTCAAAACTGACTTGTGAACTGTACAGACAACTAAGAATTACATTACAGTAACATGCTGTTGAATGGATGGAGGATGACACATTATTGGTGATAGTATAGACACTATTTTGCAGACAGACAGACATACAGCTAACAGCCTTGCCAAGAAGTTAACTGTTGACATGAGGACTTGCAAGCAAAGTGGTTGCTATGTGCAAAAATAGACTCTAAAAATAAATGACTCCGGCTCTTTTAGAAATCTAAGGTTTTTATAAAAATAAAAATAGTACACTCCAATATAATCAGTTCATATTTATTGTCATTAGGGGGTTTTGCCCCTGCTTGCTTTGCTCGCCAACCCCCGCCAGTGCTACACACCATTCTGAAGAGGGGGGCTGAACGCACCTCAAGGAGACACGGATGCTCATCCGAAACCCCTCTTAAACAGTGATACAATGGGAAATAAATTCCTTTTTTTTTTCTTTTTTTTTTTTTTAACTCCTCTTTGCTCGATCAGCTGTTGTCTTGCCATGTGATCTGCACTTTGTTCGCCTAACCCGCATAGCCAGCGCTACGCACAGTTGTGAAGAGGGGGGCTGAACGCACCCCAAGGAGATGCGATCGCTTCTCTAAAACCCCTCTTTAATAGTGATACAATAGGGAAACAAATAACAGTTGTTTTTTTATCTCCTCTTTGCTCAATCAGCTGCTGGCATGCTGCTGCTCCTGTGCGCGTGATCTGCATTTCGTGCAGTGCTTCAAATGTTCTAAAGTCACTGCTTTGTCTCTCTTCTCCCCAAGACATCCTTAAAAACTATTCGATCTCTTTTCGCTGTTCCGTTATTTCACCGAGTAATATTTTCTGTTTGTTTGCGCTAATGTGAAAAATTTAAATTTGAGTATGCATTTGGCATGAAACTATGGTGTCTGTATGTAGGTATTTATGTATGTAATTTAGTATGTGTGCCAGCATTTTATATAAGGAAAAAAATTAAGTACATATGGAGTATGTATATATGGGAAAAAAACATCATTTCAGTATGCTAGTGCAGCTTTTTATGTACAGTCATAATGGTTTCTGTGGCAGATGCATATTCAAATTGGATGATTTCATAATAGACTGGCAGCTTTGCTGCTGTATCAGACACTCGATACACTGTGGTGCAGAGTATCATTTGTTACACACCATGATGAAACAGAACTGGAGAGACAAAAAGAAGAAAAATATTTAGGGTAAATGTATGGCAAGGCTTATGACAACTGCTGATTAGTGGTACACCTGTGTAAACTCTCAAAGCACCAAAGTGGAAAGCAAACATATTCTTAATAAAAATTAATTATTAGCATTCAAAACAGGGAAAAGATTCCTGAAATATATCACTGCCAGTGTAAATGCTGGTTAAAGATTTTATAAAGCAGAGTGAAATAAATTCATCTTCATAATCAGGTGCAACACAATGTTATGCCTTTTGAAATAATAATATGAATGGTCACTTAACTTCATCATCTCGCATCTCGCACCTTGAGTTATATGACTAATAAAGTCCTCAAAAAGTAATGTAGTTTTATTTACCTTAAAGAAAATTATTATAGAAAACATTTAGAAATGAGTTTGCACATTTCTCATTAACACCTCTCTTTCATTTAACAATACAATAACCAGGGTAAAAAGATTATATGCTAAATTATTCCTGAAAAAAAAGGTGTGCTATTTGCATTTTATATATTTGATGGGTTAAATCTTAATGATGAATTCTGCTAACTGTCCATTTAAAAATTTTGACATTTTGCAAAATGCTGAAGTCTTTCTGCGCTACAGCCTGTCTCACACTTTTGATATTTCAGCCGTTCTAACAGTTCTTTATAGTCCAAAAATATGTCCTTCCCACCAACTGTAGATCAAAATTCACTGAACCACTTTAACATAATGTCCTTGATGAAGCACAATAAACTTAATATAAAATCTTCTTTTAACCTCTGCTACAGATTTAGATTTAATGTATGCCATAATGGGAAAACACAAGATGAGACACCAGCCAGTTGTCCATGGCCACTGTAACTGTATTTGGCATACAACATACAACATTGCCACTACACTATATTAGCAGAACATATGAAAAGGTTTGGGAACCCCTCTTAATTCTTTGTACAGTGGAACCTCGAGATACGATCACCTCTGTATACGAGAAATTCAAAATACGAGGAAAGTATGAGCGAAAAATTCAGATCTAAATACGAGCATTGGCTCGCGTAACGAGCCACGAGCCAGGCTGTGGGTATAGCTCGCGGCTTAGCAGTTGCGAGCCGCGATCTGCGGTGTCTGCGTTTGTCACTTAAGTGCACAGGTGGGAAACTGCCCACATCCATGATTGTTCCTGTGGCTGATGGGCTGCAGCTGCCATGTCCTCCCCGCATATATAGAGAAGCGCGAGCCGGTTAAGGGGGAGAAGAAGTAAAAGAAAAGAGAGAGAGAGAGAGCGCACGGGCGGGCGAGTGAGTGCAGGCTCGCATGTAGCTGAACAGTGAGCTGAACAGGCGAGCCAAACAGCTGAAGCAGGACGGTGTAGAGAAGGTCAGCTGCATTAAGAGTGTCTCGCCTGTTGCAGAGCCCGCAGGTGAGACGCTAACAGAGAAGAAGCACCGGGGATTGTCATCTGTTTTTTAAAGACGGCATCCTTTTGATGTTTTAAATTCGTGTTAAAGGATTGTTATTCTTGTGTATTTTAAACCTTGACTTCACAACTGTTTTAAGGATTATTTATTTAAAGATTTATTGAATGTTCTACTGCACTTTGGACACCTGTTTTGATTCTTTTAATAATCAGTTATATTATTTACCAGTGTTATTTATTAAAGGTAGACTACAGTATAAATAATTTATCAGTGTTATTTGTTAGGAAAATTGATTTTTATGTTAATATATTTGGGGTGCAGAACGGATTAACTGGATTTCCATTATTTTCAATGGGGAAGTTTGTTCTAGATACGAGAAATTCGCTATACAAGCTCAGTGCTGGAACGAATTAAACTCGTATCTAGAGGTTCCACTGTATTTTTGTTTATCATTGGCTGAGCTTTGAAAGTAGCAACTTCCTTTTAATATATGACATGCCAAATGGAAACAGTAGTATTTCAGCAGTGACATTAAGTTTATTGGATTAACAGAAAATATGCAATATGCATCATAACAAAACTAAGCAGGTGAATAAATTTGGGCACCCCAACAGAGATTAACATCAGTGCTTAGTTGAACCTCCTTTTGCAAATATAACAGCCTCTAGACGCCTCCTATAGCCTTTGATAAGTGTCTGGATTCTGGATGGAGGTATTTTTGTCCATTCTTCCATACAAAATCTGTCCAGTTCAGTTAAATTTGATGACTGCCGAGCATGGATAGCCTGCTTCAAATCATCCCATAGATTTTCGATGATATTCAAGTCAGGGGACTGTGACAGCCATTTCAAAACATTGTACTTCTCCCTCTGCATGAATGCCTTTGTAGATTTCGAACTGTGTTTTGGGTCATTATCTTGTTGGAATATCCAACCCCTGCGTAACTTCAACTTTGTGACTGATGCTTGTTGATATTGGGTTGAATTCATCCGACCCTTAACTTTAACAAGGGCCCCAGTCCCTGAACTAGCCACATAGCCCCACAGCATGATGGAACCTCCACCAAATGTGACCGTAGGTAGCAGGTGTTTTTCTTGGAATGCAGTGTTCTTCTTCCACCATTCAAAGCGCTTTTTGTTATGACCAAATAAATCAATTTTTCTCTCATAAGTCCAAAGCACTTTGTTCCAAAATGAATATGGCTTGTCTAAATGAGCATTGCATACAACAAGTGACTCTGTTTGTGGCGTGAGTGCAGGAAGGGCTTCTTTCTCATCACCTTGCCATACAGATGTTCTTTGTGCAAATTACGCTGAATTGTAGAACGATGTACAGATACACCATCTGCAGCAAGATGTTCTTGCAGGTCTTTGGAGGTGATCTGTGGGTTGTCTGTAACCATTCTCAGAATCCTGCGCATATGCCGCTCCTGTATTTTTCTTGGCCTGCCAGACCTGGGTTTAACAGCAACTGTGCCTGTGGCCTTCCATTTCATGGTTACATTCCTTACAGTTGAAACTGACAGTTTAAACCTCCGAGATAGCTTTTTGTTGCCTTCCCTTAAACCATGATACTGAGAGAGTTGCTTTGAGAATCCCATGCTGTCACTCTTCAGAGGAGAGTCAAAGGGAAGCACAACTTGCAATTGACCACCTTAAATACCTTTTCTCATGATTGGACACACCTGTCTATGAAGTTCAAGGCTTAACGAGCTAATCCAACCAATATGGTGTTGCAAGTAATCAGTATTGAGCGGTTACATGCATTCAAATCAGCAAAATTACAAGAGTACCCACATTTTTGCACAGCCAGTTTTTCACATTTGATGTTTAATTTCATACAACTAAATACTGCTTCACTAAAAATCTTTGTTTGGAAAACACCCCAGTACTCAGATGTTCCAAGGAAATGAAAGACATACCACTGTTATCTTTTTTGTTGAAATTAGAGTACAGTGATCCCTCGCTATATCACGCTTCGACTTTCACAGCTTCACTCTATCGCGATTTTTTTCTCATACACGCTTACGTCACTACGCATGCGCTTTCTGAGAACTTTTATCTAAGCCCCACGATGGCTCCTAAACGTGCTGCTTTTTCTAAGCCTTCTGACAATGAAACTAAGCGCCGGAGGAAGATGCTTACCATCCAGGAGAAGGTGAAACTCTTGGATATGATCAAAGATGGCAATACCCTACAAAAGCCTCCTCACGCATATGAAAAGACAGCGCCAGCAACTGCCTATCAAGATGTTCTTCAGCTGCGCACCCAGACACCCAATGCCTACTCCTAGTACTCCTTCAGCGGAAGAGGACAACGACGCACCTGCTGAAGATACTGCACCACCTTGTCACGCTTGGGTCACAGATTTGCACAGAGACACAGGAGGTTGTAGAAAAAAATAACTTTATTCAAAGCACTGCAAACAAACATTTGTCTCTTTTCAAAAGTTTAAACGTGCCCCATGACAAGTCAGAGATGACAGTTCCGCCAGGAGCAGAGAATGTCTGAGAGAGAGAGAAACAAAACAACCAATTCCAAAGCTAAGAGGTGCTGCACAATACTTTTAAGTAAGCGGAGTACCGCGTGAGAGGTTTATCATAAGTAAGAAGGCTAAGGAGCAATGTGAAAGTAGACTGTCAGCTGTTTCAGGGGTTTTCCCAGGGGCGTCTGTGTCCTCTGAGGGTGCGATCAGCGCTCCAGCTTACAACCTAAAGACTCTCCTACTGAGCTTGTGCCTTCATAGGTTAGTGGTTGTGTGTAAGAACTGTGTTTGTGTGTGTAATTAAATGTACAGTACAATAATAATAATAATATATTTGTAATGTCTAATATGTCTTATTTTCTCTTATTTTGTCTAATATATTGGGTAATATGAGTGTAATGGTGACTAAAGGGTGTTATTTCATGTGTAGAGGGCTCTAATAATGTTAAAAAAACGTATTTAGAAGGTCGTAAACAGGTTTTCTATACTCTAACTGCGAAAATATTCGATTTATAAATAAAGAATCCTACTTGGCGAAAATTCATTTATCGCGGTAGAGTCTGGAACGGATTAACCGTGATAAACTAGGGTTCACTGTAAATTATCATGCAGGCTGAGAGGGGTTCCCAAACGTTTTCATATGACTGTATGTATCCCCGCCGTATTGACTCATCCCCCCCAACACCCAGAAAATGGTCACAATCCTTGTGTGGCACCATTAATTTCATTTTGACATTTCAAATTAGCAACTCTGTCTCTTCACCTCACAAGCTTGTCTGTGCCATTCTTCTCTCACTCTCCACCTTTCTTATATGGCTTTGTTGTTGATCAGTTTAGTTTGATTGTTTCAAAGATTTTGGAGGAGTAGGGCTGTGATGGGAAATACTTATCATATTTTAGTACCATTTACAGTATATGCTACATCTCAGAATGCATAATAATAAAATGTATATTAAATAGAGATGCTACAATCGATTGGCCACCAATTTATAGTGCCTGATTTTTCACTAAGAAAGACTTTGATTGGTAAAATGGCAGATTGCTAAAAACAGTCTTTTCAGTCCCTGCTTTTCTAGGCTTTTACGTTAGGTAAAGGTATTATGGTTAGTGAAGCCAGCATGTGTCCTTTTTTTTTTTTTTTTTTTTTGCAATAAACTTCCTACAGTGTAAACAAACAGCAGTCAAGGCTTGTTTTATGACAGAGCAAGAGGCAATTACATTAAATAAAGTAGAATAATAAACTGGTATTGGAGAAGTCCTGTGCAACCAGACAAATGGCAAGAAAAGCTACTTTAATAAATTCAGACCTATTTATTTTGCCATTTAATTAAAATGGATACTGTGAGTTTGGACTGCAAGCTTCTTTAAAGTGCCTCAGCTTTTCAACTGGAGAAAGAATAGATAAATATAAATTTGAAATTGCTGCTTAGTTAGCAATAATCTTGTTATCTTAACAGCAAAATGTCTTTTACTTAACCTGTTAAGCATGTTAGTCTTATGTCGTCTTGATAAACTGCTTATGAACATTTGATACATTTGCGGCTATTGTAAAGATTTGTACTGGGTTTATTAGTTGTTGCAGTATGTCATACGGTACACGTTTTGGTAAGAAACAAGTACTGCATTATTATAATGGGAATCCATATTTGTAATTACACCTCAAGAATTATGACTGTCTAGCTGATACACTGAAGGAAAAAACACACCTGTATAAATATAGTAAATGTGTACTTTAAAAGTAAAAAGGCTGTAGTGCAATTAATGATTAAAAATGATTAAAACCTGTGAGTGCATGTATATTTATATTTAAGCAGTGTTTAATTGCCAATTCCAATTATTTGATATTGTGAGTGTATGCATGTGTGTGTATATATATTTGTATACATCAGCTTGAATTATACTGAACAAGTATAAAACAAAAGTGTTTTCTTTTATGCCATATGTACTGTAGATAAATATTTCTGTACGTATTTTGTTAGTATGTATTTTAAAGAATTTTTTAGTATTTTATGGTCACTGAGGAGTAAGCCTACAGAATTTTATTTTGCTCATATATGTTATAAAATTGGTCAATATATATAAAAATACACTTTAAAAAATGTTTTGCACTAAACTCCTGCATAACCAAATGCATAGAAGCCTTATGTTCAATATTAAAGGGGGAAAAAAATCCGAATCGGCCAATCAAGTAACATGAAATCGGTGATCTGTATTAGCCTTAAAAAAACTGATTGGAGCATACCTAATATTAAACAGAGGGCAATATATCATTCACCACAGAAATCAAGCTTAGACAGACCAGTCTAATCTTATTACATGACCTTGAGGCACCTCATCACAAACATGTACGCGACCAACCAAAAATTTAAGAAACAGTATTCAGTTCAAAAGCTCAATTCCATTTTTGCACAACAGGATTTGCTGGTATTCTACAAAAAAATCTATGTTTTGCATGTTGTGAGTATATTATGCAGTTCGACTGTTGAGATTTTTATCATGGACATTTTGAAATTTTCTGTTGTTTACTCTGCGTCTCCATTATAGCATATTGTATCGGAGAATTTGCTTTTTCCATTCTTCATTAAAGCGTGAGATTAAAATTTGTCATGGCCACAATCCGTGCAGAAAGAGTGACAAATTATTATTATTTTTGCATTGAGTATTCCTTTAAACACAACTGATTTTCGTTCATTTACCTTGTCACAGTTTCCTTTGCTTTCTTGAGCAAAACATGTGAAAAAAGGAAAGGTCAGTTTGCGTACAGATCCCAAGCTAGAAAGATCTTGATTTGATAGGAGGCTTCAGACAATTTAATTTAAGAGACACCCCACTTGGATAAATGGGCACAGATATTTTAACTTTCCATTAAGGCATTTGCTTTCTGTAAGGGTCCCTCAACTCTGAAAACCTGGGCTGAGACAAATTATTTACTTTTGATGAGAATTTGTGAAAGCGAAAGGTATGAGCTTTTCTGGCACTGAGTGTTTTTGTGCCACTGTTTCTGAAGCATCTCATGATGGTCATTTTCCCAAATTATTTATTACTTAACAGAAGAAATGTCATTTGGTTTAAGTGATGAAAACAGCAAAATGCCATTAATATAGGAATAAAAGTTAATGTTTTTGAATTGAATTTCCTAAATGGCAAGATATAAGTACACTTGCAGCCAAAAGTTCTGAGAATGACACAAACATTACTTTTCATAAAGTTTGCTGCCTCAGTTTTTATGTTGGTAATTTGCATATACTCCAGAATGTTATGAAGAGTGATCAGATGAATTGCAATTAATTGCTAAGTCCCTCTTTGCCATGAAGATTAACTTAATCCCAAAAAACATAAGAAGAAGGCTTCAAGGCACCCAAGAAAGTCCAGCAAGCACCAGGACCATCTCGTAACGTTGATTCAGCTGCGGGATTGGGGCACCACTAGTCCAGAGCTTGCTCAGAAATGGCAGCAGCCAGATGTAAGTGCATTTGCATGCACAGTGAGGCAAAGACTTTTGAAGGATGGCCTGGTGCCAAGAAGGGCAGCAAAGAAGCCACTTCTCTCCAAGAAAAACATAAGGGACAGACTGATATTCTGCAAAAGGCACAGGGATTGGACTGCTGAGGACTGGGGTAATGTAATTTTCTCTGATGAATCCTCTTTCCGATTGTTTGGGTCATCTGGAAAAGAGATTGTCCAGAGAAGAAAAGGTGAGCGCAACCAACAGTCCTGTATCATGCCAACAATAAAGCATGCTAAGACCATTCATGTGTCCCTTCTCAGCCAAGGGAGTGGGCTCACTCACAGTTTTGCGTAAGAACACAGCCATGAATAAAGAATGGGAACAAAACATCCTCCGAGAGCAACTTCTCCCAACCATCCAAGAACAGTTTGGTGACGAACAGTGCCTATTCCAGCAAGATGAAGTACCGTGCCATAAGGCAAAAGTGATACCTGAGTGGCTCGGGAAAAAAAATATCGAAACTTTGGGTCCATGGCTTGGAAACTCCCCAGACCTTAATCCCATTGAGAACTTGTGGTCATTCCTCAAGAGGTGGTGGACAAACAAATTCCCCAAATTCTGACAAATTCCAAGCATTGATTATGCAAGAATGGACTGCTATCAGTCAGGATTTGGCCCAGAAGTTGATTGACAGCATGCCAAAGCAAATTGCAGAGGTCTTGAAAAAGAAGGGCCAACACTGCAAATATTGCATAAACTTAATGTAATTGTCAATAAAAGCCTTTGAAACTTATGAAGTGCTTGTAATTATACTTCAGTATACCATAGAAACATCTGACAAAAAAAAGATCTAAAAACACTGAAGCAGCAAATTTTGTGAAAACCAATATTTGTGTCATTCTCAAGTTTTGGCCATGACTGTACATAAGCATATTTAAGAGACACTTAAGTCTTACATGAGACAGGAATGATGGAGTACTCTTTCTAGTATTTCCGGGAACTCTTAAATTTATACTGACAGTTGGCATGGCTTGGGTGCCCTCAGTGAGTGGTTTTCGGAGCTATAGAAAAGAAAAGTAACTGCATTGTTAGCAGTGGCGCCCCCTCTTGCCCTAGTGGGGTATTGCACACTATTTTGAGCCTGAAAGGTGATCCTCGGATGCCTATGTGTGACAATATATCAAAAATAATTTGAAATGTGTGTGTATATAATATATATATATATATATATATATATATATATATATATATATATATATATATATATATATATATATACACACACACACACATTTGTTACTCACTGACCGCTTTTTTAGGCACATCTGTTCAACTGCTTGTTAATGCAAATATTTAATCAGCCAATCACATGGCGACAACTCAATGCATTTAGACAGGTGGACATTGTCAAGATGACCTGCTGAAGTTCAAACTGAGCATCAGTATGGGGAAGAAAGGTGATTTAAGTGACTTTGAACGTGGCATGAATCCTAGTGCCAGACAGGCTGGTCTGAGTATTTCAGAAACTGCTGAGATTATCGAGCATAACCATCTCTAGGATTTAGAGGAAGTAGTCCGAAAAAGGGAAAATATCTAGTGTATGGCAGTTCTCTGGGCAGAAATACCTTGTTGATTCCAGAGGTCAGATGAGAATATGGCCAGAATAGTTTGAGCTGATAGAAAGGCAACAGTAACTCAAATAACCACTTGTTACAACCAAGGTATGCAGAATGAACATCTCTGAGTACACAACACATTGAACCTTGTAGTAGATAGGCTACAGCAGCAGGAGACCACACAGAGTGCTACTCCTGTCAGCTAAGAACAAGCAACTGATGCTACAATTCACATGGGTTCACCAAAATTAGACAAAAGAAGATTGGAAAAACTTTGGTCTGATGAGTCTCAATTTCTGCTGTGACATTTAGATGGTACGGTTAGAATTTGGCCTCAACAAGGGGTTCAAACCAGTTACTTGCAAGGTGTTACCTAATAAAGTGACCAGTGATTGTATATATCTAAGGGAAATAGTCAGTGGACATACTGGTGCATTGTATGTGTCTATTTAGCTGCTGTCCTTCTTCATATTTGGCGTTCTTTGTACCTTGGGTATATTGCCTGGTAAACTATGGTGTCAAAATAGAAGCTGGTAGTTTAAAGGAGGTCAGGAAGGAAAAGAAAGTCCAGCTGGTAGCTGTTACACATCAAAAGTCATTAAGAGACACTGCACTGGTGTTAATAGTATTAAAAAGATGGTTTAAACATTTGGGTTATCAAAGATGTGCAGATAGGCAATGCTCAGTGGATGTAGCCTAAACTGTAAAGTGAATATCATTGAGTAAAGGCAAATGAGATTTTATGTCCTGCTTTTCGAGATTTTCAAGCTAAAGGAGTTTTTATTTTAATACATACAGTATGGTTAGTATACAGGTAGCTTTCACCTAGCACAGGTGTAGTTGTTTATTACAGAATGACTGGTGCTTTAAGTTGAGGAATATGCATTTGTTATTTTTGACATTTAGTTGTGTGACGATAGCTTTTTTTGTGTGTTTTGTCAAGTGTGTGTTCATTTTGTATTTGTTTCTAATTTGTATTTGTATTCTTTATTTATTCTAGCATTAAAATGATAGTATTAATTATTATATCATAGGCTCATGAGAGTTTCAGTATGAGTCATAACAGCTGTGGTAAATTTGGGCTTCTTTGGCCCACACTACTTCTGTCTGAGTCAGGAGTGTTACAAATTTGTTTGCAGTACTCTTCTTTTTTTTTTTTTCTTTTTTTTTTTTAAACACTATTTGGTGTATGACTAAAAACAAAAAAAAAACTTGATGAGTCAAATGCCGGACTCCAGTTTTTATATAGTATATAGTAGCAAAGTAGGCACAACTTTAGATCATTAAGAGGCCAAGATGAATATTTCAAAACATCTGAAATATGTTAATCAAATCAACATCATCATTGCCTTTTATTTATATAAATAAGTTAAATGAAGGAATTGAAAACACATAGTTAACCACTTGAAGAAACACCTGCTGCATGCACTGCACCTTGTGTGATTGGAAAAGGGCCTCATGACGCCCTCCACACTTATAATAACTGTTCAAAAACAAATAAAAACACACATCATAATAGTTAACACAAGGGATGGATGATCACAGAGAGAACTTGAAGTAGAAAGAAAAGATAAACAATGCACTGCTGCTGCTTTTAGTCTGCTTAGATGGCTTATCCGCTTTCACACCATTATGGTGTCAAAAGCGTTCTTTCTCGTGAGCCTGGCCACTCTGTCCCCCTCAAGCTGGGTCATTGCTCCAAACTCCCTTCCCTACTGCAGATACAAATGCTCTTTGGCCGTTAAGTGGTTTTAACTCTCCATCTTCCAACCAGCTTCTAAAACTGGTTAAAGGGTCGCAGGCAATGCTATACAGTATTTGCTCCAGGAACACCAGGTTAATAATACAGGGGCTCCTAGTGGTCACAGTTCATTCAGTCCAGCTTCTTTATTATAAGTTAGTTGTTGCTGCTAAAGGGTCATACAACACCTAAACAGCAACATTCACTTTTCTTTTTTTTTTCCAATTGCTTATAGTTTTCCTAACCATCTGCCAGTTAACAATGAGATACAAATGTCTGGATCCCATTTATATGGTGTGCATGCATTATTATTTATTTGTTGTAATAAAATCTTTAGTAAAAATGGGCAGAAAAAAGTGAAGGTCTGAGAATTGCTAATCTGTTCTCATCCACAAAACATTTGAAAAAGAAAAGGAAAATCTGACACATTTAGGAAGATCTCTTCTTTTAGAGTGACAACAATCACAAGCCAAAAGAGTAAATGTCAAGTTTAACGAATAAGAATCTTTTAAGAAATTGGTTAGAAATAAAACTGCATCAATAACTGATCTCCAGGACTAAGACGAACAACTCCTGAGCCCCCGTTTACTTTTAAATGGCTAACTCCTCATTCACTTCTTTTTCAAGACCGGGACTGTGCACTGCCACTAATCATTAGATGGGAGGCCACTGACTCCCTGCCTCCTTCCGGAGTTCTATCATTGCAAAAGCACAGTAATCATAAGCAGGACTGTGGAGTCGGAGTTGTGGAGTTGGAAGCAATTATTGGATTACTATAGTCGGGGTTGGTAAAAATGTACAGACTGACTAAATGTAAATTGTAATATAATGTGTTAAAATTTTCAATTTCTTATATACTGGTTCAATTATACAATTTTTCTATATAGACTTTTGATAAAAATATAGCCTTATGTTATGTTTAATGTTATTCGGTGTTTGTAAGTCACAACAACATTGCTACAGCCTTTAAACCCAAACTTTAATGGGTAAGAAGGACAAAAAGCCTGAAGATGCACACTGGCAATTAAGAAGTGAGTTGAATCTTGTATGTTATGTGCATTCAATCAACATAGTTAATATATTAGTCTAATTACAAAGCGATGAGTCAGGGACGGTGATACCATAAATAAAGGAGTGGAGAGTCGAAGGTTTTGTGTACCAACTCCACAGCACTGATCATAGGGTTCAGAGCTTAAAGATGGCACATCAGTTCTAATGGTAAACCAGACCAATAAACGATTTAAGTGAATAGATAGTCCTTTAATAATGCCTGTTTTGCACAGTTTGTTATTGTGAGCATGAAGTTTCTGTTGTTAAACTGAGCTTCCAACTTGTTCCATATATCAAGGATTAGTATTTGTTGTAAACCTATCTAGATGGTATGTAATCAACAGCCCATTTTACACATGCAGGCTTTTCAAAAAATTCACCTTTAAATTCCAAGATTGAGTGCATGTGTGAGGAAGGCTGGTTCAAAATATAATATTAATTCTGTGGAATTTCCCAGGTTGACAAATGTGTAAACAAAGCCAGAAAATTTACCAGGTAAAGCATGCAATCCTTTCCATGTACTTGTGATTCCGTCACTCACATGAATGTAAACATAGGAAACTTAAGCAAAGATAGAGGAAAGCCTGGTTCATTTTCATAGAACATTGTTTCTTAGATTATGTAGTTAAAAGTGCCTGAAAATTATACTCCCTTTGAAATAAGAAGGTGCCTTTTCATCTAGGCCATGGAGAAAATTGTTGATCCCACTGATGCACCATCATCGAAGGAAGTAGCACACTTCAGCAGCTGTAAAGTAGTGGTGAAGGTGGGGAGAGCAGGGCACAAGATGCATATCCCATGAAACTTCAGCTTATTAAAGCTTTCTGTAGTAATCAAATGCAACAAATAGGTCTTTGTATCCTTATTGCTTTTTATTTAGCTCTACTGTTTCAACATTTTTGACTCCTTAATTATGATCATTTCTCAGGTGCACTTGTGTGAATGGAGTGCATTATGTAAAATAATAATTACATTAATGCAACAAACTTAACCACTTAGTGTGGTCATGGAACATTTTATAACCTTTTGGAATCTACATCCACTTACCTAAGATGAGAAGTTTCTGGGTTAATGGTGTCAACTCAAGTGTTTACCCGGTTACTCTGGTATGTGGAAAGGAGCAAACCCCTGTAAATGACTGGGATGGGTAATCAGGGAATTTCCTGGATTGCATGGGTGAAAGAGCATGTAATTCTTATAGTCTGGAAAGACTGTAATTGTCTTATTATGAACACAAGAATCTGTGTAGAATCCTCCTTAATCAAATGATAAGAGTCTGTGAGTTTGTCCAGTTGCCATGTCTTTGTCATTCCATAATATGGCACATCACAAGTATTTCTAGTAGTTGCATTGCATTTGCCATTCCAACTGGTGGCGCATCACAAACTTTAACACTGCTTTTGAATCCAGTACCATTGCAAACTCTAGCATTGAGTCTACAATGATTTCTTAGATTTCAACCAGCCTTAGGCGAGTATCACAAACCGTTATATATATTTGGGTACTATATTGCTCAGTAGGTGTAGATCAGATTATTATTATTTACTTACTAGGGGGTTCCCCCCGTTTGCTTCGCTCGCCAGCCACTCTGCCGCTTGCGTTGTGAAGAGGGGGGGCTGAACACACCCCAAGGAGACGTGGTCGCTCCTCCGAAACCCCCTCTTAAAAGGTGAAACAATGGGAAACTGTTTTGTTTTTGTTTAACCTCCTCTTTGCTCGATCAGCTGCTTTCTTGCTGCTGCTGCCATGCTGTGTGATCTGCATCTTGTGCGGCGCTTCAAACATTTAAAAGCCTGTACGGCAGCTGTCCTACTGCTTATGTTTTATTTCCAGCCTCGGCATGGTTAAATCTTTTGGCACAAAGTCCCATCTTGTGAGATGTGAGTTCTTGATATTTTTTTAGTTTATAATTTAAAAACGGAATAAGAATCTGAAAATCTAACAACATCACATTAAGGTTCGATAAATTCTGAAGAGAATGATACCAAACATATATATGTAGGTTTTAAAATAAGCCCGATTTGAAGCGTGACAAACAACGTGACATTAAAAACATCATCATTGCACTTTTAGGCTTAGGACTTTTTATATATATATATATATATATATATATATATATATATATATATATATATATATACACGAGGGGGGACCCAAAAATAACCGGAAATATTTTGAAAATGTGTTTAATTTAATTTTCTGTACAAACTACAATTAGTCTCCTTCAAAGTACTCTCCATTGGCGGAAATACACTTATCTAACCGTTTGTTCCATTGTTCGAAACATTTTTTAAATTCGTCTGAAGTAATGCCCATTAATGCTCTGGTCGTTTCTTGTTTTACCTCTTCGACGTCAGCAAAACGCCTTCCTTTCAAGTCTTTTTTTCATCCGAGGGAACAAAAAGAAATCACACAGAGCTAAATCCGGTGAGTAGGGTGGGTGGTTCAGGGTTGTCATACCATTTCTTGCCAAAAATTGGCAAATGCTGAGAGCAGTGTGAGATGGAGCATTGTCATGATGAAAGAACCAATCGCCCGACTCCCACAAATCAGGGCGTTTCCTTCTCAGACTGTTGCGCAACCTACTTACACAAAAAAATTCATTGAACATAAGCACAACCTTCCAGACTGATGGCACTTGGCAGACTGACTTGTGAGGAGTGTAACTAGATCGCCCTAATGGCCCAACCACGTACTACAAGTACCAACCTAACAACAACAAAATTCTGGTTATTTTTGGGTCCCCCCTCGTATACACTAGGGGACTTCGCTCGCCAACCCCCATGTTTGGTTTTCCGGATACACACTTTTAAGATTTTTTTTTCTTTGAATTGTTGCTATTTCATTAGTTTCACTTTTATTTCAGTACTTCTGTAAAAACAATATTTGTAATCTTGCGAGTCCCCATATGCTGAATCTTTTTAATGAGGTCAGGACAGGTTTCTCTGTTTGGAATTTCAGCACAGACAAAACTATCTATATCATCAGCAGTTAATAATTTGTTTTTTACAAAGTAAAAAAGTAAGTAGAGTTCTGCATTGGACTCCTGTCTGTAAAGTTGTGCTATTTTCCTCTCACAGTTCCAAAGGTTCATGGGGTTACCAAGGTGATATCCCAGCTTTTGTCTAGGTTTTTGTACAAGGGCTAGACAGAACATTTTTGACTCCTGGAGTAAATGTAGCTTTTTAAATAAGCAGACAGATAAATATATATACACTAACAAAGTAACCAATAAATGCATGTGCGGTAAACTCTGTTTTTGAAATTCTCAAGATTCTTTATTTGTCACATGTATAGTTATACAGAACAACACGCAGTGAAATGCATCCTGATCCGCTTATCAAAAACTGTGCAAAGTTAGAATAATATCAGTTAAATTAACTAAAAGTCATACATTGAAAGATAACAGTATAGTAGAACATAATAAATAAGTATAATTATGTGAATAAAGTAGAATTAAGTGTTAAGGTGCAATAGTGTAGTAATTATTGTGCAAAACCAAAGTTAGACTGGTGCATAGTTAAATGAGGCAGTTTGTTTGCGCTACTGCGATCCTTACTTTCTTTTTTTTATATTTTCTAATTTTCCTACTTTCATATCCTTTAACTTTCTCCACATGTGTATAGCGCCGTTTTTTTTGGAGACTTTGTAATTTCACTGGTTTCATAGTCTCTAACCTGCTCTGCATGTGTTTAGCGTCAACGTTTGTAAACGTCTTTATAAAATTCTAGTTTGTCATTTTACTCATTGTCTTTTAATTCTGAGCCGTACAGTACAATACATAGAACAGAATAAATCCTCAATACAGTATAAAAATTCTAAAAGTACGGAGTAGAATTTCACATTAGATGATATCACATAATATGATTTGGATTTGTTTTAAGTCCTGGAGACCTCATTCATCAAGCTGCCTCCCCCATTTTGCCATTCAACATCTGAAATAGCGCTAATCCGATGAAATTTAGGTAGGCAATCTACAATTTAAAGAGATTGTTTTCTTGTGAATTGTTATATATGCATTATTTTCACTTTTACTTTAAAACCTTTTGTAAAAACAATACTTGTTTCTTTATTTCCTGCCCAGCGCGTGTTTACATCTCTTTCTTCCCAGACATATAATACTGCTCGTGTTGTGAAGGGTGTTGCAGCTGAAGGTATGCTAAGGATATGCCTTTGTATCATTTGCTGTCTTTTTGCTGCTTGCTAGCTGCCTCTTCTGCCTGTCGCATGTCGTTGTTTTAAGAGCTCCGAGCACATGATGCTTGCCTGCCAAAAGCAATCCAACAACTGCTAGCTTAGAGGTCTGTTGACTTGTTTTAAATGATGGCTCACTGCCTGGTCTCGTGTGACTTTGTAAAAGCAATACCGGTCTTTTATTTCTGGCCCCGGGTGTGTTTGAATTCTTTCTTGCAGGATGTATAACGCTGCTCGCGTTCGTTTGGGGTAGCTGCCGTCGCGCTGCCCTTCGATCTTTTTAAAGCCTGTACAGCTGCTGTCCTTTTTGCTACGGCCCTGGGACAATCTCTTGGCACCAAGTCTCATGTTTACGGTCCCTGCGAGATGCACCGTGGCAAGTCTCCTTGGTCTCGCGGGTCTTTTAAATGTCTTTCGAGATTATCACGTATCGTAGCCTTGCATTTGCTTTCCATTCCAGGATTTCCTTTTACATATATATATATATATATATATATATATATATATATATATATATATATATATATATATATATATAGTAGATTTGGCTGATGTCTGTATTCAAGGTGACTTACAGCATTTCAGATAAAATTGGTTGCATTTCTGGTGTTTTTTTCCTCCAGTTGGAACACAGACCAGTGAAATAACTTGCTCCTGGTCACATAGTGTCGGCAATGGGATTTGAACCCACAATTTTAGAGTTTAAAGTTCAAAGACTTAACCACTACACTACACTGCCTGCCAAATCTTTTAGTAAAACAGTCAAAGGACTATGTTTTACATAAAACAGAAGTATGAGTAATAGTGAAAAACTCTGTAGATGATTAAAAAGAGTCACATTTCACTGGTAAGCATTTTAGACTAGGGAAAAATATTTTTTTAATCCTTATAATATTTGTACAATAGGAATTATTAATAAAGAGGCTAATTCTTCCATTCTTGCTTTCTGCGTAGCTTCTACTATGCAGTCAATTCAGTTGATTGGAGTGGAAAAGTTTTACCAAGTTTAAGTATTATGCTGGGTCTCTGTTACGCAAAGAGCTCAAGTTTCCCCAAGTCAAGTTGCAATGATTGTTAGTATCTATGTGATGCTGGCATCTAAGACTCATTTTGTCATTTTTTAATTTTCACATGTTACATCTTATTAGCTTTCTCTCTCATCAAGCAGATACTGTACGATGGAATTGTTGAACAGTAGCTAAGTGAAGTTGTGGTGGAATTGCTGTTTGGCAATAGCATGTTCTTCTGACTTCAGAACTTTATTTTTTATGCACAGAGGTTTGTGTAATGCAATGGTTCTTAAAATGTGGTCCATATCACACCAGTTGTCCCAAGGGGTGAGTACAGTTGTTTACAAACTGACAGTCATCCGGACAAAATGACTTTTTCATCTCTCAGATACATTAGTCTCTTAGGTACTTAATTAAGCATTTTTTTGTAGCAGTCAAGGCTTCTAGCCGACATCGGAGCTACGAAAACAGTGTACCTAGATACATGAGAATTGGGTCTAAAAGTACCACCACAAAGCACACTTTCTTGCAGACAATAACATTGTTTGCTTCAATACCTCGCCTTCCTGCTCCACTTCTGTTTGCTTGTTGTGTTCGGCCCCTGTCTCTCATATTCAACACTCTTTCTCTCCAGTCCATTCGACCTCAGTCAGTGCAAAGGACTCTGTTCTAAATTCACTTTGACGTCAGCCTGGATAACCCACATCTGGTCAAGGCAGTCCTTTCACTCCATGCCAACGGTGACGCATGCATCAGGGCTGACAGGCTGCCTGCTGTAAATCGATCTTCATGGCTACCAGGTTGTTATGGGTCACTGGCTGAAATCTGGGACTTTGAAACATAAATACAGCAACATTGGATCTTAGTAGTTTTCATATAAATAGATTTTCCTAATTTATTTTACGAAAGGCAATGCAAAATTACACCCACCAGTAACTGTCAGACTCAAGTGGTCCACTTTTTGATTTGACTTTAGCAATGTGGTCGTTTATCCAAAACACTTTGAGTACCATGGTCTAAATTGTACAAATTTGTGCTGTGCTTTTTTTGTCTTTAAAGTTTTTGCATTTATTTATACAGGTAAAAATTTTAACTGAAGTTATTTACAAATCGAGTACTAAATAGTGGACTTTGAAATTGTATTGTACTAAATTGATCAGTATAGCAATCTAGGGGCTTTTCTTGGGCACACAGTGTGTTAATGATTGTGCTAAACCAATAATTTTATGATTTGTAATCTTAATACTATAGTCATTTAGCCACTTCACTAATTAAAAATTAGTGTGTGTGTGTGATTGTGAAAGAGAGAGGCAAATTGAAATTAACCAGAATGTTTTTATAAGAAGAATGACAATAAGTTCAAATGTATTTGGTGTTTTGTACTGCATTCCTCTTATTTAGGAGCATATTTGAGTTTTTTACATTAAGAGCTGTTTCAGAGACTAATCTGTGACATGGCTGGAGTACTGAGAGGTATTGACTATGCTTAGAATATTGTCAGCTGGTATTGGATTTGTCTCAATAGATAATGCTGATTTGAAGTAGGTCAAGGACACAAATCGTTGATTTTTCCATTGGGTTTATTGTAATTGTGTCCTTTTGATCATGTAACCGAAGTGAATTGAAAGCAGGCGAAAGGGAGAAGTAAATCACGATAAGCTGTTGGTGTTTCTGGACAGCAGGGTTTTTCTGCTTCTTTTGCTTTCCTGATGCTAGTTTATCATATTGCTGAAATAATTTATAAATTTGTTAATTAAAGATATGTTGCTGAACACTGGTAGGAACGCCAATTTTAATCCTACAACGGGTTATATTATATTGGCCTGTCTGTGAGGGCATGAGAGCAAGGTTTGCCCTCCATAATTTGAAAGATGCACATGTCATATTAATTAGTCAATTCAGTGTATTAAAAAAAAAAAAAAAAAATGTTCACTACCAGTTGAAAGTTTGTACACACCCAAACATGTTCATGTTTTTGATAGAAGTTGGTATCTTTTTTAATGAAAATACCATTAAATTGATTTAGATATATAGACAACACATTACTTGTGTTTCTGATGGCTAGCTCTGCTTGAAATAACTGATTTTTAATTTTTTATTCACATATGACTGCAAAGCCCACTTTTCAGCAGCCGTTTCTTCACTGTCCTAAAATGATCGATTCCTTTAGCTTATCATTAATTAGTCATGTTTAAATCCTAATTAGTTATTAGTTTTTCTTTTTTTTTTTTTTTGGCAGACTGAAGTTTATTCATTGTGATAGAAACTAAAGATTTCATACAAAGATGTCTATTACTGTCTTGAGAACTGAGAGCCCACTGATCTAACTAGGACAGAAAAAGAAGTGAAAGGCCCAGATGCACAACTGCCTACAAGGAGAAAGACATCAGAGTGTGTAGTTTGAGAAACCAACACCTTACAGGTACTTGGTTGGCTTCTTCCTTAAATACACACCAAATACCAGTGTCATCTACAACAGAGAAAAGACTATTCTAAGATGCTCACCATAATAAGCTTTTCCAGCCATCTTTCATCCAATGTATATGCTCTTTTGCCCATTTTAATATTTTGTTTTTATTTGCGCTTTTTCTTTGAAACTCTGCCTCTAAGGCCAACATTCTAGAAATTTTTTTTCTGACTACAGACAATGATGACCTTATCCTTTTATACAGTTGTCCATCTGGGACTTGTTGTTTTTCTATCCTGGTTAGATTCAGTGTGCCTTCTTCTCTCAAGACAGTAGTGGACTCCTTTGTATGAAATTTTCAGTTTCTTGCTAATGTGTCATATGGACTAGCCTTCATTCTGCCAAAAAAAAAAAAAGACACATTTGTTGAGAAAGTTGTTAATTTTGACCATTTTTAAACCTAGAACTGAATTTTTGGAAAGCCAGCACTTTTCAATCCAAGTGAATGTTGTAACTAGTAGTGCTGATGCAATTACAAAGGTTTCTCTAACAACCAATTATCATTTATACATGGCTAATTAAGGATAAGCTAAGGGAATTGACCTTAAGAACACTGAAGTAATAGCTGCTGAAAAATAGACTTTGCAGTCATATGTGAATGATACATTATAAATTAGTCCTTTCAAGCAGTAATAGCAATTAGAAACACAAGTAATGTCGTGGATTTTAACATAATTTAATGGTACCTAGATGGCAAAAAAGTATCAGTTTTTTGGTTTGTCTATTCTTTTGACTGGTAGTGTAGGTATGTACAGGTATACCTTGTAATGGAGTGGCAAGCCTTTCCAGGGTTGATTTCTGCTTTGTATAGAATGTTGTTGATAGGCTCTGGGCCCCACAATCATGTCCTGAAGCAGGGTCTAAAATAAATGGATAGATAAGTGGGAGTAAGTGATAAACTCGGACCTCCTTATAGAATTAACTGCCTTGTACCCAGTGCTCCCTTGATGTGTATCACTCTATCTGGCGCTAACATTGGATTAATTTAGCACAATACGCAGAAGTATTTCTAAATGTTAAAATTCTTTGTATATAAGCAAGATTAATGAACCCTGATTATTTCATTTAAACATTAAAATGAATAAGGTACTCAGACATTCACTCTAAAGTACATTATTGATGCAGTTCAGTATACAGTGCTGAGAGGTGGTTTGTGAACCCCAGGTATAATATGTCATAAAAGAGTGTAAATTAAAGAATGTCCATGTTTTATGAAGCGCAAGTTATCTGGTATAATATACTTGCCCAGGATGTGAATTATAAGAACCCACAATTCCCTTAATGCAGTTAATGGTCTAATTAGAAGCAAGGGCTTCTATAACTGGTTAACAAGTAAACCACCCAGCACTGTCAATCAGCATATCTAAATCTGGACCTACCAATATATAATAATACAAGAGTTTGAATTTGGTCTTCACCATCAAAGTCAATGGGAATTCATCAGGCCACTGGGCAGATTTAGAAGACCATTACTAAACATTTAAAGCTGCATATATTATCGTCAGGTAGTCCCCATCAGAAAACGTTTTGACAGTTGAATTCACGAATCACTCATCAGGTAAAAACTAACTGGGAACGCTGTTTATTGGAGGACACCTAGAAAGAGACTGCCAGTCTTGAAAAAGGATATTGCTTTTGTGTTTCAGGTTCTTCAGAGAGTACACTAAAATGGTATTAGTTGAAAACCAACTGCTGCTTATAATAATAATAATAATAATTCATCCATTCATCCATCCATCCATTTTCCAACCCGCTAAATCCGAACACATGGTCACGGGGGTCTGCTTTAGCCAATCCCAGCCAACACAGGGCGCAAGGCAGGAACCAATCCTGGGAAGGGCGCCAACCCACTGCAGGACACACACACACACACACACCAAGCACACACTAGAGGCAATTTCAGAATCGCCAATCCACCATTTATATAGCAACTAAGAATTTAATACATACTGTCAAGTATAGAAGTAATTGTATCATACTTTCAAGCTGCTTTACTGTGTCAGGCACTAGGCTGTTTGCTATAACTGATGTTTCAGTAAAGTCAACTTCAGTCTGTTGTTCAATTTTCCGACTTATTGCTGGTCAGTGTCCAAAAGGAGCCAGTCCCAATAAGAGCTAAGGCAGAGCAGAACTCAGCCTTTTATCAGAGCTTTGTTTATGATTTAATAAGTCATACTTTTTCTTCAGTCACACATTCATTTTTAGCAAGCCACGTCTTTGTTATTTAACAATTCACTTGGCTTTTGCATTGTTTCCTTGTTTTATAAAGTCTCAGATGTGCTCCTATGCTCATGTTCTAACATTTTATTATTCTACAAATCCATGTTCCTTTCCTTTGGTCTTCTTGTGCCCTACCTTTCTTTGGTTGTTGGTTTACTATAACTTTATCTTTTTATTTAATCATGTGCTAGTGCCTTTTATAACTACAAATTCTTGCTCCCATTGTCTAAGCCCTTATCTAAACCCTTTATGTAATCATATGCAGTTTGTTGCCGCTGTCCACTGAATTCAGTTAACAGTTTTAACCACCTGAGAATCTGTGCTTAACTTTAGTACTTTATTTTTTTTACATTAATACACCTGCACATAAACACACAACATTATTAGGAAATCACACATAGTTATGTGGGGTGCGCTTTGTTTGCCCTAGATGGTCATAGAAGATAAGGTAGCAGTTCTGTAGAAAAAATGTTTTTGTCATAAGGCAAGAACCAGTCCTCAACAGGATGCCAGTTCATCAGAGCGTACATTCATACCCACACAGAGTGTCATTTTATAATCCCAGTTTTTAGTAGTCGTCCTAACATACGTGTATTTGAGATGTGTGAAAAAAGAGCAGTACCAATTCAAAACCCATGCAAGTTCTGGTACTGTATAGATCAGGCTACGATTGCACAAAAGTTATTATTATACTCTCAGAGAAAATGACTAGGAACATCTGTACACCTGCTTATCCATGTAGTTATCTAATCAGCCAATTGTGTCAGCAGCACAGTACATGAAATCATGCAAGTACAGGTCATGAGTATCAGTTAATGTTCGCATCAAATACCAGAATAGAGAAAAGAATATGATCTTGATGATTTTAACCTTCGTGTGACTGCTGGTGCGAGACACACTGGTTTGAGTAATTCTGTAATTGCTGATCTCCTTGAATTATCAAACTACACAGTCTCTGAAGTTTACCCAGAATAGTGTAAGTTCACTATCAATTAGCACATCAGAGACAATTTTAAAAAGCTGTTTTGGGACTGGTCAAGGACACAAGTGGAAGGTTTTAGTTGAGAAGTTGTTATTTGGAGTCAGGTAAAATTAGTGAGGAAGAAGTCCCATTAAAAACATAGGCAGTTTCACAGGAAGTCATTTTGAGATGCAATATCTTGGATTGCATTTCAGATAATTGTTGTTTTTTTGTTGTTCATTATATTTATATAGTGCTTTTCTCAGTACTCAAAAAGCTATCCACAATGGGAGGAACCGGGAAGCGAACCCACAATCTTCCACAGTCTCCTTACTGCAAAGCAGCAGCACTACCACTGCGCCACCTGTGAGGACAATATAATATCACAATGACAACAGACTTATTTTTTAGCTATCTTAAAATCTTTTGAGATATTTCTGAAATGCACAGGACCTTATTTTAAGACATCTTGAAATGCAAGATATCCAAAAATGGACAGCGTTTCATTTCAAGATATCTTGTAATCAATTTTAAGATTATTTGAAAATTATTTTAAGATATCTTAAAACAGATGTATTTTTATCTCATCTCATTTTCTGAAACAGTTTTTCATGGTTAGTAACAGCAAGCCAACAAGGTTAGCCTAGAATTTCCTCACCACAGCTACAGATTTCCGCTCTTCCTGGGGAATTCCCAGGTGTTCCTAAACCAATTGAGTGATATAATCCCTCTCATAAGTTTGCCACAGGGTCTGTGCCCAGTGGGATGAGTCTGGAGCACTTTTAGGAGATCCGTCCTGGGGGGCATCATTACAACAAATCCAGACCACCTCCGCTCGCTCCTCTCGATCCAGAGGAGCAGCAGCTGTACTCTCAGGCTTTCCCAAATTGGTGAGCTTCTCACCCTATTATGAAGTGTCCACCCATCCACCCTACAAAGCAACATCATTTCTGCTGCTTGTACTTGGCAGTTTCATTCTTTTGGTCATTACCCACAGCTCATGATCATAGATGTGGATGGAGATAATACTGTAGGTGATCCATTAAGCCGAGCATTTTGTCTTTAGACTCGGCTCCCACTACACCACCACAGACTAATACAAGTTCCTTTTTCCCATCATTTATAAACAACATCCCAAGATACTTTTTCCCTTTGTAGCTGGAGAGAGCAATCCACTCTTTTCAGAGAGAGAACGATGACCTTAAACTTGGAGGTGCTGATCCTCATCCCAGCTGCTTCACACTCTGCAGTGTATCACTTGTGGTAGTGCTAACATCATCTGTTTAAAGCAATGATGATAATCCTAGCATCTCCAACTGGACACCCTCACATCTTTGGCTGTGCCTTGATATCTGGTCCATGAAAACCACAAAGAAGAATGGTGATAAAACACAGACTTAACGGAGTCCAACACCCAAACTGAACAAATTCAACTCATGGCCAAGAATTTGGGCACATCTCTCACTGCATTCATATAGGGAGCAACCCCATATTCCTGCAGCACCTCCCACAATACATACAGAGGGATGTGGTCTCATGCTTTTTCTAAATCTACAAAACACATGTAGAGACTAGGTTATAATACTCCCATGCACCATTCAGCGACTGTGCCAAGGAGGAAAGCTGGTCTACTGTTCCATGGCCAGATACTTTGACATCTTAAATATATTTACAGATATCTTAAAATGTATTTTTGGATATCTCCAAATGTTAATTCAACTTGCCATACTTTGTCTGCTTCTAAAATATATATTCTTTCTGAAAGATTGTTTTAGTTTCCTTCTTAGCACAGGCCTCTTGCCAGTGGAGGGCCATTTTTAAATGCACACTACTACAATTTACAAAATTTTTCCTCTGAAATTTTCCGTTGGGTCTCTGTTCACTTATCACAGCTCTACTACTTCATTTGTGTATTTGTTTAATTCAAGACAGAAAGGGTTCAGAGCTGGGAGGAAGATTGTGTGATACAGTTAAAGACCGCCACTGTACATCTGCCATGCTTTTGCATTGACCCATGTTCATTACTGCAGTTGAGATTTGCTTTACACAGGACACCTTTTTCAATTCAAACTCTTTAATGCTGTACTAGCTGTGCTTCTCATCCAGGACAGGTTGAAATCTGAATGTAGACCTCAGAATTCACGTTTGCATTGGCCCATCTATTGGAATGCATTTTGTAATGCCTGTCGTAATAAAAGTGCATTCCAATAGATGGTGCATTACAAACCTTTGTAGTAATGATATGCATTGCTACAAATGTTTGTGATGTGCCATCTATCAGAATGACAAATGAAATGCCTTTTATTAATAAAACTGTTGTGATGTGCCATCTTTTGGAATGACTGAGGCACAGCAAGTGGATGGACACACAGAAACCTATCCTTTTACAGCATTAAGGTGGATGATTGAGCTTTAAACTGGTAAAACAACTGCTCTTTCAACCTTCTTCAGACCCAAGTCCTAATTGTAATGTTCTGCTGATATTACATGCCACTTCTAAAGAGATTGGAATGTAGAGAGCTGCATGACTGAGGAGGCTGACTTAGTTCTTTGAGGTGTTGAGGGTGTGAGCAGACAGACAAGGACTAAGACCCAGATAAGGACTAGAATGATCCTGAGTGTTTTGAAAAGTCTTTTCTTTTAAAAATTGCTGCATAAACCATTCTTTTGAGCTACATACAGTTCTCATTTTTAGGCAATGTGTACCAATACAGTAGCCAGTTAGATCCCAGACTGGAAGACTAGCGTGAAAGTGCATGTTGAGTGGGTCACAAATGACAAAGCCATGTTAAAATTGGATGATCCCCTAAAAAAAAGTTTGAAGTGTTGATGTTCATACTATACATCACCACCAACCTTCAGAAGAAATATCAGATGAGAATATCCTGATGTTAACTGGTCTTTACAAGTGACTCAGAGATGGCAGATGCATGTAGCATATAGAAGTCTATGTATATAAAATTCTTATATACTATATATTCTTATATATTGGCAATTTCGAATCGCTTCTCTTGTAATATAAGAAGAAATACTTGACATGTTTTATTTCTCCATTGAAACATTCGGGTGTGATGTCTCCAACAATGTTACTGCTATTTTCACATTCCATTTGCTGTCTGTCTGGATGCTGTGTTGAAATCTTTTCAGTTCTGCCTCTGAATGGTGTGCACACATGATTAGTTTGACATCTGCTGTAAATAGCGCTGTATGCACACATGATACTCTCTGTGCATTTACGGTTTATTACATGAATAAATGTGAAGAAAGCAAAGAGGCTTTGTAAGCCTTTGCTTTTTCTAAATGCTAAATATGTATGTAAACTGCCATACCAGCCTTGTGAATACTGCCCTAAGTAATTCTCTTTCTGCCTACTGACAAAACTTCTTTTGCCAAGAAGTAAAGGAGTAATGCTTTATGATCCAGAAACTTGCTTAGCTATATATCTTGGCAGAATATACAATTATGGGAAAAAATACCTCCTATTAAAATTTGATTAATTTTTAACTATTTACCAGCGTTGTGAAAAAACAAGTCATATTATGGATTGATAAAATATGTACAGTACCAATGTTAATAGATTTCTATAAGAAATTAGTTTTATAAATAATTTAAGTGCCCTTGTGAATTTTAGAAATACAGTTATCCCTTGCGATGGGGGTTAGGGGTGCAGGGTAAATCTATTAAAAAAATTAGTTCAAGTCATTAGATTTCTGAACATTTTCTTGTAATAAAGATCTGTTTTTCCCAGTTTCTTTGGTTTCACATTCCATAAAAATAAGTAAACACAATTAGACTATAATACTGCTTTTCAAAACATCTGTATGTACATGAAGAAAACAATTATGGAAAAGAAAAACCAAAGGAAGTTTACATCTCCTTCGGCTGAATCCTGGCTCAGCATAGGTTACCAAAACAAGCCCTACAATCCAGCCTACTAAAGAAAGTGCTCACAGTTATTACTCTACTGAAATAGTGATCTTGGGAGCATACTTCATAATTTTCAAAATCTTCTTTCTTTTCTGGTGGACTTCCAAAAGTTATTCTAACAGAGAAATATTATTCATACGAAACAAAACATCTTCCGTTAATTTCTCAACTTGAAGATGTATAGCATTTCAACACACATGGATCAAAAGATGTTAAAATAATGCTTATTGTTGCCTACGTATAACTTTATTTATACTTCAAGTTTTCTCTCTTTCCCTTGGTGTCCAAAGCACATGCTTAATTTGCTTAATGGTTAACCCAGGGCTACCTATTACTATTATCATAGACTATGGAAATTATCTGCTTGCATATATTAAATCACGTCACAAATGTATATTCTAGTGGCAGCACTCTGTTCTGAAAACATCTTATTAACTGTCATAGGTTTGTATTCCTTTAATTTACTACTTTTGTGCATCTACATTATTTTTAGTGGGAGAGGGGGGGAAATCGATTTATTTACAAATTGTGATTCTGAAGTATGCCAATTATTGGTTTGCCAGGCTGGTCTGAAAAATTGATTTGTAAGTGGAATAATATACACTGTACCCACTCTTTACTGTTTTTGCTTTGTAAACCGGAGCATAGTGTTACATCACAGTCTGATCTTCAAGGCATTTCACCACCAAAGTCCCCCATCACCCACCCTGTTGTTCAAAGCATATGTACTGTATATAAGTAAGATCGACAATCCAAAGTAAAGAACAATACGCCCTCCAAACTCCATTGAATTTCTGTGTACAGTCGTGTCTCCCTTAGTGACAGTATATGGTTCCAGCTAGAGCTTCGTTAGTCAATGTGGTCATTTAACGAATTTATTTATATTAAGGAGTTGGGGATGTGCCTCTTTCAGGATATATCACTGGACTGTGTGCACAGCACATGACGAAAACCAAGTGTGCATCAGCAACCACACAATATTGGATAAGTAAAAGTATGTATTATTATATAATGCATTAATTATGTTTTCTTTTATTGTGATTTTAATATGATTTAATTTGAGTTTAATAACCAATAAAAAGCTAATAACATTTACCAAGACTATAATTAACTTTGTATAATATTTTATTGCATGAATTATTCAAGAATAAAAATTGCATTCTGCGTAAACTAGATTAGTGTGACAGTATAATGAGATCAGGTTTAAGAATACAGCACATATAAAGAAAACCATGGCTCTCTACTACATCTGTACATTTATTTGCAGAGGATATTTTGGCTCTTTGCTCAGCACTGATGAATGTCTTGCACTCAGATTTCTTCAAATAGCATGTGTCCTCCCCCTCCATTTTACAAGATGAGCTAATCTATTAAAAAAGGAGGATGTAGCCATGATCATGTATAAAAATCATATCGGCTGATAAACTAAGAAAAAGACTAGGAACTCTTGAGTTAATTGTTACAGATCACCATTTTGTCCATCCATCCATCCATCCATTCTCTTCCGCTTATCCGAGGTCGGGTCGCGGTGGTAGCAGCTTGAGCAGAGATGCCCAGACTTCCCTCTCCCCGGCCACTTCGTCTAGCTCTTCTGGGAGAATCCCGAGGCGTTCCCAGGCCAGCCGGGAGACAGTCCCTCCAGCGTGTCCTGGGTCTTCCCCGGGGCCTCCTCCCGGTTGGGCGTGCCTGGAACACCTCACCAGGGAGGCGTCCAGGAGGCATCCTGATCAGATGCCTGAGCCACCTCATCTGACTCCTCTCGATGCGGAGGAGCAGCGGCTCTACTCTGAGCCCCTCCCGGATGACTGAGCTTCTCACCCTATCTTTAAGGGAGAGCCCAGACACCCTGCGGAGGAAAGTCATTTCAGCCGCTTGTATTCGCGATCTCGTTCTTTCGGTCACTACCCATAGCTCATGACCATAGGTGAGGGTAGGAACATAGATTGACTGGTAAATTGAGAGCTTTGCCTTACGGCTCAGCTCCTTTTTCACCACGACAGACCGATGCAGAGCCCGCATCACTGCGGACGCCACACCGATCCGCCTGTCGATCTCACGCTCCATTCTTCCCTCACTCGTGAACAAGACCCCAAGATACTTGAACTCCTCCACTTGAGGCAGGATCTCGCTCCCAACCCTGAGAGGGCACTCCACCCTTTTCCGGCTGAGGACCATGGTCTCGGATTTGGAGGTGCTGATTCCCATTCCAGCCGCTTCACACTCAGCTGCGAACCGATCCAGAGAGAGCTGAAGATCACGGCCTGATGAAGCAAACAGGACAACATCATCTGCAAAAAGCAGTGACCCAATCCTGAGTCCACCAAACCCGGCCCCCTCAACACCCTGGCTGCGCCTAGAAATTCTGTCCATAAAAGTTATGAACAGAATTGGTGACAAAGGGCAGCCCTGGCGGAGTCCAACTCTCACTGGAAACGGGTTCGACTTACTGCCGGCAATGCGGACCAAGCTCTGACACCGGTTGTACAGGGACCGAACCGCCCTTATCAGGGGGTCCGGCACTCCATACTCCCGGAGCACCCCCCACAGGATTCCCCGAGGAACACGGTCGAACGCCTTTTCCAAGTCCACAAAACACATGTAGACTGGTTGGGCAAACTCCCATGCACCCTCCAGGACTCTGCTAAGGGTGTAGAGCTGGTCCACTGTTCCGCGACCAGGACGAAAACCACACTGTTCCTCCTGAATCCGAAGCTCGACTATCCAACGGACCCTCCTCTCCAGGACCCCTGAATAGACTTTTCCAGGGAGGCTGAGGAGTGTGATCCCTCTATAGTTGGAACACACCCTCCGATCCCCCTTCTTAAAGAGGGGGACCACCACCCCGGTCTGCCAATCCAGAGGCACTGTCCCTGATGTCCATGCGATGTTGCAGAGGCGTGTCAACCAAGACAGTCCTACAACATCCAGAGCCTTGAGGAACTCCGGGCGTATCTCATCCACCCCCGGGGCCCTGCCACCAAGGAGTTTTTTGACCACCTCGGTGACCTCAGTCCCAGAGATGGGGGAGCCCACCTCTGAGTCCCCAGGCTCTGCTTCCTCATTGGAAGGCATGTTAATGGGATTGAGGAGGTCTTCGAAGTACTCCCCACAACGTCCCGAGTTGAGGTCAGCAGCGCACCATCACCACCATATACAGTGTTGACACTGCACTGCTTCCCCTTCCTGAGACGCCGGATGGTGGACCAGGATCTCCTCGAAGCCATCCGAAAGTCGTTCTCCATGGCCTCCCCAAACTCCTCCCACGCCCGAGTTTTTGCCTCAGCAACCACCAAAGCCGCATTCCGCTTGGCCTGCCGGTACCTATCAGCTGCCTCCAGGGTCCCACAGGACAAAAGGGACCGGTAGGACTCCTTCTTCAGCTTGACGGCATCCTTCACCGCCGGTGTCCACCAACGGGTTCGGGGATTGCCGCCACGACAGGCACCGACCACCTTACGGCCACAGCTCTGGTCAGCTGCCTGAACAATAGAGGCACAGAACATGGCCCATTCGGACTCAATGTCCCCAAGTGGAGGAGTTCAAGTATCTCGGGGTGTTGTTCACGAGTGAGGGAAGAATGGAGTGTGAGATCGACAGGCGGATCGGTGCGGCATCCGCAGTAATGCGGGTGTTGCATCGGTCTGTCGTGGTGAAAAAGGAGCTGAGCCGCAAGGCAAAGCTCTCAATTTACCAGTCGATCTATGTTCCTACCCTCACCTATGGTCATGAGCTATGGGTAGTGACCGAAAGAACGAGATCGCGAATACAAGCGGCTGAAATGAGTTTCCTCCGCAGGGTGTCTGGGCTCTCCCTTAAAGAGAGGGTGAGAAGCTCAGTCATCCGGGAGGGGCTCCGAGTAGAGCCGCTGCTCCTCCACATCGAGAGGAGTCAGATGAGGTGGCTCGGGCATCTGATCAGGATGCCTCCTGGACGCCTCCCTGGTGAGGTGTTCCGGGCACGTCTAACTGGGAGGAGGCCCCGGGGAAGACCCAGGACACGTTGGAGGGACTATGTCTCTCGACTGGCCTCGGAACGCCTTGGGATTCTCCCGGAAGAGCTAGAAGAAGTGGCCGGGGAGAGGGAAGTCTGGGCATCTCTGCTCAAGCTGCTGCCCCCACGACCCGACCTCGGATAAGCGGGAGACAATGGATGGATGGATGGACAGTTCTGGGTTCAAGTAAGATTTTTATTTGCCACCACCATCTTCCAAGCGCACACAGCCACAAGAACCACAATTATATAAACAAATAAATGCTCTTCCTCTCCTTCCACATCTTGTAGTAAGCTTTGTCCATTGTCTCCTGACTGTGACTCCTTGAGGTAAGATGGCACACTCCCTTTTAGGCTGGACCTGAGAGTGCTTATGGTAACACAACACTGCCTGTTGGAAGCACTTCCAGGTTGTTTGGAAGCCAGGGTAGTTGTAAACCTGACAGTGCTCTCTGTTGGCACCCAAGGACCCCAACAGGGTTGCACTTATGCTCTCCAAATCAGTCCCACGTATTCCTGTGGGTGTCCAAACTGGGGTGCTTTAAGAAGGACATTGCTGCCCATTGTACTGGGTTTGAGGGGTAAATAGCTCTTGGTCTCTCATTCTGTTGTCCCGAGCTGGGTTGCATCTCCAACCAAGCAGTCCTTCTGGTATGGCCCCCCGGCTGGGCAGGATGTCATCCTCTATCCCAGCTTGGATGCCTGACCGTCCTCCTTGGCACTTACAATGCATACATACACACTTCCTCATTGTACTAATTTAAAGTCATTGTTTAGTCTGCAGGCATGTATCTGATCAGTGAAAGGAAATAGGGGGCCCTAGAGTAAACTCACAATGGTACAAGGGGGCCACACATTTCCATGCAGAAGACACTCCACCTGGTAATGTAACAAGTGTCCAAATACTGTGTGCTGGCAATGATGCCTACGTAATCACTGTGATCCTGCTGTTATTTTCAAATAAGCAATATTACACTAACAGTAGCAACCTTAAGTTATCAAATTATACTTTTTTCATGAAACAGCCCTGCAGAAACAATTCCCTTGTCCTATGGCCTATGACCGTATGATAATATTTGTTTCTTACTCTTTGAGTTTCATATGGCAAAAACCACAATTCAGAATTTGGAAACAGCACATGCATCTTGTATATTGCTAAATTCAGTTGATTCTCTTTAAGGGGGAATTTGGAAAGGAAGGAAAAGACCTATCATGAAGTCAGTCTTCTTCCTTCTGCTCTAAAAACCTCCTCTCCTCTTGTCTTTCCTGCTATACAAATCACTCGCATCCCTCCACATGTCCTATCACTGCCTTGCCCTCAACAGTGGATAGTCCTAAAATTTCAGTCTTGGAAAAAGAAAGTAATTTGTCTGTGTTTCCTTTATGTTTCAACCTCCTGTATGAAAGCCAAGCTATCAACTAAAAAAAATATATAAGTTAAAAAGTTTGTGCTGCAGTGCAAACTCATTTGTAGACATGACATTCTGGTGTTGCTTTTATTTTGAAGAGATGTTTAGTATACCAAGATGGAAAAATAAGTGAATGGCTCTTTCTAAAGAAACCAGAAAAGCATTAATCCATATTACTAAACGAGAATGGTAAACCGGATGGACGCAGGGACATTGGGCCATGGACGCAAAAGACGTACTGCGCAGGCGCCCCACAAATACCCCCCCCTCCCTAGAACACCACAACCGGATGGAATGCAACGTGAAATAAGAAATGAGGCGCCGCGCCCATAGCACACAGAAAAAAGGAGTCATACGCCAGCGCCGCACGAAGCCCATGGCACACGAAACGGGACACACACAAAGAAGAGGATTGAGACCCACGACACACAAAGCCCCCCTCCAGTAACTGAAATAAGAAATGAGGCAACACACCCCTAGAACACCACAAACAAAGGAGTCCCACTCAAGCGCCACATAGCACACGAAACGGTTCGCACACAAAAAAGACGATTCAGACCCACGACACACAAAGCACCCCTCCACTAACAGAAATAAAAAACGAGGCAACGCGCCCCTGGCACACAAAAAAAAAGGAGTCAGACGCGAGCGCCACACCAAGCCCATGGCACACAAAACGGGATAGACTACGGACATAGCAGACGACACGGGACGTACACAAAAAGGAGGATTCAGACCCACGACACACAAAGCCACCCTCCACTAACAGAAATAAATAATGAGGCAACGCACCCCTACCACACAAAAACAAGGAGTCACACGCGAGCGCCACACAAAGCCCATGGCACACGAAACGAGACAGACTACGGATTTCACACACTAACATAAAGAAGACATGAGACACAAGGCACCCCTCCACTAACAAAAATATAAAATCAGGCAACGCGCCCATATCACACACAAACGAGGAGTCAGACACACACCCCAAAGTTAAACGGGACAGACTACGGACTCCACACACGGTCACCCATCAAGCCCGAGATTGAGGCTCAAACACGGAAGAGCGACCAAAAGCGAACACTCGAGATCATACAAATACCCTACACATACGGACAACACAACATATTTGAATCAGATTATCCCCGCCTAACGGTACTTTTATTAGGAGCAGATTTTACACAGTGCTTAGCTGTTGTTCCACATGCCATGCGCTCAGCTATTGTTCATTCCACCTTAATAGGTGAATCTCATTACAATGATGCACTATTAACCGTACAACCACAGAAAAGGCTCCATATTAACAGTGAGTGCGATCCTCCTTATTACTTATCCATATTACTAACGATAAAGAACAAACAAGTCATGAATTCACGATCACGGGTACAAAACAATACGGCTCGAGTAACGGGACCACAAACACGAACCCACATGAAAAAAAACAATACACGTCGGCGCCTACAACGCGCTTCTGAAACCGCAGAAGAAAAAATGTCTCGGCTCCAAAAACGCATGTCACTTCTTATTCAAAATACCGCTCCCAATCACAGAAACATCGGTATCCACTATGAAAATGAACAGTAACAATGCACGTGACATCTGTCTTGCAAAACTGTTAATTATAGATGAATGTACAATGGCATCCAGTCACTTACTCAACACCATTGATAAACTTCTACAAACGTTGATGAATAATAATATTCCCTTTGGGGGAAAGGTACTTTTATTAGGAGGAGATTTTACACAGTGCTTAGCTATTGTTCCACATGCCATGCGCTCAGCTATTGTTCAATCCACCTTAAAATACGCGGACGACGTCATACATAAACAACAAGAGAACGGACTACAATACATATACAGGCGCGACACCTGATTGGTAATAATACGAAGAAAACGAACAGTCCGCATATTAACAGTGAGTGCGATCCTCCTTATTACTTATCCATATTACTAATGAGAAAGAACAAACAAGTCATGAATTCACGATCACGGGTACAGAACGAGACGGCTCGAGTAACGGGACCACAAAAACGAACCCGTATCAAAAAAAAAAATAAACGTCTGCGCCTACAACACGCTTCTGAAACCGCGGAAGAAAAAATGTTACGCGGACAATTGGCATTGCTTTCAAAAGATACAGTTGATACAAAACATGCGATATCCAGATCCAGAATACAACAATTGGTTATTACAACTGGGAGATGGGACACCCACCAATACAGATGGACTTCACCCAGATATTATTACAATTCCTCAGGCCTTTATCTGCGACGACTTAATTACGGAGATATTTGGAACATCGGTCTCATTAGACCAAATACCCCTTTTAACACAACGGACTATATTATATCCAAAAAATATTACTGTTGATCACATAAATAACCAAGTCATTGCATTACTTCCTGGAGAGGCACGGCTCTTTCTAAGCTCTGACAAAGTTGACTCTGATGACAACAATGACCATCTTAATTTCCCCTTAGAATATTTGAACACTATTAACCCAGCCGGATTACCACAACACAATCTTAACCTTACAATCAGAACAATAATCATGCTATTAAGAAACCTTAACACTAAACAAGGTTTATGCAATGGTACACATTTAGTCGTCAACACCATCACACACAATGTTATTGAAACAAAACTTCTTACAGGATCACATGCTAACAATACTCTTCTGATTCCTACAATTGACCTTACAAGTTCTAACCTACAATTACCTTTTACACTTAAACGGCGACAGTTCCCCATTAAACCTGCCTTTGCCATGCCCATCAACAAATCACAAGGACAAACCATGAACAAGGTTGGCATCTACCTCTCTGAACCTGTTTTTGGACATGGACAACTTTATGTGGCCTTCTCACGAGTTCGACTTTCATCTGACGTTAAAGTTGAGGTTATAAATGATCCATGCCAAGGACAACTCATTCAAGGACAAGACACCATCTTTACTACTAATGTTATATACAAACAAATTTTCCGATAAATCTTTACACTGTGCCATGCAATTTATTCTTTGCTTCCTATGTGCGTCATCTACACCTTCACACTATGCTATATCTCATACATACATCACGCTATTTCCCAACACCAGGGGTTGGCGAGCGAAGCGAGCAGGGGGTGGAGCCCCCTAGTATCTCAGATATCCTAAACTATTGAATTGCTGTTGATCTTTTGAAGACACAGTGAATGTTTTTATGTCTCTTTGTGAAAACAAACAATCACTTGTTTTAGAGTGTGAATGGGTTTAATTTTTTTAGGAAGTCATTTACTTTATCTAAAAACGGCAGTGGCAAAAATTGAACGAAATTTACTTTGTTTAAATTACTGAAGTGTAAATTAGTTATTTTTTCTTTTCTATTTTTTTCTCAACATTAGTTTGATCAGAACATACATTTTACTTATATGGTGCCTGTAAAAAGAATGCCCCCCCACAAATTGTTCACTTTTTACACTGATTAGCCACAACATTAAAAGCTCTGAATGACACTGATTATCATGTTACAGTGGCATCTGTCAAGGGATGGAATATATTAGGCAGCAAGTGACCCATCAGTTCTTGGAGATGATGTGTTGGAAGCAGAAAAAATGGGCAAATGTAAGGATCTGAGCAACTTTGACAAAGGCCAAATTGTGACGGCTAGATGACTGGGTCAGTACATTTTCTAAATGGCAGGTCTGGTGGGGTATTCCCAGTATGCCATGGTTAATACCTACCAAAATTGGTCCAAGAAAGGACATCCGGTGACATGGCACCCAAAGTTCATTAATATTTGTGTGGAGTAAAAGCCAGTTAATCTGGTCCAATCCCATATAAGTGCTACTCTATCAGAAATTGCTGAAAAAACTTGCTGTAAGAGAAACATGTCAGAAAACAGTGTAGCGCAGCTTGCTGCATATCTGTGTACAGTAGAACCTCTGGTCACAAACGTTTCCGAAAACATACAAATCGGGGTACAATCAAAAAGTTTGCCAAAATTTTGCATCTGTTCATGACCACACGCTCTGGTGGTGAACAAAAACACTGGTGGCCAGTTTCCCTACACGCGTTCGTACACACCAATGATTCCCCATTCTCCGCTTCCCATTTTCTTTTGTTTGCGTATACAGGGCCTAACAAAGCAGCTGATGTTGCAAAAGGAGTTACAATGTTAACCAAGCAGTGGCCTCAGGTGCTGGGAGACGTGGAAAAACTGTTGCTAGTGTGGTTGAACGAGAAGCAACTTGCAGGGAATAGCGTAAGCGAGGCCATCATATGCGAGAAAGGCAGGAAGTTTCATGGAGATTTGCTGAAATAATTATTCTTCTTTTAGTGGCGAAGGTGAGGAATTTAAAGCCCGTAGAGGATGGTCTGAGAAGTTTCGCAAGAGAAGTGGCATTTAATTTTTTTTTTTCAGTGCTTAAAACTCATAAAAAAAGTATTTACAGTGAGCAGTTTGTTAGGGTCTAGAGCGAACTCTTACAATGTTAGTTTTCTCTGTTGTTCAAGTCAACGCTGCCCAGGAATGCTGTAAAAACAAATGTTAATGTCCTGGAGTGGCAGAGTCCAGATCTCAGTTCAATCAAGAATTTATGCCTAGACATGAAAAGGGCTGTTCATTCACGATCTCCATGCAACCTGACCAAGTCTGAGCAGTTTGGAAAGAAGAATGGGGAAAAATGGAATCGTACAGATTCTTTTGATAGAAAACCAAAAATATTTTATAGCAAGAGGCCCTCGGATATGAAAGCTATCAATATAAATTCTTCTCAATACAAATGATTGAATTTTTTAAAATTGATTTTTAAAGTTTATCCTGTTTCAATAATACGCAGGTGGAGCCACAGGGGAGAGCTAGTACAGTATATAGTAAGATGTGACCAGGCAGGCAGACGACTCTGAGAAGCCAAGAAGCATTGGGGTATCAACCTGATAGCCCCATTTAATAACAACTGAAAAAAAGCCACAAGTGACTCAAACAAGAAAAGCAATAAATGGTTAATTTCTGTGGCAGCAGAAGTTTAGTCCTCTGAAATACTTTGACATCTGACACCACCTTCTCGGAACGAGACAGCTTTATATTCTGGGGACTGGAAGGAGTGGAGTTTCTCTTGCGGTGGGTGGTATGATCAGTTTTCTTGGCTGTGGAGAAGGAAGGAGAAGATAATGTTAGCATCAGCGCATCCTCTCATTCTGGAGCAGTATTGCTCACCTCATCAGAGCCAGTGTTATACTGTATGTGTTTTAATATACAAAAAAAATTATCTACCAGCACAGTTGAAAGTAGAACATTGGGGACCTGTAATTCTTGGCATCACACTATTTTGAAAAAGTAGGTTGAACATTTTGTTTTGGATCTATGGCTATAATAAAACAACATCAATTGTAAAGAGTTGTGGTGCCCACTGGCTTATTGCCAGAGAGAAAAAACAAAGAGGTGTTAAGAGGAAAACTAAAGCTTCTTCCTGAACCAGAGAGTTATTTAAGAGCTGCAGACAACAAAAGGAGGAACGGAGGTCAGGTTTTCAGGCAGATACCATTCTGCGTCAACAGCTTTCAAGCAGAGAACTAAATAAATCGACATGTGAAATCCTGTGCATTCCTCAAATCGTCCCCCTGTGTCCCCTTCAAAATCCATCACTGTGAAGGCTGTGGCATTATCACAGATATAACGTGGGCCGATCTCTTCAAATGTTCATTCATATGTTCGACTGTTCCTTCCATGCCCTGTACTTCTCATTTATTTTTTGGAAATGCTCACTGTTTTCATACTTACTTGCCCAGCTCTGGGCAGCCTCAAGTCTGGACAGTGTTTTTTTTCTTTTAACATTACAGATTTATATCACTATTATCAAGTTCAAAACTGATTATGTAATATCCTCACGCTTCAGTGATTCATATCTGGACTGCTGCTCCTTTGCAGATTTTCTCTGCTTCTGGCCCTAGAGTATTTCACTTTTTGTCATCGGCTGGGCCATAGCTTACAAGTGAAGCTGCTCAAAAGCAAGCAGTGCATTGTGCCCATGGACTTGTCAGACATCTACTTAAGCAAGACTCATCCTAGTAACCATGACACATTTAGGAAAATTTATTGCTGCATATTAGCATCCAAGGACTAAAGGTGTGCTGTGGGTGAAGTGATCCGCTTTTTACATCTTCTGCTTGACCTCTTGTGTAACACTGGATTAAGTCAGTGGCAGTGGATTTCGACTGGATGCCTTAACAGGTTTGCTGGATACACCAAGTCTCTTAGCTGACCGACTGCACTATTCTTTATCTTATGCAATGCTATGTTTTGTAAAAATTTCTTTAGGGAGGGTTGGGAGGATTTTTAAGAGCTGCTAAATGTGACCATATGCTGTACGTGATTTCTTAAATTGGAGTGTGTTACTGTATAAATCCTGGTTCCTATGTTATTTCCATTGTGTTTCATTGAAAAAGCTGTGAACCTCTTGGAATGTTTGGTTTCTTCTTATATGCCAGAGGTAAATGTTAGAGAAGCTGTAGAGTTTATCTGCAGTAGGGCAGAGAAATTCATACAACTTTTTCTGATGGCATAGTACCAAAACAGCAGGTGTCATGTTGTTGGGCACCACTGTCACTGCTGGTTATCTAAACCAGGCTTTCCTTATTCCATTTTTCCACAAAACCCTGCATGATTGCCATCTATTGAAATTGCCGCTTTCGTGGTGGAAATCTTCCCTGCCTAGCTGTGTCTTTCAGGTTTTTCTCCAAAAAAGCATTCATGAGACATTTAGCATTGCGATAACCTTTTAGTTTGGGTACTGCAAAAAGACATCTATTATTCATTTACTATTATGCAGCAAGACCTTAAACACTTCTTTGGATCTTCATAACACTTATGAAACATCAGTAAAGCATTTATTCTTCTCTGCAATGTGACATACTAACAAAATAATTACTTCAACCTGTGGATGATGTGGATTACTGGTTAGTGTAGTTATCTGACCACTGACAAGGTAGAGGTATTTTTTAGGGTACATGTTAAGAACACGGAAGCATATTTTGAAATACAATAAGTCATCACAGCATTCTGTCCATCCACATGTTGATTATTCACTCTTATAGTATGCAACAGAACAGGAAACATTCTGTGGAACTTTGCAAAGTTAGCGGGGACCCATTTTGCTGGGGAGGCGGCAGGGACATTGCGGACGCTGCACATCCTGGATGGCCTCTTCATATGCAGTTACATGTTTTATCTTTACATGTTGTATTTCATGAACTGGTATCCCAGATAAAGCCAAAATGTTTACAAACAACAGAGCTAACCCTATCTGTTCTAAATGTTTCCTCATCTGATCCTCGCTCCGTTTTTTTTTTTTTCTGCACTTATTGCTGCCAGGAAACATGGGTAGAGTTGACATAAACAGGTTCAGAAATAGCACTGGGGACTTTGAGGATTTTATATAACATTTGGAAGAAGTCATGGAAAATCAAAAGTATATCGAATCAAATCAAAAATTCTATATATTGCCAACCCCAAATCTAAGATTTGTTTTGTGTTCATGCACTTTAATAAAGATTTTAAATTGCTTATATTTCCCTACAACACCATTTTATGACTCCCCTTCCCATGACTCGTCCCCCATTTGCTTGGGGTGTGTTCACTGAGGTCATGACTCTGACCTCGTTAAATCAAGGGTTTAAAATTCGGCTTGAATGGCCATATTTTAGTTGAGTTTGACAGATAGCTCTTGAATCATTTCCATAGACTTTCTTTTTGATTATTTCCTGGTTAATGAATCCTTGCTTTTGTTTTTTGACTCAAATTTTTGATCACATTTTAAAGAACTTTTAATCCTCATTTTTTGATTTTTGCTTCATTCTGTCTAACTTTCTGAGTTTAGTTTTGGTTCCTGCCGAAAGTTTGTTTTGATCTGTCATATATGAAATTGGCACAAATCTCATCTCGTGTTCATCTCTTGGTCTTCTTTCATTTAAAACACTATCTCCAGTCGTCAAGACACTGTGAAGCAGTAGTGCAAATCACCGCAACACCATGCCACCCTTGTTGTTGTGGATGCTGCCTGACACATCTCCCACAGACAATATTTTAGGTAAAAATAGAGTTCTTTTATTCTTCTCTGTGTACCTTAAAAGGTCTTGCATACAGTCCAGTACAAGACAACCAAATAAATCATACAATTAGTGACTCTTCTGTCTCCTTCCACCCCTGCTTTGTGAACGTCACCCTCTTCCTCCCAGCTCTGACTCCTAGAGGCAGGTGAGGCACCTTCTTTTACCTTGGACCCGTATTTATGGTGTCAGAGTATTGCTTGTCTGAGGTACTTCCAGGCCTGATGGAAGCTCCCGCTAAGGGGGATAATTCCCCCTGGCAGACCCAAGCACCCCAACAAGCCCACCAATCAGGACTAGTGCTCAGACTCTAGTGTACAGACTCCACCGAAGGGATACCATCAGCTGGTGTACAGGAGAAACACTTATCCCTAGGAAGCAGTCTTCCTTTGTCCTACCATTATGGCCTCCTGATCAGTAAAGGTACCAGTAACCACCCCAGTCAGGGATGCCTGTCCATTCACAAAATTCAACATCCATCCCAGTTGGCATGCCTCTCCATACATTATGATATACAGTGGGTACGGAAAGTATTCAGACCCCCTTCAATTTTTCACTCTTTGTCATATTGCAGCCATTTGCTAAAATCTTTTAAATTAATTTTTTCCCTCATTAATGTACACACAGCACCCCATATTGACAGACAAAAAAAAAAGAATTTTTGAAATTGTTACAGATTTATTAAAAAAGAAAAACTGAAATATCACATGGTCCTAAGTATTCAGACCCTTTGCTCAGTATTTAGTAGAAGCACCCTTTTGAGCTAATACAGCCATGAGTCTTCTTGGGAAAGATGCAACAAGTTTTTCACACCGGGATTTGGGGATCCTCTGCCATTCCTCCTTGCAGATCCTCTCCAGTTCTGTCAGGTTGGATGGTAAACGTTGGTGGACAGCAATTTTTAGGTCTCCCCAGAGATGCTCAATTGGGTTTAAGTCAGGGCTCTGGCTGGGCCATTCAAGAACAGTCACAGAGTTGTTGTGAAGCCACTCCTTCATTATTTTAGCTGTGTGCTTAGGGTCATTGTCTTGTTGGAAGGTAAACCTTCGGCCCAGTCTGAGGTCCTTAGCACTCTGGAGAAGGTTTTTGTCCAGGATATCCCTGTACTTGGCCGCATTCATCTTTCCCTCGATTGCAACCAGTCGTCCTGTCCCTGCAGCTGAAAAACACCTCCACAGCATGATGCTGCCACCGCCATGCTTCACTGTGGGGACTGTATTGGACAAGTGATGAGCAGTGCCTGGTTGTCTCCACACATACCGCTTAGAATTAAGGCCAAAAAGTTCTATCTTGGTCTCATCAGACCAGAGAATCTTATTTCTCACCATCTCAGAGTCCTTCAGGTGTCTTTTAGCAAACTCCATGTGGGCTGTCATGTGTCTTGCACTGAGGTATGTGTGGAGACAACCAGGCACTGCTCATCACTTGTCTAATACAGTCCCCACAGTGAAGCATGGCGGTGGCAGCATCATGCTGTGGGGGTGTTTTTCAGCTGCAGGGACAGGACGACTGGTTGCAATCGAGGGAAAGATGAATGCGGCCAAGTACAGGGATATCCTGGACAAAAACCTTCTCCAGAGTGCTAAGGACCTCAGACTGGGCCGAAGGTTTACCTTCCAACAAGACAATGACCCTAAGCACACAGCTAAAATAACGAAGGAGTGGCTTCACAACAACTCTGTGACTGTTCTTGATGCTTTGTGTACATTAATGAGGGAAAAAATTAATTTAAAAGATTTTAGCAAATGGCTGCAATATGACAAAGAGTGAAAAATTGAAGGGGGTCTGAATACTTTCCGTACCCAGTGTAAATAAATGTTATATGGAGTATGACAAAGAAAGGTAAAAAGCCGCCCTTCCTGTTTACTGCACACTTATTATGTACTTTTTGTTCAAATTACCAGATTTGTAAGATTATTGTGTTTGACTCAATAAACAAGCAGTTATTTTTGCACTCAGTTTAACAAACTTTTAATGTTATCACTGTTCATGTTGCTTTTTAGGTGGATGGTGCTTATCAGCCTCCCAAGATGGATCCGGTTGTCCTGAGTTACCAAGACAGCTTGCTGCGACACTCTGATGTGGCTCTTCTTGATGGCCCCCACTGGCTGAATGACCAGATTATTGGCTTTACCTTCGAGTACTTTGCCACAGAAAAATTCAAGCACCTCTCTGAAACTGTCTGCTTCATCAGTCCAGAAGTCACACAGTTTATCAAATGTGCATCCAGCCAAGAAGAGCTTGCCTTGTTTCTAGAGCCGCTGGGATTGCCTTATCGAAACTGGATTTTCCTGGCAGTAAATGACAATAGCAACCAATCTGCAGGGGGCACACATTGGAGTTTACTGCTGTTTCGTCGGGACATCTCTTGTTTTAGTCATTTTGATTCGCATAGCGGCAGTAATTCTTTGCATGCCCGCCGCATTGCAGCAAAACTGGAAGCCTTCCTGGGGACTGGTGGGAAGGGGTCTTTTGTGGAGGAGGTTGCACCCACTCAGCAGAACAGCTATGACTGTGGGATGTATGTAATCTGCATTGCTGAGCTGTTGTGTGAGAGCATAACGACAGGTAGCACACCTCGTTTACTTCTTCAACACATTACTCCATCATATATCACACAGAAGAGGACAGAGTGGCAAAGATTGATTGAAAAGCTGGCCAAGAAGTGACTACTACATCTTGTTCTTCCACTGCCTTTAAAGTATAAACTGGGAATCAATGACCTGATTCATAATGAAAACTCGTAGCCTTAAAAAGTTTTTAGAATAGCAATGCTATTTTCTGAACATTTTTAGATGAAGAATCATAAAAGCATAAAGCATGTGCCATTATGGTAAAGCTCTTGTAATGCTGCCTTTAATGTGGATGTCTGCTTTAAACAATTATCATCTCGTAACACTGCTGTATGATGTAAAGCACTTAGTCCACCTCTAAAATTGTAGTTCAACCAGCTTTTAATCTGTAAATCTTGCTTTTGTGCATCTCAGCTGAAGATCTTACGGCATTGTAATTTCAGTTGTCAGGCACTACTAAACAATGAGCCTAAAGTCCAGATAACATTTCAGATGGCATCTCAGGTTCACTCCTGTTCTGCACTGCAGCATAAGCATGTGGGCCGCCGGAAAACGAATACTCTTCCCCAACAGGATGTGTGAGGCTGAATTGGAAATGCTTACAAAAGGAGCAAATAAAAGTATGCTTGAATGGAAAGCTGCATGTGCCTTCTGTTTTCTTGAGATTAGTGTGTATGCTTTATTATCCTGGATGTAACAGTAACACTGTCTGAACCAACCAGCGTAGATTTGGGTGTCAAGTTAGATCCAGTCGAGCTGAAGGCAGACGTATAATATATATATGCCTGGAGTCAACCATGAGTGAAGTTTGCTTAAAAGTGAGTGGGCTCACTGGTTGTTACATATCTAAACCAATCCAATGGCTCATAAGGGTCGGTGCTTTCGAACTCCAAAGATCAGAGGTGCCCTGCTTTGACAGACAGCAAGTTTTTGATAAGACATTTTAAAACCAGACAAACCCTAATGCAAGGGAAAACCATTCTGTAGCATCAGATTATAGTTCATTGGCTTTGGATGGCATCAATAGACGAATGGTGAACGTGAACGGTTTGTTGTTGCAGGTGCTGTGTGCATTCTCTGTTGTTCAACAACAACAACATTTATTTATATAACACATTTTCATACAAAAAGTAGCTCAAAGTGCTTTACATAATGAAGAAAAGAAAAATAAAAGACAAAATAAGAAATTAAAATAAGGCAACATTAGTTAACATAGAAAAGGAGTAAGGTCCGATGGCCAGGGTGGACAGAAAAAACAAAAAAAAAAACTCCAGAAAGCTGGAGGAAAAAAATAAAATCTGTAGGGGTTCCAGGCCACGAGACCGCCCAGTCCCCTCTGCCCCTCAGCATTACAATAGTGTAGGAGTCAATGTAAGCTTTAAAGAATTAACAGTTCAATTCTGGAAATTATGCATTTGAACTACCGTATATACTCGCTTTCTAAGTTCTCCAGCGTATAAGTCGGGACTTGATTTTACTGTATAATTTCCCATATTTTATAATGTTGGTCGTATAAGTCGAATGCAGAAAACTCACGCTATTGGTCCAAGAGATTATGATATGCCAATGCCCACCTGAGAGAGTCAGCTCAGCATTCAATACTATCATTCCCAGGCAGCTGATCAGTAAGCTGGATCTGCTCGGACTCAACACCTCCACCTGCAACTGGATTCTGGACTTTCTCACTGAAAGACCTCAAACAGTACAGAAATTTGGAATATAAGATCTAACACCATCACACTGAGCACAGGTGCCCCCCAGGGTTGTGTGCTGAGCCCGCTACTCTTCACGCTGTTGACCCATGATTGCACCTCCAACTCTGACACAAACCACATTATCAAGTTCGCCGATGATACTATAGTAGTGGGACTCATCGAGAACGACGATGATGCGCCGTACAGAGAAGAGGTGGAACAGCTGGCACTTTGGTGCAAAGACAATCTGTCTCTTAATGTTGAAAAGACAAAAGAGTTGATTGTTGACTTCAGGAAGACAAAGGCTGTCCATCTCCCACTCAACATTGATAGCGTCACAGTAGAGAGAGTGAAAAGCACCAAGTTCCTCGGTGTTCATATCACAGAGGACCTGTCCTGGACCAAAAACACCAACTATCTTACAAAAAGAGCCCAGCAGCGTTTTTACTGAAGAAGGTGCACCTCCCTAAACCCATACTTACCACCTTCTATAGAGGCACCATAGAGAGCATCCTGACCAGCTGCATTACAGTCTGGTATGGAAACTGCCATGCCTCCGACGACAACACCCTTCAGAGGATTGTGTGGACTGCTGAGTGCATCATTGGCAGCTCTCTACCCAGTCTGCAGGAGATCTACACCTCACGCTGCCTTCATAAAGCCACTAGCATCATGGCTAACCCCCACCACCCCTCCCACCAACTGTTTACTCCTCTTCCATCTGGAAGATGACTCTGCAGCATCAGCAGCAGGGCTGCGAGATTGTGCAATAGTTTCTTTCCCCAAGCAGTACGGCTCCTGAACACCATGCTGCCCTCCTCCACACTGGACTCTCTACTCCACACACTCTCTGGATTACATAACACTACTTATTACTGTACTTTTTTTTTTATTATTATCATAGTTATATATATATATATATATATATATATATATATATATTGTGTATTGCACCTTTTGACTCTGGAGGACGATATTTCATCCCACTGTGTACTGTAAGTATATTGTTAGGATGACAATAAAGCTCGACTTGACTTGAGCCACAGAGCACACTGCCTTTTTTTCTATGTATTGTGCCTACATGACCCCACGGTAATACCCAAACTATTCCAAAGCAACATTTGCACTGATTTGTGTTTTTTGTATTTCACACTCTCATATACCTTTATCGTAAGAGCATCCCTTCTCTACGAGGGAGCGGTCGATCAGAAGAAAATTTGGAGCTGGTTTTAAATTAAAAGTCGTTAAAGTGCAAAAAATATTCGTAACTGCGCTGCTGCAACAAAATTCGATGTGTCTGAGAAACTGATGTGAGATTGGAGGAGGCAGGAAGATGTAAAAAAAAAAAAAATTGAAGTGTTGCATTTTTGAATGGGCATATAAGTCAGGGTCTGATTTTATGATCGATTTTTCGGGTTTCAAGACCCGACTTGTACACGAGTATATACGGTAAACGGTGTGTCACACCACATAAAAGGAATGCAATGAAGAGCCACAGGAAAGGCAGATTTCAGTACCATAACACCTAAATCACTAAATCTGCCTAATGACACCAATAGATACACAAAGGAGGCTGCACAACATCCACCTTCTATCTGCACATCTAAACAAATGATTACGTTTTAACATCATTGTCTATATGGAAATGCAAACATGCAATGACAAAATAGCTGCAGCGTTTTAACACGTTGTATATCCATAGACCACAATGCTTATCTAAACTCCCTTTGCTTCCGTTATGTCATAGTGATGCAATAGTTAAAATGACAAAGATATTATAGCAGGCAGAGGCACTTGTCAAATGTGTGTAGCCCAGTAGCAGCGGTGGTCTACGTGAGTGAGTGTGTATCTGTCTGTCTCCACTGTCGCAGTGGTTACTACAATGTGCAAATTAATTATTAAGCTTGTGCTACTGAGCTCCTGAATGGATAAGCACAATTTTAGCTTTTTATTTTCTCACAGCATCAAGTCTTTTGTTCAATATCTTTTGCTTTCTCCCTGAATCCCCTGTAGCAGTTTAAAATGCATGGACTGGAGAAATCGAGGGCAGGTGTTTCAGGTCGATGTAACCTTTGCTCTTTTCAATCATGTGATGCTTTTTTTTTTTTTGAGAAGTTGCCAATAATTTTGCCCAATCCATTTCTGGAGTTCTGTGTGGAATTAGATCAGATTTTTTTTTCTCTGCATTTTTGTGTTGTTCCATTGCAAACAAAAAATAAACCTATGAATGCCAATGCAATTGTAATTGCAACAATTTTCTTGGAGAAGTGCAGGGGTGCCAGTATTTTTGGCCATGACCATATATCTTTGAGATATGTCTTTTTGGATATTTCATAAATGTCAACCATGCCCTAAATTATGGTAGAGTACAGAGAATAAAGTTGTTGTGATATATTATGATATCAGATATTCACAAAGTATTCAGACCCCTTCAGTTTTTTCACATGTTGACTGATCAGACTGCATGCAATACCACAGAATGCCAAAGCAAAAACAGGATTTTAGGAATTTTTGCAAAATGAATAAAAAAAAAAATAAAAAGCAAAATAGAAAAAAAAGAACATTTCTTGCAAACATAGAAAGAACGTGCCAGCTGTACAGAAACAGTGAGCAGGCTGGATGTCATGCCCAGTCTCTAAGGAGTGGTGGCTTTGAGGCTAGGGATCTGCACTGGCAATCGGAAGGTTGCTGGTGCGAATCCCGTAAATGCCAATAAGGCCCTTATCCTGCAATTGCTGAGCAATTGAGTAGTAAGAAAAGCGCTATATAAATGCAAAGAATGATTATTAAGGCCTGTAGTGCTAACTACTGTGCCATGTCATTTATAACCTTACAGTAAGTAATTATCTTGTGGCTACTATTCATTTTAAAAACATTGTCACACTTGTGCATCAGAGGAACACCTTCCCGGCTCATCATAGGTATACAGTACCCACTGGGGTGAGAGGGGGCACTGTGTTGTTGTTCGTATGTAGCAACGAGAAGACACTTGCTCAGCTGGCTGTCTGATTGCCAATTAATGGTGGCTCACCAGCACTTAACACCTCACCCTCTCACAAGTCACTATATGAACAAGGTAGTGCTGATGTACTTCCAGTGAAATCTCAGCCAGCTCATTCACTTCCATCTTCCATACTGCAATTGTGATTTTTGTTTAGTGGCAAGAATGTCTGAGAAAAATAAGTTTTAAGTTTCAGTGTACAGATAGCTCTACAGCTAAACGTTGTGTATTTTTATATACAGTCATGGCCAAAATTATCGGCACCCCTGGAAGTTTCCCAGAAAATGCACCATTTCTCCCAGAACGTTATTGCAATTACAAATGTTTTTGTATACACATGTTTATTTCCTTCATGTGCATTGGAACAACACAAAAAAACAGAAAAAAAGCCAAACCTGACATCATGTCACACAGAACTCCAAAAATGGGCCGGACAAAATTATTGGCACCCTTTCAAAATTGTGGGTAAATCGTTTTATTTCAAGCATATGATGCTCGTTTGAACTCACCTGTGGCAAGAAACAGGTCCTGGCAATATAGCAATCACACCTGAAGCCAGTTAAAATGGAGAAAAGTTGACTCAGCCTTTCTGTTGTGTGTCTGAGTGTGCCACACTAAGCATGGAGAACAGAAAGAAGAGCAGAGAATTGTCTGAGGACTTGAGAACAAAAATTGTGGAAAAATATCAACAATCTCAAGGCTACAAGTCCATCTTCAGAGATCTTCATGTTCCTTTGTCCACTGTGCGCAACATAATCAAGAAGTTCATTGCACATGGCACTGTAGCTAATCTCCCTGGACGTGGACAGAAGAGAAAAATTGATAAAAGACTGCAACGAAGGATAGTCCGAATGGTGGATAAACAACACCAATCAACTTCAAAACATATTCAAGCTGTTCTGCAGACTCAGGGTGCAACAGTGTCAGCTCAAACTATCCGTCAACATCTGAACGAAATGAAACACTATGGCAGGAGAGCCAGGAGGACCCCACTGCTGACACAGAAACATAAAAAAGCCAGACTGGAGTTTGCCAAAATGTACTTGAGGAAGCCAAAATCCTTCTGGGTGAACGTCTTGTGGACAGATGGGACCAAGGTAGAGCTTTTTGGTAAAGCTCATCATTCTACTGTTTACAGAAAATGGAATGAGGCCTACGAAGAAAAGAACACAGTACCTACAGTCAAACATGGTGGAGGTTCTAAGATGTTTTGGGGATGTTTTGCTGCCTCTGGCACTGGAGGCCTTGACTGTGTGCAAGGCATCATGAAATCTGAAGACAACCAAAAGATATTGGGGCGCAATGTAGGGCCCAGTGTCAGAAAGCTGGGTCTGTGTCAGAGGTCATGGGTGTTCCAGCAGGACAATGACCCCAAACATACCTCTAAAAGCACCCAGAAATGGATGAAGACAAAGTGCTGGAGAGTTCTGAAGTGGCCAGCAATGAGTCTGGATCTAAATCCGATTGAACACTTATGGAGAGATCTCAAGATTGCTGTTGGCGCCCTTCAAATCTGAGAGACCTTGAGCAGTTTGCAAAAGAACAGTGGTCGGAAATTCCAGTTTAGAGGTGTAACAAGCTTGTTGATGGTTATAGGAAGCGCTTGATTTCAGTTAATTTTTCCAAAGGGCGTGCAACCAAATATTAAGTAGAGGGTGCCAATAATTTTGTCCAGCCCGGTTTTTGAGTTGTGTGTGACATGATGTCAGATTTGGCTTTTTCTGTTTTTTGTGTTGTTCCAATGCACATAAAGGAAATAAATGTGTATACCAAAACATTTGTAACTGCAACAATTTTCTGGGAGAAATGGTGCATTTTCTGGGAAAATTCCAGGGGTGCCGATAATTTCTGCCGTGACTAAGTGCAACAAGGTATTTCGTTTTCATTCATTTCTATCCAATGCAGAAACTTGATCTAAATGGATCATCTCAATTCAGAGACACTTTATGGTTAGTCCAAATACACGAGTTTGTAGGCAGAATTTTAAAAACAGGATTTTTGCAAGCCAGGGTCTAAGACGGGGCCGCGATTGTTGAAGAAGGGACCAGTTCCTCTGTTGTTTGAGTGGAACAGTTTCTGTGTTCCACTTTCAAGACCAGGGGTTTGTAAGAGAAGAAAGTGACCTACAGAGAATGACACACCCAGAGAGGAAGAGGACTATAATATCCTTGAGGACCACAACTATACTTTGGCTCTAGATCCAGCAGTTGGTGACCTGGCCCTTGATGAAAACATGTCTCTTATAGAGGAGATCCTCCAGCTGAGGAAACAAAACCGTTACAATGAAGCAGAGGTTTGGCATTCACGGTTTAGCTGGTTCAGACACATTCGTTTTTTAACAAGGCAAGATGTCCAGCAGAGTCATGTTATTATGTATTGTAGCATCAGGGCCGAGCACCACAATGGATGAATTCTCTGCAATTGTATGACTCTTTGAGGTGGTTCACTGACCTTAAAAGGACTGCTTGCCTTTTGCAACCTTGAATGGAAATTGCACATGCAACTGTGCAGAGTTGCCATTTTTATAGGTGCTCCTGGTATTGAGGATGTAATGCCACCTCATTCTTTTCTTTACTCATCCCTGGCTGATATAACTTGTCTGTCACTCTTGTAGTATTAAGCTTACATACACATTCACCTGTCCCTGTATAAACTTTAATCACAAATTATAGAAAATTGCTTTGTGTTTTTTTAAAGAGGCCAAATGTATTCACATATTTGTCCTATGTAAGTTAATAGTAGGCACAAGTTCATAATTGTGGATGTAGCTTGAAATATACAATTTGAAGCCCTTCTCCTTTTAAGCTCCTGACATTTGCCACAATGTTTTATAATGAGATGTCTTGAAGCAATCGGATAAAAAACACTATAGCTAGTCCATCGGCGCCGGAAATGAGGCAGCTGGCTGACGTGGAGTCCAGAAGAGTGCGTGCATATAGCCTGTTAACAAAGTGTCGCTGCACAGTCTTCACAAATTAAACGGACAGAGTACAGGGAAAAAGTTTATCCTCATGTAAGCTTATTAAAAACTAAAACAATTGTTAAGCTACATTAGATTGAAATGAGTGTCATTGTTTTTATTGTAAACGTTATTCACTTTGACAGAAAGTAATGATGACAAGCGATACATATTAGTTGGAATCGTATCTGAACCATAACTGTCTCTCAGTAACTCATTTCCAAATAACGTGGATAATACAGACGAGTAAGCTTAGGTGGACTTTATTGCCCCAAAGGGAAGTTTGTTTGCAGCAGGAAGTACAAAACATAAGGCGTTCATACACAGATACAAGAAAATAAAGCCAAAACACAGCAACTGACAACTATTGTACATACACACACTCTAGATAAGTACAAAGACCAACAATTACAGTAAGCAGTACACAAACCACCCATTAGAATTTAGCAGCATCCCTACAAGTAACAGAATTCAAAATGTATATAACTAGCAATAAAAGTTTTTAAATCGGATAAATGTGATACTTTTAATCGCACTGCCGCCACAGTATTGTAACCACTAGAGGGCGCTACCATGCCTCAAAGCCCAGGCACAACTCCACAGACCCAAGTCCCCAGGTACAAAACAAGTATTTATTAAACAGTTTACCTTTAACGGGCTTCTTTTCAGACAGCAAATCCTCTTCTTTTTTTTTCATATCTCTCTTCCACTCCTCCCAGGCGAGTGTTGTCCTTCTCCTCTCCCGACTTCAAGCCCCTGGGTGAAGTGGAGGGCTTCCTTTTAAGCCCCAATCCAGAAACCCTTATGGTGCCAACTGCTTGTATCCCTGGAACCCGAGCTTTCACTTCCGAACCGCTCCTCCTGGCAATTAAAACCAACAGGGCATTTTTATGGCACCACAACCTTTATGGGGAAACAACCTGTATGTGGGAGGCACTCTCCCCTGTCTATGTGGTCTACCTATTGGGAATGCGTCCGATACTTATCCCAGTCAGGATGCTCCATCCATTTTGTCCTTCCTGTATTGTGACATGCCAGCTAGGTATGTGATTCTCATCCAGTGCTGCTGGGATGCCAGTCCTGTTGCTCTTCCATTCTGTAACATTCATTATGTTGTCATCCCAGCTAGGTAGGTGAATGGAGTCCATACAGGCTGGGGAGCCGGTCCATCCATTACAGCTTATATTCATCTACCTATTAGTGGAATAGAGTAGAGCGAAGTAGACTTATACAGTTAGGTCCATAAATATTTGGACAGAGACAACTTTTTTCTAATTTTGGTTCTGTACATTACCACAATGAATTTTAAATTAAACAACTCAGATGCAGTTGAAGTGCAGACTTTCAGCTTTAATTCAGCGGGGTGAACAAAACGATTGCATAAAAATGTGAGGCAACTAAAGCATTTCTTTAACACAATCCCTTCATTTACTAAAAACAGAGATTTAGAGTTTGGGAGTAGAAAGAAGAGGAGATTACTCCTTAAGGGTTTGGCAACAATGCATTAACTGGTTTTGGCAACACATTTTTCAGAAAAGGGTCCAGATTAAAATAAACAGGAGAAAGTGTCTCAACACAGTCCAAGATAAGACAAAAAGATGTACTCTTTGACTGAAGATTCCAATCTCTGGCCTGTAGAGAATTTTGGCTGGTCCTCAAAACAGCAGGCGTGTTTATTATATTAATGCTGTTATCATCTACTGCCCGACTGCCGTACACGAAAAGCTGTCTTTGTAAAATCGCCAGTCTGTGGGGGTCTTCCTGTATTAAACCCATAAGGAAACTCCTTCTATGTAAACTGTAAGATGACTGATCCGCCTGAAACATTGAATTGGGACTCACTCACGGGGGACCTGGAACTTCAATCAATCATTTTTGAATCAGGCTGCTAGAAATTCCAAGCGTGACAGCCCAGAACTCGTCCCCCGGTCCAGGAAAAGTATCAGAGTCTAGAAAAAATTTAGAAAAAGTTTTCCAAAAAGGTTGAAAACCACTGCTCCAAGATAAAAAAAAAAACAGTAATCCCAAAGTGGTTGAGAAAGAAGTAAAACACAGCAGTGTATATAGTGTGACAATAATTGAGTCCAGACTTTATAATAAGGTTTGGGGCGGCCGCCGCCCGTATAATATTCCCGGCTGCAAAAGGATTTTAAAGTAACAGAGATGTTCAACAGACTGAGTCCAAAACAGAACTGGTTCATTGTAAGTAAGATGGCAGTTTTAAAGGCCCGTATAGGAAGTGATGTCCTCAAAGGCCCCGGAATCGGAAAGTGATGTCGTCTGGGCCAGAAGTGATGTCTTTGGAGGCGCCGGGATCTTTGTCTTTGCAGTATTTCCCGGGAAAGGTCTGCAGGGAACGGAGAAAGACAGTCAGTGCACCCCGCCGACCCCTGGTCAGATGCGTTATTACAATTATTTAAGCCCTTTAGCTGCCTGTGTGACAATATAGATATATATATACAGTACTATGACCACCAGGCAGCACCCCAAACTCCACACCAAATGCACAGACACAAGTCCAAATCGGATTAATCATTAGCTACCTTATACAAAGGTTTCAAAAGGTCACAAACCAAACACATTACAACTCTTCAGTCTCCTTATCCTGCTCTCCTTCCTGCCAGTCCTCCAGGCTCGCCATACTGAAGCAGGGCTTCTTTTAGATAGAACCCAGGAGTACTTCCAGTGTCTTAAGTTTGTCCCTTGGAAGCACTTCATGGTAAGGCTGAAGCCCCACAAATTAGGGACCATTAATTCCTTAAGCGTTCCCTGGGGGCACCCACAGAGCTTAATAGGGCTGTTCCATGAAATTATATCCATATCCGTCGAGGTGCCATAAGCTAAGGACAGTGTCACTTAGTGTTTTAGGGAACAAAATAACCTGTGTAAATTGTCTTCCCCTGTTCTTCCATTATACTGGTTTCCCAGCCAGGATGCCAGTCGCTGCATACCATCTATTACTATATACACACACATATATGTATGCATATAATATATATATATATATATATTGTGGTCCACCTAGGCTGGCACTGCCACCTGAACCCGACACAGACAAGCGGGGGACACAAGTTCAAGGCACACAAACGCCTTCCATGTTCCCCATAAGTATAACACAGTCCCAGCACAAGCACAGCACAAACGCGATATTCTCTTCCTTCACTCTTTTACTTCTCCTCCACTCCTCTGGTCAAGCTTCATCTTCCTTCTCCCGACTCTGGCTGCTGGCTCCTTTTATAAGGCACCCAGAAGTGCTCCAGATCCATGATTACTCCTTTCCAGCAACACTTCCAAGTGTGGTGGGAGAACTGGCCATAAGGACTCAGCAGCTCCTGCTGCAGCATCCCCTGACGACGCCTGCAGATCCCAACAGGGCTGCACCAAACTCCAACTCCCATGAAGCCCTGCGGGAGTCTGAGGCACTGCTGTAACCCAGGAGGGTTGTCATCTAGTGTCCCGGGGGAGGTAACGCTCAGGCCATATTTGCTCCCCCAGTCCTCCCAGCATGGAGGCATCCTGGCCGGGCAAGGGCCCCGGCTACACACTACAATATATTCACACAAATACTGTACCTATACATATATACAGTATATAAATCTGTAAATACTGTATATGTGTGTTTGTAAATATGTATTTATTCTTGTCTTATATACTCTAGGTACTATTTTGCATATGTTGCTCCGTAGCCCTGGAATGCTGCACCACTGTGTATGGAAGGGTTGACTATAAAGCCACTTGGCTTGACTCGACTTGACCTGAAGTTCTTATTCAGAGGCCAAATATGTTTGTAAAGAATGTTTGATCACAGCAGAAACTTCACAGTAGAGCCCAAATAAACACATGCTCGATATGATACATATTGTGAGAGATCTCGCACCAGAGCTGGGGGACGCTCACAAAGATAGCCCTACGACACTCTCAAGGAATGCAGTTTAGACGAAACCTCAAGCATCTTTCAATGCGCACTTTCCAATCTGATAGTTTCACTGCATTGCACACCAAAACAATTTATGGTAGCGGATGAAAGTAGGAGCCAGAAGGCAATTACAGGACATCAGACACTGACACTCAGATGTAGATATTGAGGCCATTTCTTAATTAGAGACCCCAGCTCTGTGCCTATTTACATAAGGTTAATAATTATATGCTTATTGATCTTTTATACTGTACTTCTTGTATTACACAAACTAAATATTTCCATGCATCGCATGTCATTTTCTGTGGCTTTGAGTTAAATGTATTTGATCAATATCATGCTATACTGCAGTATAAACGTAAAATATGATTTCCATATTTTTAATGACATATATATATATAAGTGCTTATTCATGTCTGTAACACTCTGTTAGATGCATTTTGTAACTTACCCACCATACTATGTCCATTATTAAATGTGCTCATGAGGTGGTCTAAGTTAGTACAACTTCCAGAAGCCCACTGTAACTGCACGTGGTCTTGGTCTTGGTCCGCTGCTTGTCCACAGTTCTGAGACCCCCTACAACAGTGCTAAAGCAAAAGTCAGTCTTGTTACCAACAGTACGGTCAAGGGCCAGACCAGCACAGGATCATCCCGCACTCATAGGACACTGCGAATGCCTTGCAGTGATGTGGCGGTCAAACAAATACATACCAACTGTAATTATTAACACATTTTAACTATACGAGGAGATTCTCTGATGTCCAATACCATCTAAAATGTCATAATTTATAAAGAGCAAAAAATGATTTTGGTCTAAATGAACACTTGTACAAACAGTTAATGTTGTCTTTGCATTAATCGTACGTGCAGCACAGTCATGTCACTTGGACGATGCACCTTAGTGGTCCACGTAGATCTCTCAGTATAATTACAGTTTGGCCTTTCACATGCAGATCGAGGATTTCTTTTCTTTTTCCTTTCAATCTTTATTGTCTATCTTGACCCTTTTATAAGCATTGCCCAAGGGAGAACAAAAGCAAGAACAATTCACATGTAAATTCTGGCTATATGTTAATTTTTGATCTTTATGCACTATCTTGTCCATCTTTACAATTACCGTCCTAGATACAGTATGATAACAGGAATAATCTGAATGTAAATCCATGGTTTATTTTTTTTTTCCATCTTTGTCCTCTGTCTTGACCTTTCTTTATAATTATGATCTCAGCCATATTATGATCCAGGGAACAATTTGTATGTAAATTAAGGTTTAAATTTCTTTTGTCACCAGTGCTGTCACTTGGAGTTCTTTGTATTGCTTTGTATAAATTGGAGTATTTATGGTGAAAATTCACATTCTCTCAGAATACTGAACAGTTGAACAGGGCAGGCAGATTTTTTTGCTCGTTGGTTTTCTTCACACATCTGGAACACCGAGCTTGTGTGACTATGCCAGGGTTGTCAAGCCCACGGAAGTTCTAGCAGCTGTTGTAACAGCAGCTCTGATCAGTGATGAGACGTCTCACTACTTTCAATGATCTGTTCAGCCTGATTTGTACTGCATGATGACTCTAATGGAGGACTGTAGCTAATACACTGTTTGGCTGTCTCTGGACCATATCTGCTGATTCATAATGGCCTGGGACACCTCCAAGCTTTATGCCATCAGCAGATTTCACTGTCTTGGATGAAATAGCTCTTTGTAAATCCTTTATATACATAAGGAGTAAACACACTTACTGGGATGATTTAAAGCCCAAGAGGGCTGGAGTGATGACTAAGGCAGGCTTACTCAGCCTGGAACTTCTTGCTGGCAGTCACTTATGGACTAAGCTTGCATCTTATGCTCTTTCATTAAATGATAAATCTATACAGAACACAGTGTTTTGTTTTCATATTGAGACTTCTAGCTTTAAACGTTGCCTGTACTCTTTCATTTTGATCTTGAATTTGTCAATGTTGTCACACAAATCACTTCACCCATGAGTCGATTATTGTGTCATTAATAATAAGCACCTTGCCCAACAGTTATCCATGCATATTGTAAAGGCCTACATTTTACATCCTTCTCAGGTGAGGCCTGACTCCAGAATTATTTCTGTGATCAGGTGTCACAAAGCAGTACTGCCTCCTGATGTATTTTCTGGAGGTAGCAATTCCCCCAAATCGCCAAATCCTCTACCACATTGCCTACTATGTTACCTACAGAGGGGCAATGTAAGGTTAAACCGTAAAGAAAGATGACATCCTTCAGACCTCAGCAACCTGGCAGTGTACCCACTAATTGTCAAATCCTGTTTTGCGATTTGTGTGCACAAATATAGTGAAAGGGCGTGAAGTCTCCAAAAAGCTTCACAAAGCAGGCCAGAACCTTCACTAGCATGCTCAGATATAGCCTCACCACAGGCATCCAACCCCCAAACTCGACTTCAAAGGCTTAAAATGCAGCCCTTCCTTTTAAATTCTGAAAAATCTCAAACATTCTAGAAAAATTCAAAAATGCCCTTCAAGAGAGAGGAACAGAGAAAACTCTGGCTTAATAAGACAAGTCCAAAGAAGAATCTTTACACAGCTACAATGAGATTAGTGCATTGTAACTTCCCCCAGTTACTTTATTATGTAACCTGAGGGTCGCATAAGACTCCAGATCTGAAGAGGGTTAAATATATACAGTATAAGAAATAATTTGAAAAGGTAAGTAACTCCCTGTCTAACGTTTCTCGCTTTCCTTGAAACCAATAAATGTTTGAAGAAATTATAACAACCAAATATCCAAAAGAGATAAAAACATTTCTTCCACTATATTAAAAAACTAGGGTGTCTACCCCCTGCTCGCTTCGCTCACCAAACCTCGTGCGGGCCTACTACTCGCTAGTCATTTCCCAGATCTGCCGCTTGCGACGAATCGTGCTGTGCATTCGGATAATCTCTGTCTTTGATATCTCTGTGTTTCGAAACTATTATTGCTGACAATTCGTCACGTTTGTTTGTTTATTATATATATGAGCGTGATCTTTCGAATTCAAATAGAAATCCAAGAAAACATCTTTGTCTGTGTTTTTCAGATAAATTTCGTGTAAAGTGCAAAACTTTTGGACGTATGGATTTGTATCCATTATTGGCTGTAGAATTTCTAATACGTCTGATTATTTAACTCTTTTGATTCTATGTTTAATTGTTCCTCCGTGATCATAAATGTAAACCTGACCAAATTGTGGTTTCTTTGAAATTAAACTTGTCGTTGCTTTAATTGTTGCAGGACCACAGATTCTCATAGCATATGGTCCTGAAACGTGTAAATCTACATTTTGTGCATTGATTCATGCGAACGCAAACAGATTAGATTCTGATATTTTGCCTGTAGTGTTTGTGGATTTCTTGCAGATACACCTCTTATTTGGGAAGAAACACTACTTTTCCCTGATGGCAACACAAATTAGACGATCTACAAGTCTCCGACTTAAACTTTAAAGCTGAACAATATCTACATACTTCTCTCATATCACCTATGTCCATATATTCGATCCCTTTTCGCTGTTCCGTTATTTCACTGAGTAATAATTTCCATTTGTTAGCACTAATGCGATCTTTACCATCAGATTTTTGAGACTTTTGAATTTTAGTACTTTCATAATCTCTAACCTGCTCTGCATGTGTATCACACCAACATTTTTGAACCTTTTTATGACGTTCTGCTTTGTCATTTACTCTTTGTCTTTTATTTCTGGCCCCGGGCGAGGTTAAATCTCTTGGCACAAAGTCTTGGTAATGATTCAGTTCAACCTCGAAAGAGTGAAAAAGTGACGTGAACAAGAGTCACAAATCAGTCAGGTGGTACTTGCAAATGTGCGTTAAACACATTTCAGCCCTTCGAAACAAAAGACAACATGATGCATGTCGCAAGACCATGTTTGTCAACTAATGGGTTCCCAGCCCCATTTCAATCGCGAGTTGCTACTGTTTATATTAGTAGAGGCTCACTGTGACTTGATCCCCATTCTGATTTGATAACTGCACTTAATTCACCAAGGAGGACCTGCAACGCTCTTGACAATCATGCCAGGTTGAACCTAGCCCTTAGGGGTCGGGAAGATACTTAAGACAGTAAGATGGCAAAGAATGTTGGTCACAACACCAAAAGGTTGAGAAACAATACGCCACAGCACTCCTGTTGTGCTCCACTAAATCAACTTGTTTGTGTCAATTAAGTAATTTGTATGACTCACTGAAAGGAGTTATTCAAAAGGAATGAATCATTTGTGAATCACTCATCACTAACAAGCAAAGATTGATACAGGAAAGACAGTAGTGTAATAAAAAAAGCCCAAGATGTGAAACCAAAATCATAAATCAAAGAATGTTTCAGAAGAGCTGACAGCCAAAATAATTTAATTTCACCGGAGCCAAAACATTAGATGAAAAGCATACTAATTAACAAAAGAATTTGTTGCCACAAACCATTAGATGCTAGTCTTTTCCTTGTGTCCACATGATTTGACAAACTAACAAGTGTATAATACAGAACTTTATACCCTTGACCCGGTGATGTAAAGTACCGCACACTTCTGGTCCACCCTGCCTAGAAGTGCTTGGCCACCAGACTGAACAGAATGCACAAAATAGTACCACCCATATTGTGAACAAAATGGGAGTACTACAAAACGTACCTCCTTATAAACATTAAAAACATATCTAAACAAAAAATAAGTGTGTTCCTTGGCCTCTCAAACCTCCAGAATGATGGCTAAGGAGTAACTGCAAAAAATTTAAATACAACTCAGATCATGACACTACCCAGTTTTACGACAGCTCCTTCCAGGTGTAGAAAATGAATAGAATATTCTTCAGTCCAGAGTTGGCACTCACATGTCCTCTTTTTAGTATTTGCAATACACCCTGTGTCTGTAAAGAAAACATCTTCAGTTTATCTCATATTCCTGATATGATTGAAGGTGGGCCAAAATGAATTTTTATTTCATGCAGACAGAACAAAACAGAAAATCAGAATCTATTTTTCTACAAGCTAGTGTTACCAGCAGGCTGTGAATACTGATGGTCTCCTTCATGTCTGGCACATGCCTAAACTAACAAACCCCGAATGCTGAATTTTCTCTGAATAAAATGGCAAAATGCAAAGGCATACAAGAATGGGAGCAGCAATGTGAGTTTCCAAAGAGGCCACATGCATTGTAAATGAGACATATTTGCATATCAGATCTGGCAATGGCGCGTCTGTAGTCATCTTCTTTTGTTGAATTGCCAGCTTGGGCCAGTGGGATTCAGCTCCTCAAAGAAATAGTCTGGCTTTATTAAAAATGAGTTTTCAGCCATGCTAAGTTTGGCAGCCATTTTCAATTGCATGAAAGGCCTATGATGGTGGCTCTGCTACAGAGACCCTGTCTGGCAGCAGCTTCACACCAGCCAACTTCTTAGAGTTAGCAAAGTGCTGTCCTTCACATAACTCGTTATCAGCAAAAACTGAATTTCAGTGAGGAAAGATAAAGTACAAATAAATATGCTGCTCAAAAAAATTAAAGAAACACTTTTTAATCAGAGTATAGCATCAAGTCAATGAAACTTCTGGGCTATTGATCTGGTCAGTTAAGGAGCAGAGGGGGTTGTTAATCAGTTTCAGCTGCTTTGGTGTTAATGAAATTAACAACAGGTGCACTAGAGGGGCAACAATGAGACGACCCTCAAAACAGGAACGGTTTAACAGGTGGAGGCCACTGACATTTTTCCCTCCTCATCTTTTCTGACTGTTTTTTCACTAGTTTTGCATTTGGCTACGGTCAGTGTCACTACTGGTAGCATGAGGTGATACCTGGACCCTACAGAGGTGGCACAGGTAGTCCAACTTCTCCAGGATGGCACATCAATTCGTACCATTGCCAGAAGGTTTGCTGTGTCTCCCAACACAGTCTCAAGGGCATGGAGGAGATTCCAGGAGACAGGCAGTTACTCTAGGAGAGCTGGACAGGGCCGTAGAAGGTCCTTAACCCATCAGCAGGACCCACCAGTATCTGCTCCTTTGGGCATGGAGGAACAGGATGAGCACTGCCAGAGCCCTACAAAATGACTTCCAGCAGGCCACTGGTGTGAATGTCTGACCATACAATCAGAAATAAGCTTCATGTGGGCGGCCTGAGGGCCCGATGTCCTCTAGTGGGCCCTGTGCTCACTGCCCAGCATAGTGGAGGTAGATTGGCATTTGCCATAGAATACCATAATTGGCAGGTCCACCACTGGCACCCTGTTCTTTTCACAGATGTGTGCAGGTTCACCCTGAGCACATATGACAGACGGGAAAGGCTCTGGAGAAGCCGTGGAGAACATTATGCAGTCTGTAACATCATTCAGCATGACCGGTTTGATGGTGGGTCAGTGATGGTCTAGGGAGGCATATCCATGGAGGGACGCACAGACCTCTACAAGCTAGACAATGGCACCTTGCCTGCCATTATGTATTGAGATGAAATCCTTGGACCCATTGTTAGACCCTATGCTGGTGCAGTGGGTCCTGGGTTCCTCCTGGTGCACGACAATGTCCAGCCTCATGTGGCGAGAGTATGCAGGAAGTTCCTGAAAGATGAAGGAATTGATACCATTGAGTGGCCCCCACGCTCGCCTGACCTAAATCCAATAGAACACCTCTGGGACGTTATGTTTCAGTCCATCCAACGCCGTCAGGTTGCACCTCAGGCTGTCCAGAAGCTCAGTGATGCCCTGGTCCAGATATGGGAGGAGATCCTTCAGGACACCATCCATCATCTCATTAGGATCATAACACCCAGACATTGTCAAGCATGCATACAAGCACATGGGGGCCATACAAACTACTGAGTACGATTTGGAGTTGCTGCAATTAAATTTCAGCAAAATGGACTAGCCTGCCACATCATTTTTTCACTTTGATTTTCAGGGTGTCTTTGAATTCAGCCCTCTGTAGGTTGATAATTTTCATTTCCATCAAACGATGTAGCATGACTTAGTTCCTAACACATTACCCGGTCCATATCAGTAGAGATATCCAGCAGGAGTTTTTTCCCCATTGAGATCTGATGGGTTTTCAAAGTGTTCCTTTCATATTATTTGAACAATTTATATACAACACAGGAGCCCTGGGCTTACTTGGCTCTTTTTATTCACATATGTGAAATGAATTAAATGATAGATAGATAAAAATGTTATTAATCCTGAAAGAAAGTGAGGGTGTATAGCAGCAAATAATACAAATATATATTTAACAAGAATCATGATAATCTTGAGTATGCTAACAATGTACAAATATGTGAATAACAAGAATTATTAATAAGTAAATTAACAAAGGTAGGTATTTACACTTAAACTAAGTGAAGTGTGAAGTGATTAGAATTAAATTAGATCAGTTACAGTTCCGTAGTACAGGATGTCAGTCATAGGCACAGTATATTATGCAGAGCATCATTGCCTGTTTATTATGAACTTGGTAAAGTACATCAAAGCCCAAAAATAACTCAAAATACCACTAGGTGGAGGAAACCGTCCAATCCCTTCTTTTCACAATGTGCGAACATAGAACTGTTAAAAATAAAAAATTTATTATGAAGAAAAATGCTCTGTAACAAAAATATAAGCTCCAAGGAACACAAGAGGCCAATGGATTTGTCTAAAACAATAAAAGCAAACCAGACAAACAATGTCCAAATACACAAATCCAAAGAATAGTCAACAAGCAGAGCACAGGGGTCAAAAATCCCGTAAATCACAGAGTGTAGGAAAATACATTACAGAAAAACTCACCAACACCATGAGCCCATTCAATGAACTGCTAGGGCCTGGGGGGCTTCCTCTGCCTTTAAAGAGTTGAGGGCAGTCCCATGACAGTAGTGCGCGGGTGGTGTTGTGAATTAGGAGTTTCAGAAAAATGCAGTCCTAAAACACTTTCAATAATTATCACTGTAGTGGAATATTAACGTCAAACCTCGGCTAGTTATAAGAGTAAGCAACTGAATCTTTATGAAATGAAAGATTTATTCCTCACAAAAAAAGTATTCCAATTACAATGAAGCTCTTTGGAGCAAAAAGGCAAAATGCAATTCATTTAAACACAAAGGCAATCCACATCAAACAAAACAGATTACAAAAGCAAGGTCAAAAAATAGAACAGTATGTCAAAAAATTAGAAATCCAATAATTCACAGTAAACACAAATACACTCACTGACTCCCTAGCGTATTCACAATGAATGAAGAATGAACAAAAGAGACATAAAACATGAACTTGAACCCCAGACAGGGGAGGAACACTGGCTGAGATACTGGGAAAAAAAAAGTGACTCTGACCCTTCTTACATGCAACATCTGTGCTGGTACTCCATTGTCACACACGTGCGCTTAGGAGACTGTCAACAAGCCCAGAGGTGAGTGAAGTTAGAACAGATGAAGGGTTGTTTGATGGTATTGATGCCTCTCTCTCTAAATTTCCAGAACCAAAGAAGACAAATAATCACTCACCAACAACAGTTCACATTCCAGAAATGTCCCCATCACATCCGGCTTTTCTTGATGACATCGCTTCCGGTTAACCATTGATGACGTCACTTCCGGCTCCCGATGATTACATCACTTCCAGTCCTCCATTGATAACGTCACTTCCCTTTTGATCATTAACAGCAGCCATGTTCTTGTATATAAGCAACCCTCAATCCTCTTTATTTTGTCAACTGTTTTGAATTTTTCTACATTTTGACCAAATTGCTAGCCACCACAGCAATATACGGGGCCAATCCCCAACTCTTTATAGTTGTTTTGTGACTTCTTTTCACAATATATATGAAATAGATAATCTCTCTCTCTCTCTCTATATATATATATATATATATAGCATATACCGCATAATTATTTATTGATGGGTGAACACTTCCTGAAAGACACAGATGTCCAAATGGAGTGGGTTTGAGGATACGACTGTGAGTGAATGAAAAGATGGAACTCTGGAGAGAGCAACATACAGTTATTGTCCATGACTGAAAACTGGTTTTGGCACATACAGACATATCTTTTTGAAAGTTTGGCCCTGTGCCTTATTAATTGTCATTGCAAAGGCCAATCTAACAGGAAATTGTCTGCGTGTAAACGTAAAAGGCAAATTTGAATCTGATGGGGTCAGGGATATCTGGGGAATAAGGACAGTTTGTGAGGTAGAAGCTGCGATAGTCTTACACTCCAGTACATTGCGGTGAATGCTGAGAAGTATGATGACTGAACCAATTTTAATTTTGAGCTTATGCGGAGGCATGCCAGTGGGAGTAAGACTATTAAGAAATTCTTCGGGGAATGAAAGTTGATCTGTAGGATCGTCTGTGACGATGGAGTCAACGCTGGTGAAAGTCATTTCGTCGGTAGGGATAAGTTTCAGCACTTGTTCATTAAGGTGTAGCGAGTCTTCGTTGGTGTAGCTTAATATATGGGAGGAGGGTTAGAGTTGGCGAGTGGGGCTCTGTCGTGCGTGTGTCTTGCTTGCCATGGTCTTAGTGAATTATATATATAGATATTGTCACACGTGTGCACTTAGGGGGAAGCCAAAGGGTCCAAAAGACAGTAGAAGTACGAAGTCTAGAGGGCTGGAAATGAGTATTAATGCCTTTTCTCCTCTTCCCACAGACCTACAGAAGACTAATTTCACTTTTCCATTCAATTTCAAAGAAAACAAACTCCCTACCTGGTTTCCATATTCCACCAATGAAGCCACTTCTGTCCATCTTCAGCTGACGTCACTTCCAGCCATTCCCGATGTCATCACTTCTGCTTCCTTTTCTGGTTTTCATGTCACATCCACCCGTCATTTTGTCTGTTCTATTTCCTGTCCAGCCACTATATAAATGAGTTCTGTGCAATCCTGATTGTCAACTGTATATTTTTTACAACTGACCCAAGTATCAGTCTTTTTTGATTTCTCCACGGTTTTTTTTTGTCTGTTTATTTCTTGACAATATATTGTCACACACATGTGATTGGGAGATAGTTTACAGCCTCAAATAATTGTATGTTCCTGCCAGACCAGGGGTTGGCGCTATACTCTAACTCTTCCTAACTCAGTTCTATTCTGGACTCAAGTCTGTAAAGACCTATTCATTGCATCAGTCTACTCTACTAAACGGGGACAGTCCCCAACTCTTTGATTTTGTTACTATATATACTATAAAGTAAACTATATATACTTTTGTTACTATATATATATATATATATATATATAGGCAGGGCCTCATGGACTATGTAGTTTATATGCACAGCCCTGCTGGATACCATGGGGGCCACCAGGAGTCGCTGTAGGGAGGCTGCCGGACTCTTACGTGCCCTATAACCCGGAGGTGCGTCATGATCACATGACAGGAAACGACGTGCCTCCGGGGTGAAGAAGAGTTTTTATATGACCCAGAAATGTTCCTAGTCACCTGGACAGAGAGGGCGAAACACTTCCGGATCAAGGACTATAAAAGGACTATGGGAAATCCCAGAGGTCGAGCTGAGCTGGGTGGAAGGGTGGCAACGCGTCTGGGAGTGAGAAGGATTATTGTTATTATTGATTTATTGATTGATTATTGAGTATTGTGGAGAGGAGGGTGCTTTGTGCACAATTATTATTAGTATTATTATTATTAATAAACCATTATTTGGACTTTTATCTGGTGTCTGACATCTAGTCTGAGGGTTCAAGGGGTCACGGAGACCTTAAACTGTCACAATATACATATATATATACATACATACATACATAATATATATATAATATATATATAGAGTAACAAAAAGGTGCTATATCAATGCCTGACCTGACAAAGACAGACATGGGAGGCACACTTATAAACAAATAAATGCTTTTTATTTATTCTTCACCATATGGGAAACGCCTTCTCCGTTTCCCACAGATACAAAACGGTCCCAATAAGCACTGAAACACACACACTTTTCTCCTTTTCCTTTCTCCTCTACTCCTCTCAAGCTTAGTCCCCCTCCTCCCGACTCTGGCTCCTAGAGTGTTGTCTGCTGGTCCCTTATATAGTTCACCCGGAAGTACTCCAGGTGTTTGATTACGCATTTCCAGCAGCACTTCTGAGTGTGGTGGAAGAACTGCCCATAAGGGCTCAGCAACTCTTGCTGCAGTACCTCCTGGCGGCGCCTGTGGATCCCAACAGGGCTGTATTGAACTCCAACTCCCATGAAGCCCTGTGGGAGTCCGAGGCACTGCTACAACCCACGGGGGTTGCCATCTAGTGTCCCGAGGGAGGTAACGCTCCATCCAAGCTTCCTCCCCTGGTCCTCCCAGCATGGAGGTGGTGCGACCTCAGGCTACTATATATATATATATATATATATATATATATAATATAATAAATATATATATATATATACACACACACAAAATATAATAACATATTTATTTACAGTGCCCTCCATAATATTTTATAATATATCTGCTCCACAGTTTAAAATTACAAATCAAACAATTCAGATGTGAATGTGTACACTGCAGACCTTCACTTAAAGGTATTTTCATACCTTTGATCATAATAATAATTTTGTTCACACCATGACTGTTGAAAAAAAGAGTTTTGAATCATCAACTTGAGTAGGGAAGTGATCCCAAGGACCAACTTTTAATCCATTGTGTCGTAATTCAAATGTCACGACCCCTGACAAAGTGAGAGCTGCCATAACAATGCAAAGGCAGAGGAGCATTTCAGTTTTCAATCTTCAACTGCAGTCTTTAAATTGACAGTAAAACTGACACAAATGCACATAAAGACAGCACAGAAGTGGCACAAATGATTCATTACACATGTCCAAGGGAGGCAGACACTTGAGAATATAGGGTTTAATGCTGGGCATTAGTCAAGAGAGATTTGCATACAATATTCAAGTAAATCTCCCCTCGTCTGACACAAACTGAGGAAGAATGTATTCTATCTAAGAGTGACTTCCATTCTTTGTCTGAAAATCTACCTGAAAGTTTCTTTCCTCGATGCATTGTTAGAGTGTCAAAAGCCCTATTTGGACAGGATTAATTTAACATCACGAGGAGGGAGTTGTTATATTAGCGAGAACAGTAAGAATATTTTTTGAGTAGAACCAGGAAATAAGATGTTATCAGAAGGCAAAAAGAGTCGAAACAGAAAGATCAAAAAATCGAGCATCAGAATAGAAGCAAGGGGCAAAACTCAAAGTTCAAAAATTGCAAACAAAGGGTCATTACTAAAAAAGACTATTGAGTAATCAGTTTAAAGTAGAAATATGTTCAACAAAAAAGCATTTTCTGTCTACAAACTGGGACGAGGAAGTGCTCAAAAAGATCACCTTTTAATCCATTGCGTCATAATGAGGATTTCACAACCTTAAAGGAAATGTTCCTAACAATGCAGGTATTTGGGAGAAACAAATAGCAGACCTCCATAAACAACCAAAATGGCGGCGACAATGTTGCAAAATATTTGCCAACATAAAAAATAAGTGATGATTCAGTATACAAACTTCAGAATTAGATATCTCTTCTTGAAAACTCTCTAATGTGTGTAAGAACATGCATTTAAATACATAAACACCCATAAAATATTTTATATAATGTTACTCATAACAGGGGTAAAGTCAGTGCTTTAAGTTGGTCATTGTGCACCAATATGTGTTCAGGTGTTTACTACTGTCAGTTTGAACCACGTTATCAACTCTTATTTAGCACTAATATAGCTGTTTATACCTTCAAGGTGACCCCCATCTAGGGCGGCACAGTGGTAGCGCTGCTGCCTCGCAGTTAGGAGACCTGGGGACCCGGGTTTGCTTCCTAGGAACTCCCTGCGTGGAGTTTGCATGTTCTCCCCGTGTCTGCGTGGGTTTCCTCCGGGCGCTCCGGTTTCCTCCCACAGTCCAAAGACATGCAGGTTAGGTGGATTGGCGATCCTAAATTGTGCTTGGTGTGTTTGTGTGTGTCCTGCGGTGGCTTGGCACCCTGCCCGGGATTGGTTCCAGCAGACCCCCGTGACCCTGTGTTCAGATTCAGTGGGTTGGAAAATGGATGGATGACCCCCATCTGCCCCCCGTTATTCGATATAAGCTGTGTGAATCAGTGTGCTCCCCACTCCCACCTATTATTCAGCTTGCGTGACAAGGAGTACCAGCAGTTCTTCTCATTCACTTGAGCCACTGGTTAAAGTAATTCTTACGAGAGGACCTCTGCTATGTTAGTCCCATCCCAATCACTCAAGTGACTCAAATGGACTTTAATGAGGTGTCGATTCGCACAGGACTACTTTAACTTGGGTTTATTTGTTGGACTTTTTATTGAAAGTAAATGGCTCTGTAATCTTAACTGATATGTGTTCTTAAAAAGTTACTGACATGAGCAATTTGAACAGAGCAATGGCTGATTTACACTTCTGCATTGATCCCATGCTGTAGCCCGTGTAACCAACAGCACAGCTATGCAGTAGCCTGACATGCACCTCCTCTAAAATGTGACTAGGCATCACGTCAACACGGACCCCCGCGGACCCCTACGACTCCGATTGGCCAGTTTAGTGACTACGTATTTCCTGAAATGCGATTTCATTCATCGTTCGCTATTCTGAAGTAAACATGGAGCAGATTGAGAAAAGACTTGAAGAATTTAGAAAGTATACACATATGGTGTGAGGGTGACAAGTAACCAAGACCATGTTTTAAAAGCGTCTGATCATCAATAAGATGCAGTTTTGGTGTGGGGGGGGGGGGCATTGATACAGTGATGGGTCAATCAAAGGGAAACATTCAGTACAAAAATCCCAAAAACTCCAGTTAAATTACTGGGAATTTCCAGGTCTTTTGTTAGATAATTACAAAAACAGTGACGCATACCAGCTGAAAGGCTTTTCACAAGCTCCTTTGATTTTATGAACCTTTTAGTTGACTCATAAAATGTGTCTTAATGGAATTAGATCAGCATTTTAATCTGAAACTGGTAAGCCAGGGCCAATCTGAGCTTTGCGTTCTAAACATCAGTTACCAAGAACTCATTATATAGCACAAGACTTTGAGATTGTAATTTATTCTTGTAACCAGTCATTAAATGCAATCTACTGTGGACAGGGTCTCCATTCAGAAAGTGACTTTTTATACGGGTAACCTGAAAATTAACAAAGGACTTTGTCACTTTCCCTGTTTGCCTCTTTACTTATCTAAAGCGCCAGATGACCCTGAGGCTCAAAGAACTCTGATCTACAGTAGTATCTTACCGGCATTACAGAATGGCAGAGTATTCATTTCCTCACTCTGGATTAGGACATAATGGAAATTATTGTGAGTGTCACGTGTGCAATATAGGGGACAGCTTCTGGGCTCTGCTGCTCCAGGGTTGGCACTGTGTCCAAATGCCTCTTCTCTTCTTCCCTCTGCAGAAAGGAAGATTGAAACTACCACTGACGTCACTTCAGGTGTTCGGTTACCTGCCAGAAGCGCTTAAGACTGCAAGATCTGCCATCCTGAGATCAGTTCAGCTGAGAACTCTTATCTGAGAAGATGTCTTTGCAATTATTGCATGTTTGTTATTTAACTTCCGTTATATGGGGTCAACAGGGTGGGGACCCCATTGTGGTCTGTCTGATCTCTTACAGCAGCAATATAATAATGAGCTTCTTGAAAATAAACTTGATCATTCGGATTTATAAAGCAATTCAGAAATAAAGAATGCAGGTGAGATTGTGAGCTTGGAACTCAAGTCAGGTGAACTGAATTGGGCTTTATTGTTATGCCATTTATGCCCCTTGTGGAAGACAGCCCGGACACAGACAGGCGGACACCGAAGGTTCAAACACCAACACACGTTTATTCATTATTTACATAAAGTGTAGCACGCACAACCCAGTGCCCCAGCACCAATCACCCTTGGTCCAGGCCTCTTTTCCTCTATGCCTCTCTTCTCCTGACCGCCTCCATTCCTCTCCACCGAGCTCTGTCCTCTTCCTCCCAACTCCAGCCATTGAATGGAGGGAGGCGGCCTCTTTTAAACCCACCCGGACGTGCTCCAGGTGCCTCCCGATGAACTTCTGCTGGCACTCCCTGGTGTGATGGAAGTGCTGGCTGTGCACCCAGAAGCACTCCGGGTCTCCCTGGTCTTTGTCCCTCCAGCACTTCCGGGTGTGGTGGAAGTGCTGAGGACCAGGGCTCTCCAGGCATTTGGGCGCCCCCTGGCAGTGACCACGGGCCCCTATAGGGTTGAACTTCCATGCTCCTTTCCCGTGGTCCCCATAGCCACCAGGGCGGTCACCCCCTCGTGGTCCGCTCGCCACACCATCCTTTGGCACATTACACAGTGAAGTAAAATGATGTTTCCCATTGCTACAGTGCATTATTAAGACAATAAATATGACAATATAACAACCCAGCAGGTTTGGTAATTTTAAATAAGAGAATGTAGAACAAGGAAGAACATCTGTGCCAACTGACCCTGAAAACAGTAATCAGCGGTGATAGCAAGTGTACAATGAACAAGGAATGCAGAACAGAACAATAAATAGATATCAGCCTATAATAAGGTGGGGGGGGGGGGGGACACAGGGACACAGTAATGTGTCTGCCGGTGGGACGAAGCTGTTGTTCAGTTTGGTAGCGTTCAGTGACTCCGAGAAGTAAACCAGAGGAGACTGCATGGAGTCCTAATCCAGGTCTTCACAATCCTCGACGGCATTAATAAAGAATACCCAGCAGAATTATTTTAGCTTAATGGTGAATCACACACTCGAAAACAGTGTAAATTAAGGGAAAGTGCATTTAGGACTGAAGTCAAGAAGCACTCAATGAATTGTGGGAGTCTGGAATAAACTACTGAGACATGGAGTTAAAGCAGAAACCTTGACAACCTTTAAGGAAAATCTGGATGAGATATTGGGACAGCGTGCTGGACTGAGTAGTCCCCTTTAATCCGTCACATTTCTTATGTTCTTAAGACAGTTATTCTCTGTATATTTTCATTTTCTGACAAGTATACAGATCCAAAAGGAGTTTGGCCAAACCCTTGAGAAGCAATGTCTCTCGTAAAACTATTAAAACTTTAATTACCTGGTTTAGTGAGTTTCCAGTTGCAAAATTACATGCAAAATTAAGTTTAGTGTCAAATTTCCCAAAAATGCATGTATGTGGAAACTCGGCTAATTCAGTCACCGCTGCTTATCATTTGGTGATGTTACATTATAACTATTCAAGAAAAACAAAAACAACTGCTTAAGGGATGGGAAAGAACCTGACGGAATGAGATATTTTGGAAACTTTCAAAACTGAACAAGATGCTGTTATGGAGAACAAAGGAAGCACCAAGTGATGAGCTTTGTTGGGTTGAGCAGCCTGTTCTCGACAAAGCGGACGTAATGTTCTAATTGTTGTGAGGGGTGACACAAATGCTGCCAGTGAGTTTGAGGCATCCTCAAAGTGGCACAAAGCAGGCCAGGAGCCTCACCAACCTGCCCCAGATGTTGTTTCACTACCTGGCAGCCCCAACTACTACCTGCTACAGTGAAGCTCTTTACCATAATCATGTAGCCATATTTAGCAGCAGTGCTGCAAGATCAAAACTGTAAATACGAAGAAAGCATTATCAGTTTTGACAAAGTCACATGGATATAGGAAAAACTATCCCAGCATAACTGCAGGAAAAGCCTGTGCCCTCTCCATCTGGACGTCTAATGGTGCCCCGAGGCGTTCTTTTAATGTTATTCAGTCTGCCTTTTGCTAGCTGTAATTACTGCTGCCCTGCGGTTTTAGCAGTCGAGGCCTCAACAGCTAATATTGATCACAGCAAGGCTCAGCTTTTATTTGGCTGCATCAAAAGACAAATGGACTTCATATTTGGTGCATTCAAAACAGCCATGCCTTCATAATTAACTCATCAGTCATTTGTTACATATTGGCTGCCAAATGATTCAAGAATATGCAATTTGCTGATGAGCAGTTCTCAATGAAGTAATGGCTGTGATGTCTGATAATGAGACTCTGTTGTGATTTTATAAAGGAAAGATGTACAGTAAGTTGATGTGCCCAACATGCTGTAAACACATGAGGCCACTGGGCTTTGGTCTTAGTCACGACTTGGGCTCATGCCACTGTGATGTGCTGCCAAGAAAATGCAGCTGTGAAGACGAATAGCAGAGACTACTGTGAAAGTTAAGGAAGTTTTATGATTATGAAAATTATCACGTTTCCTTTAGAGTGACCTCTGTCTGCCGTGATTACAGAAAAGATCAAACGTCTCAGAAGAAATTGGCTTTGGACCAAAATGTGGGACAAAATATTTGTCAAAATTTTCAAAATGCACAAAAATGCCTTTCAAGGGAGAAGGCAAAATGCTAATGACAAGGCCAGTGAAGAACCTCCATTAAAGAAGAAGTTATTTAGAATAAACAAGATGAGACTAAAAAATGGAAAAAAGACAAAGCAAGACAAAACAGACCATTTAAAACAAACCACTCCAAATTCACAATCCACTAGCAAAAAACCTAAAACAACAGCAAATTTCAGAAAACCAGAAATATTAATGCAGTACTTACAACACAATCTTTACTCCGCAAACTTCAATAAACCTTGGCTGACATCTGTTCTATCTCAGAGAGGCAGAGAAAAAATTAAAGAAAGGACATGAAAAGGAGACGTAACAAAAAGACTAAAATGATCTTTCACCAAACCATAAAAAGCCAAACAACAACGGCAATGAGAAGCAAATAGCTGAGGTAATCAGACGACACTTTTGGTTTCTTCAGGTCACACCTTAAGACTGAGATTGGCCAATAGTGAAAAAAAGAACCAGGACAAAATGATCAAGAATACAGCAAAACAACAGACAAGTGAATGGGAGAAAATGATAAAATTCACCGAAAAGTACTAAAAAACAAATGTGCAATCGTGACAGACAGACGTTTATTGTCTCGACTGTGACGTATGAAAGGGACTGGTTCTGGCACACAGATAAGAGTACAGTCATATGATAAAGTTTGGGAACCCCTCTTAATTCTTTGGATTTTTGTTTATCATTGGCTGAGCTTTCAAAGTAGCAACTTCATTTTAATATATGACATGCCTTATGGAAACAGTAGTATTTCAGCAGTGACATTAAGTTTATTGGATTAACAGAAAATATGCAATATGCATCATAACAAAATTAGGCAGGTGCATAAATTTGGGCACCCCAACAGAGATATTACATCAATACTTAGTTGAGCCTCCTTTTGTAAATATAACAGCCTCTAGATGCCTCCTATAGCCTTTGAGGAGTGTCTGGATTCTGGATGGAGGTATTTTTGACCATTCTGCCATACAAAATCTCTCCAGTTTAGTTAAATTTGATGGCTGCCGAGCATGGACAGCCTGCTTCAAATCATCCCATAGATTTTCGATGATATTCAAGTCAGAGGACTGTGACGGCCATTCCAGAACATTATACTTCTCCCTCTGCATGAATGCCTTTGTAGATTTTGAACTGTGTTTTGGGTCATTGTCTTATTGGAATATCCAACCCTTGCATAACTTCAACTTTGTGACTGATGCTTGAACATTATCCTGAAGAATTTTTTGATATTGGGTTGAATTCATCTGACCCTCGACTTTAACAAGGGCCCCAGACCCTGAACTAGCCACACAGCCCCACAGCATGATGGAACCTCCACCAAATTTGACAGTAGGTAGCAGGTGTTTTTCTTGGAATGCGGTGTTCTTCTTCCGCCATGCAAAGCGCTTTTTGTTATGACCAAATAACTCAATTTTTGTCTCATCAGTCCAAAGCACTTTGTTCCAAAATGAATCTGGCTTGTCTAAATGAGCATTTGCATACAACAAGCTACTGTTTGTGGCGTGAGTGCAGAAAGGGCTTCTTTCTCATCACCCAGCCATACAGATGTTCTTTGTGCAAATTGCGCTGAATTGTAGAACGATGTACAGATACACCATCTGCAGCAAGACGTTCTTGCAGGTCTCTGGATTTGATCTGTGGGTTGTCTGTAACCATTCTCACAATCCTGTGCATATGCCGCTCCTGTATTTTTCTTGGCCTGCCAGACCTGCTGGGTTTAACAGCAACTGTGCCTGTAGCCTTCCATTTCCTGATTCATTCCTTACAGTTGAACCTGACAGTTTAAACCTCTCAGATAGCTTTTTGTAGCCTTCCCCTAAACCATGAGACTGAACAATCTTTGTTTTCAGATCTTTTGAGAGTTGCTTTGAGGATCCCATGCTGTCACTCTTCAGCGGAGAGTCAAAGGGAAGCACAACTTGTAACTGACCACCTTAAATACCTTTTCTCATTATTGGACACACCTGTCTATGCATTTCAAGGCTTAATGAGCTAATCCTACCAATTTGGTGTTGCAAGTAATCAGTATTGAGCAGTGACATGCATTCAAATCAGCAAAATTACAAGGGGACCCAAATTTTTGCACAGCCAGTTTTTCACATTTGATTTAATTTCATACAACTAAATACTGCTTCACTAAAAATCTTTGTTCGGAAAACATCCCAGTACTCAAGATGTTCCTAGGAAATGAAAGACATACCACTGTTATCTTTTTTGTTGAAAGGAGAGTAAATTATTATGCAGGCCAAGAGGTCTGCCAAAACGTTTTCATATGACTGTATATTGTTATTTTATATTTATTGCGTTCATAAAAATTACTTATGAACACTTTGAGATTGCTTCCATGTTTTTTTTTGTCCAGTGCTACCTGACTAACCAGTACAAGATAATCCCTACATATGATTTACTGTTCGAATTGTCTTGATGCCTAGTTATGCAACATGTTAGGTTTTTTGGGGTTCCTCCAATTTTTAGCCCTAATTTGTATGACATTTCTGGACAATATTTTGTGTGTAGGAAATCACACCCTTATGATAAAGAGTAAACCAATAGGTGTCTTCACAGAAAGAAAGACCAGAAGTACTGGACGTTGTAAATGCCACATCAACTGACCCCCAGGGTTCACCCCTTAATTTGATACATGGGATTACTCTTTTTCAGAAAGCTTTGAAGAAATGGGGAACGTGAATATAGACACGTGGAGTGTTGTTTTGTGCTATTTTGAGGTTGCTGATCACAAATATGATATTTTTGATATTTGATTCTTTACCGTTGTTCTAAGGACCACTCCCAAAAGGTTTCACATAACAAATTTCCATCATAAGCATAGGCCAGAATAGAAGTTGAAACTATGAGGTCAATCAACACTGCAACCTAAGCCAAAATGACAGACAACAATCTTAGTCAGAAACTAAGCACAAGTCAATGCCAGAAAATACAAATAAAAGAGAGTTTTGAAATGTTAAAAAGACATTTAAAAAAAAAAGATGACCTTTGAACCTGTCGTGTCAGGTCTGGGAGGTCACAGTGTCTGAGTACATACAACTAACAGTGTGGGTTGCTGTCCTAATGACAAGAGACACAAAACAGTGGTGACTGTGAATAACAAACGTGGCAGTGGAAACGGCCCAAAAAATATTAAACAGTTATAGTAAATTTAATTAAAAAAATGATTGCAGAATCAGATTCCTGACCTTGGGAAACCTCCAAAAATAAATGAAGGACACCCAATTTGTGCAAATTACAGACACAGGAATATTCTGAAGTGCAGATTCCTAACACTTGGCACACAGGAGCTCATCTTTGTCCATTTACAGAATCACCCACTTCAGGTTCAGGTGCAAAACCTTCTCGTCAAGCTTTGTATGTTCTTGGATTTGTTTTTTTAAATGCATAAAGATCACATAAAAACTTTAAAAAAAGCAGAAATGATCAAGCTTCAAAAATTGGTAACATACAGTACATGCAATGCTAAATTATTTAGTAGAATACTAAAATATATTTTTACATGCATGTCTTTCAGTAAGTGGTTGCTGGCTAATGGCTAACAAATGGTGATAACAAATGTGGTCTACCTTTTTGAATTTGGTTTGAAGTGAAGCATCGATAAAACAGAGCTTTTCTGCTTGTTGTTTTTTATCAAAAAATGAAATTGGTCATTCTTTACTGCAAATAAATGTAAAAGGATGGGAGGCAGGATCTCTTTAAGGATACACTCATTGGAAAATCTAAAGTATTTTTATTTAACTTTGACTTCACGTTTTTTATTTGATTCTCTTGAAAATGTCTTTATTTTGAAGAAAGGACTGCACTAATGTTTTTTTTTCTGTTCACGTCACCCACAGTGTGTATTAGTCTGTGTACTACAACAGGGCAGCAGCAGATGGTGTGTTCATTAAATATGCACACTGGCTACCGGCGACATTACATACAGCAAAACAAAAGCCCCTCATTAAAGCACAGCACTTTGTTTTACTGACTTGTCTAGAATATTTTCCACGTAAACATTGCAAATAGGTCTTTTCCCTCTGTCTAGTACATTTGGGTGTACCTTAAGGAAGTGTGAGTCTTCCATATAATAATAATAATAATAATAATAATAATAATACATCTGCGGTGGGTTGGCACCCTGTCCGGGATTGGTTCCTGCCTTGTGCCCTGTGTTGGCTGGGATTGGCTCCAGCAGACCCCCGCGACCCTGTGTTCGGATTCAGCAGGTTGGAAAATGGATGGATGGATAATAATACATTTTAATTATATAATGCGATAGATAGATAGATAGATAGATAGATAGATAGATAGATAGATAGATAGATAGATAGATAGATAGATAGATAGATAGATAGATAGATAGATAGATAGATAGATAGATAGATAGATAGATAGATAGCCTTTTGCATCAGGTCAAGAAATATTATAACAAACAACAACCGCCCCCAGATACGCACCAGAATTACTAGAAAGGAAAGAAAATATCTAACATGGCAGCTCCAGTCACAATGAGGCACTATAAAGTCACCAGTAATGGTGGACTGCATTCCTCGTTCTCATCCACTTTCTCTGTACATTCGTTTGCTCAGAGGTTGATGCGCTTGCTGCTTGCTGAGCAGCTCTACTGTACTCCACCCTAGTGACCCGCTTCTTCTCTTCTTTCGTTGGCATCTTTTCACGTTAAAACTGATTAAGGCAGTGTTTGTGTTGCAATTACATTTTCCTTAATTTTTCACGTAAGCTGGCACTTAAGTGTTCAATCTCCCCTAAGAATGATTTACGATATGAAGAGGTAGGGGAAGTGACGGCGAAGGTGGTAGGAATGAGAATGGCGCCTGTGCTGCACGCCCGCCCTGCTACCCACTGCCGAGAGTTGATTCTACAATAAAATAAAATAAAAATAGTAATAAAAATCATCACCCCAAAAGCAGACAGTAGAGGCCACATAGTATACTGTATGTGTACCAAATTTCAGGTCAATCAGTCAAATGGTTTGTGTATTACAAGTGATTTAAAATCCGTGGACAGCCATGGTAGCGTATTATATAAGAGTGGTATTTACCTGTAGCTGTTGGCCTAAAGGACCCACTCTAGCGATTCTTGACACACCTCTGCTGAGCTTCACCAGTGCGTCCAGGGGGTCCCAAGTGTGTCCATAACTGTCTCTGCCCTTTTAATTAGCTTATTGGTTCAGTGGGCCTTTCTTGAAGTGACGTTACCAGCCCAGCACACTACAGTTTAGAAAATCACACTGACCATCACAGAGTTGTAGAAGATGTTAAAGATGTCACATCCCACATTAAAGGGACACTCCTGCATTTTCTGATATAGTCCCTCTGTATTATGAGAGAAGTCCAAGCTGTCATTGCTGTGGACCCTCAAGTGCTTGTAGCAGTGCACTTTCTCTACTTCCACTTCCATTTATTTTATTAGTTGTTTCATCTTTGGGTCCATTTTTCTGTTTTAATGAATTTGCCACTTTGGGCATCTGTCGTTAGGGAAGTGTCTCGCGTCGTCAAGGACAGGTCCTCAGAAGTCATGAACCACGGGTAATTAAAGCGACAGGTTAAAGGGTCCGCTGAAACTTCGCTTCCTCATCCAAGTTGCGGATTCAAAATCCATCATGCAAGGATCCTTTTTGCTTAAAACTTTTCCAGTCTGTTTTTATGGCTTTGATCTTTTTGCTAACGTTTTTTCAACTACGATTTTTGTCTCACATCTTAGCTTGATCATCGTGTCTTTTGATCTCCCTTTTAGGCAAACCCATTTTCAACTATTTTTGGGTTCTGCTTGTTTTGTTAATTCACAAAGAAATATTTTATTTTGGCCGTAAATCTTGTTTATGCTTTCTCTCCCTCTTTTTTTTCTTTCTCTGAAGATTATCGAGTTTTGTTTTGGTTCTGTGTTCCTCTTTTTACGTCATATTGTTTGGGGACAAGCCCCATTTTGAACACTAGGCATTGGTTAAGCCTGACCCCAGACTGGTTATTTGAGTGTCAGGAATCACAAAAAAAATGATCTGCTGAACCTGCTGATGTCCTTATTGACAACCTTCTGAGGTGCACTGAAAACGATACAATAGATAAACACAAAATTTAAATGACACGTGTAAGACGCTAGAGGTCGCATCTTTTACCCTAACAGACAGACACACTGAACACAGAGTAAAATCAACAAGAACGTCTTTAATTATTTTCTTCTTGTTTTCCGTACCTCCAAGCACCTCCACCACCGTACACAGGCAATTCAATAACAATCACAATAACGCACACTAATCTCTCCTCCGCTCCTCCCAGCAAGCTCTGTCTTACTACCTCTGAACTCTGGCTCGCTTGCTGACGCTCCAGCAGTCCTTTATATAGTCCTTGACACGGAAGTCCTTCTGTCCTTCCACCCACGTGACTTGCTAGCACTTCCGGGTCAGATTGAGAATTTGCTTTCTTCTTCAGCCTGGAAGTACTTTGGGGTTTCTGTCCCCCGTGACTCGATAGTACCTCCAGGCTATGGAAAAGATACGAGTCCTCAGTTCCCCTGGCAGCATCTCCTGGCAGTACCCACAGTATCCAGCAGGGCTGAGAAGCCAAACTCCAAATCCCATGATGCCCTGCGGGAATCTGGGGCGCCACTATGCTGCAGGGTGTCTTGGGGTAGGCAGTGTCCCACAGTAGCTGTCTTCCCCCATCCTTCTCTTCTTTGGGTGTCCCAGCCAAGTTGAGCAGCGGACTGGCCACCCCACAAATTTAACACATCGTAACCTTTAATGTGACCCTGCTATGGAAAATGGCATCATGGAGAGCTGGGTGATAGATTTTCAAAAGCTACTCCTAGATTAACCCACTGTCTTTCAAAACAATTTAAGGGAACCCACGGGAAAATAGTAGAAGTAGAAGTACAAGTACAAAAACACAATTAGCAAAAATATTTCTCTGAAGAATGGTGAACAGGGAATGTACTCCCCAAACTCACATCTTGTAAGTTAAATGCTGTGATGGTAAGAAATGGCAGACATTTATAGGGAAAGTTAATTTGTAAATTAAATTAATACATTTAATTACTTCCAAAGTTACGTTTTTTATGATCAGAGACGGACATCGTCGAGTCCTCGGTGGTGTCGGTTGGTGCCACTGCAGCTCGTGGTACACACTAGTTAGTGTTAATCAGCATTTTTCACAGCAAGTTTGCTGAATGTTTCCCTGGCTGGCTTAGACAAACATTTTTTTTCCATTTGTCCCATCCATCCATCAAGTATCCAACCCGCTATATCCTAACTCAGGGTCATGGGGGTCTGCTGGAGCCAATCCCAGCCAACACAGGGTGCAAGGCAGGAAACAGGGCGCCAGCGCACCGCAGGGCACACACACGCACACACACTAGGGACAATTTAGGATCACCAATGCACCTAACCTGCATGTCTTTGGACTGTGGGAGGAAACCCACGCAGATACGGGGAGAACATGCAAACTCCACGCAGGGAGGACCTGGGAAGCGAACCCGGGTCTCTTTACTGCAAGGCAGCAGCACTACCCACTGCGCCACCTCCATTTGTCCCATGATGCTTTATAAAGCTTGGGTGGCATCACAGTGCTGGTTTTCTGTAAGTCTAATGTGCACAGAGCTTGTTTTTGGGCAATCCTCATCAAATTCATGCTTTCTGCTTCTGTTGTTTCCAATTCGTTTTACTGTTCTGATCTATAAAGGTTTATATTACTGTGAGAAATCAGACTGAGACTGTGTGACCACCAGCAGTAAAGTGTGTGTTCTGTGTAACTGAAGTGGCTCTAGAAAGTGACAACACAGCCGATATCAGGATATCATTTATGTCAGGGTGCACAGAGACACAGTGGTTAGCACTGCTGCCTCACAGCTCCAGTCACCCTTGTGACCACAGTAAGTAATAAGTCCAGCATGTGTTGGCAGATGTTTCCTTAACTCTAAGGAACACTCAAAGCTGGTTCAGTTTCTCCTTCTCTATTGACTTTCGGAAAGTTCAGCAAAATTCAAAATGCGATTTCACTGAACTTGAGGCAAAGCAAATTCAGTTGGGTTTACTCTTCACTATACAGTATGAGACAAGGACTAGTGTACTGCGAGGGCTTATTTCATATGTTGATTTCTTTTTGTCCTGGCATATTGATTTCTTTTTGACTTTATTCAATAAAATGAATATGTCAGCACAGATAGAAACCAGCTAATGACAAATGTCACACAAACATTGCTTTCTTTTTCCCCACAGAGGACTCTACAGTATAAGTCCATTAATGGCTGCAAATTTTGATCCAAACGATATTTTGAAAAGCTTGAGCGAATAGGCTGTCACAAACTATATGAATTCCCTATTCTTATTAAAACGTATTGTTTGGACTTGATAGGAACTTTAAAATAACAGCACTATAAAGCTAAAGAACTGGGGCCTTATGCACACAAACAAATTGGGTCTATAAAACTGTATTTACACCAGGCCCCATTTCAAGTTCCTTTATAAATTTCAAATCACCTTGGAACTATACACTCAAACACGTGGTCCAACAAACCCCCCGTCACCTCCCACCAGTAACCATGTGCGGCTCAAAAAACATATTCATGACCAAATCACCATAGAAATTTTGGCCATGTTCCCAAGTGACGTCATGTAAGGATGCAGAAAACAAAGCTGCACCAAATGTGAACTTGAGGTATTATGAGGAATGGCCAGGCTGGCCTGCAAACCCCCATGCAACCCTCAGCACCAATGTGTTACCAGAATAAGGCTTAAATAACGGGTATCTTTCCTCATTTTTTTAAGGCCACAGTTAATGTAGATATCATAATAATCAATGTTTAGGTGAATGGTGACACAAATATAGCACTGCTGTCCGGTAGTCTAGGGGTCACCTCCCTGCGTGGAGTTTGCATGTGGGTCCATAAGGGTTTGTTCCAGTTTCCTCCACAGTCCAAAGGCATGCAGGTGAGGTGAACTGGCGATGCTAAATCACCCCCTGATGTGTGTGTGTGTGCGTGTGTGTGTGTACGTGTGTGTGGGTGTGTTCACCCTGCGGTGGGCTGGCTTCCTGGACGGGTGGTTCCTGCCTATGTCTCCTTCTTGCTGGCACATGCTCCAGCTTACCCCCCACTCTGGATAAGCGATTTAGAGGGCTGATGGATCAACAAACACTACAATCTGTCCTGCCCAAAGCAACTCTCACTTGCATGTTGCAAATCCACAGATGGAGTAAAACCTTTGTACAGTTTTAATTACAAGTTGTATCTGATTTAGTTTAGGAGAGGTTTATTCAGTTTGAATATGTTGTATTCAGTACCTTCCTCTTTTACACGCCCAAAAGACACTCCTGTCACTTACGCCAGCCTTACAAACAATGGCGTAACAGCTGGAGCAAATCTGCATTACATGCCACACAGACCCTTGTGGTTAAATAGTAAAAAACAAAAATGTGATACTTGTCTCTTTGGTGAAGCAAATAAATAACAGAAAACACTCCAAGTTTTAAATCAGTTATCTAAGTCGCACTCACATGTTACGCTTTGTGTACATTCTCTAACATCTTAAAAAAAGAAAATGATTTTTTCTCCTAAATAAAATACACAGTTAAACAAACTTAACCTTTTGGTCATTTAAACATCATTAATGGCATTTTTTCGTGATGATGACAATTTTGACATACATGAGCCTTCCTCTTGGGAGATTGAAGACTATCATGAAAAATATCATGCGATTCTGTTCTGTCAGAACAACCGGGTTTAGAAGATGGATGGATGAATGGATGGAGAGCAGAACGTGTCATTGACATGTGTAGTTAATTGACATTTTCTGTTCACTTCTTTGTCCTTCCCTCTGGATTTGCTAAAATGCAAACACCAAAATGTTTGCGTAGAACTAATGGACGGTCAAAACGTTATGTAACTTTAAGCACATTTTCATGCCAAGTTTAGTTTTATAAATTGCATAACAGATGGCTTATGGACGTTTCCAAGCATAAATAAGTTTTTTACATGAGGCCCCAGGAACTGTGAATTGATTTTAAGTAATAATAAACCATCCATCCATCCATTTTCCAACCCGCTGAAATACGAACACAGGGTCACGGGGGTCTGCTGGAGCCAATCCCAGCCAACACAGGGCACAAGGCAGGAACCAATCCCGGGCAGGGTGCCAACCCACCGCAGGACACACACAAACACACCAAGGCCAATTTAGAATCACCAATCCACCTAACCTGCATGTCTTTGGACTGTGGGAGGAAACCGGAGTACCCAGAGGAAACCCACGCAGACACGGGGAGAACATGCAAACTCCACGCAGGGAGGACCCGGGAAGCGAACCCAGGTCTCCTAACTGCGAGGCAGCAGTGCTACCCACTGCGCCACCGTGCCGCCCTATTGTCATCTTTACATGGTAAAAAGAAATCCGTTTTTGCATGTCTCTTTGAACACAAATGCAATACAAATTGATAAACATAAACCAGAAATCTAAAAACAAGAAAGTTAAAAGGTAATATCTTAACCATTACAATGGTCAAAGTAGACTAATTTAAGTATCAATACAGAGGAATCTATAATGTTCTAAATTCAATCCTGAATAAAGCATGGCTGTAATATAACTGATGTTGAGGTTATCTACTCTATATTTAAAAAAAAATCCTAAGCCTAAGAGTGCAACGATTTTATGTGACAATTTTATGTCACGTTTTTGTCACACTTTAAATCAGGCTTATTTTAAAACCTACATATACTGTATATGTTTGGTATCATTCTTTTCAGAATTTATCAAACTTTAATGTGATGTTGTTAGATTTTCAGATCCTTATTCTGTTTTTAAATTATAAACTAAAAAATATCAAGAACTCACGTCCCGCGAGACAAGACTTTGTGCCAAGAGATTTAACCATGCCCAGGAACGGAACTAAAAGACAAAGAGTAGGACAGCTGCTGTACAAGCTTTTAAATGTTCGAAGTGCCGGGTGAGATGCAGATCACGCGACATGGCAGCAGCAGTAAGCCAGCAGCTGATCGAGCAAAGAGGAGGTAAAAAAAACTTGTATTTGTTTCCCATTGTCACCATTTAAGAGGGGGTTTCAGAGGAGCGACTGCGTCTCCTTGGGGTGCGTTCAGCCCCCCACTTCACAACACGAGCAGTAGATTGGCCACAACTGGGGCTTAGGCACCAAAGGAGCCAGGGGGCTTGCCCCCCCTAGTATTATTATTATTTTTTTAACTGTTTTAAGACCCCCCCCCATTCTCTGTAATGGCTCAAAAAGGCAGACACACTCACTCACTCACTCACTCACTCACATTATCCAATGTATGCACTTCTACACAGTCATCTAAAAAAAATTAAATCAGTTATTTTTTATTATTTCTTACACAAAACAGATTTGACAAAAGGAAATGACCCATTTTCTAAACTGGGAAAATTTCCTGTCATTTTTTTTTTAGTCTCTGCAAATCTTTTAGGGATCACTTTTAAAAAATGTCCTGCAGACACACAGAGGTGCGCTCACACACACACACACACACACTGGACTGGTGATAAAAGCGCCCTGCAATGCTACAGATGAAAGTTGAAACCAATTAATGTGCTCTGTTGTAGAGAAAGCTCCATTATTAACGGCTACTTCAAAGACTGTTCAGAAGAGGCACACTGAGACGGTAGACATATTGTTTGTATGGAACAAAACACGAATGTGACAGTGTGTAAAAACAACATTTGGCCTTCAGATGAACACATCAGAAACTATTCCTAAAATATAAATGGCTTACAGTTTACCATCTGTAGACAATCCTAGTGAGTACAGAAATAACTGAATTGATCACAGAATTACAGAGCGATACTCATGTTCACTAGCCTAGTGGCTGTTTTGCTACATAGGAGACTTCTGACAATCTGTTCTTCTTTTACTTAGGCATTTGTGTTTTTGCCCACATTGGAGGAGCTTGAAGAGACCTCATGTTCCATTAGCTCACTTACCTTGTGGCAACCTCTACTCTAAGACTTGCAGAGCCAAATGTATAAAACATACATCTGGAGACAACCCTGAGTGAATTTGGCTCAAAAGTGTGAGGTAACTATTAGAAGGCTCACTGTGTGACATTTCTAAACCATGAAGGTGGAGCACAGATTGGGGGCGAATGATTTAAACGGTAAAGAGTGATGGTACACTTTTTAAATCTGGCTCAACAGACAGCAAGCCTGTGGTCACAAAGGATAAACCTACAGCTGGAAAAAAGCCCTCTGTTAAACGTATCAGTGTGTGTTGTTTGTGCAGAGACCACTTTACATGTTTTAAAAATAAACATAGCCTGTTAAAAAGAAAAAAAAAAACTTTCTGTAAAACCAGATTATAATTTGGAATTCAAAGACATCACTGGGCGAGAGGTAAAAGTAAATGATGTACTGCTGTAGGTTGAGTATAACATCTGTCACTCTCAGTTATAATGATACTGGCACGGTCAATAAGAGATTGAAAGAAATGGCACGTATGCATTTGAACTAAACCGTATACTGTAATACTCAGTTAAAAGAGTGAAAATAGCTATTGCTCAAAAAAACTAAAAAAACACTTTGAAAACACATCAGATCTCAATGGGAAAAAATCCTGCTGGCTACCCCTACTGATATGAACTGGGTAACGTGTTAGGAATGAGAGCATGCTACATCGTTTGATGGAAATTAAAATTATCAACCTACAGAAGGCTGAATTCAAAGACACCCTGAAAATCAAAGTGAAAAAATGATGCGGCAGGCTTGTCCATTTTTCCGAAATTTCATAGATAGATAGATAGATAGATAGATACTTTATTAATCCCAATGGGAAATTCACATTCTTCAGCAGCAGCATACTGATACAATAAATAATATTAAATTAAAGAATGATAATAATACAGGTGAAAAAAACAGACAATAACTATGTATAATGTTAAATATTAACGTTTACCCCCTTGGTGGAATTAAAGAGTCGCATAGTTTGGGGGAGGAACGATCTCCTCAATCTGTCTGTGGAGCAGGACAGTGACAGCAGTCTGTCACTGAAGCTGCTCTTCTGTCTGGAGATGACACTGTTTAGTGGATGCAGTGGATTCTCCATAATTGATAGGAGCCTGCTGAGCGCCCTTCGCTCTGCCACAGATGTTAAACTGTCCAGCTCCATGCCAACAATAGAGCCTGCCTTCCTCACCAGTTTGTCCAGGCGTGAGGCGTCTTTCCTCTTAATGCTGCCTCCCCAGCACACCACTGCGTAGAAGAGGGCGCTCGCCACAACTGTTTGATAGAACATCTGCAGCATCTTATTGCAGATGTTGAAGGAAGCCAGCCTTCTAAGGAAGTATAACCGGCTTTGTCCTTTCTTGCACAGCGCATCAGTATTGGCAGTCCAGTCTAATTTATCATCCAGCTGCACTCCCAGATATTTATAGGTCTGCACCATCTGCACACAGTCACCTTTGATGATCACTGGGTCTATGAGGGGTCTGGGCCTCCTAAAATCCACCACCAGCTCCTTGGTTTTGCTGGTGTTCAGGTGTAGGTGGTTTGAGTCGGACCATTTAACAAAGTCATTGATTAGGTCCCTATACTCCTCCTCCAGCCCATTCCTGATACAGCCCACGATAGCAGTGTCATCAGCGAACTTTTGCACATGGCAGGACTCCGAGTTGTATTGGAAGTCCGATGTATATAGGCTGAACAGGACCGGAGAAAGTACAGTCCCTTGTGGCGCTCCTGTGTTGCTGACCACAATGTCAGACGTGCAGTTCCCAAGACGCACATACTGAGGTCTGTCTTTAAGATAGTCCACGATCCATGCCACTAGGTATGAATCTAATCCCATCTCTGTCAGCTTGTCCCTAAGGAGCAGAGGTTGGATTGTGTTGAAGGCGCTAGAGAAGTCTAGAAACATAATTCTTACAGCAAATCAAAATCGTACTCAGTAGTTTGTATGGCCCCCACATGCTTGTATGCATGCTTGACAATGTCTGGGTGTCATGCTCCTAATGAGATGATGGATGGCGTCTTGGGGGATCTCCTTCCAGATCTGGACCAGGGCATCACTGAGCTCCTGGACAGTCTGAGATGCAACCTGGTGGTGTCGGATGGACCGGAACATAATGTCCCAGTGGTGTTCTATTAGATTTAGGTCATGCAAGCGTGGGGACCACTCAGTGGTATCAATTCCTTCATCCTCTAGGAACTGCCTACATACTCTCGCCACATGAGGCCGGACATTGTTGTGCACCAGGAGGATCCCAGGACCCACTGCACCAGCATAGAGTCTGACAAATTGTCCAAGGATTTCATCCCTAATACCTAATGGCAGGCAAGGTGCTGTTGTCTAGCCTGTAGAGGTCTGTGTGTCCCTCCGTGGATATGCCTCCCCAGACCATCACTGACCACCACCAAACCGGTCATGCTGAACGATGTCACAGGCAGCATAACATTCTCCATGGCTTCTCCAGACCCTTTCATGTCTGTCACATGTGCTCAGGGTGAACCTGCTCTCATCTGTGAAAAACACAGGGCGCCAGTGGTGGACCTGCCAATTCTGGTATTCTACGGCAAATGCCAATCGAGCTCCATGGTGCCGGGCAGTGAGCACAAGGCCCACTAAAGGACATCGTGCCCTCAGGCCACCCTCATGAAGTCTATTTCTGATTGTTTGGTCAGAGACATTCACACCAGTGGCGTGCTGGAGGTCATTTTGTAGGGCTCTGGCAGTGCCCATCCTGTTCCTCCTTGCACAGAGGAGCAGATACTGGTCCTGCTGATGGGTTAAGGACCTTCTACGGCCCCGTCCAGCTCTCCTAGAGTAACTGCCTGTCTCCTGGAATCTCCTCCATGCCATTGAGACTGTGCTGGCAGACACAGCAAACCTTCTGGCAATGGTACGAATTGATGTGCCATCCTGGAGAAATTGGACTACCAGTGTAACCTCTGTAGGGTCCAGGTATCGCCTCATGCTACCAGTAGTGACAGTGACCGTAGCCAAACTAGTGAAAAAACAGTCAGAAAAGATGAGGCGGGAAAAATGTCAGTGGCCTCCCCCTGTTAAACCGTTCCTGTTTTGGGGGTCGTCTCATTGTTGCCCCTCTAGTGCACCTGTTGTTAATTTCATTAAGACTAAAGCAGCTGAAACTGATTAACAAGCCCTTCTGCTACTTAACTGACCAGATCAATAGCTCAGAGGTTTAATTGACTTGATGTTATACTCGGATTAAAAAGTGTTCCTTTAATTTTTTTGAGCAGTATAAAACACACACACATATATTGTTTATATTATATACTGTATATTGTAATAAAGAAACACACACACGTATAAAGGTTTGGGGTTTTTAGGCCCCATATACTGTAAAGCAAAATGAAAAAGAGAGTCAGTGTTTTCTTCCCAGTACAACAGACAGTCAAATTAAATCAGGTCGGACAATTTATAACTGGAACAGGAAGTGATGAAATGATGATGGGGAAAGCTGTGATGGATGATGGGAGAGTGATGTCTTCATTGGGGGACTGGAGGTTAGAAAGGACCCCGGAAGTGAGTGGTACCAGAAGACTTCCGGGTTTGTTTATGGCGGTGGTGCTTCGGTCTTTCTGAAGGAACAAGAAAAGAGAGGTTTGTACCCCGCCATGGCTTGTCGCGGAGCCTGTCAGGTCATTAAGCCGCTCCCCATGCACTCATGCGTGACATGACCCCCCCACCAGCCCAAACCCACCAGGTCAGGCGGCCCAAACTGAGAGGTTGTGAACTCAGGGGAGAGCATCAGCATTGGCCTGAAGGTTACCTTGGCGATAAGTGACAGTGAACTTGTAAGGCTGCAAGTCCAAAAACCACCTGGTGACCCGAGGATGCGAATCCCTGTGGAGGGCCAGCCACTGGAGAGCGGCATGGTCCGTCATCAGGGTGAATTCACAGCCCAGCAGGTAGTACCACAGGTAAGTTACCGCCCACTTGATGGCCAAGGCTTCCCGTTCAACTGCTGCATACCTGGTCTCCCGGTCCAACAGTTTCTGGCTCAGGTAAATTATGGGGTGTTCGACACCATTGATGCTTTGGCTCAGCACGGCACCTAGACCTGTGTCCAAAGCATCGGTCTGGAGGAGAGAAGGAAGAGAGAAATCAGGAATTCTCAACACAGGTGCCGTTGTTAGGGCCAGCTTCAAGTCACTGAATGCCTGTTCCATAACATCATTCCACACCACATGTAAAGGGGGTCCGTTTCTTTATCAGGTCCATCAAAGGTGCTGCTCTCTCGGAAAAACGAGGTACAAACCGACAGTAGTAGCTCGCTAGTCCCAAGAAGGCTTGCACCTGTTTTTTGACTATCGGACGGGGCCATTCCAAGATGTCTTTGATTTTAGACTTCTGTGGTTTCACCAGCCCTCCTCCCACCAGGTAGCTTAAATACTTGGCTTCGTTCAACCCAAAATAATATTTCCACGGGTTAATCTGAAGCCCGGCCTTCGCTAGTGTCAGGAGGACAGTGTAAACCTGCAACACATGTTCCTCTCAGGTGCTGGAATAAATGACCACATCATCCAGGTAGGTGGCACAATAGGAGTGGTGGGGCCATAGCACTCTGAAAGGTCACTGGCGCCCCATGCAGTCCGTATGGGAGGACCTTGTATTACCAGTGTCCACTAGGGGTACTAAATGCTGTTTTTTCTCTTGCAGATGCCATTAAAGGAATTTGCAAGTATCCCTTTGTCATGTCAAGAGTAGTCAAATAACGGGCCGTCCCCAGCCGTTCGAGGAGCTCGTCCATGCAGGGCATGGTTTAGTCATCAAATTTGGAGACTTGGTTAAGACGTCGAAAGTCATTACAAAATCTTCATGACCCATCAGGCTTAGATACGAGGACGGTGGGACTGGACCAGGGACGGTGACTTTCCTCAATGATGTCCATGTCCAGCATGCGCTGGACTTCCAGTTCCACCTCTGCACGTTTCGCCTCCGGGAGACGGTAGGGGCGTTCCCTGACTACCACCCCTGGGTCTGTGACAATGTTGTGCTGAATCAGCAAGGTGCGGCCTGGTGCTTCACTGACCACTTCCGGAACAGACAGGATTGCTCATTCGAGCTCCTGTCGCTGGAAGGGTGTCAGATTGTGACCGAGGTTAAGGTCAGCTGTTTTTGAGAAAAGGGAGAGGGTAGGGCCGGCAAGAGGAGGGTCTTCCCTATCCTTCCACAGCTTTAGGAGGTTGACATGATACACCCTCTCGCTTGGTCGACGATTTGGTTGGCTTACCAAATAGTCGATGAGCCCATTTCTTTCCTTCACCTCGTAAGGGCCAAGCCAATGTGCCAGGAGTTTTGAATGGGTTTTGAGTGGGAACAAGCACCATTACTCGGTCCCCCGGTTGAAACTCTCGTAAGGAGGCGTTTCTATTATAATTCCACGCCTTCGCTGCTTGAGCTTTCGACATGTGGTCTTTTAATAAAGGTCTGATTTTTCCCAATCTATTGCGTAATTGCTCGATATATTCTAATATATTGGTGGAGGGAAATGCCTCACCTTCCCATTGTTCCTTTAGGACATCCAAAATGCCCCGGGGCTGGCGTCCGTACAGTAACTCAAAAGGGGAAAACCCCATAGAGGCTTGTGGCACCTCCCGATAGGCGAAAAGTACCAGGGGTAAAAGCTGGTCCCAGTTCCTACTGTCCGCACTGACTACCTTGCGGAGCATCTGTTTAAGGGTTTGATTAAATCTCTCCACCAACCTGTCCATTTGAGGATGATAACCGGATGTCTTAAGATGCTGAATATGGAGTAATTTGGCAACCTCCCTGAACGTATCTGAAGTGAAGGGCGTACCTTGGTATGTAAGGACTTCTTTGGGTATGTCCACTCGGGAGAAAAGCCCTACTAATTCCCGTGTAATATTTTTCGTGTTAGCGGCTCATAGGGGAACCGCTTCTGGGTACCGAGTTGCGTAATCGACCATAACCAAAATATATTTATGGCCTCGATCTGAAGGTTCCAGGGGTCCTACCAGATCGACACTGATTCTTTCAAATGGAATGTCTATGAGGGGCATCGAAACTACAGGAGCTCAACCCCTATGGGATATCTGACGTAGCTGGGAGGACGGGCAAGACTGACAGAAATGTCGGACCTCCTCATTTACTCCGGGTCAATAAAATCAGAGTTTTACTCACTCCAATGTTTTTTCAGCCCCGAGGTGGGCACCTAAGAGGTGGGCATGAGCCAGTTCGCAAACCTCCCGCCGGTAGGTTCGCGGTACTAGCAGCAGTTTCCGCCTCTCACCTTAGTGTTCCACAACTCGGTACAGCAGATCGTTGTCTAATACAAAGTAGGGCTCTGGTGGTGTGGAATCCACGGACAGTATGTCGTCTACGGAAACAATGGCATTCCTGGCAAACTTCAGGGAATCATCGTTCTACTGCTCTCTTTTAAATGACGCCGGCATAAAGTGAAAATTATGCTCCATGCTGGCAAGTGGGTCAGGTGGGCAGCCTGAGGGAATTCCTGTCCGACTCAGAGCCCCAGCCAACTGTACTTCCGGGTCAGGGTCCGTCGCCAAAGAGGATTACGCCCGGCTGTCCACGTCATCAAGTGCACAGCTTGGGAGCGGCCGGGAGAGCCCCTTTAATATATAAATATATATATTTATTGAAATCCATAAAGGGAAACAATGAATCATATATTTAAAAAATAGGAATCATTATCAGTGGAAAATTTTTAGACTTACAGAAATCATAGAGAGAGAAAAAGATTTTGCTGCTTTTTTGTCATGTAGTGATGCAATAGTCAAAATAACAGCAAGATATATAAATTGATTATTAATTTATGAACAAAGCTACACATCCTCTCTGTGACCCACAAACACTGAGCACATGTAGCTAACAAATCATTCAACAGAAGTGTGTCAATAAATACTACGGGGCCTCCGTGATACCAACAGGAATACACTTGCATAGTGCCTCACTAGGACTGCCACAGCCAAGGCAGAAGTTTTCATTCTTTTGAATTTTTCTTGCTTATGGTCTTTCTGGTTTGTGTTCAGACCAAAGTGTGTGTGTATTATTCATTACAGGTCCTTTAGGGTGTTGTTCCCAGATGAGTGGTCTCATTAGAGAATCACATCTGATCTCACAAGAATACTGCGACCCTTGTACACATATTTAAGGATGAACACAGTGATCACCAGCTTTTAAGCTGCCTGTCCATTCAAAAATGATGTGAGGCTATCCAATCATGAAGGTTTAAGGTGCATACAACAGTGAATTTTGTTAGTGCCTCCATACAGAATCCATCTTGAGGAACAAAAAGTGGCTTTTTTTTCTAGTCTGATTTTTTTTTTTTTTTTTTGTTCTTTATTTCGCCTTATACAATTTCTTGTATTAGGAATTTGGTAGTTTTCGCATACCCCTTGGGGTCAGAGCGCAGGGTCAGCCATTGTACAGCGCCCCTGGAGCAATTACAGATTAAGGGCCTTGCTCAAGGGCCCAGCAGAGCAGGATCTCTTTTGGCAGTGACGGGGATTTGAACCGGCAACCTTCGGGATACCAGCGCAGATCCTTAGCCTCAGAGCCACCACTTTTTCTTTGTAAACGTTCATTTAATAAGCAATGCAGAGCATCTTTTTTGAATTTGTACTGATATGGTATGGAAAATACCAGGCAGTTAAAGACCTGAACCAGGAGATTAACAGTATTATTCTCTAAAATAATTGGAGAGGACTTCAAATCAGACACTGAGATATCAGCAGCTTACCGCCTACGTGGATTGAATGCCTCAAAACCTAGAAGCCTCATTGTGCGTTGTGACAAATTACAGTCTAAATTAAATGTGATGTCACATCTCAGACTAAAACAAGAGATTATATTTAAAAATAACTGCATTTGTATATTCCCTGTTTTCTCACCTTCAACAGCTGCTAAAGGTGCCACATTTTAGGGCATTAAAGAGCGCTTACGGAAAGCCAAAATCAGATACAGCCTCTTGTATCCTGCTAAATTGAAAGTGGATATTCAAAGTAAGTACTACATTTTTAGTTTTCTGGAGGAAGAAGAAAAACAACTAAGAAAACTGATCCTGATACTTTTTGAAATACAATTGTGAGTGATATTGTGTTCTGGCAAGGCAAAGAAGATCTTACCTGTGATTCGGTCCATTAGCAATGAGACTTTTGCTGTTATTATACATTCTGTTTCCTTCTCGGCTATTTTTACTTTTTAATTACAATTAGTTCCCGCCCCACCAAGGAAACTGTTTAACATCATACCTTTGATTTTTTGTATTTGGACTGTACTATTACATATTATCTGCTTATCCATGGCTACTGTTTAACATCATAATACCGGGTTTCCTCTTTCAGGATGGTTTAAGATTATATTCTAGGTTTATAGTATTTGTACTATATTTTCCATAGATATCTCTACTTGAACCCCTCTACACTGCTGCTGGGGGGCTTGATTTGTTTTGGATGTGCTCTGTCACTAGGTATGTCAGAGGACTGGGACTTCGTGATGTGGTCTAGCCTCACATGGGGAAGCAAAATGGGGGGGAGAGAAAGAGAGCAAGCTATTTCTAATCTATCCTTTTAACCCTTCTAATTGTAAGTGCAAATACAACAATAGACTTCACAGCCATAACTCCTGGAAAAATTGGAAATTAATGTCAAAGTTATCTTATGTAATAATGTAATACCTTATTCTATGACTACAAAATGTCTACAAAATTAAAGAAGTAATGAAGTTTGTGAGCTGGAATGTCAAAGGTCTCAATTAAAAATTAAAGAGAAAGAAAGTATTCTCTCACCTAAGAGGTCTAAATGCCAAGATAGTATTTTTACAGGAGACCCACTTACAAAGCAAGGATCAGTTTCAATTGCAAAGAGATTGGACTGGCCAAATATTCCACTCCAGCTATACTGAGAAAACTAGAGGTTTGGGAATTTGTATACATACAGTATAACAATTTCAGATGTAGTATCTGATTCTGAAGGGTGATATGTGATTGTTATGGGTAATTTATTTAACTTTAAAGTGATTTTGATAAATATCTACTCACCCAATATGGATGACAGAGACTTCATCCAAAATGTATTTGCGTCCATTCCTAATGTGAACGTTCATAAAATTAAAATGGCCAGAGACTTTAATTGTGTTTTAAATCCAGACCTGGATAGGTCTCCTGCCATAGAGGTGATAACATCTAACACTGAAAAAAAAATTACACAGTTTGTAATTCATTACAACTTATCAGAACCTTGGAGATTTCTAAATACAAACTCAAGAGCATATTCTTTCTTCTCACCAGTACATCCTTGGTACTCAAGAACTGATTATTTCTGTATAGATAACAATTTTTTGTTCTTGATCAAATCTTGCAAGTAGGACAATATCTCTGACCATGTCCCTTTGATCATGGAGCTCAAATCATTATATCCTCTCATGCTCATCACACAGCTGGCGTCTTAACCAACTTTTATTAGCTGACAAGAACTGTACAGAATTTATATTCAAGCAAATTGATTTTTTTTAGAGAGAAATACATCCTCAGAGGTGCCTGCAGAAATACTCTGGGAAACTCTGAAGGCATTTTTAAGAGAACAGATTATAATTATTTCATATCTCTCCCACAAAAATAAGTTGGAAACCAAGAAGGCATCAGAGTTAATCAGAGAAACTACCAGAATAGATCAAGAACACGCCAGGTTCCCAAATGAGGCACTTTATAGGAAAAGACAGGCTTTGCATTAAGATCTCAACCTCCTGACAACAAAAGAAATGAAACAACTCATTTTTAAATCGTGACATCAGAACACAAGCAGGAAGTTCGCAATGCAATACCAGTAATTACCAACACAGATGGCGACAAAATCATTGACCATAAAAATATAATGCATTACATATTTAGAGACTACAGTAATCCCTCCTCCATCGCGGGGGTTGCGTTCCAGAACCCCCCGTGAAAGGTGAAAATCCGTGAAGTAGAAACCATATGTTTATATGGTTATTTTAATATATTTTAAGCCCTTATAAACTCTCCCACACTATTATAAACATTTCCCGCACAATTATACAGCATAAACCCTTTGTATTCTCTTAGATATTAGGTAAGATTCGTTGAAATTATGTATGTAAACACAGTTTATATACAGTAAAACCTAAATATTATTTTAAAGATATCGAGCGTCTCCGAAATCACATGTTACAACCATTACGACAGACACGTCACCAGCAATAAATACGTACAATGCAAGAAAAATTGTATACAGTAAAATGTGTGTACAGTGACACTAAACTATGTACATGTAATAAGTACTGTACGTAGATAATTAATTATGGTTACTCACCAACAATGACACTTGTCCGATAACGATGAGTTTAATTTTACTGCACAACAAAGGATAGCATTACAGCTCTTCTAAAGGAGCCTCTTCAGGCGACTGTGTAGCACCGCCATTGTTCTTCTTCCAGCACTCTTCAATCCAAATCCCTAAAGCAGATTCCATCCAGACTACTGCCTTATCACGTCCACTTGCAACTCGTTTTGCGCCCTGGTTAAAGGACACTGCGGCCGTAGATCTTATATGCTTTTCCTCCTTTTTAAATAAAAAGAATCGTGGACTCATTGATACTGTAATGGTGTCCTGCAGCGGTGTAGCTGTTCCCTTCCTTCAACATATCCAAAACTTTTATCTTTTCTGCAATCATTTGCATCTTCTGTTGGCGCTTGGACATGGCCCCTGAAGCAGGAGCAGGAGCACGTTAATGCTGAATGAGTGAGATGAGACTTCCTGGTTAATACAGCACTCCGTTGCTGAGCCAATCAGCAGCACACAGGAACTTAACTGCGTGCTCTGATTGGGTAGCTTCTCAGCCATCCGCCAATAGCATCTCTTGTATGAAATCAACTGGGCAAACCAACTGAGGAAGCAAGTACCAGAAGTAAAAAGACCCATTGTCTGCAGAAACCCGCGAAGCAGCGAAAAATCCACGTTATATATTTAGATATGCTTACATATAAAATCCGCGATAGAGTGAAGCCACGAAAGTCGAAGCGCGATATAGCGAGGGATTACTGTACTACAAGTCTGTATATTCTACTCAGTTTAAAGAAGACCAGACACAATCTAATGCATTTTTCAATGCATTACAGATACCACAGCTAGATACTCTCAGTGCAGAGGAATTGGATTAACCTCTGACACAATCAGAATTACTAGATGCTATAAACTTACTTCAGAGTGGGAAAGCAGCAGGCCCTGATGGCTACCCTGCTGAATTTTACAAAACAAAATTCAATTAAGTTAGCTCCCCTTTTATTAGCAACATTTATAGAAGCCAAAGATGACAAAATTCTACCTCAAACTTATTCGCCAAGCATTAATTATTGTCTTTCCTAAGAAAAATAAGGACTTCTTACAATGTGCATCATACAGACCCATTTCACTTCTGAATAATGATGTTAAGATACTCTCCAAAGTTCTAGCTAGAAGGACTCAGAAAGTGTTTCCTTCGTTAATATCACAAGGAGAAAACTGGATTTATTAAAGGCAATTTTCAATGCCTATTTAATGTAATATATTCACCGACAAAGTCTAACACCCCGGAGATCTTATTATCATTGGATGCAGAAAAAACATTTGATATGGTTGAATGGGACTACCTGTTCACTACATTGCACAAATTTAGGTTTGGCCTGAACATAAGTGCATGGATCAAACTACTGTATACCAGTCCAGAAGCTTCAGTTTGTATTAATAACATTATTTCAGACTACTTCAAACTAGAATGTGGTACCAGACAAGGAAGCCTCCTGTCACCATTGCTATTTGCAATCACCATTGACCCATTGGCAGTTCACTTTTGAAATGCTTCTGAGATAAAGGGGATTATCAGAAAATATTAATATATGCAGATGATATGGTACTATATATTTCAGATCCACATAAAAAATTGTGTCTGCAGTTCTAACAGCACTAGGAGAATTTCCTTTTTTTTATTATTATTAATTTTATTGTAATCATTTGGTACATATAGATCAATTTTTACAAAAAATAGGATTGAAAACAAATCAAACCCCACCCCTGAGAAGGAGAGCATGGCCTAAGGAGTAAAACTTAAGGCTTGTAAACATGCCTAAGTTATTGAGTTTAATAGGGCAAACAAAGATAAATGGAGAAGGAAAAGAAATGCGGAAATAATTATTTCTTCTTATTCTAAAATATTATTGATTAGATCCTGCCAGGTTTTGAAAAAATTCTGTACAGATCCCCTAACTGAGAATTTGATTTTTTCCAATTTCAAATAACATAAAACATCGGTTTCCCACTGACTTATTAGAGGAGAGTTAGGATTCTTCCAATTTAACAAAATCAGTCTGCGTGCCAAAAGTGTAGTGAATGCAATCAGGAGAATTTCAAAAGATATCTGGACTCAAAATTAATTTGAATAAAAGTGTGCTCTTTCCAGTGAACTCTCTAGCTTATAATATTAGATTGGACACCTTCCCTTTTATCATTGCAGATCAGTTTAAATACGTAGGGGTTAACATCACAAGTAAACATAAAGCTATTTTTCAATAAAATTTTGCTGTCTGCATGGGAAAAACTTAAGCAAGACGTGCATAGATGGTCTACCATCCATCTCACTTTAGCAGGGAGAATTAACATTGTTAAGATGAATATCCTTCCTAAGCTTCTTTTTCTATTTCAAAGCATCCCCATATACATTAACAAATAATTTTTTAAGAAATTAGATTCAATCATAACCTCATTTATTTGGAATTCAAAACATCCATGCATCCAAAGGACGACCCTACTGAGACCTAAATCAGAAGGCGGCATGGCTCTACCTAACTTTCACTTTTATTACTGGGTACAAAATATACAAACTATAAATACCTCAACATTGATACAAATAGATGAACATACACAGGCTTTGTCAGCAATAGAAATAAAATCCTCCAGCACTTCTTTATATTCCATACTTTGTGCTCCAGTAAATACAAGTTATTGTCAATACAGTACACTAATAATCCAATTGTGCTTCATTCACTCAGAATATGGAACTAATGTAGGACGTACTTCAAGATAGAGAAGCTTTTATCTTTGGCACCTCTACATGATAACCACCTTTTTCCACCCTCTCAAACATACACAGTTTTTAATGTTTGGAAAATTTACAGGATTAAATCACTTAGAGAATTGTACCTAGATAACGTCTTTGCACCCTACGAACAATTATACTCTGAATTTAGCTTCCCTTCAACACAATTTTTCTATTTCCAAATTAGAAATTTTGCTAAACAAAATCTGCCCAATTTTCCTCACCTCCCACCTACTTCTATTCCAGAAAAAAATATTGATCAGTCCTGAGGACTCAGACAGCATTTCTATAATCATAAAAACATTTTAAAGTCCCTTCCTTTCAAAGATTCCAGAGTACAGTAAGAAAAGGATCTCTTACTCAACTTTTCAGAAAGAGTGGAAGGCACTCTAGCTCCATACGATTATTCAACTTAAAATCTTTAATCAAGCACATCTGTCTTGTTTAATATTGTCCAAAATGTTTCCAAGGCAAGATCCAACCTGCAAACGCTGCAGTCAAGCTCCAGCCTCATTGGGCCACATGTTCTGGACCTGCACCAAATTAACATCATTCTGGAGCAAAATCTTTAAATGCCTTTCAGACAGCCTTGGTGTCTCAATCTCTCCTAACCCTTTAACAGCTGTATTTGGTGGGCTAACAGATGGGCTTAAAGTGGAGAAGGACAAGCAAATTGTGATCGCCTTTACTACACTATTGGCACGTAGACTTATCTTGCTCAACTGGAAGAATCCGAACTCTCCTCTGTTAAGTCAGTGGGTAACTGATGTTATATACTATTTGAAATTGGAAAAAATCAAATTCTCACTTAGAGGATCTGAGCAAAACGTTTTAAATACCTGGCAGGATCTGATCAATAACATTTTAGAATAAGCATTTATATTGCGGAAAAGGATTCTCTCCCCTTCTTTCTACTCAAAGTTTTAGTCTGGATGTTGGCCTTCCACTCTTTCTCCCTTTCTCAGGGATGGGGGTTGAATTCAATTTAATTTGTCAAGTTTTATTTGCTTGTATGGAATTTGACTTGCTTTTAAGACATTCAATATATTGAAAAAAAAAAACAGTAAATCAAAGAACACAAAGCCAGGGCCATAACTAGAGAGAGAGAAACAATTGTGCATCAAAACCATTACCAAAAAAGAAAAAAATACTAAAAAATTAAAAATTCATACCCCAAAAAAGTCAGGGAGCAGAGGTTCTACTTTTTAGAAATGTACAGGTGGGGCTCGGGATACAGAAATTCCACAGATATAAAGAAGCAAGATAACCAAAGTTTCTTTTCAAATGAATTTCAATTCATTTTATCTAGTGAGCTCCATTTTTTACTTCTGAATGAAGCGAAATAGTTCTGCAGTGGATGAAGAAGTAGCAGCCATGCCTAGAGCCCTATTTGGGCAGGGCTGTTTTTACAGAGGGCCTCTGTAACTGCAGTCACCAAATCACTCATGTCAGTAACCTTGTACTGACTGCGCATGTTCAGGCCTTAGTAGAGATTATGGAGCCTTTTACCTTTTCTATAAAGCCAATAAAAAATTGTCCCAGGTTAAACTGGTTCTGTGAGAATCTACTTACCTTCTGGTGTTAAACAAATCCTGGGGCGTAGCTGTGGTGCACAGTACTGCATACTACAGACATTGCCACCATTTTTCATCATTTTGTGCTACAGACTACATGACTCCCTCCCACATCTCAGCACAGCGTGGCAAGCAGCTGGAGGTGGTACCCAGCCGGGACTCCCAGAAGGACCGGAGGAGGGATTATGCCTCCTCCAGACCACGAGGGGGGCGACTGCCCTGGTGGCTTTGAGGACCACGGGAACAGAGCTTAGAAGCTCAAACCTATAGGGGCCTGTGGTCACCACAAGGGGGTGCCCCGATGCCCGAGGAGCCCTGGCCCTCAGCACTTCCGCCACACCCAGAAGTGCTTGGGGGGAAGAAGACCAGGCACACCCGGAGTGCTTCCAGGTGCGCAGCTGGCACCTCTGCCACACTGGGGAGTGCCGGCAGGCACTCATTGGAAGGCACCTGGAGCACGTTCGGGTGAGTTTAAAAGGGGCCGCCTCCCTCCATTCGATGGCTGGAGTCGAGAGGAAGAAAGACGGAGCGCTGGAGGAGAGGAGTGGAGGCGGACCTAGAAAGAGAGGCATTGAGAGAGGCCTGGACTTTGGGGGAGTACTGCGTTGTGTGCTGTGTTTTCACTGTAAATATGTACAATAAACGTGTGTTGGTGCTTGAACCATCGGTGTCCGCCTGTCTGTGTCCGGGCTGTTCCCCACAACGGTTTCAAATATCATATTGTGATTGTACAAATGTATCACAAGGTTGACACATTCTGCATTTTTCTTTCTCCATTCTGTCATGGGACATCAAAGATTAGAGGTGGAGCAGACATTTGTGCTGACTCCAAAGTTCCATGAGCCTCTCCACTACCTGTACAGTCTACAATATCCATTTTAATTTGTTTCGTGATGGTGCCATTGCTCTCCTCTGTTCTCTTCCTTGTAGATTTGTCTGGGATCTTCTCTGTTTATGGGGATTTTACACATTGAGCACTCATTGATTGTCAATTTGTGACAAAATTAAACCTGTCTAACGTTGTCATGGCTAGTTGCAGAGTGCTGTGATGGTCACAGGCTTGTGTACTAACTGTCCAAGACTTGTTAACTTTGGTGTATATGAAGGCTAATGGAAAAGCTGGGGAGTGTGGTGGGTGCCATGGGCAACGTTTGTTTCTATAGTTTAGCACAAATATCAGCTTTTGCCTTTCATCCCATGTGTCTGTGACAAAACAGCCACAGCTATCAGTATTTGGCACTAAGCAAACAGCATAAAGAACAACACATTCTGAAGGCTTGAAAGGACTTAAGTAGTTTATTGCATTTCAGCTTTTTTCAGATGACAAAGAGGTCTGAGGAGGCAGATGTGTGCAAATCAAAAGCAGATATCTGAACATCTGTTTGAACATTCCACATTCACTACCACCATGCACAGCCCCTTGCTGTATCCTTATTTGTCCAACTGCACATCTTGATGCTCAATGTGTAACTTTGAAGACCTGCGCTTGTTTCTATTGTACACTCTACTATGACTCAAAAAACACCTAAAGAAATGCTTATAAAGAAAAGGTTTTTAATATTAATTAGTATTTAATCAACGTAGTGTTTGCTCAAAGTATAATCATTTAAGCAGTGTTAATAAAATAGAGGAAAGAAAGAACAGTATAATACTAGACTTGCTTTTAATAGTTAATAATAATAATAATAATAATAATAATGCATTTTATTTATAGGGCACTTTACATTAGCAGTAAATCTCAAAGTGCAACATAAAAAGTTTAAACAAAGGCAAGGCAAGATAAAAACAGAGATAAAACAACAATAATTATAGCATTCCTGTTAATAAGCTTTCCTAAATAGAAACGTCTTTAGCTGTTTTTTAAAACAGCCCACAATCTGCTGTCTTCTTAGGCTCTCAGGTAGGGCATTCCAGAGCCGTAGACCAGCGGCTGCAAAGGCTCGGTCTCCCATTGTATGTTGGTCACAGGGGGACGAAGGCGGTAGGTATTTGTAAAATGGAGGTTTCTTGTAGTGGATTGTACTAAAAGGAGTTCTTTAAGATATTGTGGAGCCTTTCCATGGATACACTGGTGAGTAAACAAACAGAGTTTGTATTTGATACAGAGGTGAATAGGGAGCCAATGAAGTGATCGAAGGATTTGTGAAATGTGTTCATATTTCTGCACCCTCATCAGGATTCTTGCAGCACTATTTTGAATTTTTTGGAGCTTTTGAAGGCTCTTGTTGGGTATCCCGATGAGGAGTGCATTACAATAGTCCAGTCTGGATGAGACAAAGGCATGAACCAGCTTTTCAGCATCACAGAGGGAGAGGTAGGGATGGAGTTTGGCTATGTTTCGGAGATGAAGGAATGCAATTTTACAAAGGTGATGGATATGTATATCAAATGACAGATGGGAGTCTAACTTGACACCCAGATTTGTAACAGAAGGGTAGAGGGTAATGGTACGGTCAGAAAAGGAAATACAATTTACAGAGGAATGAAGTTGATGGGGGGTGCCAATTAAAAGAGCTTCAGTTTTGGTGCTGTTCACCTTGAGGAAGTTCTTGGACATCCAGGCCTCAATCTCATCCAAGCAAGAGGAAAGAGATGATGGAGGTGTAAGAGAAGTCGAATCCAGTCTCACATAGAGCTGCGTATCATCGGCATAGCAATGGAATGAAACTCCGTGCTTACGGATGACGTGACCCAGGGGTGGCATATAGATATTAAAGAGGGTCGGCCCAAGGACTGATCCTTGTGGGACCCCACAGGTGACAGCGTGGGTATGAGAGTTGTAGTTGTAGTCAAAACTTTCTAACGCCTCTTACAGAGAAGACATACTGAATATTTTAAATAATTACAAAATAAGTTCTACTGCATAACAAGAAATATACAGTAAAAACAGTACTGAATTAAAAGTTATTCAGTCTCATCAGATAAGTGTTATTTCATGCAGTGCCTTTTTCATGGTGATATGCATAATATGATAAAAGATATAAAGACAAACCAACAAAATAGCACATTAGAGATAACAACAATGTGTGTTATGACTTACAGAATATCTGTTTTAGAACGCCGGAATGAATGCAGAGTATTATCAATGTATAAATCGATTGATAAGGTAGTTGACTCATAGCTTAGACTTTCAATGTGATCACTTTTTTCAGAATGGTGCCCTTAAACACAACAGATTTAATTATGAGAAGTGGGCAACCAAGTTTCAGCTTCATGGGATTGTGGGAATATGCATTTTGGGCCTGTAGCAGGGCATGAGCTATTTTTTTAGCTCGGGCTCCAGGTGGGTATAGGTGCGCGTGATAAGGTGGACGAGTGTCCCTGGGTTGTTGATGGGGATATGCACGGTTCAGCCGATTTTCTAATTAACGCTCTGCGGGCTGTAATCATGGCAACTGCGTCCACAATTTAATTATAAAAAGAGCCTGTGTAGGTTAGAGGGTGGGGAAAAAAGGACTGAAAAAGAAAGAAAGGGAATAAGAAAGAAAGAAAAGATGGAGACGGACAAAGAGGATAAAGTGAGTGAATAAAACGCCAAAGAGTCAGGATTGTGGCTGAGCTGGTGCAATAGCCTGAAAGTAAATGGATGGAAGGAGCGCAGAGAGAAGCATGTGGACAACACTCACTGGGCAGAGTCGCTGCTGCTGAACACCCGGGAGAGCAGAAGTGACCAGCCTCTCCAAGTGGGCTCCTGTTGAGAAGTGACAGGGGGACAAATGAGCAGGGCTCACAGGGTTTTATGTTGAAAACCTTGGGATGGTGGTGGGAACACAAGCCGGATTTGTGCTTGCCGGAGGATGCCATGGGGGGTGAGAAGGGGAGATGCACAGCTGCTCTTGATTTGTATTTTTTGTTAACGTATGGCTCCTGACTGTGTTTCATTCTTTGATTTTAACTGTTTGGATCGTTTATTTATTGAATTTTACCCTTCACAAAAAACACTGCTTTTAATGAGGATTACTTATTTATTACAGCACATTATTTTTGTTTGGAACGCTACTTACTGAAATTAAAAGCCCTAAGCACTTCTACGCCATCCTTTGCTGTATGCGTGTGTCCTCATTGCCCCGTCCATCTCGGTTTATGACTATCGAGGTCTCAGGATCAAGAGGGGCCTCACAGGGATGGCTTAGCACATACTCTATAGCACACAATTCCTTTTTTGATTTTATTGTTTGCACTTTGATTGATTTTTATGCTTTAATTTTTTTGTTAACACCTTCATTTTTTTTTTGTTTTGGAATTTCACTTTTTAGTTTGCAAAATCATTTTTTGGTGCAGCAGAGTGGTGGCTCTAAGGCTACCACTCGATTGCCGGGTTCGAATCCAGAAGTGACTCTAATACATTGGGCCCTTGAGCAAGGCCCCTAATCTGCATCCAACCCTAGAAGCAGGTCCTCCGACTTACAGGGACAACCCGGGGGTTGGTGGCAGGATTTGTTCCAGTTTGTTGCTGAGGCGTCACCTGCTGCACTCTGCTCCCAATCCGGGTGGGTTGTCGTGTGGTGTGTGCATTGTAATCAGCGCATGCTCCCAACCTCTCCCTCCTCTCTTTTTACGTTTTCAATATTTGCTTACATATTTATGTTGTGGGCGGCACGGTGGCGCAGTGGTAGTGCTGCTGCCTCGCAGTAAGGAGACCTGGGTTCACTTCCTGGGTCCTCCCTGTGTGGAGTTTGCATGTTCTCCCTGTGTCTGCGTGGCTTTCCTTCCGTGGTGCAAAGACATGCAGGTTAGGTGGCGATTCTAAATTTTCCCTGGTGTGTGCTTGGTGTGTGTGTGTGCCCTGCGGTGGACTGGTGCCCTGCCCGGGGTTCGTTTCCTGCCTTGCGCCCTGTGTTGGCTGGGATTGGCTCCAGCAGACCCCCATGACCCTGTAGTTAGGATAGAGCGGGTTGGATGATGGATGGATGTTTATGTTTTTGTTTGCGCTTTCATTTTTTTGTTTCTATTCATTTTTGTTTGTGTTTTGACCTTTTAGGCCACCGTAAGAATGAACAATTTTGGTACTTGAGGCTAGAAATGTTAATGATTCCTTTCTTCTGTTGTTTTATATAAAATATAAGCTTGGCTTTTTCAGCAAGCCGCAAAAGCCTGCGGCTCATGTTAGGATTTAAGCTTACTTTGTGTCTTTTTCACTCTAGGGCTTTCAGGCCTAGTCTGTAAGTGTAGACTCTCCTTGATTTTCTTTAGGAAAACTAGGGGGCTCTGCCCCCTGCTTGCTTCGCTTGCCCACCACCAGGTTTGGTTAACCAGATATACAGTTAAAAGAGACTGTTATTTTCATGGGAATTGTTACATATGAATTTTTTTCTCTTTTACTTTAAAACAATATTTGGAATTAACTTTTCTTCAAGATCGCATTGAATTTTGATTCCGTGTTTGGAGAGGCGGCACAGTGGCGCAGTGGGTAGTGCTGCTGCCTCGCAGTAGTGGTTCGCTTCCCGGGTTCTCCCTCCGTGGAGTTTGCATGTTCTCCCCGTGTATGCGTCCACAATCCAAAGACATGCAGGTTAGGTGCATTGGTGATGCTAAATTGTCCCTTGTGTGTGCGTGTGTGACCTGCAGTGGGCTGGCACCCTGCCCGGGGCTTGTTTCCTGCCTTGCACCCTGTGTTGGCTGGGATTGGCTCCAGCAGACCCCCCGTAACCCTGTAATTAGGATATAGCGGGTAGGATAATGGATGGATGTTTGGACTTGCATTGTGACAATGCAACATATAACTGCCTGTGAGTGAATTTAGTTTCTTTATCTCTAAAAATTACCCGACTTTTTCGAATGTTTGTCCCTGCTCTTTCTTCTTAGCTTAGTCGTTGACTTGTCATCTAGAACATATAAAATTATTGTCCTGATAAAATTCACAACAGCTGAGAGCGCATAAAGTGTGTCTGCCAAAATCATTCACACGACTGATGTTAGATGACCGTGGTCTTGTTTGAAAATGGTTGAAAGTAGGGTGTGACTTGAAAGAATCTCATAGCAAAGGTCACCGTCTCACTGGACTTTATTCCAAAAAGTCTCTGTCTCGTCCCAAGATTTTTTTATTATAATGGAGAGATTAGCAAATCATAACAATCCCAGTGTTGTGTGTGTGACTAAGTTAGTCTGTAGCTTTTGACTAATACAATATTTGATAAGTATGGCCTTAAATTATGTTGGGGTATTTAAAGCCTTTAATATGTTTTTGGCCAGTTGCATTTTCATTTTAATAGCCTGGCCTTAATGCAGTTCTATGGTAAGCTCCAGTTTCTATGTTCAGTTCATATTAGGAGTTTATTTGGAGTGTAGGATATCCGCCCGTATCGGCATGGATTTCTTGTTACAAACTACCTCTTCAGTCTACTGTCTGTCTGCATGACTCGTGTGTCAGCATCACTGCTGTTCATTCAATTCAAATTCTTTGGACATCAAAACTTTATAAACTTAATTCTTGGAACCAAGACCAGGATTAATTCAGTTTTAAATTGGAAATTCATACTGACTAATGCCCATCTGCAGAAACCCAAATACTTGGCCTAACGTTTGATTTGGGCGATGGGTCAGTTCCAATTATTTTGTCAAAATCAGGTGTTGTCTCATTTTCAAACTGAAAAGCCATTACATTACAAAAGCAGCGAGAGAGATCAGTCCTGCATGGAATGACAATACACTACACCCATCGCTAACAGGTGCATAAAATCAAACACAGTGCCAGACACTGGCAGCAGAATGTATCGTACTGTAACATCTTTGCCATAACTCAGTATGTAATGCTCTGTTAAATATGAATACACTGCAGCCCAAACACACAGCTTAGCGCCAGCTTTCATCCACCAGTTAACCTAACCTGCATGTCTTGAAGCATGTGCTGCTTTGGGCCCTTTGTGGTGTCTGAGGGTTACTTGGACTGTGATTGAAACAGGAGATGGTAAACACTGGATAAGGTGCAGTCAATGGCAGACGAAAGTCAAAAACCAAGAAATCAAAACAAAACCAGGCAAACAGGAATTAAAGGGTTGAGCACAAAATACATGAGTCAAAATCAAAGTGAAGTTGAGAATTAAAGATCAATGCTAACATTAGGCCTGCTTGGAATAATGCTAAGTACACTCTAAGAGACCTCAATGATACTGTTTATCTGCTGAAGGATAAGAAACAACAGGCTGGCTGCCATATTTATATCATCATGTCTGGTGAGGTAACGGCCTCGACCATTGCCTTTCACAAGATGACAACCAAATTTACCTTTGCTAATTCTTAGGTAAATTAAAAATAAACATGAATCAATTCCCAGCACATCCAACCCCTACTGCTCCCTTCACTTTCTGTGCACATTACTGTGTTGTAGATTTCATTTGGACAAATTTTCTATTTTTGCCCATCAACCTCCACTCAATATCCCATGATGACAAAGTGAAAACCTGTTTTCAGAAAGGTTTGCAAACTTATTAAAACTCCAAAACTGAAATCTATTCGGAACCTTTGCTGTGCCATACCAAACTGTGGTCAGGTGTGTCCTCTCTGCTAGAATTCTTCTTGAGATGTGTCTACAACTTGATTGGATTCCACCTGTGGAAAACTGAGTCGAGTTGACGTCATGTACAAAGGCACACACCTATGTATGTAGAGCTCCATGATTCATACTACATTAGACTGTGGGGGGGCATAGATCAACGTAAGGGGATAAAACCAGTACTGAAGCTTTGAGTGTTCCCAGAAGCCCAGTGGCTGTAATTGTAAAATGATAAAGGTTTGGAACAACTTTGGGTTGGCCATCTGACCAAACTGAATAACTTGGCCAGAAAGGCCTTGATTGAGAAGGTGACAAAGAACCCAATGGTCAATCTAACAGAGCTTCAAAAATACTCTGCTGAGATGGGAGAATCTATTAGAAGGATGTCAGTCTTAGCAGCACTTCATCAATATGTTGTTTATAGTGGCGTGGCCAGATGGAACCGTTCCTGAGTTAGTGGTGTATAATGGCTTAAAGGACTTGGAGTGTAAGGAGAAAGATTCTCTGGTCTAATGACACAAAAAACTGAACTCTTTGGGCAGAGCTCCCAACACTATGTCTGGTGAAGACCAATCACTGCTCATCACCTGCCTAATACCACTGCTATGGTGAAGCATGGTGGTGGCAGCAGCATGCTATTATGGCATTGCTTCTTAACATTAGGAGTAGGAAGACTGGTCAGGATTGAGGGATCCATGAAGAAAACCTGCTTCAGAGTACACATGGCCTCCGAATGGGGTGAAGGTTCACATTTTAGTCATAACATGACCAGAAGCATAGAGCCAAGACAAATCTGGGGTGGCTTCAGGATAATTCTTGACTGTCAGTTAGTCACCAAGCCAAAACCCAGACTTAAACCTCATAAAACATTTGTGGAGAGACCTGAAGATGGCAGTTTACAGATGTTTCCCATCCAGTCTAACAGCGCTTGACAGGATCTGCCAGGAAGAATGGGCTAAACTGCCCAAATACAGGTATGCAAAACTTGTAGAGACTTACCCAAGGGGCTTCTACAAAGTATTAAATTAAGTGTCTGAATTTTTATATGAATTAAAACATGTTTTTAGTTTGTCATTATGGGTTATTGAGTGCTGATTAATGGAAAAAAATGGCAAATTTATTCATTTAAAATTAAATCAACAACACAATAAAGTGTGCATCCCTTGTAGCGCTGGAATGAGCCTAGTTGCTCTTCTAGTGCTGCTATGTGCTTTTTTATAATTAAAATACATTTAATTTATATAGCGCCTTTCCCATACTCAAGGCACTTCACAGAGTTTAAGAAAGAACGGCAGGGTATACAGTATATAGCATTGTACAAACCAGATAAATAAAGAAGATTACGACAGTGAATTCAGAGAAAGAAAAACAGACAACTTAATTGATGGTCTAGCACACACACACACATATAGGTTACATGAGCATCTTGACAGAGAAGTAAACAGAGAAGGGTAATAAAGTCAAATAGAGCTAAAAGCCTTCCTGAACAGATGAGTTTTGAGTTGTTTTTTAAAAGAATTCATGGAGTCAGCTGACCTGATTCATTTTGGTAGGTCATTCCAGAGTCTGGACGCTATACAGCTGAAGGCCCTGTCACCCATGGAGTGTAGATTAGTGTGGGGCACAACAAGATTACCAGAATCAGAGGACCTTAGTGGGCGGGCAGGCACATAGTGATGAAGAAGGTCACTGATGTAGTTTGGCGCGAGGTTATTAAAGCTTTGTAGGTTATTAGTAGGATTTTATATTCAATTCTGTAAGACATAGGGAGCCAGTGAAGACGGAGCAGGATGGGTGTGATGTGCTCGCTGCTGCTGGTTCGAGTAAGGACTCTTGCAGCTGAGTTTTGAATAAGCTGGAGCTGTGGTAGAAGATTAGAAGGGGCACCTGCCAGTAGGGAATTACAATAATCGATGCGGGATGTGATAAAAGCATGGACAAGTTTCTCTGGATTAGAGAAGGAGAGAAAGGAGCGAACACGGGATATGTTACGGAGGTGAAAGTAAGAAAGTTTCTTAATGTGATTTATGTGGGCGGAATAAGAGAGGAAGGAATCAAAAATGACACCAAGATTCTTTACAGTAGAGGCAGGTCTGATGAGATCACCGCCAAGATGGACTGGGAAGGAGCTCATTTTATTAAATTGCATTTTAGTCCCAATTTGCAGGAGTTCAGTTTTGTTGCAATTTAATTTTAAAGAGTTCTGCTCCATCCAGGTTTTAATTTCACTAAGGCAGGTTGTGAGCTGAGAAAGCTCTGATGAAGTTCCACTTTGAACATTGAAATAAAGTTGAGTATCATCTGCATAAAAATGATAACCCAGTCCATAGCTATGGATAATATGGCCAAGGGGAAGCATATAAATACAGAAGAGAAAAGGGCCGAGGACAGAGCCCTGAGGGACTCCTTGTGTGACTGGCGCTGAACTGGATCTGCTGTTGCCAAGACTAACAAACTCTTGCCTATCAGTCAGATAGGACTTGAACCACTGGAGGGCAGTGCCAGAGATACCCAGCATGTTCTCCATTCTGGACAGTAGGATGTCATGTCTAACAGTGTCAAATGCTGCACTGAGGTCTGATAGAATTAATATGCTGGTTTGTCCAGAGTCTGCTGCCATAAGCAAATCATTGGTTACCCGTAGCAGAGCAGTTTCACAGCTGTGCCGCGCCCTGAAACCAGACTGAAAGGGTTCCATCAAGTTATTAGAGGTTAAGTAATTGGTGAGTTGGGAAGCTACAACACGCTCAAGAACTTTTGACAGGAAAGGTAAGTGGGGAATAGGCTGGAAATGGTTAAGATTGTCAGCATCAAGACAAGACTTTTTTAACATTGGGGTTACAGAAGCGATTTTAAAAGTGAGCGGCACGGAGCCGGTGTCAAGGGATGAGTTTATTATTGTTGTAACAGTCGGGATTATGGTATGAAGGCAGGATTTAAGTAGTGTGCTGGGGATGGGGTCCAGTACACAAGTAGTCGGCCTCATTTTACAAAGCAGGTTATTAACAAACGCAGATGTGACTGGTGAGAACTTAGAGAAGGAGCTGGATGGAGTGGGAAAACAGGGAGAGATATAAACAGATGATGGATTTATGTTAGTTGAATTATTTAGATCTTTGTTACGGAAAAAGTGGAGGAATTCCTCACAGACTTCAGTAGAAGAGGTAGTTGGGCCAGATTTGGGTTCGATTAGTTCATGCAACACAGAAAACAAAACCCTTGGGTTATCGTGGCCACTTTCTATTATTCTGCCATCATGGGTGTTCTTGGCAGCAGTTAGTGCTTCTCTATAAGCTCTTTGGTGGTCAGGGAAAGCCTGGATGTGCACGGTGAGGCCAGTCTTACGTGACTTTGTAACCTGGAGACCAACACTGCACATGAGGACTCCAGATGAGGCCTTACCAGTGCGTTATAAAGCTTGAGCAGAATTTTATTTGACTTGCACTCTACACATAAGCGCAGTATACACCCTAACATTCTGTTAAGCATTATTTAGACAATCACGTTATCCAGGCATATAGACCTCCCTTATTAACCTGGGGTGTCTCTGCATACTTCAGCATCACATAGCGGGGCTTTAAAGCACTCCACATATTTAGTGAAAAGGTTAGGATTTGAACCCACGACTCTGGAGCTGTGAGGCAACATCACTAACAGCTGTGCCAGCCTACCTATTACTTCAAAGCACTTTCATCTTTATATTTACATTAATACAATAAATGACAAATAGATTTAAAGGGCAGTGGTAGCGTAGGTTCGCTTCCCAGGTCCTCCCTGCATGGGGTTTGCATGTTCTCCCCGTGTCTGTGTGGGTTTCCTCCGGGCGCTCCGGTTTCGTCCCACAGTCCAAAGAAATGCAGGTTAGGTGGATTGGCGATTCTAAATTGGCCCTAGTGTGTGCTTGGTGTGTGGCTGTGTTTGTGTGTGTCCAGCGGTGGGTTGGCACCCTGCCCAGGATTGGTTACTGCCTTGTGCCCTGAGTTGGCTGGGATTGGCTCCAGCAGACCCCCGTGACCCTGTGTTCGGATTCAGCGGGTTGGAAAATGGATGGATGGATAGATTTAAAGGTCATTGTCTTGCATGAAAAAATATCAATTCAAGAATATTTCAGAAATCAAGCACACCGAATGTGTGACCAGTGGGCACGCCATTGATTATCACTGAGAAAATAAAACTTCTGTGGAGTGCACAGTCCTTTGGAGTGAGACCAACTGGCCATCTTCCTGCACCCATAGGCGCCTAATCATCTGGTGATGTGTGACATCTTGGTCCACGTGGGTCCTGATGCAGTGGCACCAAGCAGGGCATGAGTGTAATTATGGACTGGCCATCCATTCATTGAGATCCTAATGGCAGTTGCTTTACCAGTCAGACAGGAGCATTTAACAAGCAGAACTCTATAGAAATGGTGCCTTATGACACCATTAAGGTAACCTTCTAGAATATGCAGACATTACTGCTTCAGTACACATTTGGTGCAGCAGAGAGTTGGAATGGCTGTAAAGCAAAGTGTCAGCACAATTGGCATGAGATCAGTTTGATTAGCAAATGCACTGATGGCCTCACATGTTATTCATTCTTTTTCTAAACATTTGTGCCTTTGAATAATTAGACTTAATAACGTAATATATAAGCAGCCTGGGGGCTTACTGTTTATTCTGCTTCTTCCTCTTCCTTCTTTCCTGTGGGCACAGTGACATGGCAAGTCAAACTCGGCTTCAGCATACTTATTAAGGGCAAGAAAAAAAAATAGGAAACTAACATGAGCCGCAATTATCTGCATTTCTGAGAAGGTCTGCATTGTAGAAATCTCATAGAATCAAGACAGGGGTGTCAAACTCAGACCCCAGAGGGTCAAAATGGTGGTGGATTTTCATTCCAGCCACTCTCTTAATTAGCAGACAATTTCTGTTGCTAATGGAACAGACTTCTCTTGCCTTCATTTTAAATTTGATTTGCACTTTAAAATTTAGATTATGTTTCCTTTAAACAATAAAGAGATGTAAAGTAAGCCCACAGATGGCCAGCTAACCTGGGGGGTCTCAAATTCAGTTCCTGGAGGTCCACCTTTTTCATTCTGACCAAGCAGATTCTTGCTCTCAATGAAATGCTTTATTTAATTCTATGGCTTCAAAGTGCCCTCATTCTGCCACACCAGAAATTTCCAAAACTCTTGATGGTCTTTTTTTGCTGAGATCTCCATCCAAATGTTTGGTGGGCCAAGCAGCTCAATATATCTCAGATCTTGACTTTTTTCTTTTCAGATATTTTACTGAGATAAATATTCGACGATGGACACACAGGTGTAAATGGGATCAAGTTGGCTGCTGGTTAAGGAGAAAGGGAACAATAATGGCTTTTGAATTATAAAGAGCAAGTTATTTAAAACTAAGACAAAATATATTTGTTCCATTAACAACAGTTATTGGTTACGAGTTAAGAAAGTGGAGGGAACAAAAACCAGCAATCAGTGTGGTCTTCCAAGACTCCAGTTTAATAGCCAACTCTAAGTACCTCCAGTTGGTGTTTCTGAGGTCACCTAACAAACATCTTATGAAGTTCCCACTTGCTTCTCTGTACTTTTTTGTGCATTGCCGCTTGCTCAAATAATTTACCAGGGTGGATACGGTCCCCCATGTGCACAAGTGATTACAAAATTGATAAACAGAATTATGTGAAAAAGAAATGAAGAAAAAAAGAAGAAAACCCAGACTTTCTGCTCAGGACGTGAGAGCCATGTCTCACCTCTTACCTCATTCTCAAAGCCAGGGTGGAAGAGAGCTGCATGCTGCCTATCATGGCAGCAGTGCGTCCAAGACAGAAAACAATCTTGGACCACTCACACACAGTCAGTCTGGAGGTGCAAACTCCACATGGACATCATCTGGGTGCAGGATTCAAACCAATGAACTAAGGGAGTTGGATCCATGAAGCAGCAGTGCCACCCTCTGTACCACCTTCCTGACGTGTGTGCAAACCCTAAATCCCAGTTTGCAGCTCCTTGAGTGCACACCCTTGTCCTGAAGTTTACGCTTTATACTTTTGTTCACCAGCGTTATACACTTCACACTAAACTAATCCAAACTATCATCTTTAAGTTAGTTTTTTCTTGGGGGCTGATAAGCAGGGTACACATTGGCACAGTAAACCTTACAGAAGGGAAGCTTCTGCTGGCGAGACTTGAGCAAAGGGTCAGGTGATCAACCACTTAGTCAACAGGGTGCCACTGGTCATTGCCGTCTTTTCTGATCTTCAGGCAGACCCGTTTTAGTAGGCTGCTCAAAGGGGATTCTGGCAATCGGTAACACACACTCTGACGACAATCAGAAAACTTGATAGCAGATTTTCCACATGTGCTGCCATCCATTTACGATTCTAAGGACACATCTGCCAAGTGTCGCAGGCCATGCAGGTGCGAGCTCAGTGAAACTGCTATTGATATGCATTTCTAGACTCTGTGAGCCAACTGACTGACAGGATACAGAATATAACAGACACTTTAAACTGTACTTACTGTATATGTGACTAGCAGACTACACAAGAAGAGCCAATCTCCGTTCATTCCAAAAACGCTGTAGGGAAAACTCAGAAATGAAGCGCATTGAGGATTGCAATTATACTGTAGGTTTGTAATCTCCAGGTTCTTCTTGGCTGGTGCTGAGCCATACACCTTTGGAGAACAGCAAACCACACTATGGTTTATGATGATGGGCCATGGGGTTTGTAAATCAGAAGTAACCGATCAGGTTTCACTCAATAGATGCTGTAAGGAGCAGCTGTGAATGTGATAAAGAAGTGTCTGATGACAAGATGGGCTCCCTGAGTCACCCTGACGTCTGCCTTCCGATATTTTGCAACAGAAGCCCATCATTTCAGCTTCTCTGCCTTTTCAGCTGTCCTTTTTCCACCTGCCTCTCCTATACTTGCTGCTTGTTGGCGTTCACACCGAGCTGTCAGAAATTAGAAAACCAAGCCGATTATGACTTCAGTGCCTGCAGATCCATTATGAAGGAGATGTGTGCCCCCTTGTGGCTCCACATTCCTAATGCCAGCTCTACTCGCTCACCTCACTGGCAGAACTGAACAGCGAGGTACAGAAGTGACACACACTCAAACACAACACCACCTACTTGTTAAAATCAATTATAAAATAATTAGATTTGAGCTGAATGGATTACTGGTTTATTTTTTCGAATTATGGCACAAATAGTGTTCACTTTTAATATGAGAGATTTTTGACTTAAATGTGTCATTTTAATGCAGTGGATGGCCCAGATGTCAGTGCTGCTGCTGCACTACTTCACTAGACTGGCTGCATTTCTCTGCCTGGCCGCTGGCTGTGTGGCGTTTGCGTGTTCTTCCAGTGACAGTGAGGGCATATCACACAGATGGCTGGTTGATCAATCAAAAATGACCCCTGTGAATGAATGTGCGTATGTTTTATGATAGCCAGCATACCATCAGCTTGAGAAGGCCCTACTAGTAATTTACAAGATGCACAATCAAAAGCCAATTGTTTAAAGAGATGGAGTACGACAGATATTTAAAAAGAGTAACTTAAAAGTAGCATGGAAGGACAAAAAAATAACACACCTTCCAGATAAGGCCATGGAAAGTGCTTCTAGGTCTGACCCAGTTAAGACTCTGAACCGCCAACATATTCATTCAAAGAGAATAAATTCAACCCCTGTTACACCCTATGGTGCCAGTTAGTAAGGTGTGGGTGCCCATAATCCTTCGGGGCATCTGTTTTCATGTCTGTTATTAATCAGTTGACTTCTCACATGCCAGATTGTTAGCTTTAAGCTGCCAGGGATTTCATTCACTTGTTATTTTAAACAAGCTATGAGAGATATAAGTCACTAAGAAAATTATTAGGAACACCATACTGAAACTGGGCTTCCTTTCGCTCTGAAAACAGCCTCGGCTTTTTCATGGCATGGATTCCACAAGATGGTGTAAAGACTCCTCTGTGATTGTGGTCTACGTTGACACGATTGTATCACAAAATGTCTGCAGATTTGTCAAGCTGCACATTCTTGCTGTAAATCGCCTGTTCTATTACATCCCTAAAGTGATCTACTACTGTATATTTGATTCAGAACCAGTGACTGGGAAGACCACTGAAGAACACTACACTCGTTAGGTTCACAAAAGCAGTTTGTGACGTTATTATGCTGAAAGTAGCCATTCAACGACAGCCATAAAGAATTTTTTTTTTTTTTGTTCTTTATTTCGCCTTATACAATTTCTTGTATTAGGAATTTGTTAGTTTTCGCATACCCCTTGGGGTCAGAGCGCAGGGTCAGCCATTGTACAGCGCCCCTGGAGCAATTACAGGTTAAGGGCCTTGCTCAAGGGCCCAGCAGAGCAGTGGCCTTTTGGCAGTGACAGGGATTCGAACCGGCAACCTTCAGGATACCAGCACAGCTCCTTAGCCTCAGAGCCACCACTCTGCCCCAAGAATACACATAATCAACAATACTCAAAACAGGCATGACATTTCAGCAATGATTCATTGGTATTAATGGGCCCAAAGTGTGCCAAACATTCCCTGCATCATTAAACCAAAACCCCCAGCCTGGACTATTGACACAAGGCCAGCTGTGTGCATGAATATTCATGCCAACGGTGCCACATTCTGATCCTACCATCCATTTCCTCAGCAGAAATTGTGATTCCTCCGATCAGGCTACATTTTCCCTGTCTTCAACTGTCCAGTATTAGCGAGCCTGTGCCCACTGCAGCCTCAGCTTTCTATTCTTGGCTAACAGGAGTGGAATCCAAAATGGTGTTCTTCTATTGTAGCCCATCCACTTCAAGATTCAACCAGTTGTGCATTTGGAGATGCTTTTCTGCTCACCAGTTGTACAGAGTGGTTGCCTGTGGTAGCACAGCCTGTCAGCTCAAACCAGTCTGGCCTCTGACCTTTCTCATCAACAGCTTGTTACAGTCCATACAACTCACTGATTACACAGATTACACTTTCCCTCATTCTAGTGAATTAACTGATTTGATGCATTGTGATGCTGTCACATGATTGGCTGATTAGATAAATGCATGAATAAGCAAATGAACTTGTTTTTCCTAATAATTTTCTAGGTGAGTGTAGGGCACCATTGCAGCTCATTAATTAGTGATGCTGTCCCTTAGTGCCATGGTCATGGGTTAACTCCCTGCAAAGACATTGTATTATGTTCCCTGTGTGTGTGTGGATTCTCATCTCAAAGATGTATCTGTTCACTGAGCTGGGCACTATAAAGTGGCTCTTTATGAGTAAGTGTGACCAACAATGGACAAGCATCCTGCCTTGTGCCCACTGTGGCCTGCACAGACTCCAACCCCTCTAACCATGGATTGTGAAGCTTATCATTAGAGGGGTGCAATACAGCTCTGTATTTGTATGGCACCTGTCACTGGTGCTAGACAATAAGCTCTAAGTTAATGGAAGGCCAGCTGTGACAGCATACTAGCAAACTAAAAAGTAAAAAACAACACCTCAAAAGTGAACAATTCTATGAAGAGACAATTTGTTGGAAAAGCAGTTGAGTTTCCAGTTCGACCACCCGGAGTCACACTTTGATTCAGCCAGGAATCACACTTTGATTCAGCCAGCTGTGTTCACATGCTCTGGGAGTTTGAGTTCCAACTTGTGTCACCTGCGTGAATGTCATATTTTTATGAGAAAATGCAAGGTGGCTGTTGATAGCTACTTGATATGCACAGAAAGTATTTGAAAGATGTTTAATTTTTACAGGAATATAAAGTAAAAGTAAATGGGTTAATTGTGTGTCATGATAATCCCAATACAATTTAATGTTAAAAATGTTTTTTATTTTATATTTCTGACTTATTTAAAAGGTTGGTGTTATGTCAAGAATCTGTGGAGAGCTGTTTTCTCCGATTTGTCTGTATCAGAACTTCCACTTTAAAGGGTATTCCTGAATGAGAAACTCTGATTTCCAGTTTAGCTGACGGCACGTGAACGCTGCAACAGTCTCCGCCTGACCCTGGTGGGGTCAAAAGTGAACTGAGAAATAATAAAAGGTTCACACATGAAACAAAAGATCCTCAGTGTGGCACCTTCTCCCTCTTTGTGGCTTCACTCAAACAAATAAAGTAGCACCCACCTCTCATTAAAATAAGCGTAACAATTCACCATTGAAATCGGGCCATCTCAGATTTGGATTTTATTTTTTGTTTGCTTGCAGTTTAGCAGATTTTCTTCTTTGAGTTGCTGGTCAGTCCTCAGTTTACTATAACAAACAAAGTTTAAAGTAAATAAAAAAAGTACAATTCTCGTATAGTCCATCAGTCAGGGCTTCTCTGGGGCAGGCGGCTAGATGTGCAACACTTCTGGCAAACACTCCACATACTCTCGAAAAACTTTGGATGCCCTCAACTTGCTCTTTCCGTCTTTCGCTACACCCCCACATCCCTTCCTGCAGAGCATTCCACATTCCCTGGAGTGCACCAAGGATCAGCAGTTAGACTGGAATGGCCAGTGAAAGAGTAAAGAGCAGACACCCCTCTCACACGAAAACGAGTCGTGTGTGTGGCAGGCCTCGCAGATCTGGGACACTGATGTGCTTTAAGCCGTTTTTTTCTTTCTAATGATAATTTCTGTTTTCTGCACAAACTAGGAGTTCAGTAGGCACGCTGGAATAAAACAGGTTTTATTGTCAGCCTTGTATTTAAAGGAGACACGTGTGGTATGGATAAGTAAAATAAGCTTATTAGCCAAATGATTACCTGTACAGCATTGATTCATCTTGATGGTGCCTGTTCAGACCCTCTTCGGCCCTCCTTTCAGCCACACTGATGAGTCTGCAGTTTCTTTTCCTGTCCCACCACCATTCACGTGCCTGTTAACTTCCTTTTGTCCAAATCAAACTACAGCATTAGAATTTGATCTTGGCACACTCCAAAGAGTCGCTTACCTAGTTAAAATGATGTTACTGGTCCCTCATGTTGAGTAGCTCCCCTATCAAGGCCTCCTTTAGCAAAAGGCCACAGTTCAGCCTCCATAAGCCCGGTCAGGAGGGAAGTCATAGCCTACGAATCTCTAAATGTGGATGGACTAGTGGTCTAAGAAAGAGTGGAGGACCAGGGAACGCTTGTTCCACGGAGGAGGAAAATGAAGTTTATCCCTGAATACGCTAAACCATGAAGCTGGCTCAAGCTGCAGTTGGCCAAGCCAGTCCTGGCACATTCCACCACCTTTTGCACGGATGCTTCAGTTACCATCACTCTGAGCAGTTGGGATGTGTGCAGGGGCACTGGAGCTGAGCCCATCATCCTCTGTTGCAAGTTGTGCCTGCAGGATCTGGAAAGGTTCCAAACTCTAATTCAAATCAAGGAAGGTATACTGACCTAATAAGTTCATCCTCTGAAGACATCCAACAATCTGCTCCAGAGAAGTTTCAAAATACATAGACTCCGTCCTAATCTGTGCCCTGTAGCTCCACACAGAGATGCTCAGCAAAGACAGAAAAAGACACCATTACCTAGGACATAAATAGGTTAGGTCAGGTCTTCACAGGTCAGAGCCGCTACAGCATTTATAAATGTTAATGCAAAGTAAACATGCTATACTGTATATGGAATATCCAAAACTATTATGAAGAGGAATTTACTTACTAAACAATACAGATTCAAAATAAAATAAAAAACAACAGTAAGCCCTGATACGTGAACATTGAGAAATCATCTCTAAAGACTGTTCCAAAAGTATGAAAGCTGCTATGATTTCTTTTTCCAGCATTGAATACCAAGCGGAGTGAGGGATGGTGTATATTGGACTGATGAGCACTTAATAAACACAGCACAACAGAAGTAAACTAAAGAGCTCAAAAATCATTTCATTCACAACAATGGAGGGAATGATGTCTGCCTTTGATCCCCTGTGGTGCTGGACAAGCCAGGGAAACACGACTGTTCGGGATGTTGCTCTTTCTCTGGTTTCTCACAGCAAAGGAAACTAGGTGGGAAAAGTCCCCCAGGGATCTGTGGTGGGCTGGCGCCCTGCCCGGGGTTTGTTTCCTGCCTTGCGCCCTGTGCTGGCTGGGATTGGCTCCAGTAGACCCCCGTGACCCTGCAGTTAGGATATGGCGGATTGGATAATGGATGGATGGATGAAGTCCCCCAGGATGAGTTAAAGGAGAAGTGTGGAGGCAGAGAGTCTAACGTCTCTGGGAGTTAGGGGTCAAGGTAAGTAGGGGTAGGCCTGAAAGACTACTTACCCTTAGCTCACTGGTATTTTATCTTGCTCTTTCTTAGGGTCTCCTTTACTTGTAGGATATGGAATGTCTGGTCTGTCAACGGTCCCTTTCCAGGCAGAATGAGTGCCAGCCCTTTTGCATATGCTACTAAATAGGACCCCACTCCCTGGGGGAAATCCTTGTAGATGTGGCTCACCAAAGTGCAGAGCCTGGGGCTCTTCTTCCTGTGGCACCTCTGGCATGGAACCCGACTCTCCACATTTTCAGTTGGTCGCTGTACTGCCTACTGATGTCAGTTGCAATATGCAATTATTGATACTATAACTGAATTAATTGATCAAATAAGAAAGACCAACATGATGGATTTACAGATAGTATAAGATCTTCATTCCCAATCCTGGCATTATTCATAATTACATAACTGCATCCTTACAGCAGGTACAGAGTAGAGAGGGTTCATGAGAACTTTGTGTGAGGTACACATTAGAATGGATATATCAAGAATGCTGAAAATGACTAGGTGCGTATCTCAAGTGATGTCTTAAGGCCACGTTACATTACACAATTTTTGCAGTGATTTTCAGTCATAGCCTTAATTTATATACTGTAATCTTAATGCGTTGGAGGCATTCATCAGCGCACTCCTAGGAAGCCCAATAATCTAATCTGACATAACGACTCACTCCCACTAGTCTATGACCTGCCTCAGAAAAAATTAGGGCTGCAACTAATCACCAGATTAATCAATTATCAAAATATTTTGTCGATTAATCGATTAGTTTGATATTTTAAAAAATTCATTTGAAATGAAACACAAAGTTCATGAAATGGAACTTTTCACCAAATAAACAGATTTGTATAAAATTATAAGAAATTGATTTTTTTATACAAACTACCTGTAGATATTTTAAACAAAATATAGATTTTAATACAACATTTATATAATAATACATTGAAAATAAACAGTAATAAAACAGTAGCACTTCTGGCTCTGGTTGTGCAATCCGCATGCACACACGCACACACTTTCCTAACAGTGCTAAATAAATTAATTAAACTTGCAATGTGGCTTACGTATTCAGAATCATACTAAATACACACTTCAAAATTAAACGTCTTATTTAAGTTATTTTTTTTTTTTCAGTTTCTGTGAAAGAGAAGTTTTACTGGCAAAGCATCATATGAATATCTGACCACCACAATATTCCACCACAGAATAATTTGTTGCACCATCATGACTAAATTATTATTATTTATTTTTTTAAAGTCTGCAGTAATGATTGAAATTAGTTGTCATATACTGGGGAAATGTCCAGACCATGTTCCTTTTGCAGCAAAGCAAGTGGTTTCATGTATGTCAAAGACTTTGCTTTGTAATATTCCGGGTTTATTTTAACTGACAGTTCATTTCTTTTTACATCACCATTTGTCTTGTTTGTGACTGGAAACCTTTTTCCACTGCAGATTCTTTGGCACATTTGCTTTCAGCCAACACACTGTTGTAGCCTGCCACATGTCACTTGCTATTGGGAGTGTGTGGTTACATTTTCATGTTTGAAAGTATGTGAACCTGACACAAAATCTGTTTTACCGGCTATACTAGGCTTGCTGTAGCAGCACTTGCACATTATCACGTCTTCCTCCAGACTGTATAAAAGCCAGATGAAGTCTGATAGCCAACTAGTCAGGAACGTTTATTTTTCCACTCCCCACCTAAGTTTTCACTTGGAATGAGAGATACACCTTTCAGTTGCGGTTGATGTTCTGTTGGATTCACTGCTGCACTGTCGCTGAGTTTTTGATTTCCTTTGGAAACAATACTGAAAAAAAAAAAATTCTACTTGGACTGATACAGAAAATGGCCGCGAAGGAACTTAAGTAAGCACACACACGCCAACGTTACATGTGAATGCAAGCATGTAATGCAGCACCAGAATTTAGCAGAGAGACCAAAGCACCAAACAAAAATCCCAAATATGGTAAGTGAAAATTTGAACAAGTACAAACTAGTGGCTAATGACACATATTTTTAGTTGCTTATCATAAAACTCTGCCCCATGTGCTAGTGTTTTAATTGACAGTGCATTGTAGAGGGCTGGACTAGGACTCATATTATTCCTTATTTCAAACCAAAAGTCATGTCATTATGCCTAGCAAAACTTCTGTTCATATTCCTGTATCAGGTAACACTGAAGTGACATTCAGCTTAGTGGGATGAAGGCGAGTCTTACTCCTCCACAGACCCCGTAACGGTATGCCTCCTGTTCAAATGTTTGTGCATAACTGATATGCTCTCATTCTGCACAAAGTCAGACCTCCACATTTTACAACTCACCTTTTTTTTTTTTTTTAGTGTGTTCAGAGTAAAGTGTTCTCAAACCTTGAAAGTCTTAGGTCACACTGTCTTTTCTGCCAATTGCTTACTGTTTGCCATTTTTCAAATGTATTCATAACTGAGAGAAGTAGTGACGCAATTGTGCACCACAAGAATTAAGCCTAACGACGCAATCAGCTACTTGATGAAAGTGATCGTTGGCAACGTTTTTAAAAATTGACTACTGTTGATAATATTGATCAATTGGTGCTGCCCTAGATAAAAATCATAGGAGGTTTTATTCTTTCGTTAGTTGTATGTAATGCCCACCCCAACATGACAGCTGACAACCAAGGAATGCTCATCTGGAAGGGCAGTGCACATAAGACAGTAAAGAGAAATAAGGAACACCAGTGTTTCAGACCTCATGAACTAAAGAGAACTCATGTCTGATGTCTTATGCAACAGAAAGAAAAAAGAAAACAAATGGCTGAGATTGAGGCTGAACTCACCATAATGGTTAACTCTTCATACAGCACCAGCTCCATCAGGCAGTACATTACTGGCTGTCATAAAAATGCATAAAAAGTCATCACACTGTAAAGTACGTTGACATGCGCATGAATTTTTCAGTTGTATATACTAACATGGTGTAGCGACAAGATACGCAACAGCAGCTGACAAGTCTGACATGCTCTGACTAGAAATCACATAATGAAAAATCAGCGGTGGGTACTATGAAGTGCAGTTACACACTACTGGGTGACAAGTTCTGCTCTGTAAGGGCTTAATGTTCTCGGTCTCTCTCACAGCCGCTGCTCGGCTTCCAGGGGCTCTGACACATAAAACGCCACTCTTTACAGGCAAAAGTTGAAAGACACAAAACTTTACGCCAGGTGATACGTATTTAGAGCTGGTAACATACGGACGCGCTACAAGTCCAAAACTGATCATAACGCACGAAGTGAACATGTTTCTTCACTAAGCCACTGCTGAGAGCATCTTGCGCCTTAAGAGATAAACCATTAACTCATTCGTCCCTTTCTAAAATACAAAACCACATTCCTAATAGCATTCGTTTTTTCCTAGTTATGACATTTCTGTTACATGAGTAGCAGTTCTCGGTGCCCCCCGAAAACTCTGGCAAAACACGACGACATTCAAGATTACCGTAATGCAATCAAAAGCTTTCCTTTCAACGCGTAATTTTGGCGGCCTGGTGCAACAGAGTGAAGCTGCAGAGACTCGTAGCCTCGCGCGATCAAACTCCGCTTTGGTCATTCCCAGCCAATCACAGGAGCCAACCTGTTGTCGAGGGAACCAACAGCAGGCCCGCCAAATCCAAATGCATTACAAACGCGGACTAAACGATAGGGAAAGTGAAAACTGGAAATTGCCACATAATTTTAAACAAGGGAAACTACGGCTGTCCTTTGGAGAGTAAACCAAGAAAAAATGTTGTACTTTATGGAACCTTTTAATGGACATGGCTGGAAAAAATTAATGGGAGGACGAAAATAAGTTTGACGATAAAAAAAAAAAAAAAAATCAGAGAAAAAAAACGGGATGTTTGTTTCTCCCATATTTTTTTTCATCGCCACATTTTTGGAGTGATTAATGTGCTTCACGGTTGGCAGCCTGTATTACGTTTTTGTTAAATATTTTTCGATGAGTGACGGTGAAATGTGGAGGATTGCCAGTAAAAATTGTAAACGTTTTAAATTTCAGTTCAATCAATCCCATTCTAATATAGTACCATTCACCGTAGATTCGGAATAACCTTTCAACCTGCCGTGATGTTACTAACACACCTTTACATTTAAAGGTTGGCAGCGTACCCGCCACACGACGAACCACATGAATTGTGACCCGAGGGCAGCGAGATATAGCGAAATATCTGTATAATATACGCAAACGTAGCGATTCACGAGTCCAGTGTCGTGGGTATAAATCCCATACCCGGTTGTTCCTAACCCGGATTCACTCCCACATTTACTAAAAATGCGCAGGGAATGTTAGCAGGTGAGGCTAAATTAGCCTCGGTGTGTAGGGGCCCCAGCGATGAACTGCGGGATGCTGTACCCACAGCTGCCAGCTGAGGCAGCCTTAGGGGTGTGCGGGGCCTAGGGCTTATCAACCCCACGCGGGGTCGGTTACGTCAAATACTGGTACCGGTATGTGTGGACTGTATAAACTTAAGCGCGAATTTAATAAAAATAACGTTACCTTACATCGGATTTTCTCATTACAGTATTCATCTATTTTTTTATTTTGCAATATAACACGCGGACTTTATCAAAATATAACTGGAGAATATAACTTGACAAATCCGTTCGAACGGGACACCCGGACTTCAAAAGTGGGGGGCCCCTTAGGCGCGGGGCCTTGCGGAAGTCGCCCCACTTGCCACCCCCAAACGCCGCTCTTGGCTGCCAGACAGATGACGTAGGTTGAGCCAGGTGCTGTTTGTACGGGCCAATGACAGTTTCATACGAAAGACCACCTGCAAATGAAGCTGAGTCAGACAGCAGCCCAATCAAAGTGTCCCACTTAACCTTGCCGCTTTTGTGGGCAGGTCCGTAAACAAGGAAGAGCCGCCCAGCATCTCTAGACCAAGATCAGAATCGTATGGGGGGCAATTTTGTGCATGGTGTTAAAAAGCCCTAAAAATCCAAAAAAGTAACAGTATGCTCGACTGCGGGGCTGGCGCATTAAACAAAAAAAAAATGACCGTGAGGCTGGAAACAGCACAAAGGTGAACTGTTTCCGCTGGTGAGCGCCCCGATCGCAGTATTTTATATAACGCTGCCCTAGGGAAAGGTACACTTTTGCTGCCCATTTGCGCAAACCCTTATATTATATATCGGTGCTTCCTAAACTCGGTCCTGGGGACCCCCTGTGGCTGCAGGTTTTTGTTCCAAACAGATTCACAACACCAGAATACACTGAGCTCATTTAATTAGCTGTTTTTTCCCCTCTTATTCTACATTCAGAAAAGCACAGCAGCATTATTTTTATATTTACAAGACATTTAGAAATATTTCTGAATTTGCTATAGATTTAAATGCTTAACTCTCGTTTGTTGATTTCATTATATTTTGCTCTTTCTCGGTGCAGTTTTCCCCAGTTGTATCTTATTAATGATAAACGAGCAGAGCAGACACCCAGACAAACAACACTGAAGGCTACAACTACTTTAGCGTCAGATCCGCTAATTAGTAAATAGTGGATTAATTAAACAATTAGAACACCTAGAAAAGTGGAATGAAAATCAAGACGAAGATATTGTTAAAATGAAAAAAATACATTATTCCCATATAACTACTTGCTACATTATTATTTTTTTGACCAAACTTAGTTTTCTAATTTCTATATCGTTCCCAAAATACAGAACTTGGGAAATAACAATAACAGAAGCTGGTTAGAACAAAAACCTGCAGCCACAGTGATCGTCCAGGACCGTGTTTGGGAAGCACTGTTATATATAATTCACATATTATATGTATTCCTTCTAAACATCGAACAAAAATGTTTTTTAAAATGTGAACCACACAAAACAGGTATTAAAAAAAAACGTGCAATAGGAAAGTGAATGCGAAACGAAACTCTGCTGTGTCGATCCTACTGTACACTTCCCTAAATAAGTTAGCCAGTAAAAGGTGTCATTTTGCTTGACTTTTCACTACATTCATAATAGCTAACACGGTACAACACCCTAGTACTAAATAACTGGCAATTTCAAACTGTCCTACAAGATAAGACTCCCGTCTGCCCTTTTAACTGAACAGGCAGGCATTTCTAACAGGCATTATGCCTGACACCTTAAAGCAATACAGAAATAAAAAATGGTGGGGTATTGATTTAGACCTTTTGGCGATTTCAGCCTAAAAAACTGCATAAAAACTTTATAGACAGTCATTGAGGTGTCACCCCTCTGATGGATAAAGGCGTCTACTATCAAGGTGACTTACAAAGCAATTATAATATATACAAGAATGATTAGAAGGTACAAGCATCAAAAGCAACAGATAAGGTAGAAACTGAGCAAGAGGGAGTAGTACGCGTACTGCTATGTTATAGCCATCAATAGACTAAGACAAAAATAAAATCAGGATCCTAAACTATCCTGTTGATAATGTGATTGACTGGGTAAACTAGATAATAATCTAGCAACAGGAAGTGGTGGCTCTGAGGCTAAGGATCTGTGCTGGTATCCAGAAGTTTGTCGGTTCGAATCCCCGTCACTGCCAAAAGAGATCCTACTCTGCTGGGCCCTTGAGCAAGACCCTTAACCAGGGGCGCTGTACAATGGCTGACCCTGCGCTCTGACCCCAAGGGGTATGCGAAAAATTCCTAATATAAGAAATTATATAAGGCAAAATAAAGAACAAAAAAAAACCATTAATGATATACAGACGTGGAAAAGTCAAATTAAACAATCACCATGAAAAAAAACTTGAAAACACTGCTAAGAGATTTAGCAAAAAGTATGAGAATTCCTGAAATGCCGTTGCATTAAAACTTGTTTTAAAACCTTGCAAATATAGTTTGTTCAGCGTCATTAACTACTTGATCATTATCAACGTGACTTTTCCCTAGCATTGCATACGTATTTGTAGTATACAAATAAGGCACTGGATGTGTTTGTAATTCATACCTTCTTCTTGTAGTGTTACAATTTTTTTTAATGTCTTACCAAATGTGCTGCCGGATGCGACCACCTCGTACCCTCATTCCATGTGCCGTTCAAGACCGAAAGTGTTTGGGGGTGACATACATGATATTTAGGGGGGTTGAATGACACCTCAGGAGCCGGGCCTTCCTCCATCCCATCCCTAAAACCATTGATATAATACATGAGTTCCAATCAGACTGAAGCTGATCCAGATCCACCACTTTAATTCACTGAAAGTTCGCCTTTATCCAGTAGCTCCAAATTATTATAATCTTTTTAACGCTGACATACCGGTATGTATAAAAAACATTACAGCTAAACGCAGGTTTCTAGCCCTAGGTTTTATTGTAGACCTTCTCTTTGACACTGTCTCCCTCTGCTGGAGGGAAGGACATAATGCAATTTCAGAAACGGCGGTTCTGTTTGTGAACCGGAAAAAGCTGCAGCAAATCTGCCAGAGTCCGAGCTGGACAGGTGCAAAGGTGGCGGGCGTGCTTATTCCAAAAGAACCAACGATGTAATAGCTGTAAAAGGCAAATCTACAAAATATTAAACTTTGTGGATCGATTATTTATCGAATATAGCACGTTTTGTTTAACATGAAATAATGTAATATTAGACAAAATTAAATTTTGAATTGCAGTGATTTCAAATAAAAAAATCACAGAAGAATATTTCAGTGTAGCGTGTTTTTTTTTTTTTTTTAAGCACAATTAGATAATTTTTCAAGGGTCTCAATATTTTTGCTGGACAATGCATTTTTCAGTATGATGAGAACATTTAATGTAATCTGGCTATGTAGTGGTATAACTACTCTTTCTCTGGCAAAAGACCTAAACTCTTATGCTGCTGGCAGTTCCTTCTGGAAGGCCTGCTTTTATGTTGTGCAGTCATGTTGCTGTAAGATGTACCGTTGAAATATCCACCATTGTAACCTGCAATTATCTAAAATCAATACAATCAAATATCTTTCTGTAATGTACACCACCTCCAAGGCAATTATTCTAAAGGAATATTTCACAAACTGAAATCTTGGAAAATCTTACTTGCAGTTTTTTGTTTTCTTTTTGTATACATTTAATTATAATCGTAGATGGCAAACACTTTGAAATGGGCAACAAGATGGGGCAGTGGCTAGCGCTCCCACTTCACAATTCCCAGGACATGGGTTTAATCCCACTCAGGTCACAGGATCTATGCAGTCTGCACGTTTATGGCCTCATCTGAAGTATTGTGTTCAGTTTTGGTCTTCATATAACAAAAAAAAGATGGAGCAGCACCAGAGAAAGTCCCATGGAGAGTGGCTAGGCCGATTCTGGGACTAAATTGTATGGATGTGCCAATCTGTTTTTTTTTCGGGCCAATACTGATATTACTGGATCGGCCAATTCAGATACAGTGTTTTTATCCCTTTAAAAAGCCTTTTACACTAAGCATAACTAGAGATGTTTCATGTACAACATAAGGCTTTAAGTGTTATTAACATTCATATTTTTATAATTAACAGACCACAGGCCACCTATTCATTTTTTATTAACAAAATTAAATTCTGTAGCCTTATTTTTCAGTGGCCATGAAGATACTAAAATAATTCAAATTCTCTTAAAATGGATAATGTTTTAACTTATAAAGAAAATATTTATCCATAATGCATGTGGCATTAAATAAAATAAAATACTTCTCATAATTACAAGCTGTCATATTAATTTATGCTGTACATATATGAAACAAAGCTTAATTTAAAAACAGTTTTCACCATTTGTTAAAAAATGTATTCTCACACATTAATTATATTAGTTGATATTGGCAGTTAAATACTGCTTAAAGATAAATATGCATGTGCTTATAGGTTTTAGTCATAAATTGCATTCAGGTTTTTTGCTGTTAAAATAAGCATTTACTATATTTATAATTTTTTTCAGTGTACCAGCTGGACATTCCTAATTCTCAAAGTGTAATTATAAATAAGGACTACCACTTTAATTATGCAGTGCTTGTCTCTTACGAGACATTACAGTATACTGTATGACACACGCAAATAATAAACACATCACAAACCTTTAAAAATACCGAAAATCTTTCAAATGCTCGTAGGATGTTTATCAACTAAAATAGACAAAGTTTGCTGTTAAGCTAACAAGCCTATTGTTTACTCAAGTTCTTCCTTATCTTTTCTTTTTCTAATTTAAAACATTAGCTGCTCTCCTTAACACAAGCTTGCTCACTCTCCAAAGTCTGGCAGGCAGTGTTTGTTTTAATTAAAGGACAAAGTATAAAGTCCTGAATTCATTAAAATAGGTTTTCCTGCAATTTATCTATCTTATTACTCCATTTTCTTTAATCTTCTCTGAAGAAGACAACACAGATAGAAACTTGTTGAGGGTAAATTTTGCACAAATGCCAAAAACGTTTTCTCCCCACACAGAACTAGACACATGGAAAAATTACAAAGTGGTATAGTGGAGAGTAGAATTTTAGGGACTTTCAGTCTCAACTTGATGTTATTTGGGAGAAATAAGGTGAATAGGATTGGCAAACTTGCTGGGCTGAACAGTGTGTTCTTGTCAAAATTGTTCACAAATCGTGTGCGGAGCAAGTGCAGACTCCACACAGATAACCATAGGCACGAAACTGAAATTCAGGATGCTGGGTCAGTGAAGAAGAACTGATAACCTGTGTGCTATCCAGCATCTAAAGCTTGTGACGAGTAATGTTTGAAAGATGATTAAAAGTTATATTGTGTAGCTACTATTTGTTGTTATTGGTTAAAACAAAGAGTTTAAAAGTCATTGAAAGAATACACACATGAAAAATCAATCAATCACAATCCTCTATTGACATCAGAGTGCAAAAGCAGTGCCGCCTCATGACATACTGGACCTGCAAAAATGGTTACCAGACAGAAAAGTACTTCAATTTATTATTTGTTTAAATAGTATATTGTTGTTCCTCCTTCCATCCATCCATTATTTAACCCAGGGTCTATCACACAGTTTAACCCTCTGCAATTCCAGTTAAATGCTGGAGATTGTCTTGTTCTGCAGATGTGGTATGTGTCAAGTGAATCTGATGAGCTTACCTGTACTGGGGTGGTCAAAACTCATGCACACACGCAGTCAAAATGTTTTAACTTTTTTTTTTTTTTTATTATTTATCGGGTTTAATGATACAAATCAATGCATACCTTTTAATAATTCTACCCTCTTGTTATCAAAGAGCTGTATGAGGACAAGATCAGATCATAATGATACAACAAACCTGTCAGCAAATATGGAAAGGAAGGGGGAATATTTAATAGCTCGTATGTTGTTTCCAATCTCTAGTCTGAGATCAACAGTTGATGCATTTAATTGGAAACATTCATTTTTTTTATTTTAAATGTTGGGATGAATTTCAGAAGGTGAAACAGTAAGGGGATGGGGGTTATCACACGGGTTACATTATCAAAAATGACACAGAACATGTCATTGTAGTAGTAGTAGTAGTAGTAGTATCAGGTGTACAGAGTAGATTGAAATTCTTACTTCCACATCCAACCAACACACAACACATCACCACTCTCTGGCATCTGGATAAACAAATAAGAATGTAATATATTATTTTACTTACGTACAGTATTCTCTGCTTACCTGATGTATTCCTTACCTCTTGTTCAGTTTAAGCTCTCCTTGCCTGTATAAATATGCAGTCACATGGTTTCATTGATAGTCACACATTTATATTATATATGTAACTTTTAATTGATTAGTTTTAAGAAACAACTCTCAGCTACAAAAGGAGGAGTGTGCAGTGATATTCAGTAGTCCTGTGCACTCTTTCTTTTGTAGCGCTTTTCCCTTTACCATCTTGTAAACATGGAGACTTTAAAAGATTCTGGCTTGGATGAAGTGCATCTGGCATAGGCAACCCAGAACACAATAACCAGTGTAGAAATAGAAAATAAGTGGGCAAAAATGTAGTACAGAACCTCTTATCTACATACTTTGTAGCCAGTATTCAAGCCCCACACCTCAGACACAATTGCACCAACTCAGTCCTGGATACAAATCAAGTGCCTTTACTATACACAACTCTTTTACAGGCCTCAACAGGAGTGAACAGGAAGAACTGGAATGAACTAAAGAAAACTGAGCTGCTGTGTGTGTGTGTGTGCATGTGTATTTTAATTACACACACACAGACATACATATATATTGAAGGTGTCCCAAAAATGTATACACACTTTGAGTGATTATAAATAAAAGGTTTATTAAGATACATCCAAGTTTTATAATTCAAATTAAAGAAGACAAATGTAGAGTTGGTATATGTGCACCAGTATCCCAGTGGTTTTGGCCAGCTCACATCTAACAGTGCTGCTGGACACCTGCAGAGTTTGAAGGAAATTAGAAGCTCTGATGGATTTCTTGTTTGCTGCACTCAATTTCCAAGCACTGTGTTTCTAGTCCTTAACCTTGCCTGTTTGTTTGGACTTTGGCAGAAGAGCTTGGACAACACATTTAGGAACTCCTGCAGGATGATCATCTTGTGTCTTGCCACTTTGTTTTCTTTTGACATGGTGTAAGATTTGTAGGTTAAACAATCACAACTACAGCTACCTCACCTTGTTAGTCTGGTTGTTTCTTGCTCTACATTGCTGCTTGTTTCAGTTAATCATTTCCTTTTAAGCTACACATAATGCCATTAACCATTAGCACCTGCTTGTTATATTTACTTAATCAAGCACTGGGCTGTAAGCCTACTAAGGTCTTGCAGTTTTGAACTGGAGTTAAAGTGCTCTGGAATTTAAAATCACTCTTTTCTATTTACACTCTAATCCAGAAGACCTACAATAATCGTCTTGAGACACATTTTTATGAAGTATCTAAAGTGCCCAAGACGCTTGCACAGTACTATAGTATATACACAGGTACACACCAAGAGTGCATGCAAAGATACAACACACATGAAGTACCATTCGTTTGGAATGACCAACAACATAATTAATGAGAAGCAATACATCTACCTTAGCACTTCAGCTGGGAAACAGTGTGCCATTCCTGAGTCTCCTGTCCTTTACACAGAACAAAAGCAAACACACTGGACATTTTTTGGGGGGCAAGAAAAAGTTCTTTTCTCCAAAATGGCTATATGGTGGCAAAGGAACCCCCACCATTTAATATTTGGATATCCTTGAAGTATCACATTAGGTTATAAGAATATTATTCAAAAGGTCCATATCTAGCGATTACAAAGCCCAAGAGAAGGACAGGTGCATGTTAGTGAGAGGTTTAACTTGAGGAGGAGTGGAGAAAACAAGCTAAAAGGATGGGGGGCACATACCAACAAGGAGCATGGTCAAGATGGTTAAGATTGTAAGACCGGTCTTTAAACTCATGATCCATGCAGCCAATGATTCCCTAAATTAGTCCCTTTGTCTTCCCTCTTGGGGGCTTTTGAGAAGGTCACAAAGGTTGGTGACATGACCATGAGCATAAACCTATAGTTTATACCATTTTACAGTACCATACACTCCAGTTAAGTGTTGCCCAGCAAGAGCAAAAAAACAGCTACAGTTACATCCACATTATCAACTGGCCTTTTGGCAATAACAGAAGATTAGCCATTATAGGAGGAACTGTAGGCCACTCACAGGCTACTGGATGCATCATCTAAGCGTATTGTTGTGCTGAAATTAAACTTTTCCCTAGGGCATAAGATGGAGGAGGCCAATAAGATCATCAGAGCCAGACTGACACCAGTTAACAGTAACCAGAGTCTTCAACAGACCTTCACAAAAGGCTCTGATGCAACTGTGGATGAACAGGAATCGTCTGTGGGTGCATATGGGCACTTATGGAGTCTGGATCACGTAGGTACATGTCTGACTTTAAAATCATCCAAAAAACACAAAATGACACAGGAAACATCACTGATGGCATAGTCAGGTACACTCGTGTCAAAAAAAAAAAAAATAAAGTATTCCTAAGTGGATGTTAATAAGAACTACGGTGAAAGCAAACGAAAAAGACAAACAGCAGAATTCAAACGAGCCAGAATAAACTGTTCAAAAACATGTGATGCCAAACGACAGGTGTGATTGTCTCATAAAAAAGATTTATTTTTTTTGCCTAAATGTACAAAGGCAAGGTACAGTATCGTATAAAAAAAGAATTGTAATGTACACTTTACATGGGAAAAGACAAAGATGCGTAAGGGAACATGAAAATTAACAGCAGAAATAAATCAAAATCTCCGAAAGTTGTAAACATCCACCATTCAAGTGCTAAAGATGTCTCCTTGAGCCAGTCATCCCTGCTAGATTTGAACAACTGGGGGAGTTGGCATTGGACAATAAACAGTATAGACTCAAGAACAGAATGTAACACGCTGCTGCCCCCTTCTCCCCCCACCCATATATTTGATGGCTTTTTTCAAGCGCCATTTTGATATAAGACAGTTAACAAGTTGTCTTAAAACAAAATGTCTCAACAAGCATCTTTAAAAAAAATAAAGCACTACATAAGAACTTCAGAAAAAATATGCAACTGCCTTGCAAGAACACCTTATATCCATAGAGATGGCAGTTCACATCGATATCGATCCCTTTTGTAGGCGGATTCAAACAAATCCTTGAAAAGGACACACTTTTGCTTGTTCAACAAATACATATGCTGAGTGCTCTCTGAGAGGCAAATCATTCAAACATTTGAAAAAATAAATCGACTGCAACTCAACATGTCTACTTATTGCTGCAAGTGCCTGGATATCCCACTGCAAGGCCTGATAACAATATAAGCTACCTTGAGCCATAAAAAGTCTAATTTATGAGGAAGCTTTTACCTTAAACGTGATGGGAACAATAAATAAAATCCGGTTCTCTGAGTTAAATAATTCAGACTTGTTAAGAATGCAGATTTAGGAAAACCCTTGATTGGATCATCTATGGAGCAACAATAATGTGATGTCAGACAGCACAGCTAATTTAAAAGAAAATGTGCTTAGGATATGAAACTGCAGAAGTGCAATTGGCTCACAAATTTCATCGCATTCACTTTAGCTCATCAGGTAGAATCTGTACCACACAGTAAGCAGCACCAGACATTTTTACATTTCTTTTGCAAGGAATCGTCAAGTGCATGTAACCAATGGGAAGGAGTAGTGCATTGAAATGGGCAGCTTCCTACTCCTGTCTAGTGTGTGCTGACACAGAAGGCTTGGCCCTGTGTTTGGGAAGGCATCATGATGCCTCACTGGCAATCTTACATTCGTCATAAATTATTCTAATTACAATAAGTAGAACAAAAAGTACAAACAGAAAAAAATTTAAAAAATAAAAGGAGGGAGCAGAGGATAGTACTTTTCCTGCCAAGCATTTAAAAGATAAAAAGATATTGTTTCATTATGTTAATAACATTAACACAGAAATCCAAGAGTTAATTTCTTAATATTTTCTACACCATAGTTAGCCATCTGTGACCAAGGCCAGATTTTGTATGTGTATGCAAGCGTTTGCACATGTTTGTGTGCATTTGTTTTTCCTGGAAAAAGAAGAAAAAAATCTGTGGGGAAAGAACTGTTACTTTTAGCTAAAATGTTTCGATTCAGTGGGTCAGAATTACAAAACTTTACAAAAATATAGAAAAGTTAATTAAAAAAAAAAAAAAAAAAAAAAAAAGGAAACACAGCACTGTAGAGATTACACCAGCTATCATTATCATTTTACATAAAGGCTGGGGGGGAGGGGGGGGTAACATAGTACAATAGGCAAGTCTGAAAGCATCCAACAAACTTTTAAAATAATTCCACTGTACAATATATACAGAAACCACAAAGGCAGAAAGACTGTCAAATTCTTGTACATCCTGGGATACAGAAATAAATCACTTAGACTAATGCTTAGCTTAAAATGATCAATAAGACGATGCATAAGGGAATGCGCACAGCAGAAAAATAGTGGATATAAAAAGAATAAAACTTAATCAAATAAAATAGGACAAAAAATGCTTCTTTAAATTGAAGCAACCCCACACATTTTGTTACAACTGCTCCACCAAAGAACAAACCCAGAAAGAGCGTGAAGCGTTATTTTCAGATGGAAAATGTTAACATTGCTGCTTGTTTATGTCAGACAGTGCTGACATCTGGGCCATGAGCGCAGGCCACACCAGGGAAGTGAAGCGTCTGTTCAATGCATGTTGTTAAGAAATCGGCTGTTCAGCATTCCAGCAAAAAAAAATGCCACTGGTATAAAAACGTTCAGTTTGTAGAAAGGGCCTGAATAACACTGGTCTCAGACAGCGATTTTATGAAAAGGGAATTGAATGGGGGAGGGAAAAAAAATGAACCCTTTGAAAGCTGTGCTTAGTTTACTTCCATACAGAAAGATTATTCTGGGAGGCGAAGTAACACGCAGAAGAAAGTGACAATCAATAAGTAACCAGATGTTTGCTAGAGACCTTACACCAAATGAACACAAGGCAAATGGAGTCGAGAAGGGAAGCATGCAGCAGGACATTTAGCACACCTCATAAAAAGTGAACGATAAAGAAATCTGCTTCTGCACTTCCCATACTATTCAAATCTGATAGACACAAAACGTGGCAGATGACAGAAGCGTCTGGAATTTGTATCAGTAAAAAAAAGAATTTGGTTCAAAGTAATGGACTTACAAGGAAAGCTCCTAAGGCGTGCAGACGGTCAGCCGTCACAATGTGCCAGCCTGCAGGCTAAGGGAGTATGCCTTTTTGGGCTTACCAGTGGACAACATATTCTGCTTTTATAGACATAAAATATTTTAAACAAAAACCACCTCTTGTTGGGATTTTAAAAGCATAATTTAGATAGACTGATAAAATAAATATTACACACACACACACATTTATATATATATATATATTTATATATATATATATATATATATATATATATATATATATATATATATATATATATATATATATATATACACACACACATATATACATATATATATATATTATATATAAAAACACATATGCGCATGTATATATACACACATAAATTACACACACACACTCAAAAAAAGAATGCCAGCACAAGAGAAATTACTGCAAATCAAAGAGGTGAATCTTCAAACATAACTTACATTTTAATAAAAATATATTTTGTCCTATTTCAGAATTACGCTGGCACTGTGCCAAGAGGAATCCTTATGGTTGTACTGTCAGGGTCATCTGGGATAATTAAAATTAAAAAAAGAAAAAAAAATGCTGTCCAACATCTCTATACAACCATGCATGTTGTCTTTTTGCTGTCATAAAAATGAAATTCCAGGACAGTCTGTACTTTGTCCGCAGAATATTTATATTGCATTTGATAATCTAGGGAAAAAATAAACCAGGGCTCAGACTTCTTAACAAATATATTCCTATAGAAGTAGTGATTTAACCATTGCTGTACATGTGAAGATGCTATCAAAAAGAATCTCTGTTAAAGGTTATCCACAATGGAGGTTAAAAAAAAAAAAAAAAAAAAGAAAGACATAGTGGCTATCACTTCTGAAATAGTCAATGCAGATGCTAGAGCTTGGCTTTCCCAGTTCAGGTTTCATAACAAGATGAAGATGATGATGTCTGAAGTAGGACAACCTGCCTGACATTACGGCAGAAACGTAAAAAAATAGAAACACCATTTAACTGATGTCAAAATGAATGCCACAATCTCCTCATGTGATCCAGTCACATGACTAGTTTCAGCAGTGAGGTATCAGACTCCTCTCCCTAGAAATGGAAATAAAAACAGTCAGTCAGTTAAAAATGTACTTTAAATAATAATGGTTATTTAATACCAAAAATAGAGACAAGAGATGAACATGAAATGCTGTCTGTACAGAACATAATAGGAATGGAATTAAAACAACTTTAATTTACAGTGGTGTCACAATTTCCAAAGATCGGGTTTTAAAGGCATAATGAAGGACAGGGCCAAGAGTCTTGTGCTTAGCATCGCAGCATCCTGGGCCAGTCTGTCTCTTTCTGTGGAGTTTACATGTTCTCTCCAAGTCTGTGTGTTTGTTTCCTTCCCACATGTGTCTGTGTGTGTGGCCCAGTATGATTCAGTGAGGCAGTAAGGAGACTGTGGAAGATTGTGGGTTCGCTTCCCGGTTTCTCCCTGTGTGGATAGCGCTTTGAGTACTGAGAAAAGCGCTATATAAATGTAATGAATTATTATTATTTTTGAGTATCTTGTGGGACAATACCGCACTGTCAACCATTGGTTCCTGCTTTGTGTTTATTAGGCTTCAGATTGAACATTTGAAAATTGATAGATGAAAAATATAATTTACAGATACAGACATTAAACAAAAACATTTTTTCTTAAGAAACAAAGTAAATATTCTTGAGGGTACCTCTGTGTGTTCTGTGGAAGAAAAAGTCGCATACTTTATGATAAACTCAATTATAAATACAACAATGGCAACGTTGTCTTATAGGAAACACTAAAAAGGATTTTAGAGATTAAGGCTGTTACATCATTATATTCATGTACATCAGGTTTTCTTAAACCATGAGTCTCAACCCATACCGGATTGCAGGATTTTGCAGCAAAATTAGCCTAACGTGTCCATGTGCAAATTCTTTGGAGAGTGACATATGTACAACTCTCTATTTGGCCATTGTGGTAGCATGTGATTTGAGATGCAGCCTATAGACAACACTGCTGACACATCAGTATTCACGGAGTTATTGAGGGCGAGTGAATAGGGTTGGGGTGTGTATAAAGTGCCATGACATTGTTGTATGCTAAATGCAGTTTTAGTGGCCATAGTGGCATACATGGAATCTAAATCTGTAACAGGAGTGCAAAGATTTTGTATTAAGTTTAACATGTCTTGGTGAGAAAGAATTCCTTCTTGTAACACTGTTTTAAAGTGGTTTCATAAATTTCAGTTTATGGCTTGTATGATGCACATGTTTGTTGGAAATGTAAGGACACTAGAATATATCAAAAGGGTGATACATGATATAGACCAGAGCCCTTGGCATTTAGCGGGACATCAGTTGGTAGCGCTGAATATTTCACTGTACACTTTTTGCCAAATTCTTTATGAAGATCTAACACAACACCTGTAAAAAATGCATAAACTTGTACAAAATATTCTAGCTACACAACTCAATTTTTTTTCTCAGTATATTGAATTGTTAAATGAAAACAGATATTCTAAAGAATTTGTAAATTTGTGTATAAGAATGTACTGTTAATGTTATCTTAAAAGCATAATGTTACATAAGACAAGGTAAATAGACTGCATCAGTTAATTTTTTGCATATTTTATTGCTTACCTAACTTAATAAAACCAAAATGTCTTGAAGGAGAGACTTGTAACACGTCACCCCTCTCCAGTGCCATGACTCAAATGACAAAGTAGATCATTTCTTTTATCTCCCTATTATAAAAGAAAATCCTGTGGGATGGAATGACTAGGAGACGATATGTGATCATCACGGAAGACAAATAAAAGACCCGCGAGACTAAAGAGAATGGCCACGGAGCGTCTCGCGGGGATATAGATTCTTGCAAGACACGACGCGACAGCAGCTGCCCCCCCCCCAACATCGGGAGCAGTGTTTGTGCAAAATTCTCATTGATAGAAAGGAAAAATCAGAGTCGCTTCAATTAAACAGTCATGCTGTTGAAGACACTGGTGAACATTACGGGGAAGTGCATTTAATGTGGAAACTAAAATGCACATCTTTACACTAAAGATTGTCAACATGTGGAATAAACTAACACGTCAACTGGTTTTAGTGAAAACCTTGACAACTTTAAAAAAGGAGGAGGCGCTGAGACTGCATTGCTGTTGATTAAACAAATGAGCTTAATGGACTGAATGGTCTCCTCTCATTTGTAAAACTTTAGTGTTTTATCAAATTTACTTCTTAAAAAAATGTCTAAACTGGTTAATAAGGAAAACAACAATACACAGTTAATATCAGCTCAGTTCAGTCTACATCAACCTCTGTTGTTATTAGGTTTGGCCCAGGCCCTTGTCACTGTAATTTGAACTGAGCTGTCTTGACTACTGATGAACAGACAGAGATGAGTATTGCAGCATGAACATCTCTTTGATATTTGACTAGCCCCCATTTCAATTTGGAAACTGGCATCTTATGTTATGAGGCTGGCAAGGTAGCAGAACTACTTCAACTCATTCAATCCTCTCACTATATATTTTAATTTCTAGATCAGGCATGTCAAACACATGGCCCGCATGACAGATCCTAGTCAGCACTAAACTTGTACAAAATGATTACTATCGTTTGTGATTGAATCATTCTGCATCTTCGGCATTACTTATTGACTTTTCTTACTTCTGCCCTCTGACAAAAGCGCATTTTCCCATGGCATTACGGTACCGGAAACGTCATCTGCTAGTATAGTTGCAGCTGCAGTGTCAGCTCCTTGATACCCTAGGCATGACACAACCCCCATCCCCCCCTCGAGCCTTGACTAAAGTTAATGAGCCGCGGACGTAGCATTTGAAGTACTAGGCTGCAGCAACCTAGCAGGCTACACTACTAGCTGGGCTGCTGAGACTGGCCACTGGGCAAAACTGACCATCACGAGAAGTAATAGCTCGAAGATTTTCACGTTTTTTTGCTCTAGTTTTATGTAATTTTGTGCTAGTATTGTATCGAACAGTTAGTGCAGACTAAAGCTGAAGATCTGAAGTGGACGCGAGAAGTTGGTGAGTTGTTTATTAACAAATTTTTGTGATTTTGAGTTTGTAAAATTAGTGTAGGTCAGGGGGCTTTTTGCATATTGGCTTATTTTACAATATAAACTTTGAAGTAAACTTAGTAAAGTAAAATTTGATTTTTGGAGGATTTGTTTTCCAACTTGAATTACTGAGCAATGAATTCAGTGAGCGTTTTTGTTATTTCAGCTCACACGAACAGGACTTTGCGCTGTTTATGTCACCATACTCTTACAACGTTGAGAATGCACCTGAGAATATCCAAATGGAATTGATTGAACTGCAGTCAGATTCTATTCTGAAGGCAAAATACAACTAAGTTGGTGTGCCAGGCTTGTATGCTTACTTGCCACCCTCGTATGTGCAGATCCGTAAGTTGGCATCGAGAGTACTGTCTATGTTAGGAAGCACTTACCTTTGTGAGCAATTGTTTTCGTTAATGAAAGCTACCAAAACCCCACATCGCTCAAGACTTACTGTCGAGCTCCTTTCATCTCTCATTAAAGTTGCAGCTGCACAAGATTTCAAGCCTGATATTGACGAACTGGTTACTAACAAGAGATGCCAAGTGTCAGGACAAAAGAAATAAATCTAAGCTAAGAGGCTAATTGTACGCTGTTGTACGGAGATTGTATGGAAATAAATTGCTTTTCTTTAAACTTTAAATGTTACATTTTTTAAAGTTTTCAGTACTAGAAAGAATGCTACAGTAACTTTGTATAATAGTATTTGTTACAGTGCGGCCTGCTGACGCATGTATGGCAGTTGAAGTGGCCCACCAATGGTAGGGAGTTTGACATGCCTGTTCTAGATTATTGCTCTACATCAGTGTTTCCCAAACTCGGTCCTGGTGAACCCCTGTGGCTACAGGTTTTTGTTCAGACCAGCTTCTGTTTTTAATTGAACTCCTGGGCTAATTAAGTGAACTGATATTTCCCAAGTTCTGTGTTTAGGGTACAATATAGAAATTAGAAAACTACGTTTGCTAAAAAAAAAATATTAAAATGTACCAAGCAGTTATATAGGAATAATGTATTTTTTTTCTTTTTAACAGTATTTTCATCTTGATTTTCATTCTACTGTTCTAGGTGTTCTAATTGTTTAATTGATCCATTATTTACTAATTAGTGGGTCTGACTCTAAAGTAGTTGTAGCCTTTGATTATTCAGTGTTGTTTGCCTGGGTGTCTGATCTGCTCGTTTTAAATTGTCATTATTAAGATACAATGAAGGGGGAAAAACTGCACAGAGAAAGGGCAAAGTATAATGAAATCAACAAAAGAGAGTTAAGCATTTAAATCTATAGCAAAAGCAGAAATATTTCTAAATGTCTTATAAATATAAAAACCATGCTGCTGTGCTTTTCTGAATGTCGAATAAAAGAAAAAAAAAAACAGCTAATTAAGTGAGATCAGTGCTATCAGGTGTTGTCACTGATTAGGAATCCAGTTGGAACAAAAACCTGCAGCCACAGGGGTTCACCAGGACCGAGTTTGGGAAACACTGCTCTACATTTTGCCTGTCACCACTACCTCTGTCATCTTGATGTTAATTCTCATGCCATACACCTAACACGCTTACGTAAGCATAAGGTAAGAAAAAATAAAAAGCAGCGTTCAATTTTAGTTCTCACTCTAGGATGACGATATGAACAAACAAAGTAAACTATTTATTCAAGCCACTTAATCGAACTACTGGATTGACAAAAAAGAGAAACACTGCTCTTACATTCCCTAACTGCAGATGATGCAAGTCTTTTCTAGCAGCTCTGCCAGCAGTTTGAGTGAGGAGGTTCCCTGCAATCTCTAGTTAAAACGTCAGCAGTAACAAACAAAAGAAACCACAGTGCAGAATCTTCTGGGATCAGACGCTGCCTTTCCTGCTAATGACTTGACGTGACAACCTGTGACCATGAGCTGGGTGCTCTATCTACAACAATTGTATCATTAAAAGTAAACCCTGGTAAGGAACTTATTTACTTTCCTCCATCTCAGGCCCCTGTTGGGATCAGAGACAACGAAGTGGCTGTAAGGTTGGTTTTGAACCTTCACTCTGGCAAAGCCTTAAGCCCTAAAAGTGATGGTTAAAAACAACACATACAGGCTCCAGAGCCTACTGACTTAGTACCAGAAAAGTGACTTTGGGCTGTGAGACTCGCTTGCTTATTCCTTTAAAAATACTGAAATCTGTACAGTCAAAGTAGGCTCACCGGACAAAAAAATGATAGCCATCAGATGAATTCGAAGAGAGTAAAATGAACTGCCTGATATGTGCATTTCCTCTGATGTATATAAATGTATTGATCTGCATAATAAAAGTTCAGATGTAATGCTTAGATAGTGTTTTAATAAAACTTTGGACAGTTTCTGATTAATGATTTTAGTATGTGGCACATGCAGCATGATGGGCCAGGGTCAAACCACAAAGCTGAGCTCACAGTAACCGTTTTTTTCTCTTCTTTCTGCTTTCAGGGCTTCAAAATGTTGCAAACAAAGTCTATACATTTACTGTAATATAACCTACTTCTGCTAGATTTGCAGGCAAATCAATTCATATACTTCACTCATTTTAGTTTACTGTACTTAAATATTATTTAGTTTAACTGTAATAGTTACAGGTATTGTGTCTTTTTCTTAGCTTAGCTTTCATTGTTTTCCTGGTCTCTTGGGGGCCACAGCAACCTTGAACCATAAGACCCTTCAGCTGTGACAAATGGCATCAGCCAGTTTGTAGTGTTGGATCTGTTCATCTGTTTTTTACATGTGTTTGGAGTAGTAGGGGGCATTGGCCAATTCCATCTGTGCATTGTTACTCAGCCCAGGGAAGGGTGCATAGACAGCGAACATACATCAGGCACTCATTTAAAGTAAAGCATGTAGGATTGTTTTAACCATTATTTGCACCATGTTGGTGTTTGTTGTCCTCTTCTCTCTGCTGTATATTTGTACTTCTGAGTGTGAGATGATACTGTCACCAAGCAGCTGTTTGAGTTTGGTGGTCTGTTCTGCTTTCTAAATCATATTATATAATATGAAGAGAATAATATCAAATAAAAATTGTTTTTGGTTCTACATTACAAAGAATTTTGTAGATTAAACTGTTTTAGCCGCTTTCCTTACCTTTCTCACCTCCTCGCTGGTGGGTACAAAGACGGTGCTGATGCCTGCTGACTGGCCACAATTGCTGAGGAGGAGAGACCTATAATTTCAAGAACAAGACATACTGATTTAAACTGATGATAAAACAATTTATGACCTCGGAAATGCAACTATGCTGATATATTTGATTAGAAACAAGTGTCATACTTTTCAATGTTCATTCTATTAAGAAAAACACAATTATGAAAATTATATAGCTTGTTCAATAAGAGTTTAACAGTATACAGTTTATAAAAGAAACTTGGTTATCAGATGTTTCTTTGAATATCTAATATGGTTTCTTGAGATAGGAAAAGCTCAAGTGAGGGAAGAATTGTTTTAAATTTTCAGTCATATTTCTGTTACTTTGATATTCTCTCTATTTACCTCCTGTTGCATTTGCATTATCATTTCAGAGTACCGTAACCCACCTATTTTGACAACTTGCCCATGTCCCAATTATGGAAAGGCACCAAAAGGGTGCTCTAATTGACTGATACATTTTTGTCAATGTTTAATTTATTGTACATTTCGAATTAGTTAAGCAGATCATAGTCACCAAAAAGGGATGCAATGAGTCTATAACAATAGTTTAATATGTACTAAACATAAGTTTTAACGTATGAAGTTTATTAATAGAAATTACAGTGGGGAGAAGCAGGGGAAGTGAAGGCAACATTAATTCCAGCAGGAATGATCATCATCTATATTATACACAAGAAAGATGCACTGAGAAAGGCTATGCATGTGCATGGCAGCCTAAGTGCCTAAAGTTTGCAAACCTTTGATGAAGCTATTGAAGATATAAATTGATGGGGATAAAGCCCAGAGATTGATGTACTGTATATATAACTGGAAGCTCGAGTTCAGATAAGAGTGGTGATTTTTGAATGAAAAAGTATCCCCTGGCAGGTTGTGTTTACCTGACTGCTTCCAAATGTATCAAGTACATTCATACCAAAAAATTAAAAAACAAAAAACTACACATTGGACACACGTCCAATTGGCTGTCCACTGAGCCTTTAATGTAGGTTAAAAATTGTAGAGGTTACATATGTGCTCTTTACCAGATACACAGAACCTGCAAGAGGAATGTTGATATGCAGTTTTCTTAAATTGCTTATTAGCTATTTAAACAAATATTTGTCAGGTCATGGCACTCAAGTTAAACATGCAAAAAAGTGCACATTTTGATTTAATTCCAATAAAAATTGGATGGCAGCATTCTAAGATAACTTGGCTTCCATTGTTTTAAATTATATTAGCTGCTGACTCTTTTTTACTTAATACTGGTATATGCAACTTTATTGCAGCTCCACTTGTACTTGCATGTCACGAGAGGCTATATTTGAGTGGAAAGGATGGGGGTTAACGAAGCATACTTGATCATTTGGATCCACTTTACAAATATTAAATAAAATGCATATGCAATATAAGCAAGACAATACTGTGTGCCCTGCAATTATATATAGGTTGATTAAATGAATAGTATGGAGAACTTATATTTCAATATGTATTTCACCCATATTGCTAACAAGAAATTCAACACAATGTAGTGGGTAGGTGGTAACTCCCAAATTTCTCTTAATACGTGAACCATGGCAGTAAGGTTTCTCCCTAGATCAACTGCTGTACTGATCCTGCCAACCAGTTGTGGTCGATAGTCTCCTGATTCTCATTTCTTGCACTCTACTTTAAAACTTAATTTTCTGTTGTTAGCCCACTTTTTACTCTTTTGTAATCACATCAATTTTATTTATTGTGAATTTCTGAGTGGTGCTTTGCATAAAGACATCTGCTAAATATAATAATGATGAACCCTTATGGTAAGAAATCTAGTACATTTAAGTATTTAAGATGTAAAGATGTATTGTAGCAGATTTCATGTTATTTATATACACATACATACACACACATACACACACACACACACACACACACTAAGGGGCTTTACCCCTGCTTGCTTCGCTTACCAACCCCCGGGCCAGCACTACAAGTAAGCCACTGTGTGGTTCTGCCGCTCGTGTATGGGAATGCAGATGTACAATTTGAACAAATTGTTATTTTCATGGCAATTGTTACATATGCATAATAGAACTAACTATTTACATTACAGTGAGTAATTAACCACATTAAAAAAAATAGTAAAACGTAATAATTTGAAAGCACATTGTTTCATGTTGCATTCGACTTTTTCATTGCGTGTAATACCATTTTAATTCTGTTTGGCTTTGAAATTAACACGCAAATATTTTTAAAACTTATACTTTTACTGTAAAACTTCAGGAAAAAGTATTTTTTGAGTTAAATTTATGTCAATATCGCATTGAATTTTGATTCTGTGTTTGGACTTACATCGTGACAACGCAACGTACAACTGCCCGTGAGAGAATTTAGTTTTTTTCTCTCTAATAAACAAACTAACTTTTTTGAATGTTGGTCTCTGTGATTTGTTAATTGTCTTTGCAAAATCTATTCTAACAGGAAACTTTTAATGTTTTAATACGAATGCCATATCAAGATCTTCATCGTTTCTCTGTGCTAAGATTGCCTATGTACTCATTTCTTCTGTTGATATCCCTTCGGGATGAAATTCATCAGTAAGATTTGGACATAATATGTCTTCATTAATTGGGAACTTAAAGTGAGGAAAACGTAAAAATTTGTAAGAGCTGAGAAAGCAGGAAATGTGTGTCTGGCAAAAGCATTCATATGAATGAGATATGAGTGGACCGTGTGTGTGTGTGTTTGAATATGGTTGAGGGGAGGGCGTGACTTGAAATAATCTCATGTCAAAAATGTCGTCTCAGGATTTTTTTTATATAATAGAGAGATATACATACATATATATATAATCTCAGCAAATATTTCTATTTTCTATTGATATGAAATTTTCACCAGATGTTGGTAACAACCCAAGTAATCCACACATACAAAGAAATCAAAACAAACAAGTCCATACATTAAGTTATGTATAATAAAGTGGAATGACACAAGGAATAAGTATTGAACACGCTTACTAAAATGTATCTAATACAAAAAAAACCCCAAAAAAAACCAAAAGAAAAGCCTTTGTTGGTAATGACAGCTTCAAGATGCCTCCTGTAAGTATAAACTAGTCGCATGCATTGCTCAGCTGTGATTTTTGGCCCATTCTTCCACACAAACTGTCTTCAAATCTTGAAGATTCCAGGGGCCTCTTCTATGAACTCTGCTCTTCAGTTCTTTCCATTGATTTTCAATTGGATTCTAGTCGGGTGATTGATTGACTGGGCCATTCTAGCAGCTTTATTTTCTTTCTCTGAAACCAATTGAGAGTTTCCTTGGCTGTGTGTTTGGGATCATTGTCTTGCTGAAATGCCCACCCTCGTTTCACCTTCAGCATCCTGGTAGATGGCAGCAGATTCTTATCAAGAATGTCCCGGTGCATTTCTCCTTTCATCTTTTCTTCAATTATATGCCTACCTAGTCTACCAGTACCCTATGCTGAAAAACAGCCTACACCATGATGTTCCCACCTCCAAACTTCACTGTTGGTATGGTGTTTTTGGGGTCATGTGTAGTGCCATTTCTCTTCCAAACACTGTATGTGCAATAACATCCAAATAATAATAATAATAAAACATTTTATTTATATAGCACCTCTTCCATTTTGGTCTAATTTGACCAGACCTTATTCTCCCAATATTTCACTGGCTTGTCCAAATGTTGTGCAGCAAACTATAAATGAGCTTCAACATGCTTTTTCTTCAGCAATGGAGTCTTGTGTGGTGAGCGTATATAGAGGCCATGGCGGTTGAGTGCATTACTTATTGGTTTCCTTGAAACAACTATGCCTGCTAATTCCTGGTCTTTCTGAAGCTCTTGGACAAGTCATCTGATTATTGTTTTGACTCCTCTGTCAAAAATCCTGCAAGGGGCACCTGATCGTGGCCGGTTTATGGTGATTATTATTATTATTAAATGATGTTCGTTACACTTCCGGACTATGGCCCCAACGGTGCTCACTGGAACATTCAGAAGTTTAGAAATACATCTGTAACCAAAGCCATCGCACAATAAGGTGCGAAGGTCTTGAGAGAGCTCTTTGCTTTTACCCATCATGAGATGCTTCTTGTGCGATTCCTTGGTAATGAAAAACCTTTTTATAGGCCATCAATTAGGACTAAACTAGTTGGTATTAATTTGCACGGATAGGGGGCAGGATTGCCTTCTAAATACTGACAGATTTCAGCTGGTTTCTCGGCTTTCCATGCCTTTTTACACCTCCTTTTCTTCATGTGCTCAATACTTTTTCCACTGTGTCATTCCACTTTATTACACATAACTTAACTTATGGACTTATTTGTTTTGATTTCTTTGTTTCAGAGAGTAGGTAACCATCCACACAATTCAGGTCGTCGAGACTCAGACTACGAATGCAATGTATGTAATTACTCTGGACCTACAGGCTGTCAAATAAACGAACCACACGCCGTGGCGCAGCGTAAAGGGGCTTTGTCTCTGACGTCCAAGGTTCGATTCCCTGAAAGGGGAGCAGTAGAGTGTGTACGCCTGATGAGCCCAAGAATACATGTCGCATACTCTTTGCTTTATTTTACAGTAAACTATGCAACATTCCATGATCTGCTTCTCGCAACTGAAAGAGGGCACCGTGGCAGATGTTTGCCAAATGGCAGACCAACCACAAGCGTTACCTGGTAGGTAACCACCCACACAATTCAGGTCGTTGAGACTGAGACTATGAATGCTATATATATATATATATATATATATATATATATATATATATATATATTATATATATATATATATATATATATATATATATATATATATAATATACACACACACACACAATAGTGCTTTACCTACTGTATTGTTTTTTTACCGATTACAGAGCCATGTGCTGGCTGCTGCCTCCTCTGCATCATGGCACACCACAGAGCACTTTGTATTTGTAAAGGTAAAGGCTGCTCTTTATCATGGATCAGAAGGAATAATAAATATCCATCTAAAGACATGAATATTCAAAGTAAATGATAGGATTAGACAATGGTAATGGGAGACTTTCAAAATTTCAAATTCAATTTTGAATACACAAATTGTAATACACATTCAAATGTATTTAACATTTGCATATGAACGTGAAAGTCCAAAATAGAAATGTCTTTTCACAACAGTATTAGAGTCAAATCTGGGCCAATACCCTCTAGTGGGCTAACATGCACAAAGTAAACAACATGACTGACCAGCTCTCCCTCTTTCTATTATAAAATTGAATTTCTGTTTGTTTATTAAAGAACCATGTGAAAAATCACCCCATTTAAATAGACACTTAAAATGTCAACTTGTCTATCTTTAAATATCCAGAAAAAAGTAAAAACTTAGAACTGGTCAGGAAGGAGGAGTGTATACTGCTCAACCCTCACTTGTCTCTCAACAATTGAGTTCTGTATTATGACTGTGGTGCATTTTATGCACTCCATAACATTTCAATATTTTTTTCAATATTTTGGTTTGTTTCTCTAAAGCTTACACTTAATTTCACAGTAAAATAAGGGCTAAAGCAGAGAAGCACAAGAAACTAAATATTGTCTTTCTACTGCAATGAGGAATTCATAAGTGTCATTTTTGCTTTTTAGTTATTTTACAAATGTAATGTACATTTTACCACTCTTCAAAGTGAAGTCAAGTAGAACAGGTAGTATAACATATATAGTATTTGGATACGCTTGATTTCCCTTTGATTATGTATTTCTGAACGTAGGCACATTGTAATAAGGGACTCCTCTGCACCAATTAGTTCAAGTGTAAAAACAATAAGCAATGAAGTTAATAACCTGAACATGCATACTGCAAATTCTAAGAGTTTTTAACAGTCTATTAAATATATTTAGTGGCAAACCTCACTATTTAGCCTAGGCTTTCAACACAGTGACAAGATCTGGAATCAAAGCATCAAATGTTGTACTTAATGGATTTATCATAGTGTATTTCTGAGGTATAAAGACCTTTTTAAGCCACACACATACTATGTACGTATGGTACTATTTTTAGAAAAATGCACCCATTAATAAACTATTTCAGTGTTAAAGAATATTGCAAATTCTATGATTGACAAACAGCATACAGCTGTTAACAAGCATGTTATGCTAAAAGACCACACTTGAAAATTTTATAATGCTTAAATGTAGAGCACACACATTTGACAAGAAGTGGGAGGCAATAGTACCAATTCAACATAATCACCTTTTTAATAAACTCGAAGCAGGCACTGTGATCACCGCACCATGCTGCTAATGTTCTCCCGCTTTCCCAGAGTAAAGATATGAAATTTGTCTTTTGCACTAAATGCACGACAGTTCTGTTAAATCAGCCACACATTTTTTAATTGCTAATTCAGCAGTATTACTTAATATTATACACAGATTTTATTGTGCCTGTTTGTGACAGAAAGGAAACAAATAAATTTGGGGAAGAAAAAGGGAAATCTCTCTCTTCTTCAAAAAGGTTTACCTACTGAATGTTAGAAATAATATCAGACTACAGTGGTGTTCCTGCCTATAATCTGAAGTGGTAACAGTTTAGCCTTTCATTATTATTTGGTATTCGAAACATGAGTTGCTCTTTGTTTACTATCAATTATTAATATGCCAGTTGTATTCTTTATAAATGCCTTGGTTCTACTTACCTTCCCTTTAAGTTTTCATTACTAGAAAAAAACTAACACTTTAGGTATAACTAGGACAATTTTTATGTACCCCAAAGTGTTTTCACTCTGTAACTATCACTAAAGGTATACTGTGAAAGTCAAAATGAACCAAATACTTTATAGGCCTAATGATAAAAATGTCAATCACCATTCCTTGCCTGTGCTTATCAATAACAGTTTGTCTATGGCCATAAAATGTTTTTTTAATTCTAACAGTAGTCAGGTCACTTTATCCTTAGACTTTTACCCAAAAAGAGTCAGTAAGAATACTGCTGGTTTATTTCATATACCGCAGGTCAATCGGGCACATTTTGAATGTCTTATGAGGAAATGGAGGGGGAAACAATTTTTATTCAAGAAAATAATCAACTCTCCATTTGTGAGCTACAAACTGATGCTGGGGACAAGGTGTGTTGATCTGTTCAACTCAGTGAGCTGCCACCAAGAAAAATGAAGAAACTTTTGAGTGAAAAAGGTGGACTTTAACTACTGATTATTTTTTGATGAACAGAAATCAACCAAAAATAAAAGGCTCAAACTGAATGATGTAATCTATGAACTTCTACACCAGTAGTAAATAGACACATATGATGAGGATAAGAGGAACTGAACCTTGAACTCATAAAATGCCTTGACTAAAATTATAATTAGTTCAGGCTAACCATCCCACCCTTCACCATGTCCAAAACCAGCACCAAAGTGGACAGGCAGGGGCTTGATATTCTCATTTGCATTTATATTCCCATCCCCCTGTGTTCAGAAGCACATATCATCCTTTTTGAAAACAGAATCCAAGTTTGGGGATGCAGGGTCCACAACTTTACCCAGTGTATGATGGTAAAGACTGTTGACTTCTCTACTAGAAAACTGTCAAATTACATAAACGCTGAAGTAATATCAAAGTACTTCTGGCACCCTTACAAAACTCTTACCCAAAGAATTGACTTTTTATATTTTTAACCAAGTATCCAAACACTGTGGTAATTTTACCTTGACAGGCAATAGATTTCAAATTTTCATCTTTCCAAACATTACTTAACAAAACTAAGGTGTTAAACCACATTTAGGTTTCCTGACCTGTTGCATAAGGGAGGTCATACTGTCCTGAAAGCAGCGGATATCCAAGGTGGTGATGTGAGGATATCAAACGTTGTGATGGAGAAGAGCGTGGCCGGTCCATCTCTCTCTCTCTCTCTCCAGTGCTACTTCCACGTTCCCGTTCATGCATCTGCTTGTCACTCACTGTTGGAGACTTGCTTTTATACTGGCTGGCATGCTGCTGGAGGATATCCAGAGCCTTGGCTTCTGAACTGGACTTACTACTGACTGTTGGACTGGCCCTTGATTTCTCACCTTCCTCACTTCCTGACATTTTAGTGCCATAAGGGGAGAAGGAATAACCAGAAGCGAGGTAGGAACCTGAAAATATGGAATGGTTAGATTAGGGCAGTCATTCATTTCTCAGTTACTTAGGTAGACCTTTAAATGCCATTAATTACAAGGTTACATATGACATTCTTCATATAGATATTAAAATATTTAAAGAGATACCTTTGAAAACTTAAATGGAAATTAAATATTTAACTTAAACAATTCTAACACAGATGGAATTGCATGACTTTGATATTTTATGTGCTTTTTTTCCTTTTCTCATTCCTAAAATAGAAAGCAAATGTTTGAAATTTTATCCAGAGACAGAACATTTTAAGCTGCAGAGCTATGCAGTTATATCACAGCAACTAGTATAAAAATATCTAAAAAACACAAACAAAATATCAGGTATTCACGGCAGTTATACCTGTTTTTCATGTGGTTTCTGTTGTTTACCTAACTTACTTTTGCTGACTACTTTATACTATGCTTTTTTGTCTTTACAGTATATACTTGACCAACACGATGGATTTCATTCTCACACTCACTATTGAGGGATGCACCTAGCTGTGTTCAACACGCATACATGTATTGATGGATGATTATTATGGGAGAAGGGCATCATTTTTCCAACAGCATGTACCTTGTCAATTTTTTCTAATCAAACTAAACACCTTTACATGGTTTCTTTGAACCTTTTCTTGCTATTAAATCTCTGCATTTAGAATTTATGTTGATGCCTTGGGCACTTAACTCTTTGTTTGTAAGTATGTTTATTTTTGTCTTTGTAGTTTCCATTTTCTTGGCTTTTTTGTATGTTCCTGTTAGTCTACATCAAGCTTTTTTTGGTGTTCATAGGCGCTATTATAATTTAGGCAAACACTCATGTCTGACTTTGCAAGGTTCGGTGAGAGAAACAAGCTCTTGGCAGCTTTCTAATAAGATAAGCTACTGTAAATAAATTTTCCTTACTCCGTGACTGAAAGTCACCCCACAAGCTAACCTCCTTTCAAGTATTCTTTACAAAATTTTAACTGTGAAGCTTCAGCAGTACACCAGGAAGTAATAACATTTATTTTCCATGCTGGTTGTGACAACAATATGCCACATACAGTAATTTATCAGTAGAAAAAACTAGTAAGTTAGCAATTTGCGATATATAAATACATTCTCTTTGTGGTGGACAGCCAGGGCTCTTAACCGGCTGGGACGCTCAGACAATGGAAGTACCGAGAGAGAGAGAGAGAGAGAGAGAGTTTTATCAGGACAGTTTCTCCCCTGGACTAATACAGGGCAGCCCTTGGGTTACAGTGGGGCCATGGGTTTGGAGCATGGAAGATCAACCCTTTTAGGGCTGTGGCCACTGCCAGGGGGCGCCTGGATGTTTGGCAGCACTTCCGCCACACCAGGAATAAGGTCATTGGGCACCTGAAGTCCTTCTGGGGGCCCTATAAAAGGGGCCAGTTGCCACTACTCAATGGAAAGCATCAGGAAGAAGGACAAAGCCTGTAAGGAGGACTGGAGGTGAAAAGGTCTGTGCTTTGCTGATTTGTACTGTGCTGTTTGCTCTGGGCATTGTTCTCTTACAGGGAGTGAAGGAAGTGCCACCACGTGTACATAAAGGTGTGATGTGTGGGAATTTGTGTCTTCGCCTGTCTGTGTCAGGGTTAGGGCGGCTCTACACGCCCCAAGTTTCACACCCAGATCTAAAAACTGCATATATGAAATTCAAGAAACTGTAGAGACCTTTAATAAAGAAAAATCAGAGGTGGATAGTATGCAACTACCAGACATTGAGTCTAATACTATGTACCTTGAAAACTGAATGGCGAGATTCTAAACAAACATGCAATAAAATCTAAAGTAACTGACTTATTATGAATCAAATTCTTTCGTTACCTGGGTAGTTCTGCATCATGACAGAGGGCATCCCCCGATAACCTGGATGGTTAGGATCATAGCCCTGCCCGTAAGGGTAACCATGCATATAGGGCATATAGGACTGGTGCTGAGCAAGGGGTGAGGAGAACTGCATGTGCACTGTGGGCCGGGAATCCTTGCTCAAACTTCGATGATCCTCTGAGGAAGAAAGAGCTAGTCGAGGGTCTGAACTCTCCTTGGTGTCGTCTTTAGGACCAGGATCCTTGGCCCGAGCTCTCTCATCCTTGCTCTTTCTTTCTCTATCATCTTTCCACCGCTCTTCATCCTGCTGCTGTTGCTTTTGAGACTCTGGATACTTGTTTGGGTAAATATATGGCCACATTCTTGCATCAGGCTCCTACAGTAAAAAAAATGACAAAATTAACTTTTCTAATACTTTTAATTAAAAAAAAAAACAGCAAACAGCTTAACTAACATATCACCATCTAGTTTTACCTTCAATTAATTACTCATTATTACTTGCTCTGGCATAAAGAGAAAAACATGGAATAACAAAAAAATATCATGTGTGTCAGAAATCCGTAACAACCTAAAAACAATTAGGCAGCTACAGACAATCAACATGTAAATGTGCAAGATAAAGGTGACCATCTCCCAACACGTTGATTTGACAAACTGATATAGCAATCATTTTCATTGGAAGCAGACAGAGAAGCTGAAGAATATTGTTCCATAATTTCCCTTCACATTAAAACTGTTCTCCAAAGATTTTCAGATGTAGCATTCATATACAAAGTCTTAGCGAGTCAGGAACAGTCACTATATACTTCCTTCAAGTTACTAGTCTAGTAACTTGACATCCTCAGTGACTCACTCAGACTAGTCTGTGACTGGCACCAACAAAATTGAGAGCAGACAACCAGTAAGCATTCAGCCAGAAGTACAAGGCATATAATGCAGCCACAAAGCAAAAAGGAGAGAGTTTGATTATGTAAACACAAGAAAGGCTTGTGCCCAGTATCTTGTGTTTGTCATACTATGACAGACTCAAAAACAGAAAAAAAAAAAAAAGAAGGACCAGGATTGTGGCTGAACTTACCATATCTGGGAAGCATTTGGACAAGCACCAGCACTGTCTGGCAAAGCAGTATAATCAGCTGTCAGAATGCAGTGAATTCATAATATTTTAGAAAATTAAAAATTAACTGACAATGTTGAGACAGAGTTGTGTAATTTGTATTTCCATGAGATTCCTAATCATTTAATCTGACATTCTGCTGTCATTAAGTTCAACTAGAAATTGTGCAGAGTGTCACCAGTTTAAGTCACTCACAATACAAATAATGGCCCCAATGGGTTACATCTCAGTCAGTCAGTCAGTCATTTTCCAACCTGCTATATCCAAACACAGGGTCACGGGGGTCTGCTGGAGCCAATCCAAGAAAATGTACTATGGGCCATTCTACATTTTTTAATCTTTAGTACTAATTCAAAGAAAATGTATTTTTGTGTTTCTTAAATTGGTTGTATGCAACTTATTGGAGAATGATGAGTGCTTCTGCTTTCTTGCATTATGTTTGACAAGATTTAAGCTTCACTATATAAACTTTTATGCAAATGTGGGTGCTACGGCAATAAATGTTTACAGTTATTTATTTGTCATCATACTACAGGGTGTCCCGGAAACACTTTGAATTATTATAAATACAATGTTTATTAAGACAATACTGAAACTAGTGCAGTTTATTTGAACTTCCTCACATTCAAGAGGAGTTTCGGGATGACGAACAGTTTTATTTCCAGCAGGATGGAGCACCTGATCTAACGGCAATGGACTTTTTTTTTTTTTTTTTTTTAGTGGGGTCATGTCAAAAATAAGGTTTATCTAACAAAACTGCAACAGTCAATATGTTGAAAACAGTAAATAAAAGAGAATGTGCCCAGGTACCAAATTAAAAGACCTGTGATGTTTGCAAATCCATTGGGCCATGTTATCAGTAGTGGCTGGACCAGAGCAGCCAGTAGTTTGAACACTCAGTGATAACTGATTCTACATTTGTCTTCTTTAATTTGAATTATAAAATCTTAATAAACCTTTTATTTGTAATCATTCAAAGTGTGTATACATTTTCTGGGACACCCGGTATATACTAAATAAAATTCAGTCAATTGGCCCCAGCTGAGGGCCACAAAGAGCAAAAGACCAACCCAAGAATTATCAGCTAGGCAGGATCTGCAGCAGGAAACAAGCAAACATTCACACTCATTCACACTGGAAGCATTTTAAAGTCACCAATGTTTAAAATACATCTGATGGCTCTAAACATTATAGAATGTCATAATGTTTAGTAAAGATGACCATATTGGTGGATTACAATCTCCTTAGTCACTGTTGTTCTTCATTGTCTACTTCCATTATTTCACAGTTTTGACAGCAACTCTTTGTAACTGTGATGCAGCTTTCAGTCTTTTATCCTGTAAAACCACACTAAGTTCTCTTTTAGGTTAGGTGAAGAGGGGTCTCTTTTATTTATTTTCAAAAAGACTCCTTTTACTGTGCTATTCCAGAATAAAGATTTGGCAGCTCCATAGATCAAAGCTTTTTGACCCTGACTGACAAAATCCTTAATTCAGTGTCTGTCCTGTCAGAATAAAAAAAAAATCTTAGATCGGAGAGTCTCACATGTCACTAATCTGAGTATATTTAAATATCAATTAGTGTTATTCCTGAATTTGATATTATAGAGACATCAGCATTCAGTGGCCAGCAAACACTGAACTGTATATTCTTATTTGGCTAGTTTTGTTCTGCTTGAAGGAAGTGAATGTACTTCTTTGATACTAGTTCTTCTTATCTACGTAATAACCATTTGATTACAGTTCAGCAACATATCTTGTAATGGATGAATTTAAAGTAATAATAATAATTCTTTATATTTATATAGCGCTTTTCTCATTACTCAAAGCGCTCTCCACACAGGGAGGACCCGGGAAGCAAACCCACAGTCTCCTTACTGCAAAGCAGCGGCACTACCACTGCGCCACCTGTGAGATATCCAATACTTTATTGTGGGCAGTGGGAGTCTAACGTGCTGTCAGGCACAAATTAAGAACAAGCCAGGGATAGGGAAAGTCACATCCATACACAGACCCAGCCACCATAGTCACAATCTTTGAGATGTGAAATGAACCCAGAAAAACCTTACAAACTCCATTAATCAAAAAGAAAAAGTTGTAAACCTTGACCATGGAGCTGTTGGGCAGCAATATCAATGCCTGTGTCATCATTCCACTTATGTTATTAAAAAATGAAATTACAAGAATAATAAAAAAAACAACATAAATTATGTAATAATGAACAGCTGCTATAACATTCTGTACTGATAAGCTCAAAGGGGAAGTTGGTTTTACTGACTGACACTCTTACTTTCAAAGGCCTCACTTTAACTTGGTTAACGAGTCCCCATTTTTGTGTAATAGAGGAACAAGGCATTTCACTGAGTAGTGAAGGGTGAATGCCAAACCCTATTTTTATAAAGTTGTATTATGAAATTAATATTACTCTAGACGAATTATAAAATATTTCACAATAAGACCTAGGCTGACAAATAATAAAATACATCAAGTGCTTTTTTGGCAAATGGTGGTTAGTGAACCCACATTTAACAATGTGCATGTTAATTGATCATTCTACACAGGGTTTATTTCTGCCTTCAGTCCAGTTATGCTGGGATGGCTCAGAAAATGGACGAATGCGTATGTGTTTTTCAAAAATGAATTGTTTTGCATATTTTCCCTTAGAAATTAAGCAAAGCAAATAGTCTATGGGGTTTGCTTTAAATGAACACTAATATTTTTAAACTGACTTTTTAATTTGGGCCTCATCACTTCATGATGTACAGTAACTACTGTAAATGCAACTTTCAGATCAAGAAAAAGGAAGTCATTTTCAATGTTCAGATTTGTCAAAAATGCAGCAATAGCAGCACAATAGGAAGACATTTCCTCATCTCAAACTGTTTTAATGTTGAGTGCTGAAAAGTAGTCCAAAACAACTGTCTACAACACCTCTCATCTTGTATGGTGCAGTTCCAAGAGATAAATAACAAAAACAAAATCCATTTTGGAGAATTTGACTCATTTAGTTCTGAACCAGTTGATAACTGAAAAATCTCCACTTTCATTCATTCATTCGGGCAGAAACCAATTCACTGGAAATGGCGGCAGAGGTGGGGTGAGCCAGTAGCGGTGAAGAATGAAGAGAGGAAGAAAAAAACTAAGTGGGATTGGTGCCACGTTTTACAAAATGAAGAGGACTTTTTAGAAATATAGACTATTTATGTATTACTGATTTTATAGTCATTTTAGAGTTCTTATTTTTTTAATGTCCTGTTTTTGAAGGGGACTTGGATTCATTTTATTGAGGGCGTTGTTTGTTAGTGTTTTTATAGTTTTAGTGCAGTGATAGGGCTATGCCATGGACCTTGGCCACCACTTACAATGGGTTGATAGGAGGGCACAACTGGCGGCTTGAAAGAGGTCTGTGGTAATGCTGCAAGGTCCTGATAGAATAAGCTGAAGAGACACTAGATTTTAGGAAGAGGCTTTGCAGCTCATGACTGTTTAAACAGAAGAACCTACCTGGGATTTTAACCTCATTTATTGTGGATTATTTATTGAATATTTTAACCTCCATGTTTTCACATCTTAATGGGTTATTTACTTATTGAACTTGCACTGCATTCACTTGATACTTCTGTACCAACCCTTTTCTGACTGTTTGTGTCCTCATTTGCCCAACTCATCTCAGTTTACAACTATCAACAGTTTTGGGTTCAAGAGGCTCCCCCAAGGAACCAGGGAGAGTGGAGCTGACCCGGACTGTCACAAAAGTACACATAGAAAACCATGTACTGGAAAAATATCAAACCACATTCTCTCCTGGTATAATAAATACATGGAGGTTAATTTTAAATATTAATTACAAGAAAGAATTTACTTTATCAAATTAATCTAGCAATAATTCCACAATTAAAAAGGCAAATTGTTACTTGTGTAATTTTATTCTGTTTGTGATCACAGACAGCATGGTTCCACATTCTTTGTAGGATAGAAATAAAACTTCCCATTTATGCTGATTTGCCCCCTTTGTATAAGTGGGTTAGGAAGATGGATGGATGAATAGGTAAATCATTCAATGGTTCTTTTATGCTCTTCATTTGACATCATTAAAATTCTTCCAGGGTAAACAAATTCAAATAGTTTGCATAGTAATTTTTGCATTTCTTACCATTATTTTTTGGAAATATTACTTTTAACACAGAGGCATCCTCACAATGCAGTGGTTAGGGCTCTTGCCTCACAGCTCCAGTAGGTTAGGCTGAAATCCTCTGTTTGCTGCCAGTGTGGAGTCTGCAATTCCTTCCCTGTCTACATGGATTTTCCTCCCATACTATAAAGACAGGCCTGTTAGGTTAACTGGCACATCAAAGAATGATTGGGTGAAGAAGTCAACCAAGATGGAGGTGGAGGCTGAAGTGCAGCCTGTGTTTGGATATATTTGGAGTTGGCATCAGACGATATGATGAGAATGGGTTTCATCACCAAAGGATGCCCAAGACCACAAATAGACTTGTAGAGCAACCTGCTAAACTGTGTACACATAGAAAACGACCGCTAGAACAGCGATGATGATGATAATGATGAGTGCGTGAGTGTGCAGGGTTGTGCCTGGTATTCTACTGCTTCCTGCCATGCCAAAGTAACTTCTGAATTGCCCAGGTCCTACGGGAACTCTGAACTGGATTGAAAGGGTAGAGAGAGTAAACAAATGATTTGTACGAAAGTATCATATTATGATAAGATTTGAAACATTACGACTTTTACATCTTCTAGTCAATTATATTTGACTATCCTATGTTATCCAATCAACTGAATTGACTGCAGATAGATAGTCTCCAGCAGCAGCATACTGATTCTAAACCAGGTGTAGAAACATCTCAATGCTCATCAATAGAATGGGATGCACCAGATGCAAACATCAAGTTTCATGGTAAAGGGTTTGAATACTTGTGTCAATCTGATATTTCACTTTTTTATTTTTGATAATTTTGCATACATTTCTAAAATACTGTTTATGATAAGTCATTCTGGAGTACGTCCAAAGACATGCAGGTTAGGTACATTGGAGATCACAAATTGTCCCTAGTGTGTGCTTGGTGTGTGTGTGTGTCTGTGTGTGCGCGCCCTGCCCGGGGTTTGTTTCCTGCCTTGCGCCCTGTGTTGGCTGGGATTGGCTCCGGCAGACCCCCGTGACCCTATAGTTAGGATATAGCGGGTTGGATAATGGATGGATGGATGGATTCTGGAGTACTGAGTGTTACTTGAGGAGGGGAAAAAATAATTTAAATGATTTTAGCACAAGGCTGAAAGAAAGCAAATTGTGAACAAAGTGAGGGGGTCGGAGTTATTTCTGTATGTGGTTCATGAGGTTTGCCAAGGACAAACAACCAGCTACAAATCAATGTACTTTCTATTAATCAGTACTACCCAGCACATTTACACAGATATATATAAAAAAAAAAAAGATTGGGGAAATTTATAGGTGTTAAACCCACTAGAAGATGGGTAGAAAATGAAAGAAAAATACTGTGCCCTCCCCACTAATACCACCATCCTTACCAAATAAAAGCAAACTGGGCTGTAAAAAAGTATGTATTGTTTATCCTCTTGATCTTTCATTCAAAATATTTAACAAAACATTTAACTGTTAACTGAAGTAAAAATAATTAAGAGCAAAATGAAATTTTAATCATAGAATGTCTTCTGAAATATATGTATATATAATTATTGGCACCCTTAAAAAGTCACACAAGTAAAATAAAAAAGTAATACAGTGATCCCCCGCCTATCGCGGAAGTTACGTTCCAGACCCATCAGCGATAGGTGAAAATCCGCGATATAGAAAGACCATATAAACAAACATTTTTTTTTATACTTTAAGCCTTAAAATACCCCTCCCACATGATTTAAACACATGTAAACTTATTAAAACACACTTTGTAAAGACATATGATATGTGGATGTAGGGCTAAGGATACGAGTAACATCTCTCTATTATAAAAAAAAAATCTTGGCAGGGAGACCAGGGAGATGAGGCGTGATCTTCTCAGAAGACATTTTAACGTCCCGCGAGACAAGGCAGTGAGACAGAAGGACAGCTGCTGTACAGGCTTTTAAATGATTGACGCGCTGAGCGACAAGCAGAAGCAGCACAAAGCCAGTAGCTGATTTGCCCACTTCTCCTTAGCGTGCTTTCAGCCCCCTTACCCCCCAAAACAACGCGAGTGGGAGAGACAGAAGGTGGCATGAGCATAGCGCACCTCCAGGGGGGTTGAGCAAGCGATTGAGACCAGATCATCTCAGAGAGACACTTTGACGACACGCGAAACTAGGCATTACACCCTTAGGAAGCAAAACCCCCAAACACCAACCCCCACCCCCACATTTAGATCCAGCATCGGCAGAGACGCAAAGTGGAAAAAGGACAGCTGCTGTACAGGTTTTTAAATGATTGACGCAAAGCGTGACAAGCAGAACACACCGCTGGCCAGCAGCAAGACAGCAGCTGATCTGATGTTCAGACCCCCCCCCCTTCACAACGCGAGCTGCATTATAAGTCCCACGAGAAAGAGATTTAACCATGCGCGGGGCAGGAAATAAAGAACAAATATTGTTTTTACAAAAGTTTTAGAGTAAAAATGAAAATAATGCATATGTAACAATTCCCATGAAAATAACAATCTCTTTAAATTGTTTATCCAGTAAACCAAACTCGGGGGTGGGCGAGCGAAGTGAGCAGGGAGCGGAGCCCCCTAGTAATAATAATAATAATAAATCTGCGATGTAGCGGGGGCGCAATAGCTGAACCGCGATATTGCGAGGGATCACTGTATATCCATAGTCCTTACAAATTATTAAATGGAGTGCCAAAAATTGTGGCACACATATTACTTTATGATAGATTTTCTTTTTCTTTTCAATTGTTTTACTTCAATAAAAAGTTATATTTTTGTTAATATAAAAATGAAAGACCACGTGGATAAACAAGGCACATTTTTTTCACAGCCCATGTTATTTTTATTTACCAGCAGCACCAATATTAGTACTGGGCACTGTACCTCACACACAGATCACACTTTTGACAAGACTTTATTTTGATGCCCAAATGCCATAGGATTACCTGTCGATACCACATTGCATGATCCATCCCAGGCTGTCTATTGCACTCTAAACTGGACTTTGTGTCCACCATCTCCTTCCCGTGATGACTGCCTTCATTCAGTTTCATCTTTAGTCCTTCGACTTGCTGTGACTGTATCTTACTAGAGTCATCCATCTTGGTCATAATGACCGACTTTGAGGGCTCTGAAGGAGCATCTTTAGGTTTCCCTGAAGACACTGATTTACTCAAGTCTGTGAGACTGGAGGTCTTGGAAAGAGTTGGGGGAACAGAAGATTTCTGCTTCCAGTCTTCCCTCATGACTGTTTCCCTCTCTTTCATAACAGTGTCCGTTTTTTTCTCGGTTACCCGGTGCTGTTCAGAAGCTTGCCGCTGCCTCTGGTGCTCCTCATATTGTTGTCTATATGCAGAGTTAGTGCTCATTAAGTGATTATGATCACCATATCCATATGGAGGGACATAGGTATACTGGTTGTAGTACAGAGGATGCATGTACATGTTGGAACGCTGCTGAATGACCGAGGGCTGCTGTTGTTGCTGCTGCTGCTGCTGCTGCTGCTGCTGGCTGGATGTGCTGATCTCGAGTTTCTTTCCTTCAGCAGGCTCTCCTTTCACTTTCAGTTCTGAGGACTCCTGTTCTTCTTCTTTCTTAATTTTCATTGGTTGACTTTCAGCCAGTGAAGTACTAGAACTGGAAGCTCCAGGGCTGGGGTTGACATAATTTGGAGAATAGTAAGTCTCGTAACCAGTGTAATATTGAGATTCTTTGTTTGGTGCTTGGGAGGCAAAGAGAGCCTTTTTGGCTCCCTCCTTCATGACCTGGTCATCAGCTTTTGCTTTTACGTTGTCCAACTTGCCTTCTCCATCCTCACCTGCATCTGATATGTCAGAATATGCAGGGCTGTTCGTCTTAACAGAAGAATTGTCTGCCCCATTCTGAGTCACTACGTGGAGTGGAACTATTGGCTGAACTAAGCCAGCATTGTCCATTCTGCTAGCAACACCAATGGAAGGGCTAGGAGCATTGTCAGTGAAGCTGTAGATTTTGTCTGCCTCAGCTTTCATGCTTGCTAGCCGACTTTGGTGGGGATCGGAGGACCCATTTAAAAGTGCATCATTCTTAATTCCAGAATCAGAGGAATGGGACTCTGAGTAGGGGCTTTTGCCTTCCTCTGCTTTCCCTCCTTTCCCAAATGGTTTAGGACTATCTGCATCTTTGGAAGCCTCTTTCTTCTTCTTGTCCTTTTTCTTCTTTTCCTTTGATGTGTTCAGTGCTGGGTTTACACTTGAGGGATCTCCCATAACCGTGGGCTTAGGCTGAATGGCTTTCAGCTGGGGACTCTTAGGCATGGCCTGGACAACAGTGGTGGTCATGCCAGGAGAAGAACCTGAGTTTCCCGTAGTAAACGTAGCAGTTTGAAAAGTATAAAGTTGCTGTGAAGGTATGGCAGGAGCTATCGGTCTGGCAGATTTCAAGCTTTTCTGTGGTGCCTTGTCGTTCTTGGCACTGCTTAAACCAGCCTTCTTTGATTTATCCTTATCTGATCCTTTCTTGTCATCCATGCCATCATTGCTTGCCTCATCTGAAAGGCAAGGCCCTTCCTCAGACATATCTATGGGATTCGGCCCAACTTCCTGCTCTGCTTCTGAACACTTCTTTTTGCTGGGTTGCTTGCTGCTAAACTTTCCCGTGGGAGATAAGCTGGGGCCTTCAAAGGCTTTGCCCTTGGGAGTAGTAGAACGTGCTGGTGATAGGCAGCCTTTCTGTGAAACAGATGCCCCATTGCAATTCCCGGGCTCTGGGTGAAGCGTGGAGTCTTCCCCATACTCACTGTCCCCATCCATTTCCACCTTAATGTCATCATCATTGTGAGCACGTGCTTGGTGATACTTTAGACCATTGATGTGCTTGTATTTCTTATTACAGTTAGGGTGAGGACAGTCAATGAGGATAGGGGAGGGGCAATTTCGATCAAGAGGTGATGGAAGAAGCTCAGTCTTTAGGGTGGGTATGAGTGCAATGGGTGGTGGAGCTGCTCCACTATTTGAGTTGGTACGCATTCTTTTGCTACCCTTTGTATCCTCTGAGCTTGAGTTTGGCTCCATATCAGAGGCTGGCTTGCTCTTGCGCTTGTTGGAGGAAGAAGGACTGGCTTTAACATCCTCTGTGTTACTATGGGGTGGGGTGCGACGCTCTGAGGAGTTCTGACTTCCACGGCGGCCCTTGCTGTTGGAACCTGCTCTTGTCTTGCTACTGCTACTACTGCCCTTGTTGTCTGATGAGTTGCTATTTTCATTCACAGGAGTGTTGCTGTTTGGACGTATTCTTTTTCCTCTCCCACGGCCATTCCTCATCTCCAAGTCACTGGTGGGCGACTCACAAAACCTGCAGGTCAGAGAAAAAAAAAAAAAAAAAAAAAAATCACAGCATGAATTTCCAATAGAACAAACAAGGAAAAAGCAGGCAAAAATGTTACAGTAAAATACATGCAATATATTAGAAAGTTTCTCTGAAAGTTAATCTAATGAACATTGATTACATTTTGAAAACAAAGTACAATATAAAGTACATGTCATAGTATCATTTTATTCTGCATTGTTTGACCAGGCTCCTCAGATATGAAAGGCACAGCACGTATAAAATGTTATACAACACTGAATCACACTGGAGTTAATTTGGCTTTTCTGACAAATGGAAATGACTCTGTAATGTCAAAAGTAAAAACACATCCCTACGAACTGGTCTGAATAAATTACAAACATTAAACAAAAAACAATTGATTATGTAAGTATTTATCCCCTTCAAATAAGTGTTTAGTGGATACACCTTTGGCAGCCATAACAGCCTTGAGTCTACGTGCACAGTTCCATTTTTCCCCATTCTTCTTGGCAAAAGTGCTCAAGCTCTGTCAGGTTGCATGAGGATTGTGAACCTTTTTCAACTCCAGCCACAAATTCTCAGTTGGACTGAGATCTGAACTCTGACTCGACCACTCCAGGACATTATTTTTGTTGTTTTGTAGTAATTCTTGTGCAGCTTTGGCTTTCTGCTCAGGGTTTGTTGCCTTGCTGGAAAACAAATCTACCAAGATGCAGGTGTCTTACAGACTGCAACAGGTTTTCCTCCAGGATTTCTCTGTATTTTACTGGATTTACTTTCCTCCTAAAACCCTTACAAGTCTTCAACCAGGGCCTGCTGCAGAGGAGTAAACCCACAGCATAATGATTCTGATTCATGGTGGTGCCAAGTACTGATATTAGTGTTGAAACATGGCATTTAATCGGATGTCCAAAAAGCTCAATTTTGGACTCACCGTACCATAAAAACTTTTTCTAGCTGACTTCAGGGTCTCCTATGTGCCTTCTGGCAAACTAACCAATATGTTGTGTGTGTGTGTTTTTTTTTTTTTTTTTTTTTTAATTTTTAAAACAGTAGCTTTCTCTTTGTCACTCTCCTATGAAGCCATGACTGGTAACACACCCCAAAAAAAAAAAAAAAAAAAACTGGCATTGTCTACACATTCTCGAGCGTTCTTTTGTCTTTATTGTGTAGGTTTTGTTATCATACTGACTCACCACAAAGTGGATCTTTCAGATTGTAGTGTAAAGGCAACCTATAATCCATGTTTACAAACATCATCCATGTGTACAAAGGATTTGAGACAATTCAGGTGGCAACACAGTGTCGCCTCCTTCCACAAAGTGTGTATTCCCAACAACACTGTCTGCAGAGGAATTAAGATACTGCCATCCTTTACCAGCTTTAGAGAAGAACAGGAGTATAATGTCATACTGAAATACATAATGTACTTTACTTTCAATCTAATTTTTCTGGTTAGGGTCACAGTGGTAACATGTCAAAATGAACAAACAAGAGCAATTTATCTTCAGCAGCATACCAAAGTGGTCCCACACCAGCCATGAGAAACAATCCCTCTAGACCAGGGGTCTCCAACCTTTTTTCCCCTGAGAGCTACTTTTACAAGATGAAAATGGCTGAGAGCTACTCATGTTTTCTAACGTTTATTCTCATAGCTTATTTCAACCCAAACAAACTGAATAAGCTTATTTTGCCTGAACATTTACAAAATGTTGGTGTCCACAACTCACACTTTGCATAAAAAAAATTCACAATAAACAATTAGTTTACCTGCAAGTGCATTTTGTATGTCTGTATGCATTTTCTAGTGTATCTCACACTATTGAATTAAAACATGAATACTGTCAAAACAAAACAGTGCAATTACAAATACACAGATATTCCTTATTCATTTGTCATTTTGTTCCATGTCACTGTTTCACTTTAATGTGTTTTTTAGTTAGTCAGATGATTGGCACTGCATGGAGTCAACAAGAGAGGCAGGTGTATGGTGGAGTGTAGCCACTTAGGTTCACTCTTATGGAGTCATTTAAATGTTCGTCTGTCAGTCTTGTTCTGAACTTTGATTTCATGACATTCATCTCAGAAAAGGCAGACTCACAGAGGTATGTAGACCCAAACAAAGCAGACATTTATAGAGCTGCTTGGTGAAGATTCTTAACAGTTACCTGGCTCTACTAAGCTCCAGAAATGCTGAGAATGCTGTTGAGACTTTAACTGCACATTATTTCGAAGGTTTACTGATATATAATATATAAAATCCAACGTCTCTCTGTCTATCCGCTTTTCACGAGAGAACTAAACAGATTTAGATCTGGGTTTTTTCTATAATTTTCTTGAACATTCTGGTTGATTTTGCGACTTCTTTCATTTCGCTATGTATCATAGTTCGCTTGCGGTACTGATTTATTTGTGTGAATCCGAGATCCATGTAACGGGCCAAAGGGAGGGAGGTGGGTTCTTGGTGATGTGCTTTCCTCACTCAATCACCAGCTTCGGGGCGTGTTCCTTAACTCCGCTTAGCTAGCGAACAAGAGACCAATTGAATTCAACTTTGTTTGATATTTAAAATAAAGCGTTACTTAGGTCTTGATGCGTTTGAGTCCGGATATTCTCTTAAGTGTATGCCACATTGAAAAGTTAGGTTGCAATTCAGATTGTGGATCGTGATTTTGTGTTAAAAGGATCGTGATATGATTTTTTGGAAAGATCGCCCACCCTTAATTTGACTAATCAAGTTTTCAAATTTATGCAGGATTTATTAACCCTTTGGTGTGCTACTTGGAAAGGGGTTGCGAGCGAACTGTAACTCATGAGTGACGTGTTGGAGACCTCTGCTCTAGACCAATGGTTTCCAAGTTCAGTCCCTACCTACAGTCCCCCCCCCCCCCCCCCCAACCATTCTTACAATCAGTGCACCACTCACAGTTTTGACTCACCTCAGCTTTTTTCTCACCTCATTGTTTCGTTAGCTGTGCTTTTTTTTATTTTGTTATTCTAAGAAATTTTGAAATATTTGTTTCTGCTGAAGCTTTAAATGCTCAAGTCTTTTTTTCATTTTCTTTTTCAATGCACCCTTTTTCTATTATATATATATATATATATATATATATATATATATATATATATATATATATATATATATATATATATATATATATATATATGGAAGAGAAGGTCTGTGATACGGTTTGCATATTTGCAGTTGGAGATCCACAAAGGGAGAAAAAACGAATCACGTATCATAAAATAGTTTTATTCCTGAGCTTTCAACCCCTATCAGGGGTCTTCATCAGAGGATAATGCTTAGACTTACAAGAATCAAAGGCAATATATAGCAACACATTCAGGGGGGGGGGGTTGGTCTTGGTGACTAAGTCCGTATGATCAAAAGGGGGGGGGGGGGGGGGGGGGGGGGTTTATCGTTAAATTAAAGTGCATATGTCCTTCTTAAGTTGGCATATGCTGGGTTTATGTCCAAGTGTCTGTTGATGGCATTTTCATCTGATAGCCAAGACTCGGCCAACTCTCTGGCGCTTTTTGTACTGGCCTTAAATTTTACTTTCACGTTGTCCCAGTTGAATGTGTGTCCTGTCGATTTAGTATGTGCATATATCAAAGATAGTGCGTCCTTTCTTCTGACAGCGTTGCGATGTTCCTGTACACGTGTTGAAATTCTTTTTGACGTTTGTCCTATGTATACAGCTGAGCAAGAATTGCATGGAATACTATAAACTGCGTTTCGTGTTTCGGCTGTCGATTTCTTGTTTTTAGCATTAAACAGGACCATGCGCAGATTGTTGGTGGGTTTATGTGCTATTTTGATGCCCCACTTGGTCAGGGTGCGTGCCGTGCCTTCTGACACATTATGGTGGTATGGGAGTGAATGCCAGGTGGGGTGGGGGTTCTGATGTATGTCGCTTGTATGCTGATTCCTTTGGCGCCTGCTGTGTAGACTCCGATTAATGAATGATTTTGAGTATCCGTTCGAGGTGAAAAGTTGAAACAGATAGCGTCTCTCATTAATTTTTGTTTCCTTGGTATTACAATGCGTGTGGACTCGTTTAAATAGGGTTTTCACGCAGCTCCGTTTATGAGATACCGGGTGATTGCTGGCGAAGTGTAGAATCTTGTCTGCGTGGCATTGTTTGCGGTAAACACTTGTGGTCAGGGTGGCGTCACTATTTCTTTTGATGTAAATGTCCAGGAAATTGATGTGGCGATTATTTTCTTTTTCCATTGTGAACTGGATTGCAGGGAATATTGTGTTAATATGATTGAAGAATTCATTCAGCTGGTTCTTTCTTAATATGACGAATGTGTCGTCTACATAGTGTATCCAAATTTTGGGTGTAATCTGGGATAAAGCTATGTTTTCAAATTGTTGCATTACCAGTTCAGCTAGGAGTCCCGATAACGGTGATCCCATCGGCATGCCTTCTTTCTGTGTGTAATACTTGCCGTTGAAATGAAAGTGCGTTTTTTGGCAAAGTGATATTAGGTGCATTAAGTCTTTGATGGACAGTTTGGTTCTTGTCTCTATGGTGGGGTCACTATCCAGTTTCATTAATAATGTTTCTGTGGCCAGTTGGGTCGGGATCATGGTGTATAGCGATATAACATCAAACGAGACCATGATCTCGTCCTCGGCGATGGATACGTCATTCAAGCGCTGTAATGCCGACTCCGCGCTGTTGACAGAATAATCCGAGTCGTCCGTTAAATGTTTAAGTAGTTGGAAAAGTCTTTTTGACAAGTTGTATGATGGTCCGCCTATTAGGCTAACCACTGGTCTGTATTTTAGTGGTGTTTTGTGTATTTTTGGGAGTCCATAAAATTCCGGGCAGTTAGCATCATTGGATTTCATTTTGTGAAAGTTCTGTACATCTAGGCGGTTACCATTTCGGAGTTTTGTCAGAGTATAGTTTATTTTATTCTGTGTGGTTTTTGTTGGGTCGTTATTTAGCTGTTGATAAGTATTAGTGTCCGAAAGCATTTCTTCTATGGCTGTGGTGTATTGTTCTCTGTCTAGGATAACAGTTGCGCCTCCTTTGTCAGCTGGTGTAATAATAATGCTGTTGTCATTCCGTAAAGATCTTAAAGCTTTCTGTTCACTTGCCAGAATACGTGTGGTTGGTTGTCTTGTGTGTAGCTGGCTGGCGACGTTGCATCTTATTTCTTGTGCCTGTTCTGTTGGTATTTTTTCAGTTGCTAAGATATGTTCTAACGAACCGAGGAAGTTCATGTTAGATGCATCCTTATAATTGAATTTTAATCCTCTGGAGAGAATATTGTGTTCTGTGGTGGAGAGCCGTCTTTTGGATAGGTTGTGTACTCCGGGTTGGGGGTTGTTCATATATTGATTTCCAGTGAGTTTACCCCATTTTTTGTTGAGTGTATTTCGTTTAGAAATACGGTTTTTGGAAGCGGTGTCCTGGATCCTTTTAGTCCATTCCTCCGTAACCGTTTGTCCACATGTTGTGATTAGTTTAGCGTGTTGCTCCATAATTACAGATCGGTAAAAGTTTCGTTGGCGGTGTGTTTCCGTGATAAGTTCATACAAAACTCGTTTAGTAAACTGTTGCATGATGGTTGACATTTTCGGGGTGTTCGTTGGTGGCTTGAATCATAAGCATCTCGGAGTTACATCGTGCCTGATGCAACTGTGGAGGAAGAAGAGTTTTTCATAGCTGTGCCCTTCACGGATTGCCGAAGTTTCCCATCGTCTAATGCATTGGAGGGCTTCGTGCCCGAAGGTTGTACGAATGGAAGAGAAGGTCTGTGATACGGTTTGCATATTTGCAGTTGGAGATCCACAAAGGGAGAAAAAACAAATCACGTATCATAAAATAGTTTTATTCCTGAGCTTTCAACCCCTATCAGGGGTCTTCATCAGAGGATAATGCTTAGACTTACAAGAATCAAAGGCAATATATAGCAACACATTCAGGGGGGGGTGGGTGGAGGTGACTAAGTCCGTATGATCAAAAGGGGGGGGGGGGGGTTATCGTTAAATTAAAGTGCATATGTCCTTCTTAAGTTGGCATATGCTGGGTTTATGTCCAAGTGTCTGTTGATGGCATTTTCATCTGATAGCCAAGACTCGGCCAACTCTCTGGCGCTTTTTGTACTGGCCTTAAATTTTACTTTCACGTTGTCCCAGTTGAATGTGTGTCCTGTCGATTTAGTATGTGCATATATCAAAGATAGTGCGTCCTTTCTTCTGACAGCGTTGCGATGTTCCTGTACACGTGTTGAAATTCTTTTTGACGTTTGTCCTATGTATACAGCTGAGCAAGAATTGCATGGAATACTATAAACTGCGTTTCGTGTTTCGGCTGTCGATTTCTTGTTTTTAGCATTAAACAGGACCATGCGCAGATTGTTGGTGGAACATCGCAACGCTGTCAGAAGAAAGGACGCACTATCTTTGATATATGCACATACTAAATCGACAGGACACACATTCAACTGGGACAACGTGAAAGTAAAATTTACGGCCAGTACAAAAAGCGCCAGAGAGTTGGCCGAGTCTTGGCTATCAGATGAAAATGCCATCAACAGACACTTGGACATAAACCCAGCATATGCCAACTTAAGAAGGACATATGCACTTTAATTTAACGATAAACCCCCCCCCCCTTTTGATCATACGGACTTAGTCACCTCCACCCACCCCCCCCCCCCGAATGTGTTGCTATATATTGCCTTTGATTCTTGTAAGTCTAAGCATTATCCTCTGATGAAGACCCCTGATAGGGGTTGAAAGCTCAGGAATAAAACTATTTTATGATACGTGATTCGTTTTTTCTCCCTTTGTGGATCTCCAACTGCAAATATATATATATATATATATATATATATATATATATATATATATATATATATATATATATATAAATAAATGTACAGGTGAATGATACTGGCAACAAAATCATATCTTGATATTTTCTGGGACTTTGACAATAACAGAAAAATAAACACAAAAACAGCAAAATCACCATTAAAGTACTATTGAGATCAGACAGTGCAAGTATGAGTAAAACATTTCAAAGTGGCCTACAGGATTTACACAAAACAATCGCACTAACACCAACAACACTATTACAATTAGCATTTTAAACAGACACTTACCCTTAACTTAAACAAGATATGAATTCAAAAGCAATAAAATACTAATCATAATTAAACTACTGGGCATGAACATTATAGTCTGGATAAACAAACTGCTCTGCTGATAGGTGAATTGTGCAGCATACAAGCAAGAACAAAAATCTAACATACTGTACTAGTGTGAAAATTCAAAGTTCTGTCAAATACTGCACTGGAAAAAAACTAGCATTTGTTAAACATGTTATATATTGCACAAAAATACAAAAAAAACAATCCTATAGCATTTTAAAACAAATTACTCACTTTAAGTTCTGTCCAGTATTGCTCAAAGATACCAGAAATAATAAAACAATTGTAAAATTCCACTGAGGAAACGTCAAGATGTGTGATAGAAACACCAATTTGTCCACAGCATCTGGTTTCAGAGCTGCCTGGTCACATGTTCAACATATCCTCTGGTACTGAAAGCCCTCTCAGAGGGGCTGCTTGAGGCCGGGGTGCACATGTACTTTTTTTCCAAGTTTCCCCAATATGGGTAAAAAGTACTTTCTTGCGTTTCCCACCAGTCAAGATTTACATCACGCCCACTTTGGGTATCATCAAGTAGCTCTTGACCTCTTGTTCCAGTGGCAGTGTGCGAAGACTCGCCTTCTCTGAATTCCTGTGTTTTTTTTGTTTTTTTAAATAGCTGCTAAAAGACTTTTTTTCCTCCTTCCGTTGTGTCATCACAGCAGAGTGAGGAGGCAGGGATTTAGATTAGTGTTTTAAATGATGAATAAATAATGCTTTGGAATTGAGGAGCCCCAACTAAGACAGCTTGCGAAATAAAACACGCCTCGTAGGCATAGGCTTTTTACAGATATAAAAATAATCTGCTTGAACGAATTCCATCATTTCTTTGGACGGATATATTTTTTTTTGCCTGATACCTACATACAGGACTCCATACTAGATCAATTTCACTTTGCAGATGGTAAAACAAGTTAGCTGTCGAGTCGTCTTTAGCGGGAAACGATTTAAAACACAGCTTGCTTTCTTTTAAGAAACATCAGTCTTTTCAAAGCCAAACCACCGCCACGCAAGTGACCACGTCTTGCAATTAAATCTTACAACATAGATTGCGAGGCTGTTTGCCTACTCAGGAAGCTGTGTTAGCTTCACTTGTGGTGCGTTGACTGTGCACGCACACGCAGTAGTCTATCCTCTTAGGTTACATGAGACAGTGAATGTGTGTTTGATCAATTTTTGCAAAGTGAGTGGCATACTTGATAATTTCAGCTCACGTATCGTTAAAGTAACAATAAAGATATTATCGTAGGTGATATATACATTTATATAGGAGTATGCAGTATGTAAGTGCCGACAATGCTGAAAGCTTAAGGGCAACCATTAGTTCAATGCTACGTTTACTTGGCAGGACTTTTGGTAAAATTTGCTTCTTAATGACCAGACATATGAAAATGGCAATACATTAATTCTCCCCTTTGGTATGCAATGATGTTTATGCCTTGGCTGCACTACTCACTGATAATAATGAGCATCTGGATACAATTAGGGCAGAAAAGTATGCAGGAAAAGGTAAATAAAAAAAAGCATTTAAAGTTATAGAAAAGAATATAAATATGTACAGATTTATTAAAAATATCTGTAGGCCAGATAACTATACAATGAAATCACAATTAAAAGCAAGAATGGTGCACTGATAGGGTAAGTGATTTAAATAAAACCTGCAACTACAGGTGTCCTTAAGACTGAATTTGACAACCCAGTGGGCCAATCCTGGTATTTTAGGCATCTCTTACACAGTTGTGAAAAAAATGTTATGCATTATACCTGGATGAAAAACAAAGTAAACAGTCTGTAGAGAAACAATAAGGCTAAGCTGACACTGGCAGCCACTAAAGAAATCTGTTAAGAGCTACTAGGACACATGTACTGAAAACGGACCATCCAAGGATTTCAAAAAAAAAAAAAAAAAAAAAAAAAAAGAAGAAAAAAGCACCACCAGGATACGGTGTTATGGTCACACTTATTTATAAGTAATGGCAAAACTACTGAAGGAAAGGTTAAGCTAGGGGAACGTAAACTTAAGTTGAACTCATATGTCAAGCTGAATTTGATATTTTTCCAGAATCCTTTGCCAAAACAGTCCTTTGTTCCAGAAACATTTTTTTCTGGATAACAAAATCACACTTGATTGCCAAACTTAGTGGAAAAAGACAACTTTAGAGTCAAAAGTAAAATGAACACCTGATGTAAACAACAGGCAGATCTCAGTCTAGGTGTCATGTAAACACTTTGCTTTGCTATTGACCTACTTAATCTATAACTATAAAAGTCTGGTAAATACATTTTATAACACTAGAATCCCTGAAGCATATGAAAAATGTTGTAATGCGGGCCACCTTAAATTCCCTCAGACCTCATCAGCGTCTTTTGTTTTGCAAATGTGACGATCAGCACCACCAGCCTGCTATCCCATCCCCACCAACTAATGCAGCTTTAATCGTACACAACGTTCTCGCAGCTCAAGCCTTGTTTATCGTGGTGTGAGGTGACTTGAATTGTATAGGGTAAATAGTATATCAGAATTTGGAACACATACATTTCATGTGTGTTCAGAGTCTACAACGATCTGTGTACATATAGGACAACAGGAAATGTGTGGCAAGAAATTTTGAACACATAACTAAATCAGAAAGAAGAAGTCAAATATCAAATAAACACTTTCACAAAAGGTATACACAAAACAAGTGCGCTTTTATTCAAGATATAACCAAAAGAAAAATAAATCGTTCAATTTTCATGTTACTGGCAATGTGTAAAAACTGAAGCCCAACTATCAATCGACTGAGAGCCGACACGTCTGTTTGGCTGGTGCAGAGGTAAGAACTGCGACCTCATAATCAAGAGGTTAGTGGTTCAAACCAGGGCTCTTCCCGTTTTGAGTAGTGAGCTGCTATTATTACTATTATATAATAAAAACACTAGTCCACAGTATTTAGCAAGCCTGTGTATCGAAACATTATGTTGTTTCAGTTACTTGCAAGCAACAAAGGTGGCAACTGTCGAGTGTATTTAGCAGACTGACTGACTTGTCACCAGCATGACTAAGTTAATCAGTTTTTTACTGCTAAAAGAATTTTTAGAAGGCTAAGCAAGTGTAAGTGGGCTACTTACATTATGACTGTCATCACTGTAGTCCCAGAGAGTTTGCTTTTAAATGTGTCCATGCATTGAACTCGAGCTACCTATGTTTGTACAGTGAACAACCATTTCGTCAGCATGTACTACTGAATTACTCACACATAGAGGAGACTTCAGGAAAATATTTGTTTCATATAAGTACTGTAGCTGCCATACTTATATGACTAGCATATTCAAAAATTGTACTGAACATCACAGCATGCAATTTGTGAATTTGTGGGGAGGTGCTGGGATGACTTGTTGATTAAGAAAGCACAATGAGATTCATTTTTTGTGTGGGACACTCTCAATGGCACTGAGTAATGCAACAGCCCTAAATAAAACAAAAATGCAGTGCTGTGTTGTTTTTACTGGACATAGAAGACATCACTTTAGACTCAATATTTTAGTCGTAGAAGTGGCTCAAAGGGCGTGGGGTTAAATTGATTTTTCCATGACAAAAAAAAACAATGTCTTGGGTTTTTTTTAAATGACCAGAACACACTTGTGAAATCTAGGTAATGTCAAAAGGTGAACTAAATGTTAAAACAGGACTTTGATCATTTTGAAAGGAGCAACTTCAAAATTGAGCAGGGCTGATCTTCAAGTTGAAGAAACCATAAAAGTCTTATTTATGCATTAAAAGAAGAAATCAACCAAACAATAATCAACACACAAAACAGTTGGCAATCCTGGACTGTCTAATCATCAAGTCTGTTTTCCAGTTTTAGGAGGTGTTTTGGAATGAGGCTCTCTGTGAAAAGTACTCAACAATATAAACAACTGCTCTTCAAATGGCGAGTTTAGGAGGGTCTGGTGCAAATCTGGGTATCACTGAGGGCAGTGAAAGAACCAACACTGAACAGGAAACTAATTTAGAACAAGGAGACATATAAGCTAGCTTGTCTCATTTAAATGTACTAGTTATCTGAACAGACACATCTTTGGGTGTGGGCAGAGCAAACCCAGGTAACCCCTAAACACAGTTACCAAACTAAGATTCAAACTCGGTTCCCTGAAGCTGTGAGACCCAAACTTTATGTGATTTGAGTTCCTCCTCTCTCCACTACAGAGGTTGAAAACACCGTGGAATCCACTTTTCCATGATGTAATATGAAATAGCAAATCCATTTTTATATGATGTGAGTTACATTCTCACCTCCTTAACTGCCAATTGATGTTATGCCCATATTATACACCCATACATTCTCATGTCCTCCTAATCCAGTGTCACGGAAGTCTAAATCTTAACCTGGCAGCATAGGACATACTTTTTGTCTGTTACTTTTCTCATGTTTCAAAGCAAATGAGTGTTTTAGGTTAGTTCAATCAAACATAAAGCCAACACAGCACTAAGCATAGTAACAAACAATATTTTACTTTTTAGCATCTGAAGTATTTTTTGGGTATCACCTAACTGAAACAGAGCTTAGTGCTATAAGAAAAATAAATGACCACACAATAAATGGACTAAAGCCATTAAAAGTCACTTTAGTCCTCTTCTTGCTGAGTGGTAAGGGTGGGCCTGAAGATGATTCAAGCCAGATGTACCGGCATTTTGAAATGCATCCAATAACGCACAGTAGAATATTTTTTTGGACGTGACCTTGGCATAGTGAAGGGGCTCGCATTTGTTTGCCCACTGATATTCAGTTATATTTTTAGAAGAATATATAAAGAAAGAAGGCCAACAAAGAACAATTCTAAATATGACATTCACTAGATTTCGGATTAAAACAAATCAAGTCTTTTATTGGAATTCAAACTCCAGAGCCAGGCTTATAGGTGGTGCAATCAATTGACCTTCTACAGGATGGATGATTCAGAATCCAGCTGGGATTACCTTGAAAAAAGATTTCTGATATGTCATTTTGCTTAATAGATAAAATTTGGGAAGGAAGTAATAAATGTCAAGTGCAAAGTTAATCAGCTTGACAGGCATGTGCAGAGCAGACCTAAACTTACTATCCTATTAGACTTTTACAATGAAAAGTGGAAGTTAGAACATCACTCAAATGACAAGGAATGCTCTGCTGTTGATGCAGTAAAATGAGAAGTACGAGTTAGATATAGCGTATATCCACTGGTCACTTTGATGTAGGGTGATCTGGAGCTCCATTAACATGGGGCCCTGGCAGTTTTAGGGATACTTGAAAATCCCTGGCCTGGTACTACATGGCTGAAGAAAGGATGGTATCAAAAACGTTAACTTGCTGCTTGTACACTGTACATAATGATTCTGAGTAGTCTAAAAGTTTCCATGACTAATGATATTGGTGCTCAAAATGGTACAACTGTGACAGTTTTGGTTTTAATCTTCTACCTCAGCGACCTTAATCTACATAATAAAATGATTTTCTCCATCTTGCACTCTGCTAGTAATATCGGAAAGGTCTAATTTACTACTTGTCAGTTAGCTTAAAAAATATTTTTTGCTTTGGTGTATCAAGTTGCAGGTTATGGGGTTTGACAGTTACCCAGTTACAGACAGGGAATGATTAGAGGGCCAGAATGGTCAAGGCCAAGGTGGGCAATTTACCCTGAATATGGGGAAACACCCTGATTTTTTAAAAACATGTCCAGTGAACATTTATACCCACAGAAAGTCTGGACCTCAGTTTTACATCGCATCTGAAGGACAGCTCCAGTTTTTACAGCATAGTGTCCCTGTCACTGTACTTGGGCTTTGTGATCCACATACAGACCTCCAGGTAAGCGCCCCCTGATGGCCTCACCAATACCTCTTCTAGCAGCAATCCAAGGTTTTTAGTAGATGGTCTCTGATCCAAGTACTGGCCTCTTGTTTTATTACCTGTTTACAGTGAATGATATTTGAATTCATATTCAAAAAGGAACTTTTACTGTAAATAGTAAGGCAATACTTAAAATTCTTCAGTGAAAAGGCTTGAAGTTTGATTTAGATAAATCCACACAAAATTTAGTTGATCTTTAACATGGTTTATATCTTCATTCATTACAATTTGGCGCTTTTGACAACCTGCTTTCTCTAACTATAAAAATGTATAAAAAAAGTGGTTGCAGGATCTTGAAAAGCTTGTTCACTCATTTGTATTGAGCAGAGTTTACTATTGTAATGTTTTATGATTAGCCCATTTTAATCAATCACTTATGACTCTATAGCGAATTCAAAACACAGCTCAAGAAATTGCAATTCAAACTAAGAGATGTCAACATATACTGTAATGTGAATTTTTAAATCAACGCTTTGGGCTTCCATTTAAATTTTCCCTCTTCACATATAAAGCCATAAATAGTTCCTTTATTAAGTCTCATACGCCCTATGATCTCAAAATGCAAACTTAAGACCAGCTCTGAACTACCCCACCTATCAACATCAAAAACACCTCAGAAGTTCCTTGAGTCTCAGAATTTAAATCAAGCCTGAGGACTCATTCATTTAATACATTATATGATTGTTAGAGGGCGGCACGGTGGCGCAGTGGGTAGCGCTGCTGCCTCGCAGTTGGGAGACCTGGGGATCTGGGTTCGCTTCCCGGGTCCTCCCTGCGTGGAGTTTGCATGTTCTCCCCGTGTCTGCGTGGGTTTCCTCCGGGCGCTCCGGTTTCCTCCCACAGTCCAAAGACATGCAGGTTAGGTGGTTTGGCGATTCTAAATTGGCCCTAGTGTGTGCTTGGTGTGTGGGTGTGTTTGTGTGTATCCTGCGGTGGGTTGGCACCCTGCCCAGGACTGTTTCCTGCCTTGTGCCCTGTGTTGGCTGGGATTGGCTCCAGCAGACCCCCGTGACCCTGTGTTCGGATTCAGCGGGTTGGAAAATGGATGGATGGATGATTGTTAGAGCTGATGTTTACATTGTTTCACTTTAGTCATTATATTGAGTTTTTACTGTAGAAAATTGTCTTTATTTTGATATTACCAAGGCTCTTCCATTTTGTTTTTTGGCACCTTGTCTTCCCTGGAATGACTGCATTGTCAAATATGGTGGACCAGTTTATCAGACATCTTCTGCACAAATGAAATTATCATCACTCGACTATTCAAATGATTCTGCTCAGAGTGTAGATGCCTATAACTGTTGAAATTTTGACTAACCCATGTGAGTGTGTAGTGTACTGTATATCCTCTAATTATATCTTATGTTTATGTTGCACTTCTTTCTTTCGTATTTTATTTGGAATCACAGTGCAACGGATAAATGGATGTGCACTTAATAAGACTAAGTTGAACTGAATATTAAGGCCCAGTCCACACACGCGTCTGCAGTGTCAGGTGAGTGCGGATCAAACACTGAGCTTTTTTCTGCTCATTGTGAATCAGACCGTCTATACGGGCTTTTATCACTTCCATTCAGTCAGATATGCATTTGGATGGCATCAAAAAATGTTGCATGCAACTTTTTCTTGGTGTCAATTTCTGTCAAAACCCCAATTAGTGCAAAGAAAACATCTTTATTACATTTACATGTCATTCATTTAACATTCTGGAGGACCAGATATCTAGGGCACAAAGACAATTATGGAACTGGGATCGCTGACGGAATCCTTCAGCAATGTCAGTCCATAGCTGGTCTGTTGGCTCTGGCATGACAAGAGGCTGGAGACATTCCCATAGCACATGACACGTTTCAAAGACTACAGTCTCAGTTGTCTGGCCAATCTGGGAAGACTAACCCTTAAGAGGTCTTTAATAATGGAGAAGGTACTAATGACATAACTTTAGCTACTATGGATTATTAATGCTGGCGGGTGAGTGCATATGCGAGTACTGTTTATATATTTTTTACCTCAAAGTGACAAGTAGCCTCTCTTCAGGGCTAACACTGACTCGCATATTGGTTGATTGGCGTGTAGGCAATCAACACTAGAAACTGACCTTTGGCAGTATTTGAAAAACTTATGCAGAAATTATTGCATTTCTTCATAGATTACACAAAAGCTTCCTTTCTTTTCACACTATGCAATCAGAGGGTGAACCCAGTAGCGGTGGCGATGTTTTCTCTGCCTAGGTCGCCATATTTTTACATAAGGAGGTCAAGGTTCAGGTCTAATAAAGCCAATTGATCCATACTTTGTGAATTCAATGAAGGATGACATTCAAACCCCACAAGTTAAAAACACTCTGGACTGCCTGCTAACTGTCCCACGCAGGAAAACACACAAAACTACAATCTGGGCAGCAGGCTGGCATTTAACAGAGTCAAACAAATGCAAATGTAACGTCATATTGAAGTCAATTAAGTGCCACTACAAAACACAGCTTAAATGCCTAGTTGGCTCGGAGTGCATTCATTTAACTGTGATTTAAGCACACGTGGACAGGGCCTAAGGCAGCGGCCAGGCATTTTGTGGAGACTTGGCTGCTTGCAAGGGTAACAAAAGCAGAATGCTTACAACTTTTTATCTATTTGCATTGGACATGTATTGTAAGGATTACTGCAATGTCTGTGAAATCACATACCAAAAATTGGGCAAGATACTTAAAAACTGCTGGGCTAGTGTTATGTTGGCGAGTCAACTGGTATTCAAATATAAATTCAAATACTGTATACATTTATTAACATAAAGACTATGGTCAGTCAGGGAAGACTAACCCTTCACTACCCATGTCATGTTGAACTGTCAAATTCCTCACAGTACTCCCAACAACCAAGAATCAAACTGTAGTCAACATTCCGTGAGGCAGTAAAATGTTGTGTTATGTTTAATCAGATTTTGCTCCCCAGGCTTAAATTCATTTTCCTTTTTTGTCTTTTCTCTCTTAATGTATTGTGTATTGCTGCATTCCTTGTGTTTTGCAGGTGGAACTCCGAGAGGCAGATGCACCCTGACATTACTGCCGAATAGCTAGCCTCTGCCTTCATAAACAGAGGAAAACGAAGATCCAGAAAAGTGTTCTGGAGAGCTGTTGGAGTAGCGGTGTTGTGAGTTTCTGGTTTATTGAAGTTTTGTTTCTGATTTCTAGATTTTCTCTTTGGATAGTGTTTTGAACTTGTTTGCATTGGGCTGCCTTATTAGACACATCCTATTCACATTTTGATTTTTTTTTTCTTTCCTTGTCATTTTTCTTCTTTGTTTGACATGTAATACATTGTTTTAATTTAGAGAATATTGTTTTGTTTCTGCCCTTTAAGCCAGAAGCTTTACAATGTATGAGTATTCTGAACTTGTAAAGCCTGTACCCCATTTTGGGCCTGAGCAGGCTTTGAAACCTGCCAAATGAGTTTGGGGCCAGGCTGCAGAGTGCGTGGCCTGCTTCTCAGGCTAATCAGGTGTTTGTTATTTTGAGGACAGTTCACCCTTTATGTCATCTTGTGTGCTATTAATCAATTCTTTGAACCATAATGCTCTTCAGTAAGTTTGCGCAGTGGCTTGTGTATTCAACTAAGATCAGGAAGTCTTAGATTTAGCTGCAGAGAAAGCAATTTCATTTTTACACTTATTATTTACTTTATTTGCTTAAATGTCTCTATTACTTATATGACTAGAATTAGAAGTGGGTAGTCTGGCCAAATACCATACTATGGTATAATTAAAAATACAGATATCTGTAGTAAATACAGATACAGTGGAGTCAGAAAGCATTCAGACCCCTTCACTTTGTGCACACTTTATTTTGTTCACTTTATTTTGTTGTATATTCAACTTTAATTGGATTAATTTGCCATTTTGGCACATCACTCTAAACCCAATAACCCATAATGACAAAGTGAACACATGGTTATTCCTCCCTTAGGTATTTAAGGACACAAATGCATCATTTATAATATCTGTTGGTCTCTTGTCATTATTCTGAGAGTTGAAAGACACCATGGTGGCACCTTCCCTTGCTACACTTTATCACAAATGAGAAAAAAAAATGTGCACAGGAAAGTGAGCATCAACTCACATATACTGTGGCTTGAGACGACCACAGCCTTTCCCAGAGCAAATTTCTAGGACACGGAATTCAAATATGATTGAATTTTCATCTTAGATGTTTTTTATTCTCTATGATTTAGCTAAAGCCGAGTATTCCAGAGGTTTAAAAGCTGCAGTGAATGCCTGTCACAGCCAACTGTACAGCTTCATACAAAGCATAAGTATGAGCTAGTTTTAATGTTATTCAGCAAAGTCCTTTGTGTATAGTAAAAGGCCCCCTCATTTAGTATCCAAGACAAAGATGACTGTGTGATCTGAGGTATTCTTTGGGCAAAAAGTGCATATATAAACTTAAAACTACAAAGTGCAAAGTAAAAAGCTAAAATAAAAAGGGAAAGTGACAATATTTTTTAATTTGCTAAATGACAGCTAAATATAATACCACAACAGTTTGTACTTTTATATTGTCATCATGGTATTTCTTTATTAATGTGATAGGCAATGAGGCTTACTGACTAAGCACCAACCAGAGAGTGACAAGAGAACTGCTGCCTGCTTCATATTAAACACGAAAATAACTGCCTTGTAAATATGTAATATTCTGAGAGAACATTAATAATAAAAGGTGTCTTTAAAACTGTCAGCTAATTGGATGCTGAAAAAAAATTAAGGAAACTGTAAAAATAAAATTATTAAAAACAAAAACATTATAATACAGGGTTAACTATCCTTTACTGAAAAACATGACATGCACTGGGAAACTCATTTTCTTTGGCATTTAAAAGCTGATGTATTGCATAATTAAGAATCTATCAATGAACTTCAATGCTTATCCAAATCAAAGAATTTCTTAAAAAGCTTAAATAATACCTCAGCATTACTGCTTGTCTTCCTGTTATATTCTTGCTATATATTGCTTGTCTTCTTGCCATTAAAACATGGAGGGGAAAAAACAACCGACACATTTGAGACTTGATATTTCCTGATTAATACAGTACAGGATGACAGAGAGAAAGAAAGGTAGACAGGACCTTCACCTTAAAAGGGTTTCACCAACATTTTCCAGATGAGTCAGTGTGAAGCTCTGAGTGACAGATTACCATAATCATAAGGATAGCTTATCACAAAGTGAAATCAAATATTTACAAAGCTGGAATTTGCAAAACCTGTAGTAAGGCTGTGCAAACATCATTTAACTGCTAAGGCTAGCTGAATATAAACATCTTTCAATGTTTCTTCTTATGGAGATTTTAAAATTTAAATTTTTAATAGCATATTACCAAATGGCATTTTAAAAAATGTGGCAAAGAGTCTAGATTCATTTTTGTGGATTCTTATCCAACTGAAAACTGCATGTATTCAAATATCTGCTTAGGAGTTTACCAGAGGCAAATCCATTACATACAATATAAAAAAGAGGCATCTAAGAAATTAGCTGTGACATTTTTCATTTCAGTATGTTAAATATTAAAAAGCTTTCCAGTAAACTAATGTATGACAGGATTGCAAGAGGCATCATTCTTTTCATGAGCTGCTAATGGTTATAAAACATCTGACATCAGCAGAATGTACTTTGTATGGCCCAGGATTTAAATATTTAAAATTACGACCCTGGTATTATGAGAGCTGTGGAATATTTTATGTATAGACAAATTCTGACACATCAAGACAAAAAGCAAAAAACATTTTCCCAAGTGAAGACTCTTCATAGTGTACACTTCTACATGAGCACCCATTAAACAGATTCAGAGGACAGAAAGTAGAGTTAAATAAGCTGGCAAAACCAATAAGCAGCACAAGCAACAAATCTACTACCAGATGCTTGGCACCCCGTCAACACTGGCCTTACTATTCACAGGAAAGATTTAAAAAGCCCTGCAGCAGTTCAAGAGAGGTGAACACCAGCAGTCAAATCTGTTTAAGCAATAAGCGTTTGGAAAGATGTCAGGCGCGTCTGTGTTAATTACATTAATCATTAATACTTTTGTTTATTTTTTAAAGATTCAGCCTGAAAAGTATTTACAAATACATTATACTGGTATCTAGCAAAACTGTGAGAATTTTTAGTTATATCGTAATATGGATTTTAGGTGATTACACCCACACCTAAGCTGAAACAAGCATACACCACTTGATCTTGATGAATTGTCACTATAAGTCTGGCAAAACACACTGCCATTTTAGTCATATCTGCCAAACCACTGAGAGAAACCTGCTGAGGTGTTTTAAACATTTACTGCCTGTTCAGCTTTACTGTAGTGTGTGTGCTTATTAGGGAAAAATAGTGGAAAGGGGGGCTTCTCTTTTTGAGCCCAAGTGTGTTATTCTTGCCAGCACCTGCTGCCCTTTTTCAAAATGGTTTTCAGTGAAAAAGCAGATGTACTGTAAATGCATACAAAAACAGTAAATATGCCAAGTTTGGGCAAAATTATACATGCAATATATACTAGATCTTAATTTTTTATTCTGGGAATCATCAAATGGAAGAGTGTTTCCAATTTGATTTTTTTTTTACATTGTTAAAATAAGGAGACAAGTGGTAACAATCAATCTAGTAATGCAATCAAATTACACATTTACCAGTTGCAGCAGATGTGCAGGTATTATGTGTGGAGTGTTTGCTTGAAAAAGAAGACTGTGATCAACAGTGACAGCTCCACTATCATAAGCAGTTCCTTTGTCCTCAAAGCAGTTTGTGGTGAAGGAAGGGAGAAGGTTGTGGTGGGTACAACTTGGTGCACATTTTAAAAGAATAAAATGTCTAAAGATGATGTCATGGAAACAGTGAACACTTTTTCCAACTATAAAAACCCACTAACAGATAATAAAATAAGGCCTTGTTTGCATGATACAAATATTTCATTCCCTACATGTAAACTATCTGTTCAGTGTTAAACTGTACACGCAGTTCTGCTGTTATTAATGAAGAGTAGACAGTGTATACATATAAAAGCTGCCTGGATTGTACTGCTTGTAGGGCAAAGATAAAACTGGAACCAATGTGGTAAATGTTATTACTGTAAACAGCTTTAACTATCTAAATAATGTCATGCAGATAGTTATTAGTTTTTATTTCCCCATAAGTTTTACAATGTTCAGCTGTGGTACATTTTAATATAACACAAAAACAAACACACACATAAAAAGCACCCCAGGTCTCCTGCAAATGAACAATCAGCTGAGATTTGGAGGAAAAGTCAAAGAAAAATGACATTTGTCATATGCTTGGTATTTTAAGCAATTTCTAAACAATATATCACATAAACAGCATAATAATTTCATTTCTGCGATCATAACTTTTCAACTTCATTTATAAGGTAAAAATAATTTTAGCAGTAAAACATTATAAAACCAGACTGTGTTGTGCATTTAAAGAAGGCATTTACCATTCTCAATAGACATTATAGAATTTTGCTACTTTTTCAAAGTACTGCACATGTCGGATCTGCCCAATGCTGAAAGATTAGTTTGATTTTCTGGTACACAAAAATGTTGTTAAGTATCGATACTTAACATGAGATTTATAAAAAGTAGGAATGCTTGCATAAGATGACTGCATTTGTAAGGTGATGAAGTGTGATGAATGACATTTTAGCAACAGCCAACTTAAGGGCTTCTCACTAATATACAAATAAATTGCTTTTTCTAGTCTCTTCTGTTACTGATTGATAGTGTTATCCAAACTGTAGATTAAAATAAAAGAGCAGTGGCACTCCCTTAAGAAACTGAAGGCAAGGAATCGGAAAGCAGCAACAATGATCATTTTTCTCTTTGTTATGATATAACATGAAATAAGGCCAGGCTACCAAATTTAAGTGACAGTTATTAGATTTAATAATATAAACATATGGGCGGCACGGTGGCGCAGTAAGGAGACCTGGGTTCGCTTCCCGGGTCCTGCCTGCATGGAGTTTGCATGTTCTCCCCGTGTCTGCATGGGTTTCCTCTGGGTGCTCCGGTTTCCTCCCACAGTCCAAAGACATGCAGGTTAGGTGCATTGGCGATCCTAAATTGTCCCTAGTGTGTGCTTGGTGTGTGGGTGTGTGTGTGTGTGTGTGTGTGCCCTGTGGTGGCAGGGTTTGTTCCTGCCTTGCACCCTGTGTTAGCTGGGATTGGCTCCAGCAGACTCCCGTGTTAGGATATAGCGGGATGGACAATGACTGACTGACTGACCAATATAAACATCATTTGTGAGTTGTGCATAAAGAGCACCACGACATGCTGTTTCATAAGCAGTGCTGCATTTTTCACCATGAATGTGGCAGAAAACAACAATTGACCATCAGTGGCAACATAAAATTGGCTCTTTGTGCTAAATTTTATTAACAAAAGGTGTGAGGAAGCGTGATTACTGAAACAAATATTGTGTAAAACATTTACAAGAAAATTCAACAACCAATAGTGAAAAACAATGTGTGTTTTGTGGAAAAGCTCAGGCATCAGATCTCATAAAGTCTGCCGTCAGGAGGTGCCAGATCTTGAACCGATTCTATGTTACATACACAAAAGGCAAAAGGTTTATTCTGAACCTACAGTAGGATATTGGTACACAAGATTTAAAGTGCAAGCAACTCAGATTCATTACCAGCATGTAACATTGTCCCATACGTTGTCAGATCTTTGGCTAAAACCATGCTCCACAGTGCCTATAAAAGTCTTCACTCCCTTAGAAGTTCTCTCATTTTATTGTTATACAACATTGAGTTCCAGTAGATTTAAGCTGACTTTTTTGACTTTGATTAGCAGAAAAAGACTCCCAAAGTTCAAAATGAAAACAGATATCTGCAAAGCGCTCCAAATTAATTCCTGGCTCTGCAACCACATAATTGTTATGTAAATCGCTCCCTTATTTACCCACAACTATACTATTTCAAAATTTCTGGGGTGTTTATTCTTCTTAACATCTATTACTCCCTCCCTTGAAAATACAGATAAAATGACCAAAACAATCTGAGCCATTAATATATAGTATATGACTCAAAAAAGTTCCACTTACATATCCATCCATCTTCTAGACCCGCTTCATCATGAGCAGGAATGTGACGAAGCTTAAGCTTATGTAAGGAACAATTATGCCAATGAAATCAACACATTACAGGAGGTATAAATGAAAAGCAAACCCAGTATAGAAACAGGAAGCCTAATGATACAGCTCTTTGAAAGACCCACAATGCTCATAACCATTTCATACATCTGATCATTTAAAAGAAAGCTCATGTTAGGTTTGTAGAAAATAAATCACTCCTGATGTTCTCCCAGCTACTGTTTGCATTCATCAGCACCAGACAGCTAATGCATTTGAGTTCTGAAAGGCTCATCTGATTACTATATAGTATAGTATAAGATGACTATTACGTTTGTTTCTTGTTAACTCTCACACTGCTCATTCAAGCAAAATTAACCTTTCAAAGAGTGCATGACACACAGAGAAAAAGGTCAGACTACAAAGCAAGACAAAAATGCAGAGATATGGGTCATATGCTGAAATTGACCACAGTTACACAAATATCCGAGAGATTTGCCTATCATTTGTCTATCTGCAATGCACATCAGTATATGTGGTGTATATGGACATCTTCATTTAACAAAGCTTTGCCAATGCCGCTATCTCGTTTAAAAGTCTTCCCTGAAATGCAGTTGTTTGATTGTTGCTTGTTAATTCTTTGTGTGTTCCTTATTCATTTACAATTTCATGATAGATTATCAATCAAATCTAGAAGCAGAATGCATGTTATTATTTTTTTTGCATTTATATAGCGCTTTTCTTACTACTCAAAGCACTCAGCAATTGCAGGATAAGGGCCTTGCTCAAGGGCCCAACAGAGCAGAGTCCCTATTGGCATTTACGGGATTCGAACCAGCAACCTTCTGATTGCCAGTGCAGATCCCTAGCCTCAGAGTCACCACTCTGCCTGTGAAGCCTGTCTTTTCACAATGAATACAAGCTCATCAACCTCACAATACAGTATAATGTATGTTTTTAGAATGTTGTACGTAACTTGTTCAAAAAGATGTGGAGCTTGAACAATGAATGAAAACTAGTCAATCTAAAAATCACTCCCCAAGTACAATATGTTCTTTATAACTAACTTGCTCAAACTTTAAGTGGTTAGAAAATGTTCTTGTAGAATAATTAACAACATCACCAGCAATATTATAGACTTAAAAGCTACCATTTCCGTTATAGCTGGAAACACTGATGCAATTGTGGCTGCTGAAGAACTTGTAAAACCGTAAAGCCACCTTTGTGCATTTTATATCTGATGCCTCTTGAAAGTACTTTTATCTACTATGCCTACTTTATGTACTTTGCGCTCTCTGTGAAAGAATCTAAGGCTTGATTAATCATCACATGCAATTGTTGTTCTTGATGCTTATGTTGTGTATTTGAAGAGACTGTTGACAACATTTTTCTAAATGCCGATAGTCTTTACATTGAATATACCTTGAACAAATAGAGCTGATCATAGCAAGAGGTTTGCAATCCAAATATTGTTAGCTCTTATGTAAGTGGTAATAGTCAAAATGATAGAATTCAACAAACAATTTTGGGAGAGAAAAAAATCGGAGGGGGGTGGCTTACCTAGGAGGAGCCCAGTCATGTCGTGTACAGTCCAACAGAGTCCCAACATATGTCTTGTTTCTCCATGTAACATTGACAACAAGCATTCCTAAAAACAAAAAATTAGGTTGAGAAGATGCAAAGAAATTAAAACTAGAAAAATTATAAACCATGCATTTAAAACCATCCACTCACTCATCAATTTTCTTTTTATGTTTCAGAGGAGCAGGTCCTCATCCCAACAGTCTATAAAAGGACACTGGCGTACCTTCAGTCACACTCAACCATACAAGGCAAACATCAGGAACGTGCTAACTACACAAAGACAGTGACACAATCAAGAACTCAAACTCCTTGCCTAAAACAATCCGCTTTTATTTGTGCCATATTTCTCAAATACATTACAATTTTAACACTTCTAAAAGCAAAAGGAGCTGTAGCGGCACGCACAGGGCCACAAGCAACACCTCAAAAAACAATAATGATAAATAAATATGTTTATTATTCCTCAAATAAACATTGAGATTTTTATATTTGTTTTTTAGGAGAAAATAAAATGTATAATATCAATATCCTAAGAAAAACTGGGCTTTAGTCTTTTTTCTAGCTCTTTGAAGTGTCATTCTAATGTGCATGTGTGTATAACTGTATAACTTTAGGTTTCCTAATGGTTTATGCTGTTGTATACTGGACTGTGAGATTTTTCAAGCAAGGAAGTCATACGTTTTGAGGCAATTTAATTCTGGCAACAGAACAGTGGCATGTTGCATGTTCATTAGCACATAATAATTTCACTATACTCTGTACATGTAATAGTAATGACCATATAAACCAACAATAAAATAAACTGTGAAATTTTCCCAGTAGCGCCGCCATCTTTATTTATGTTCATTAAGTGGTTATATTTTTATAATCATTTGCACACTTGGTTACTGCTTATTATTAAAGACTTTCATAGTGAAGTCTTAAAACATTTTCTTAATACAGTATCACTTATTACAAAGTAAGAAGTAAAATGACCAGACAGGTATGTTGTATGTGTCTCTTTACAGGCCATGTTAGTAACATTATAATGATGCTAGTGTACTGGGCAAATGTCTGACTGCATATAAGTCAACACTTCAGAGTACATCAGAGCTTTAATTACATGGAATATTTGGTACCACATATGTAGTATGTAATAGTGCCTATTCATTTTAGCATTTGTGCTAATAGTAGCATGCACTTTACTCATAAATATATGTGACAATACACAGAAGTGCTTTGAGGGATCCAAGATCAAGGGAACAGCTAACTAGACAGTTGAGTACAGCTGAGCAATGCCACTGCCAATGTACGAGGTTGGGTACAGCAAAGGGGCGAAGTCCTGGTCTGTGGCATACACAATCTAAACTTCTTTCATGAAGAAATGTTGGGAGGTGACTTGGCTCCTACATTAGAGTCGGAACTGCTCCATTTAAGCAAATAGTGATAAAGAGGAGACATGAAGTTTTTTTTATATTATGAAAGAAGTTAGTACATTACATTACATTAAAGCATTACTTTAAAATTTGATCAACAAGAGCAAATAATGTTAGGAAGTTTTCCTGTAAACAGCGAATCACAAATACATATAATAAACAACCTAGTAGTGTGTAGGACTTTTAGGATCTTAAAAACTCAACTTTATATTATTTTGGAGAAATCAAGCAGGTAGCATTGGAAGGCTTTGTGGGGCTTAATAGCCTTTTCTTTTTCCTGATAAATCCCCACATTATCACACACCACCTATTACCTAATTTGGAATCAATTTATTTACACAACAGTAATAATGAATACTTGCATATAATAATAATTAAAACTGAAACACCATTAAATAAAACAAGGTACAAGGCAACAAGCAAAAATACAACTTTTGATTTACTGGGTCTGTGACAGGAAAAATGTTGAATTTTCAGGCCTGATTTAAACACAGCTCACTCTGCTTTCATTACCATTTGTAAATGTGGTGTTCAGATAAGTCTCCTCAAAATATCTATCAGAAAAATAACTATTGTTCTTGGTTTTATATTTAAAAATATTTTATTCTTACATTTACAGAAACTATAAAATGAAGCATTTCTGACTTATTTTGCCTGACCTCTGAAGCTGTAAACCATTTACTGTACTTCTAATTTAGATACCAGATTTAACAGTTAATCATACTTTACCTAAAAGGAAAGGAAAAAGCAAAATATTTCTAAAATATTTGCTATTGTCACTAATTTAAAGTACAAATTACAAAATGAAAAACCTCAAGAGGGGTTTACAAAGGAAACTGTGATTAAAGACCTGTGTAAAATCTAAAAGAGCAAAAGACTGCAACAGAAGAATACAAGTAATTTAACGTGTGAAGGCAAATACTTCATTAATAAAAGACATCTGAATGTTTCCATTTATTTATTTTTTAATCATCGACAATCTGAAAAATATTTGAATGCAGCATGGTTTTCATTACAAACACTGAGAATATCCACAAGATCAGCACATAATTCTTCATTCTCACTTTTAGATTGAAGAAACTATTAGTCAGACCTCTAGCATAAGATGAAGCTGATTAGAAGGGAAAAAATTACAATTGTGCATATGCCAGTTCAGGAAATTAATTCTGAGTAATACTGAACAGCTGAGAATGACAAATGCTGCAAATCAAAATGTTTTATATGAAATGTCTGAAATGCAGTACAGTACATGAAATAAAACCATAGGAGCACAGGACACTTGCTAAAGCAGTGCATAATGATGCTTTATTACAAAGCTGAAGAACCCAATTTATTAAAGAGATTAAAAATAGGGGATATGAAATTTACTTACAAGCCATTCTATAAATTAAGAAAAATATATAGTATAGGTCCAGACTATTGAGTTCAGGTGTTTCTGTCACATACATTGTTAACAGATGCATAAAATCAAATGCATAGCCTTTCCTTCTCTATTGATAAACGTTGCCAGTTGAATGGGTTGAACAGCTCAATTAGTTTAAATGTGCCACTATCATAGGATGACACCTTTGCCACAAGTCAGTATGAGAAAATTCTGCTATGTGAGATCTGCCCCAGTCAACTGTGTGTGTTATTATTGTTAAGTGGTAGCCTCAAGAAGCAACAGCAGCTCAGCCATGAAGTGATAGACCACCCAAAACTCACAGAGCGGGGCTTCCAAACTACTTATCGAAGCAACATCAGCACAAGAACTGTGCATCAGGAGCTTCATTTTGTGGGCTTCCATGGACGACTGGCTGGACACAAGCCTAACATCACTATGGGCAACGGCAAGTGTCAGCTAGAGTGGTGTAAAGCATGCTGCCATTGGGCTCTCAAGAGATGCAAAGTCACTACATCCTGTGCTGGACTCTGTGGTATCTTGTACCAACCAAGGTCCAAATAGTTCCTTTCTCATGATTTTTGAAACTGAAGCAGGTAATTGACATGACATTCAATATTGTAAGTGTAAAAAAAAACAAAAAAAAAACATAAGCAATTTGTGCAAAAATGTATGAAAGATGGTTTGGTGACACTGCTCCAGTGACTAAACCTGTACTTAATATTTCTGTTACAGTAAAGGAAATCTTATGGCTGCCTTATCAAAAAGATTACAATGATTCAATAGTTTTCTGACACTGTAATGAATTGACAATGCTTTACAGTGATCCACTACATCTATCAGGTTTGGATATAGCCAACAATTACAGCCTAACGCTTCAGCACAGATTTTAAATCTCCATCAGATGGTTCTGTGAAAAATGTACTGTGGAAGAAATCTGAACTACAATCAGCCACGGACTCTCCACATCCAACAACTAATAACTGTAGATTAATCTTTTCATCACTTAATTTGAAATCTGCCATTTATGAAAAATGGTATTTAAAAACATATGTACACTACTAGTACATGTAATTAATCACATTCTATTATCAGTGAGAAGTTAAGTAAAATGACACCTTTTATTGGCTAACTAAAAAAAGATTACAATATGCAAGCTTTCGAGACAACTCAGGCTCCTTCTTCAGGCAAGATGTAATCATTCTATTACCAGTTATTTCTGAATATGATTCAGCTTTACAAAAATGTGTAATAAACTAAACTGTGATAAACTCTCTGATGAAGTCACTAGAAAATTTAAAAATGCTCCAAATAAGTTAAGTTTCCAAACACACATAAATGTTATGCTATGCGTATATTTTCATATTTGTTTTGTAGCTCCTTTGTTCTATTATGATACAGGTGCCTGGTCACACACACACCTCCACCATTAACACCCATGTCTTTGAGGTGTACAAGAAAACTGAGTGTCTGACAAAAACTGAATCAGACAGGTCCCAGAAAGTAAGAAGAACGAAACCTGAAGGGTCAGCAAATACAGCCTTCCTCAAAATTATGAACAGCTGCTTTATGAAAATGCAGGTACAGGTAAAAAGTAATTTACCCTTTAATTGTTTTAAAAACCACAATGGAGCAGAATATTCTCAGTTACCAAGGTACATTCTTGGATGAGTTTCAAATGTGCACTGCTAGCGATAGCGTTTGATCATCTTCACAGCCATCCTAAATACATCTTACTGAAGTCTGAGGCATGGTGTTGGGCTGGATAGCGGTCATGCTGCTGATGCCGCTTTCGTGTGCAATGGTCCAGTCAGCTTTCCTAGCATGTTGCTCACATATCTTCTTGCATTATCTATCTTGAACATCATGTGCCCAAAAAAGACAATGAAAAAGTTGGAAAAGTCAAAGAAAGATCAAAATGCCACTCTTTTAAATTTGAAACTTGAAGTGACAAATTGTAGACAGAGTTATTAATATAAATATTACTTCATGAACAGAAATGTCTAATTAGTTTCTTTTAGTCACTAATTTTTTATTCAAGTAATTTTATCAATTTTAATGTATGTTCTTGCTATTTCAGCAAAAGTGGGAGTTATTTTTTGAGCCAGGAATGCTTAAGTTTTTTTCCTACTTAAAGTAACAATAATTGTGTGTTCACATTTTGAAAATTCACCTTATAAAGGGGATTTCAGGAACAGATTAGCTTTGTAAAGTGGAGGAAGCCTGTACATTGAACCTACTGTATCTTACTGCAATTTAAAGGGTATTTATGTTCCTGACTTAGTCTGCAAAAGTTTCATGAGCTTTTGGGACAGGGAAATGCTGCAATTTGTGCACGACTGGCCCAAAAACTCTGCAAGTTAAAGTTCAAATAACACGCACAGTTCTTCTCGCGCTAACATCTGTTTAGAATTCATGGAGAGAAAAGAGGAAACAAAGGGGTCAGGAATCAGTGCCAATAAGAGTAAAATATTTCAGTTCAGACAGGGCAGAGAGAAGATGCTCATAATTTACAGCTTCACATGTGCTCACTGTTGCATATAAAAAGTCCAGATGTGTTTGTCAGTGTTTCAGAAATGCTGCAGATCAGGTGGCCACTCGCCAAAGAGCTTGCCAGAGTTAATATTAATATACCAGGTAGGCTTTTATTAAACACTAGAAGCTTTACTTCCTCTGACCCTACAAGTGTCACAGCTAGAGACCCACCAGTCTCACCACAGACCTCTCAGCATGTGATGGCATGTTGCCAGCCACAATACAAATACCACCAAAGAAAAGGGTGTAAAATGCTGCAATGTAGGGTGGGCCAGAATATCAAAAACAGACATTTATTTGAACATGATCAAATGAAGCCATTGCCTGCTCTGACTGCCTGCTTTCCTAGAAATCCAACAGGTGGCACACAAGGCTACAGTGTAACATGCAACCAATGACATAAGCTTAGGTCTGTTCACAAAAATAAGGTATGGAAAGATTTCAATTTAGCCTGACCTGAGAAATCACTTATCATTCATCTCTTGTAGTCCTAAGATGTGACACTGCTGAAGCTATACAATCTTACTCTTGTTCTGATGTTCTTTGAAACATGACTGTTATACGATTTCTGGCAAAGTATAACTCACAAACATAAAAAAGGGAAACAGACATGGTAAAAAAATTAGAGTAGGATGCATAGGTAATGAGCATATTCTGATTGGCTTGAAAAAGGCACATACCTTTACTTAAATGTCACAGAAATAAAGGTGACAACATGAACGCTCTGCAGGATACAAGATGATATGACTTTCAAAACACAGACGTGCCTGTATTCTGTTAACTCTGATCTTTTCAAATCAGATCAAATTGAAAATGATGCAAATATCAAAGGACCATTAAGACAATCCATTCTCTGGAGTGGCCAAGAATACTTGGACAAGAAGAAATGAAACTATGTCTCTGTGTACCTTGGAAGGAAATAGTCTGGCTGCAGGCTATAGAACAGTCCAGGGACAGAATCCGAAAATGGTCACTCACTTCAATGTAACGTGAATATTAATTTAGGACAATCTATCTACACATCAAAGGCTATCATCTAATAAAACCTGAAAGTGAGGCTATTAATAAAGTATCTATCTATCTATCTATCTATCTACAAGCACAAAAAAATAAAAACACAGCAAGGGCTCAGCCTGTAGATATTTGAAATGGTGCACACTGAGAAATATCTCCACAAATGAAACCTTTACATTAAGGATGAAAGTTAAAACTAATCGAACTGATGACAAAATGCATTTAAAGGAACAGAGTTAACCAAAAATTAAGATATATTTAAGGAAGCTAGGCAGGAACAAAATAAGCAATTTGGTTTTATTCATGCAGTGATGTGTTGCAATTGAGGGATAAACAGGAAGAAAAACAGATCTGAAGAAAAGTTTTTCTTATAATCAGGGTGCTGTTATACAAATCAGAGCCCGGTACAGAACTATATACTAATGGCCCCCTCCACAGCTTCACAACACCACCAATATGAACAGAACATTATAACTGTTACTAACAACATTATTGCATAAAATTACAAACCAAATGCAAAAATATTACCAGCATGTATTTTTTTAACACTTCAAGCCAAGTGCAGAAGATTATCAGGTCATATTCAGTAACATTGAAAACCAAAATCAATAAAATATTTTAACATCATGTAAAACAAATACAAATGCACTCATTTCTATAGAAACCACCTCTGAGCTTTCACAGATGCAAAGTCAAAGACATCCGCAAAACTCACTTAGGCGCAAGCTCCCATTCCATGGACAGGACCCCAAGACTGTTCAGTCTTTCTTGATACATCATTGTGTGTAAGTAATTTCTCAGGGATTTCAGACAGCCATCTTCAAAATGGCCACTTGACCAGTCCAGTGGAATAATTAAAATCTGGTTGAGGTGGGAGGCTGCCTTTATTCTCTGGGGCACGAGAATCAGGGAGGTAATTTGCATAATGGTAATCGGGCCTTCAGTAGCCTCACACAGTTGTCACCGCCATTCTTTCCAATATTGCTACTGATGGCACTGTTACAAAAACAATGAAATTCTGCACTCTGGGCCCCCCATTGCCACAGGACCTAGAACAAGTGTCTCTCACATTTCCCACCCCTGGCAATGTCCTGTGGCTGGGCTTTGGAAAGACTGTGCATGAATGATCTCCAAAAAAACCTGACAGAGCTTGAGCAGTTTTACAAAGAAGGGGGTAAATGGCAGTGTGCAGATGTGCAAAGCTAACAGAGACAGAGAGACTTGTGCACAAAGACATAAGGCTGTCACATCTACTAAACACTGATGTAAAGAGGTCAATATTTAAGCCATCAATTATTTTGTGCTATATATTTGTTAATTAGTTCATTTAAACCACTTTGCAGAGATCTCATTTTAATTTGACATTACACTGTGTCTCTATTGATCAGTTTCAAAAAAGTCAAATCCAATCCAATGTGACTCAATGTTGTATATTAACAAAATGTGAAAACTTCCAAGAGGGTGAATACTTTATTCTGCAGCCAGTATGGAAAATTATAAGTGTGATAGCTTAAGGTTGACTATAAAACTATCGTGTCTTATCCAATCAGTGAGCAGTATGCATAAATTTTATTTCTTTGTGGTATAAAAATAGCCTAACTATCAAGTACCAACTCAGTGTACAATGCAGGGTGCTAAAATGTTCTGTCAGCTATTTGGAAGTTATATGGCATGCAGAGGGTTTGTAGCAGCAGAGAACCACTGATTTATGCCTATAACACAACTGCAAATGTAGCAGGTAGTGCTGCACATGGCATGTTTAAATATGTCTCCTGAGTTTGTGACCTCAGGGTGATGTGATGGGGCCTGTGTGTCTCAAAAGCTTGTCAGTATTGGAGGTCCCTGGAGTAATATTGCTGCTTCAGTAAAGAGTCTATTTCTGTAGACAAGTGTAAAATAAATAAATAAATAAATAAATAAAAGGCAAATTAAATCAACTGTGAGAAAATACTGGATAACAATAAAATGTAAAAACTAAAACATCCAAGATGGGAATACTTTTAATAGGCACTTTATTTTTGTTTCTCGTAATCTGCCTTACTTTAATGACTGGAATCTGTTTTACTGATTGTATATTTACTTTATCCTCATATGATTACATTTTAATCTATTAAACCACACTTCTAGTGAACTACGTTAAGTGGTTATTATGCCACTACTAACAAAACTAAAGTGTAAAATATTGCTAACCTGATGTTCTTATTTTATACAACAAAATAAGTTGAGAGATTAGTGTGTCATCACAACTTATTGATCTGGAATAACAAAGTTATCTTTGAATCTCCCCAGTGGGAGCTGCTACATGGAAAGTTCACTTTAAAAGTTTCTACATCACATATTGTACACACACATGGCATACGCAACTCATACACTTCCAGTTTGGACTTGACTTGGTGCTTAAACTCAAAAAAACTGCTGGGTTGGAGCCATTGGTCAACTTTAACAGATTTAATTTTGATATCATACTATATTATTCACTAAAACAAAACAATATGGATGGACTCTACAATTTTGAACATGTCAAGCACCTCTAGGAAATCCTGAAAAATAAAATACACTAGCCAACCCGCGGCGTAGCATATGCCGCATAATTATTTATTGATGGGTGAATACTTCCTGAAAGACACAGATGTCCAAATGGAGTGGGTTTGAGCATACGACTGTGAGTGAATGAAAAGATGGAACTCTGGAGAGAGCAACATACAATTATTGTCCATGACTGAAAACTGGTTTTGGCAGATACAGGCATATCTTTTTGAAAGTTTGGCCCTGTGCCTTATTAATTGTCATTGCAAAGGCCAATCCAACAGGAAATTGTCTCCGTGTAAAAGTAAAAGGCAAATTTGAATCTGATGGGGTCAGGGATATCCGGGGAATAAGGACAGTTTGTGAGGTAGAAGCTGCGATAGTCTTACACTCCAGTACATTGCGGTGAATGCTGGTAACAGAAAGTTTAGTGCCATTACAGAGACCTTTTGCTGGCAGGAGGTTTCTGAGAAGTATGATGACTGAACCAATTTTAATTCTGAGTTTATGCGGAGGCATGCCAGTGGGAGTAAGACTATTAAGAAATTCTTCAGGGAATGAAAGTTGATCTGTAGGATCGTCTGTGATGATGGAGTCAACGCTGGTGAAAGTCACTTTGTTGGTAGGGATAAGTTTCAGCACTTGTTCATTAAGGTGTAGCGAGTCTTCGTTGGTGATGCTTAATATAGCTCGTGTGCTGAATTGTTCCAGAGTGACAGTTGAGAAGTCGATGTCACCATATAGTTGTTGAACGGGATCAGAAATAAAAGGAAAACAATGTGAAGGCAACGTCACAGGTGTTCCGTTTTTCCCATCTCCAACATCGAGGAGCCATTTTGCGAAATGTTGTTCTTGAGGAAGAGCTCTCATATTTGTCGTCCGTGTAAGAACATGTATGTGACGCCACAAAGGTTGCTTGTTAATGCAACTGGCGACAGTAAGTGCTCGGGAGCCACGCATAAAGACGGGGAGAATTTGTCGGAAATCTCCACCCAATAGTATTGTTTTGCCTCCAAATGGCTGCGTGTCACCCATGAGGTCACGTAACAACCTGTCAACTGCCTGGAATGCGCATGCTTGTGTCATTGGCGCCTCGTCCCATATTATCAATTTGGATTGCAGAAGATGTTGAGCGTGTGGCAAGGTAGGTTTTATGTTGCATGTGGAAGTAGTATTCAGCTTCAACGGTAATTTAAAAATGGAATGTGCAGTTTGTCCACCTGGTAACAATGTTGCAGCTATTCCTGTAGATGTTACGGTTGTAGGAATGTCTCCCCTAGCTCTAATGGTATGAATCAGGGTTTTGTAGACAAAAGGTTTTCCCTGTTCCTGAAGGACCATCTAAGAAGAAGCATGTTTGTCGGGGATGGGAATCGCTGTATGCAGCGTGTAAAACAGTGTCAACAGCGTCTTTCTGTTCTGTGTTGAGTTTGTCATAGTATTCCATAGCGTGTGAATGTTCAGCCTGAGCGTCGAAGGTGGGAGATGAATGACACAGTGGAGGAATGTCAGTGGGGGGTAGGTGTAATTTGTGCAGGTTGAGGCCATGTGGTTGCAGCATGTCATTAATTTCTGCAAGAGCATACATGCAAGTGGTGCGTGTGGAATATTTTTTGAAAAAGTCCTCAGAAAGGGAGAGTTTATGTGTGTCCAAAAGGTCTGGAACGTTGTGGGGTTCACTGAAGACGCAGACGAAAACGAAAAGTTCTCACAAGAATGGTGGCATTCGTATCTGGGATGCCTCTGTAAGAGTATCATGCCATATCTTGTCGTCTTTAAGAAGACCTAATTGTTGGCAAGCTTCTTTGAAAGTGTCACATTCGACGCCATTGACCATTCGTAGATGGTGGAAACTTGTGACGCCTACGGAACGGGTAAGGAGAAGTCTGAGGTAATAATGTTCAGTGTCGTTAATGGCAACAACAGGAATTCTGCTGATCACTTTTGTGCCTCCTCTGATTCTCTTTTTCCATTTTCCAGAGGACTTTTGGAATGTGTAATGTTGGGGAACATCAGTGTAATGTAACTACACAGCTTCGGGATCTGTCTTGTTGAGTTCAAACCATGCTAACAGCATAGTGTTTTTGTTGGCTTGTCTTTGTAGCGCTTGTTCCTCGTGACCCTCATGAAAGAAGATGAGTTGTTTTGGCAAATGAACTGGTAATCGTGTAATAATGTGAGATTTTTCTGAAAGACTGTACTCGTTCAAACGCCACATAGCCTCAGGAGCACTAACATACCTACCGTCAAGGAAAGTCTGTATTTCGTCATGTTGCAAAACACCATCGGCTGGCTCCCTGTGAAGTGCAATGGATGCAGCGTTGTGTTCTTTGTAGACATACTTATATAGATACTTGATACATTGAATGGACGCGCAAACTTCAACGTTAATATGAGCATTGAATTTCTGAGAAAGCCAGGGATTGTAAGGAACTATCCAACGGTTGTCGATATCGTATTTGCCAACAATGGCAGTTCTCCCGTCTTCAGCGGTATATGGGGTATCCTTGTGTGTTTTCTTGAGTCTCAGCGTTGAAGTCTTTTGGGAAATTTTTGGTACACATGCCATCTTTCATGCAAGGTGAGTTGGCGTTGAGCGTTCCACACGAACCATGTACCATGCACTTAGTGACAATTTGGAAAAGTCGAGGGTGTATTTCGAGACTTGGAAGCTCAGCACAGACAAATTTGTCTATATCATCCTTGGTCCTTATTTTGGATTGTGAGTCAAGTGTAAGTAACATATGGCAATGAGGCAATCCTCGTTTTTGGAATTCAATGACGAAGATGCAAGCGAGAACATTGCTGAAAATATTCTGTTGTTCGTATCCCATGGTTGGGCGACTTGGTGGATTATATATAGAAAAGCAGCCGGAACCGAAAAGAACAATGAAAAGTCAATGTGGCTCAGAGGTGCATGTGGACTGTAGCAGAGACGAAAGCGACTGAGGCGGTGTTTGGTGAGGTGTTGCGTGCGGGCACATGAGCAGGCAGTGTGCATGCCTCGAGAGTGAGGGTGGACGCGGGTGCAGGGTTAGAGTTGGCGGGCGGGGCTCTGTCATGCGTATCCCATGGTCGGCTGCTTAGTGAATTATATATATATAGATAAGCTTCATTTTTTTTAACCACCACGTTGCTAAAATAAAAAGACCTTCTGTTCTGTCTGTAGTACAAGAAATAAATACTTAACATACACACTATAAAATAAGACAACTGTGCATTCATATCTCAGCACTCTTGAGGAAACACAATGTAAGATTTAAGAGCAGAAAGAGAGCACTGGGAGGCACAAGGCAAGTCCCAATACCCAGCAAGCACAAAGAGACTAACACTGAACATCTGTCAACCATAGAAATCCCTCTGCACTCTGTCTGGGAAAACTAAACCAGCCTACCAGACCCTGATGTACACCACCTCTACAGCAACTTAATGAGTTTTGCAGATTGTGAAGCCTAATAAAATATACTTGCTAGAATACATAACATAGCAAAATATAACTATCAAACAGTTGTGGCGAGCGCCCTCTTCTACGCAGTGGTGTGCTGGGGAGGCAGCATTAAGAGGAAAGACGCCTCACGCCTGGACAAACTGGTGAGGAAGGCAGGCTCTATTGTTGGCATGGAGCTGGACAGTTTAACATCTGTGGCAGAGCGAAGGGCGCTCAGCAGGCTCCTATCAATTATGGAGAATCCACTGCATCCACTAAATAATGTCATCTCCAGACAGAAGAGCAGCTTCAGTGACAGACTGCTGTCACTGTCCTGCTCCACAGACAGATTGAGGAGATCGTTCCTCCCCCAAACTATGCGACTCTTTAATTCCACCAGGGGGGGTAAACGTTAATATTTAACATTATACATAGTTATTGTCTGTTTTTTTTCACCTGTATTATTATCATTCTTTAATTTAATATTATTTATTGTATCAGTATGCTGCTGCTGAAGAATGTGAATTTCCCATTGGGATTAATAAAGTATCTATCTATCTATAATTAATAATTAATTAATAATAATAATAATTTTTTGCATTTATATAGCGCTTTTCTCACTACTCAAAGCGCTCAGCAATTGCAGGTTAAGGGCCTTGCTTAAGGGCCCAACAGAGCAGAGTCCCTATTGGCATTGACGGGATTCGAACCGGCAACCTTCCGATTGCTAGTGCAGATCTCTAGCCTCAGAGCCACCACTCCGCCTCTATCTATCTATCTATCTATCTATCTATCTATCTATCTACTGTAACATTGTCAGCCCACTAAATCCAATTTAGGATCACAGCCTTGTCCATTGCAGAGCCTACACACACGCATACATCCAGACACACAAGGCTAAATTACACTCAACGATTAACAGATCTTTGGGTTATGAGGAAGGATAATGGGAGATTATGCAGACAATCAGGCTTGGGAATCTGGTTTAGAATGCTGGAACTGTGAGGCAGCCTAAAGAACTATTAACCTCCTTGGTGTCACCCTGACTGTCTCTCAGGTTAAGTTGTGTTGTTTGCATGTACAATGTTAAGCCCAAACAGCACTCAGGACAGTATTCTGCTACCATCTAGTGGATAAAATATCATCTCATCACAAAATCATAAATAGCTTTTTGTGTTTTGCCTCTCTATGGCAGCTCATCAATATTCATCAATGGGGTGAAATCTTCAAACAAAACCCACATGGCATGTAAATAAAAAGCTGTAATGCTAGTTTTAGAACAAACTGAAATTGAACCACCGGTTGAATCAAGCGATGGTGATGACAATATGAATCTGTCATCAGATGTTGAAACAGATAGTGAAACTGATACATACTGCACTGTACAAGTGAACCTCCATGATTTGCCTGGTGAATTTGGTTGCATGAAGCTTCAGCTGACTGCAATTAAGTAGAAGGACAAGAAAGATGTTAGCACTCTAAGCACTGTTCACAATGCAGCAACTGACAATGTTCATGTCAGGGGAAATGTGGAAGTTACTAAGCCTTGCACTGTGGTAGCCTACAACAGCATAAGGGGCGCATTGATTGTGTGGATCAGCATTCTACCCTGTCAAGCGCTAGCAACACTCAAAATACAAGTGCACAAAGAAACACACTTCTACTGTCCTGATTGTGACACTGGGTTATACCGTTGGTGACTGTTTCAAAACATATCACATGAAGGATGTGTACTAAATCTGCACATTATAACAGATACTGGACATGCCTTTCCTACTGTATTTATCTTGAGATCTGGTATTACCATGTTTCTGTTACACATAAAAACATATCTTCAAGTTGGCTCATTTCTCCTGGAGTAAACATGATGCAGGGGTGGCTACTAATCTTTGTATATTGTCACAATGAGTGGCTCCAGTTCTTTAAACAAACAATAATAATAAAGTGAATCAGAGTAAACATATAAACACCATTTCTAAATGTGTACTCAATATTTTTATAAGTAATAAAGTTATCCAACACCTGTGTTGCCCTTGTGAAAAGGTAACCCCTTAGTTAATACCTCAAAGATCTGACCAAAGTAAATTGATAATTAAAATTAGCTCAGTGAACACAGTTGACTCTGTTGAATCTAAACATTGCCATACATCAGTCTTTACCATGATAGTGCAGTAGGCAACACCAGGTTTGTAGAAGAACACTATGTCCCGATCAAAGGAAATTCCAAAAGAAATACTGGGAAACAGTTGTCGAAAGTTAACAATCAGGAAAGTGTAACGCAGTCATTTCTGAGGCTCTAAGAAACTGGATGGATTAAAAGAAACAAAATGAAAGTCTTGAAGTGGTCAAGTAAAAAAAAACCTCCTGAGATGAACCATAGAAGATGCTGAAATAAGCGAGTAGTTTGTGCTCTCAAACCTATCAATGCATTGGAGTTAAAACACTTGTGCAGAGAGTAGTGCACCGAAATTTTTTAACAGCAATGCCGAAGACCAACATCAAATTACTGAAAGCATTTAGTTGAAATTATTGCTGACAAAGGTGCTGCAAGCAAGTCTGGATACTATGGGGGCAAGTACTTTTTAACAAAGGTGATAGGATAACTTTGCCCCTTGAATGAGGCCAGGAAAGGTTTAAGAGCTGTGTTGTACATTTATTCAGGTTCTATTTCTCTTATTATTACATTTTGTCTAAAGTTCTTAGGACATTCATTTAAAATATGCAAAGACATAGGAAATTATTAAGAAGGAGGGCACAAATTGTTTCACAGCACTGTGTTCATTTCACATATTTACTTTCAAAATTGATTTCTAAGCTAAACATGGCCTCAGCATTAAAACATGAGCGACAAATGAACTTCTGCTGAAGCAAAGATATACTGTACAATCCACAGCCAGCACAGATTCGGAAGAAAACAAATGGTTATGTTTGCTCAGTCTGCTATGGCACTTGAAAAGGGAGATGATTACTGTGTGTATTTATTAAATATTTTGCTATCAACCCTCCTTCCACTGCAAATAAACACATATTTTTGAAGAACTGTTCTGACTCGGACTCTGCAGGAAAGGTAAAAAGAGGACAAGTGAAATCAAACTATCTACGAGCAAAACAACACCATAGTAAAAACCAAAAGGTACACTCAAAGGAAACAAAAATAGCAGCACCCAGAAGCATTAGCTCAATTTCCACGAAAACCACCATAGATGAGGAACACAAACAGGCATGCAAATGTTTAGGTTTGCATGTCTGTTACAGCTTCAGGCTCAGGGTCACAATGGTCTTGAGATGTATGTACTGGCACTAGAATACACCAAGAATGCCTAGATGATGTGCAAAAAAGTGAGAGTTTGATTGGTTAATCTGTAGTATTACAGCACAGGTTGGCGAAACCAATGTGACAAATGGCCTGCTGGAAAGACTGCATGACAGGACTGATGAAATGTGCGACATGCCACCATGGTTCCTGCATTGGCAATCTTTACAGTACAGAGAGATCTGCTGGTCGGAAGTCTGCAGGAGTAATTAACAAGGCATCCTCTCAAGAACATTGTGTCTAGACTGATGTCAAGGTCATATTGCCTGGACCAGAATGTTGTCACCTTCAGCAATGTGTTCCACTGGCTGTTTGGACTGGTTATTAACAGGCTGGTACAGGGAGACAGCACAGACAACAGTGAAACTGGGGAAAAAAAACCCTGAAGGGTACATTGCAAATCCAGTGGGTGAGGGACCATTGTCTAGGATAGCCAGTAGCCACTGCAGCCATACATCAAAAAAACTTAAAGTAAAACATTTCACAAGAGGTCTGTTTGATATGGAATACCGTTTGCGCCAAAATTAAATAAATAACATGGAAATCATGAAGTAATCACAAGAAAAAGCACATTTTAAAACTACCTATCTAATGTTGTGTAGTTCCCCCTCTTGCTGCCAAAACAGCTCTGATCCTCCGATAGACGGACTCCATAATGTTGTATCTGGCACCAAAATGTTAGCGGAAGATCCTTTAAGTCCTGTAAGATGCAAGGTGAGGCCTTCATGGATCAGAATTGTTTTTCCAGCATATCTCAGAGATGCTCAATCAGATAGAGATCTGAAGGCCAACTCTTTGTCCTCTTCCTCAAAGCATTACTGAATCATTTTTACATTGTGGCAAGGGCACATTATCCTGCAGAAAGAGGCCACATCCATCAGGGAATATCGTTGACATGAAGGGGTGTACATGGTCTACAACAATCTTTAGGTAGGTGATATGTGTCAAAGCAACATCCACATGAATGGTTTTCCAGCAAAACATTGCCCAGAGCAACACACTGCCTCCGCCAGCTTGCCTTCTTCCCATAGTCCATCCCGCTGCCATCTCTTTGCCAGTTAAACAATTTGTGATTCATCAAACCAAATCACCTTCTTCCATCGCTCCATCGTCAGGTTCTGATGCTAAATGTGCCCATTGTAGGCACTTTTAGTTGACAGAGGTCAGCATGGGTACTATGTGGCTATGCAGTCCCATACGGAGCAAGCAGGAATGCACTGTGTGTAAACACGTTTTTCTCTTAAGCAGTACAGTACAACTACACAACTACAATATGCTCCATTACCTTTATATAATTAGTCTCCAGATCTAACTGCTGCAACTGTAACTGCCATGATATTTTTACCAGTTTGAATGGGGGAAAAGTAGCACTAGAAGATCTAAAGGTAGGCAGCCTAGCACCTACAACCAGGGGAATTAACAGGAAATATTAACCAACTGGAAGAGGTTCAGATTGCTGGTCTTGATTGACAAATGACAAAATCATTCCATTCAGAAATGTCCCCTTTTAAAATAAAAATGGCAAACACACTGTTAAACCAAAAGGAAAACGATGTCACTGTGTTTCACCATAATTAGTTGACTTAATTATGCAGATTTTTTTCATAAGTTAATGACATTCATATATATTGCAGTTCTTTATCATGTGATTATTTCATAATTGCTAATATATTTAATTTTGGCATAATTAGTACTTCAAAGTTTGATTCCATTTTCCAATTTAAGATGTTAGTCTCCAGGTCTGGACCAACAAAGGATTTGTGAGGTTGAGAGACAGGTCCATTTGAATTGTTCCAAAACATAACTAGGAGTAAAAGTGCAGAATATAGTAAATGGCCCAGCATGAAATGATTTTCTGATCATACTTGTGATATTATTTGTAACAAGCCATACTACTTGTCTAAGACGAGTTGAAATTTTAGTAATCAATGTCAACCTCATTAACATTAACAATGCACCATCTACTAGAATGCATTTTTTTAATGCATGTAGTAATAAAATGCAATGCACTTATCATTCCAAGAAATAGCACATTACAAACATTTGTAGTAATAAAATGCATTACTATAAATTTTTATGATGCACCGTCTGCTAGAATGACAAATGCAAAGCATATGTCTATGTTATATGCCAATGGTAAAAGCAATTTTAATGTTTGTGAGATGCCAACTGTTCAAATGATAGAGACACAGCCACCAGACCTACACACAAACACAGATAACTTAGAACATAAACAACATATTAATAATAATAATTATTTACATTTATATAGTGCTTTTCTCACAACTCATATGTTATGGATTATTATGTCTATTACACACAAACAATGATTTGTATAAACTTTCTGTGAATGTGAACTTTTCCCAAACTTAGCCAACAATTACAGCTCTCCAAGCATGCAGACTACTATTGACACTACAGAAAAATTAACCAAAAAGTTCAGAAAGAATTTTCTAGAATGTAATATGTTTTTGTTAGGTAGAGGTTCATGCTGACCCTGAACTGGATAAGCAGGTTAGAATATAGAGAGATGGATGATCAGAAGGCTCATATGAAGAATCCACAGTGGTGGTGATGGTTTTACTGTGGCTACACTTTGCTTGATCTATATTCTTTGGAAGAGGAGATTTACGTCTGAGTGATTCATTGGTGACACAGCAATTGTTTCCACAGGACACTGAGTGAAGGTGCAGGCCGCTTCCTACTGTTTTTACATGCTCACTATAAACAAAATTGCAGGTTCTACTCTCAAACATTTTGTAGTGGCATCTTGCACAATCTTTTTAGAACAAAGACTAAATGATGTCTACAAGGGCCAAAAAGACTTAAGTTCACTTGTGTATTTATCACCTTGGCTCCAAGTGGATCATTTAAACACAAGTGACAGCTCATTCAAACTTACTTGTCACCTCTAAGATTTTCACACTGCACTATGAAGAGGAGTGTGTTTCTTCCTGCTGTTAATACCAGCCACTAATTGGTATTTAACCTGCTCTTCCAAAGTGTTTCTGAATTCACAAGTGGCAGTGAACCCTTTTAGTGTGGCTATACATTCAACTAAGCTTTCTCTATTCAGCCATTTCCTGGACTGACAGTTACATTATTTGCTCTGCACATTTCTCTTTGACTGTTCTTTCTCTCTTTAGCTGAATGTCTTTGTTAGCCCACATTAGGCAAAGACTTTTTAAAACACTGAAGCAATAATCATCAAAACACTGAACAAAATGCGTACAAAACACAGAAGCAATACAAATCATCCTTAATGAGCTACTCCTGGTACAATCCCATAACCTCAAAAACATCCAACGTGCATTTACAGTGCATTAGGTCACTTGAGAATGGCGCTAGTTTGGAGACACTCAGATACAAAACATTCAGTCCTTCAGTCACCCACTAGGGAGCCTAACTGAAACACATTACAGGTGTCTGCTGCTCACTCAGATTCAAATGTTCCCTGAGGGTGGATTGAGATTTGATTCAAAAATGAACTAAAAATGAGAATTCTGAAGCTGCAAAAGGATTTACAGATGCTTAAAGGGCTGTGTCATGTCACAGCAGGTGGGATTGCCACTGCCATTTTTATTCATGGCTTCCTTCTGTTTATAGATTGTGTTTCTCCCCATGCTTAAATGGGCCACACCTGTAATTCTGTGGTCTTCTTACCATCCGAAGGTATATGTGTGTGTGGTTTACTGATGACTCAAGATTGCCCTCATGAGTATGTGTGACACAGTGCCCAGAGTTCAGTTTGGTTCATGATGTCAGGTTTCTCAGCTGGTAAAGCATGTTTTCTTTATATGTTTTATTTTTTTGCTTTTGCTACCATCTTCTTTTCTGGCAGTTGGTCAACCATGCTGCTACTTACTGGTGAAGGTTCAGGGATGCTTGTGTGCTTACTTGTGATGTCAGTCAGCTCTTTCTGATCTCTAAAATGACCCATTTATTTTGGGAGAGTTTTTTTTGTAACTGCTTTCTGGTGGTTCTTCATGCACATTGTTTTCTGATCATTACATTTTGTTGTGAGGGGCACTCTTCCTTCTTTCTTTTTTTAGCAGATTAATATCTTGAAGTGCTTTTTAGTAGTTAGACTATTGCTGGGGCGGCGTGGTGGCGCAGTGGTAGCGCTGCTGCCTCGCAGTTAAGAGAGTTTGCATGTTTTCCCCGTGTCTGCGTGGGTTTCCTCCGGGTACTCTGGTTTCCTCCCACAGTCCAAAGACATGCAGGTTAGGTCGACTGGCAATTCTAAATTGGCCCTAGTGTGTGCTTGGTGTGTAGGTGTGTGTGTGTCCTGCGATGGGTTGGCGCCCTGCCCGGGATTGGTTCCCTGCCTTGCGCCCTACGTTGGCTGGGATTGGCTCCAGCAGACCCCCGTGACCCTGTGTTCGGATTCAGCGGGTTGGAAACTGGATGGATGGATGGACTGTTGCTGGCAGGTGTTCATGCCTGTTCTCAAAGGCTCAGATAGGTAATTTACCTTAGACTTGATGCAAGCCTTTGATGGCCAATAAGTCTATCATAGTACTTATCTCTTTTCATATTAATATTCAGAACTGATAAGGGTTTACTACAAGCTAATTTCTTAAGTCTTCTTACTGCTATTTAATCATGAAGCCTCAGTTGCAAATCATCACCTGCATTAAATTATTTTTGTACATGAGGAGTTCTTATACATATCTTGTATCTTTTGCTACTGCTATAAAAGATTCAGGCTTCCCTACACTAGGCAAAGCAGGTCCACAAAACAGGATGACAGAGTTACATGCTTGATATAAAGATGAGGCCTTCAACATGCAAACTGAAGAGAAGATACCCTGGTGGAGGTGGTGCCCTCTGGGGCAAAGAACAGTGGAGACATGTATTCATATGTACTAGGAACCATCCATCCATCTGTCCATTTTCTGACCCACATTTGCAGTTCAGGTTGACAGGATCCTGGGACTCTTTGAGGATGAGGCATCAGCCAAAAAAGGGGAACTCGTACAGACATGTACTCAGTCATACTGATGCTTTTTTGAAACATGCAAGACTTTGGAATGAATAATGCACTATATGGCCAAACCTTTGTGGACACCTGACCATTATATTGTTGGGATATCTCCGAGTTCCTCCATGTCTTTAGGGACCTGGAATTTTGCACAGGTGCACAATCATGCTAGAGCAGAAATGGGCCTTCCCCAAACTGCTAGTGCACAATGGTCTAAAATTACTTTGCATGCTTCACTGGAGTTAAGGGGCAGAGATATAAAAAGCCATGAAAAACACCCACAGACTACTATCCCTCCTCTGGGAACCTTAACAGTAGGCACTGGCACAAAGTGAAGTGTGATTCATCATTCCACAGAATAGGTTTCCACTGCACTAGAATGCAAAGGCGGTGTGCTTTACTCCTTTCCAATGTCTGGAATAATATTGCACATAGTGATCTTAGGCTTGTCTGCAGTTACTCAGCCATGGAAACTCGCTTCATGAAGCTCCTGACTCACAGTTCTTGTGCTAATGTTGCTTACAGTAGCAGTTTGGAAGTCCGCCGTAAGTGATGAAACAGGGAATAGGTGATTTTTAGTTGCTATGTGCCTCAGCACTTGGTGGCCCTGCTCTGTGTGTTTGTGAGGTCTACCACATTGTGATTGAGCTTCTGTTACTCCATGATGCTTTTACTTCACATTAATAGCTCTTACAGTTGACTGAGGCAGAAATAACAGAGCAGAACTTTCACATACTGACTTATGACAAGGATGGCATCATGTGACAGTGGCACATTTAAAGTCACTGTGCCCTTCAGTATGGCCCATTCTCCTGCCAGTGTTTGCAATGGAGTCTGCAAGGCTATGTGCTTGGTCTAATGCACATGTTAAAAATGAAACACTTGAGTTCAATAATTTGGAGGGGTGTCCACAAATGTTTAGCCATCTGGTGAATTCAATATTCAAATATTGAATTTTTAAACTCAAGGTCATATAGCATTAATAATAAAACAATACAACACAGTCTTGGCAATGAAGTAACAAATAACAGAGTAAATTAAAAAAATAAATGAAGAAAACATGGCACTTAACAAAAACATAAGCAAAATGTATGAAAGAAAACAAAATGTACAGTACATAAACTAAGAGTTTAAACGAGAAATGCAGTCAGAAAAATGGTTTTGGTTTAGTTTTAACAGGGAAGAGCAGTCTTCAAAATTCCAAAGTTTGAGGGCTATGACACTAATAGACCTGCCACAAAAACAGACTGTTCTGAGGGACCACCAGCAGTCCAATGACAAAGCACACATGGAGGGCTATAAGACTGGAAGTATCTCAACCAGATTAATTGGAATTAGGAACATGCAAGGCTTGGAAGAACGGTACACTAAAATTTGAATTCTATTTGCAAAGAAAGGGGATCCACGCTAACATAAGTGGTGGTAGTGGTGGTGGTGGTGGTTGGGAGCATGTGTCGATTACAACGCATTGCAGCACCCACCACACGGTGAACCCAAGATTTCCCAGCAAGTTGGAGGACCTTCTTGCAGGGCTGGATGCAGATTAACGTCATACCCAGGACAGAGCAATTGCAGGTAAAGGGCCTTGCTCAGGGGCTCAACAGGGTAGGGTCACTTCTGGTGTTTCTGATTGCCAGCACAGATCCCTAGCCTCAGAGCCACCACTCTGTCCCCTACATGAGGAGAACATGTAAATCCCACAGTGTGAGCGTCTGAGCCAGGATTCAAATACAGTAGTCTGGAGGTGCGTGTCAGCAGAGCTAACCACTGTACTAAAGTACCACCATACTATGAAACAAACTCAGAAAGTTTGGAGGAAGAAAAAAAAAAGATTTTTTTTTTTTCTTTCTGGTTGTAATTGATGACTAAATAAACTGTCAAATAAAACTTTGAACTTCCTCAATCATATAAAATCCTTACCAAAAATACTCCCTCGGATGAAAACATGTTTTGTACCAGGGACAGAAAAGAACACTAATGTTTTCAGGTTCCACAGAGAAATTTTCAACAATTCTATATCAGGCTGCAAGGCAAAAGAACCTTTTTAAACATTTTATTTACATCTTCAGTTAAAATATTTACTATCAAACATTAGGAGTGTCACCATAACATACAAAGGCTAGATGTCCCTGAGGGTCGATGTACAACAGTATCATACTAATTACAAAATCATGGTTAATTCAATTTAATTCAAAATGACAGAGAGGAACATGTCATCAGAATCACAAGTATGCATTTTAACATTAATATAGCTTGTCCAAGGGACCAAAATGGATGACAACAGAGGAAGTGACATCAAAGGTCAATACACGTGTGACCATTTCATCTGGGCATCGGAGAACATAATCTATCTAATCTAATCCAGACTTTGCTATCTAATTTCCTCTATTTGGTATTGTTAGACATTAATAAATGCCACATTGCTTTTATATTTTTCTCTACTTTGTCTTTTATCTAGAATGACTGAAATAAAAAAGTGGGCATCTAGAGTGGGGAGATTGCTGCTTTACTGCCCACAGGATTTATCAAGGATGCTTCTTAAAATTAGAACAACTGGAGCAAAGGTAAGACATACTTTGTTTGGCAAGTGACAAATAACTAAAAGAGCTGCACTTTTGTGTGGGTCGTAACAAAATCTGCATGTTAGTGCTGGTGATAGCGAGTCCCTAGCAAACGGCATCCTTCGAGACTTTGTCTGGCTAGGATCACTATGTGTATGTGCGAGTGACAGTGATATTCAGGGGTGGTAGTAGATGAACCTAGTAAACATTTACATTCCTGTAAATCTCACAAACTTCATGATAATACAGAAACACAATACTGGACGTTCAGTAAAGAAAGAAGAAGCATGGCAGTGTATATTAAAAACAACAACCAGTCTCAAAAAAGGAGATGAATTTAGAAAGTGTAAACTCAGCACCTTGGAAGTCCATGGAGTAAGGTCATTGCTCTTCTAGAACAAGAAAAAACAGCTGAAGAACTTTGGGCAATGATATTTTTTTGGTATCTGGTATCCAGTGGACAGGGAACACTGATAAAATCCCAGGGAAGGCTCATATGATCAAGTGTGTCACCTAGCATGGGAACACCTTAAAGCACCTGAAGAAACAGGATACAATTGCTGGGGTAAGCGAAGTCTAGTATGTTGCCAAAATGACCCAGACCAGGAAAGGCAGATCAAAATGACATAAGATGAGAAGATGGGTTAATGGGTCACATTAATAAAGGAGAAAAACACAAATATTAGGAGAAATGCCACAAATGCTTGATAACTCAAACAATATTGTGTAGCTTAATAAAGCATATTATCTAAAGTTAAGAAGTAGTGCTGATAATGGGAGATTCTGAGAAGAAAAAGAAGTGGAAATTGTGGTGCTGAAAATTAAGTGCCTGTTTAGACAGTCTATAAAAAGTCCAAGGAATGGAGAGGGACGTCTATACTTTTGTTTTCACTTATCAACACTAATAATGATATGGCAAAGTATGAAATTATTTTTGAAACACACAACAATGTGCACTGTAACTTGTAACCCACAAGCTTAAAGGTAATGAAGCAACACCAGAAAAAAAGCAGGAAAGGAATGCAAAAATATGCAGGCTGTTAATAATGCATGGTGGGATTTCTAGGCCATCCCTATTCAAGTCCATTATCTTAACCTGCTTATCCAGCTTTTATGGTGGAAGAAGGCAGGTGCTCTCCTATTGGCACCAGATGCAAGGCAGGAATCAGCTCAGTCCACCACAGACCACACTAACTTATGCAGTGAAGTCACCTATTAAACCAAGGCAGTACTACAGGAAAAGAAGAAACCCCACACATACTCAAGGAGAACTTGAAAACTTCACATACACAACAGCTGACCATGAATTTTAAACTGATCCACCTGAAGTTGTGAAGCAGCAAAGTTAACCATTAGTCCATTAATATTTTGATTCAAGTGCGTAACACAATTACTCTGAAATGGTAAATATGACTCCAAAATTGAAATCATTCTGTGCTTGTCAGAGGGTGGCCTTGTTAGACCAGGAGCTTGTGTTAGGTTCCCTACTGTTCTTTATTTAAATCCAAGACAGTAAAGGCTGGTGATGACACCAAGTTTTGAAGTGGAATAGATGTTTTGAAGCAGCTGCTACTATCCACAGCAGTGTTTTCAGTGCTAGAGTCACAGGCCTCAGGAAAGTTATCATATTTTAAGCATGGCACGTCGTGAATGGATGAAAGAGATTCTAAATTTCCCCACCTAAGAGAAAAGGCTTGGCAGAGATCCAAGGGCATAGGTAGCATTGAGGGTGTGTGCAGCTCATCGATGATGCTGGTGATACACAGATGTCTACATGCTCACAAATGCTGTGCCCTTTAGGGTGCTAATAGGATAATGTCGTCAAGTTCCACTAAGAATGGCAGCTGTGAACTGAAAGGAACCTGAGAGCATTGGTAGAGGCAGCTGCCTTCATGGATAATATCCAATGAGAGTCTCAAACCAGGGCCTCCATAGACAATTATAATAAAGAGGTGAAGGGTCATTGTCAGACTCTGTTGTTGTAATCTACATCAGGCAGTTGCTGTAAACTCCAGATTGTCAACATAATGGTAATCTGATTTCACCGTCGTCAGTATGTCACACAGACACATGGGCTACATACATAAAATCCTTAACAATAACAGGAAAAAAGGGTGACATCATAGGGCATAAACTAATAAACACAAAATCTTAACATTTCATATCATAACTGCCAGCTGTAGTTACTATTTACAACACCAGAATTCACAACTGCTCTTTCTTAGCTGGTGGTGCTGAGCTGGTTGGTTTTTGCCTGAGAACTATAAATTTTTACCAGAAGTGCCTTTCAGATTGGAACACTCACGGCCAAAGTATATCGCCAGCACACACTTTTGTTTCACAATCAAAGGGCGTCAGATTTTGTCTGTTTTTACAAATCACATCAATGCACCATTGTACTACTGTAACAAAATGTTTTGTGCAGCAGGGTAGTGCTGCTCCATGTAAAAGTTTGGACAACCCTGACCAAATTAAATCATTAGTTGACATCTGAGGTACAAAAAATAGTAAATACAACTTTGATAGCAAACACAATAAAACAATGAGAGTTAAAAAAAATGTTAATCAATAGTTATGAATTTTCTTATGAACTGAAAAAATGCAAAAAATAAACAGAGAGACAGAGACCTTTCCAATACTGAAAACACTTCACAGAAATTCAGACTGAACAACAGGGCATATACAACATTGGATATAAATAATAATATCTGCATAAAACAATAAATAAAGATAATTACAGGAAACACAAAGCATTGAAATAGAATAAATTGAATAAATATTAATTGAAGTAGAATAAAATACTACAAAAAAATCCTGACTAAATACCATAATTTGAGACACAAATCATCTTGACACCTGGATAAAGCAGGTAAACTGAAAGAAAGGGTCAGAATGTCAGGGTAAGTTAAACACCTACCTGAACAAATAGTTTTTAAGATTTTTTTTTTTTTAAAGAATTCATCAAATAAGCAGATCTCATTTAGTTTGGGAGGGCTTTCAAAACTCTGGGTGCAATGGAGCTGAAGGCTCGGTAGAGCGCAGGTTAGTATGGGGCACAATCAGACTGCCAGAATCAGTGCACTTTAATGAGTGTACAGGAGTATAGTGATGGAGGAGGTTACTGCTGTAGTCCAGTGCAAGACCATTTAAAGCTTTGTAGGCTATTAACAGAATATGTGGGCACTGAATCCTATAACACATAAGGAGGCAGTGAAGGTGTAGCAGGATGGCTGTTATGTGCTGGCTGTTGCAGGTTTGTACATGGACGTTTGAAGCTGAGTTTTAAATCATCCAGAGCTGTGGTACAAGATTAGAAGTAGAGAGTTACAGTAGTCAATGAGGGATGTAATAAAAGCACAAACAAGTTTCTCAACATTAGAAAAGGAGAGGAATGAGCGAACATGGGATATGTTAAGGATGAGGAAGAAAGAAAGCTTCTTAATGTGATTTATGTGAGCAGAATAAGAAATGAATGAATCAAAAATGACACCAAGATTCTAGCAGAAGAAGCAGCTCTGATAACATCATCACCAAAGATGATTGAAATGGGGCTCATGTTCTTAAGCTGAGATTTAGTGCCAATTAGCATGACTTTGCTTTTGTTTCAGTTTCACTTTAAAGAGTTATATTCCATCCATTGATGCCTAGAAAGCAGGGAAAGGCCATCAAAAGACATCAAAGCACTTTCAGCTAGCAATTTCTACAGCAAAAAAAATGGCAGATAAGAAAAACTGTGCAGGTCAAGGCCATATCAGACATATCAAGAAAAAAGTCATAATAGCTCATATACTGTGCAGGATGGCAAAGCAAAACCCCCAAGGGACCTGCTGGCCAGTTTTAGCAGAGAAAGTGATGGTGGTGCACTGCCCTGCTGAGCACAGTTCCTTACACAGACACCATCTTCTTCGTGGAAAGGCCATCAGAAAGCAACCTCACCTGTGATCTCATCACAAAAAACAATGTCCTAAGTATGCAAAACAGTGTCTGCATAAGAGAGAGATAAAATAAAACTCTTTGGTCACAACCAGAAAAGGTTTCTGTAGAGAAAAAGAGGAGCAGCATTTGAAAAAAGGAACACCTTTATATTTTGGGGTTGCAGTATGTTACAAACAGTGGTGACTACAGGGAACAATGGATTCCAAAAAATATCAACAAATCCCAGAGCAGAATGTCTGGCAGTCAAGTCAGAAAACTGAAGCTGAATAGTACTGCTTCTGCAGCAAGGCAACAATGCAAAACATGCTTCAAAATCTACTATGAAGTACCTCAAAAAAACACAAGGTGAAGGTTCTGGAATTGGACCTCACTGTCCCCAGACTTGAACATCATTGAGAATCTGTGGAAAGATATTAAAACGAGCTGTGCATGGAAGACAGTCCAAGAAAATCTCACAGCTAGAAGTGATCTGCAAGTGAGAATGGTGAAAAACAACAAGAATTCAAACACTCAGAGTCAGCAAAAACAAAAATTTGTAGGCTTCAATTTGTGCCAAAGGTCGGGTTACTAAATACTAACTTAGAGCAGAGCCCAAACATTTGCAAACACTGTGCTCATGGTTTTATTCTGTTTGTCAAATAAACCGCAACTGTACAGTAACATTTTGTGCATGTTTAAATGTTTGCATTCAAAGATGTATTTACATTTTTTTTTTCTTCTTCAAATATCAACAAAATAAGTAATTTTGCCAGGGGATATTTGTGGCGGGCGGCACGGTGGCGCAGTGGGTAGCGCTGCTGCCTCGCAGTTGGGAGATCTGGGGACCTGGGTTCGCTTCCCGGGTCCTCCCTGCGTGGAGTTTGCATGTTCTCCCCGTGTCTGCGTGGGTTTCCTCCGGGCGCTCCGGTTTCCTCCCACAGTCCAAAGACATGCAGGTTAGGTGGATTGGCGTTTCTAAATTGGCCCTAGTGTGTGCTTGGTGTTTGGGTGTGTTTGTGTGTGTCCTGCGGTGGGTTGGCACCCTGCCCAGGATTGGTTCCCTGCCTTGTGCCCTTTGTTGGCTGGGATTGGCTCCAGCAGACCCCCGTGACCCTGTGTTCGGATTCAACGGGTTGGAAAATGGATGGATGGATGGATATTTGTGGCACAAGATATTAACAAAGTCTAAAATCCAACAGCATGGCTTTTTCCTTTCTTCTTTAAAAAAATTGGAACATGAAACCTGTGCCAGACATACTACTAGAAAAAAAGGAACATTTGATCATAGTATCCTGAAGTTCAGCAATGGGTTTATCTAAATATACAATTTAAATATTTGACTTGTCCTTCATTTTACTTACAGCAAGAAATTAGTAAAATTAATCTAATGAGCACTAATTAAAAAATGAGCGAGTTAGGAGAATAATAATGTGTCTCTCTTCCGGCCTTGCACCATTCTGTCCAAACTCTAGCTATTATTTAGACTGTCTGATCTGCTTGGTAAGGGGCAGATCTTGAACCAGAAGGCTGCCATGTCAGTGCCAACCACAATCTGCAGCAAATCATCATTAGTGAATGACTCAACCTGTGGCTGGCAAGTACCTATTTATAAATGCATGAACTAAATAATGGGTATGATGTTAAACTACATCCAGCCCTGCAAGCGGTCCTCCAACTTGCAGGTAAATCATGGGGGTTGGTGGCAGGATTGGCACTCCAACCACCTTAAAAAAACTTCACACAGCTCCGAGATGACAGAAGAGACTCCTTTTTGCTCTTCGCGGGAGTAGCTCTGTTCAGCCATAGGAAGGCTGCTCGCATCATGAAGGGGATGGGGGAAAGCCCTTGGGAGCCCCATCCCCGGAAGTGTCGAAACCGTTGGAGAGCCAATGGGGTCAGGTCTGTTGGGGATCGGAACTGGTGTGATGCTGAGGTGTCAACCGGGGCACGGCAGCACTCAGGTCCCAATTTGAAGACATTTTATTCGCTGCTTCGCTCTGTGGTTGATGGGTGTCCACGAGGTGACACTCCTATGGTCATGGGTGACTTCAATGCAGCCACTGGTACTGACAGGGCTGGCTATGAGGATTGTCTCTGTCCCCATGGGTCTGGTGACCGTGGTGAAAGTGGCTCCATGTTCCTTGACTTTGAAAAAGGTCAGGGGCAGCGAATCGCTGGATCCTGGTTCCAGCGCCCAGAACCGCATCGTTGGACTTGGTACTCCAATATCACATCCTCGTGGGCAGATGCTGGAGGCTCTTGCAAAACTGTCTGGTTTTACGCCTAAGAAGTCTACCATTGACCGCATCCTGGCACTGAGGGTTCTCATGGAGCGCAAATGTGAATATCGGCAGAGTTTCTTTGCAGCCTTTGTCAATTTTCATAAAGCGTATGGACTCAGTTGATCGAGCTGCTCTATGGGACATCCTGAGGGTTCACAGATATCATGGCCGGTCTGTACACTGGTACTGTGAGTGCTGTGCAGAGTGGAAGCAGAACCTCTGTGTTTTTCCCAGTTGATTCTGGGGTTCGTCAGGGGTGTGTTCTTGCTCCTACACTGTTCAATGCTTGTATGGACTAAATGTTGGGCAAGGTCGTGGGGTCCAGTGGCTGTGGGGCATCTGTTGGTGAAGAAAGGTTCACGGATTTTGACTTTGCTGACGATGCTGTGATCTTTGCGGAGTCAATGGAGGCTCTGATCGGGGCGCTCAAGAGACTGAGCAAGGAGTCCGAGTGTCTGGGCTTGCGAGTGTCCTGGATAAAAACCAAGATCCAGGCCTTTAATGATCTCTTGGGCACAGCCATCAGCAGTGTGTCTGTTTGCAGAGAGAGTGTTGACCTTGTCGAGAGGTTTACTTACCTGGGCAGTGACATTCAGGTCTCTGGTGACTCTTCCTATGAAGTCAGTAGACGGATTGGGAGAGCATGGGGGGTCATGAGGTCGCTGGAAAGCGGTGTGTGGCGCTCCCGATATCTATGCAAAAGGACGAAGGTCCAAGTCTTTAGAGTCCTGGTGCTTCCTGTCTTGCTATATGGTTGTGAGACATGGACACTATCCAGTGACCTGAGATGAAGACTGGACTCCTTTGGTACTGTGTCTCTTCCGGAAAATCCTTGGGTACCATTGGTTTGACTTTGTGTCGAATGAGCAGTTGCTCATGGAGTCCCGAATGAGGGACATTACCTGAATTGTGAGGGAGCGTCAGTTACGGCACTACGGCCATGTGGCGCGTTTCCCCAAGGATGATCCAGCTCGTAAAATCCTCATTGTTGGGGACCCAAGTGGCTGGACCAGGTCAAGGGGTTGCCCACGTAACACCTGGCTCTGGCAGAAAGAGGGTCAATTCCGGTGGGTGGGACTGGACCAAATATCTGCCTGGGGGGTTGCCAACTGGGATCCCGAGTTGTTTCGTCGTGTAGTGGGTGCGGCAATGCACTGTACCAGTGCATGGTCCCCAACTTGACTTGAACTAAATAAAGGTTATCTTGACAATGCAAGGTAAGAGATCAAAAGTTAATTCTTGGCCAGACTCTTACAAATGCAAAACGTTTAAATAATGCATCAGTAAAATGTAATTGTGGTGAAGCTAATTACACAAAACAATCATGTTTTATCTTTATATCATATAGTGCTTTTCAAATTTAGCACCATCAAAGGGTATGCATGCAGCATAATTGAGATTCTGCTTTACTGCCATACCAGCCTGGAAGATTTCCTGCAGTTATTGAAAAAAGAGACATAAATAAGAGACACCCGGTGCATGGTGGCACAATGGTCACGCTGCTTCCTCACAGTAAGGAGTGTGCATGTTCTCCCATGTCTGCATGGGTTTCTTCAGGGTGCTCCGGTTACGTCCCACAGTCCAAAGATTTCCAGGTTAGGCCCTAGTATGTGCTTGGTGTGTGAGTATATGTGTGTTTGCTCTGTGATGGACTGGTAACCTGTCCAGAGTTTGTTCCTGCCTTGCACCCTACACTAGCTGGGATAGGTTCCACCCCCCCCCCCCCAAACTTGGTCTGGATTAAGAGGGTTAGAAAATGACATTTATTGGTCTAATCTGCTGATTTCAACTGCTGGCATTGTCATGTTGCAAAATATTTTATGACAAGCTTATAACTCGTAACACTAAATACAAAATATCAATAATTCTATTCAAAAATGAGTGCCCAAGATGCTTCTTTTAAGTGATTGCTTATTTCAGAAGTAGAATTTTCATCACACATTAACTTCCAACTCATCACTTGGTGGAAACCCACACATTTTCCTCCATTTTTCCCCTTAGGGTCATGCCACATTACATGACCTTTCCACCGATTTTCAGTCATAAATTTCATTTACAGAATCTTAGTGAGTCAAGAGACAGATACAGTGCACTCCCGTGACCAACATTTGGTCCAAAATCAGTCTGCAAATACCCTATTAAAACTAGACAGGTTTGTAGGGACAGGTTCTACAATGAGCTATAAGGAATAAAGAACACAGGTACTTTGGACCTCACAAAGAGAAGAGAGGCTTATCTGTCTGATGTGCCGTATTTTACATAATACCACCATAGAAAAAAGGCCTGGGATGGCGGCTGAAATCTCAATAACTGTAAACCTTTTGCACAGGAACTGGCTCTGTCAGACAGCACACTATTGGTTTTCAGGAAAAAGGGCAAAGTTGCAATACTTTGAAAATGTGAAACTGCTAGAAAATATTCACAGAGTTGCATATTTCATAAAAATAATTCATTACATTTATATAGCGCTTTTCTCAGTACTCAAAGCGCTATCCACACAGGGAGGAACCGGGATGTGAATCCACAATCTTCCACAGTCTCCTTACTGCAAAGCAGCAGCACTACCACTGTGCCACCTGTGAGGACATATTTGACATGCCCTGTGATTTTTAGTCACCTAAATGGATATGCTCCGGCAATGAGCTGTCATGTTCCAATTAGAAGTTGTATAATGTGATATCATCTTAGGCCAACTTTCTCCTACTAAGACCTAAATGCTTCCCAGATGGATTTAATCTGTCTATTGTCTATGGGAGTAGTTTCATACCTGGTGGCATGGATCGTGGAATATCTTACAGACAGACCTCAGTATGTGCGTCTTGGGAACTGCAGGTCTGACATCGTGGTCAGCAACACAGGAGCGCTGCAGGGGACTGTGCTTTCTCCGGTCCTGTTCAGCCTATATACATCGGACTTCCAAGACAACTCGGAGTGCTGCCACGTGCAAAAGTTCGCTGACGACACTGCTATCGTGGGCTGCATCAGGAGTGGGCAGGAGGAGGAGTATAGGAACCTAATCAAGGACTTTGTTAAATGATGCGACTCAACCACCTACAACTGAACACCAGCAAAACCAAGGAGCAGGTAGTGGATTTTAGGAGGACAAGGCCCCTAATGGACCCCGTGATCATCAGAGGTGACTGTGTGCAGAGGGTGCAGACCTATAAATACCTGGGAGTGCAGCTTGATGATAAATTGGACTGGACTGCCAATACTGATGCTCTGTGCAAGAGAGGACAGAGTCGACTATACTTCCTTAGAAGGCTGGTGTCTTTCAACATCTGAAATAAGATGCTGCAGATGTTCTATCACACGGTTGTGGCAAGCGCTCTCTTCTACGCGGTGGTGTGCTGGGGAGGCAGCATAAAGAAGAGGGACGCCTCACGCCTGGACAAACTGGTGAGGAAGGCAGGCTCTATTGTTGGCACGGAGCTGGACAATTTGACATCCATGGCAGAGCGACGGGCGCTAAGCAGGCTCCTGTCAATCATGGAGAATCTACTGCATCCACTGAACTGTATCATCTGCAGACAGAGGAGCAGCTTCAGCGACAGACTGCTGTCACTGTTCTACTCCACTGACAGACTGAGGAGATCGTTTCCTCCCCTACACTATGCGACTCTTCAATTCCACCCGGGGGGGTAAACGTTAACATTATACAATGTTATTGTCTGTTATACCTGCATTTTTATCACTCTTTAATTTAATATTGTTTTTTATCAATATCCTGCTGCTGGAGTATGTGAATTTCCCCTTGGGATTATCAATCAATCAATAAATCAATCATCCATCTATCCATCTCTGTAATTCCCTTATCGAGCTTATCTGTGGTTATTCTATGTTCCAGCCTTATTACCAACATTTCCTACCTTTGATTATAAAAGTACTTCTCCTGTAAATCATTTGCCAAATAACAGTTTGTCCAACCAAACACAAAATTTCAGGATTATCCTCTTCCTAAAATAAGAATGTGTCACTTTCAGTTTCAAACAACAGAACCTTTTCCAAATTAGTAGTTCCACAACACTTCTTCAATCCTAATCCTACATTGTCAGGGTCCCAAGATCAGTCTACTGAATAAAAAAAGACATCCAGCCATGTACTTACCAGCAGTCACTGTGGTTTGCCTATTTGTGATATAAGTGAATAATAATTCTTGGAAATCTGTTCAGATTCTATGACACTTCATTATAACATTATTTACCGTGTATCAGTGTGAATTCAGACAATATGACTAAAACATATAGATCAGAGTAAACATGAGTTTAGTATGATGGGTTTTATTTACACTCCTGTGCCTATCCTTGCTATTTACAGACCTATTCATTAGCTGGCTTTCCAATAATGCGACACACTGGCTTTTCAAGCTGGTGATGGATGTGATGCAACGTGGTTCTACATCTCTCACATGCTTCATTTCCCAAATGCCCTAAGGAATGGCAGTCCTCATCTCCAAAATAGCTGTCTATGATATCTCAAAGAGATGTTCACATTAAAGAAACACTTATTATTAAGGCTGTAAAACAACACTAAGCTAACACAAATGTTCAGATTATTCACTATTTGTTTTTTGAAACTGTTCACCACCAGTGTTCTCTAGTGTAACTGCCAGGACAGATGTGTTGTGTTTTACATTATGGGTAGCATTTCATTTTTAATGGCTGAAAACTTTCACTTTGGAGAATGGAAGGAATGCTCAAATCAAGCACTAAATTTCCTCAGCTTCAAGTGGAGGCTCCACAAGGAAAGCAGGAAGGAAAAGCACACAGTTCAAAGCTGGCATGTCTAGGAGCAGGATTTACACCTCTCTTCTGTACGTCAATGTAGCACACACCTCTGTGTTCTCAGTACTTTATCTTGAAGAATAAATTTAGATCAGCTGCAGCCAGAGTAAATGAAAATGAAAATTATGGAAGTGTTATGCTTATCTGAGTGAGTTCTTACTATACAAACAGACAACAGCAAATGAAGCCACTAATGTCTACTCCGTAGTCCAAGGGCATTGGTTAGTATCTATTTTTCATGGTCAGAATTAGTGAGTAACCATCTTGCATTTCCATTTCTCATACCGATGAGACACAAATATGAACAGCAGCTTAAACAAAAAAAAACACAACAGGCAATGTACAGTGAACTTCTGTGCATAAAGTACATTCCTTTCTGTGGAGATTTATTGCAAATTAGTTATTCTGAAGGAGAATGGATTCACTATAATAATAATAATAATTAATTACATTTATATAGTTTGTCATAATTCTTGACAGCAGCACAAGCATAACACAGCAAGGACTGGAGCAGGGGATTACGACAACAGAGACTTCCTTTCTTATTCTCTAATTTTATAGAATTTTTTTTAATGCATACTTTTATTTACTACAGTATAGGGGAAGAAGGCACCCCCCCATGTTCATTTTTTTATTAAATGAAATGAAATATTTCTATAAAAAATTAAAAGACAGCAATATTTTAGATAGAAGTTCATACATTTTTGAAACATTGATGTATTATAACAGTTAAAATTTGCTGATACCTAAAATAATTTGTTACCCTTTGGTCACACAAAAAGACACAAAAAAAGTAGCTAATGCTATTCTCACTCACCACAAAATCCATTCAACAACAAAAGTTTTCTCCATACCTTATTAAAGGGAAAAAAATAAATAAAAAGTCACTCCACTCCTCCCTATGTCTGCAATAACCCTTGTAAACTAAGAGTTGGCACATTCTTGTACAACTATTGTAAATGATTTCTAGTTAACTTGGTATATTGCTAAAGCACCTCATGGTGCCGCCTCACAATTCCATAAGATTAGATATGAACTCTGGCCTGGACACTGACTGTATAGAGTGTCCACCTTCTCTGAAATCAAAGTTATTTGTCTAAATATTTCTAAACATTCACAACTTTGGCACAAGGATCGATTTCAGAAAATATATCTTCTTCATTTCAGATATATGCTTAAACCCAGCCACAGGGGATGCACAAACCAGTGTGTGTTCCTTTGTGTCGGACCCAAGCCCGGATAAATGGGGAGGGTTATGTCAGGAAGGGCATCTGGTGTAAAATTTTGCCAAATCAATATGCAGACAACAATACAAATTTCCATACTGAATTGGTCGAGCCCCGGGTTAACAACGACCACCACCAGTACTGTTAGCCAACAGGGTGCTAGTGGAAGTTGGGCTACTGTTGGCCGAAGGAGAAGAAGAGAGGAAAGATGTGTCTGGAGGCTGGAGGAGAGGAGGAAAGTAAAGAGAGTGGAACTGAGGGTAGGAATTTTGAATGTTGGTAGTATGACTGGTAAGGGGAAAGAGTTAGCAGATATGATGGAGAGAAGGAAGGTTGATATATTGTGCGTGCAAGAGACTAAATGGAAGGGGAGTAAGGTCAGGTGGATTGGAGGTGGATTCAAATTGTTCTATCATGGTGTGGATGGGAGGAGAAATGGAGTAGGGGTTATTCTGAAGGAACAGTATGTCAAGACTGTTTTGGAGGTGAAAAGAGTGTCAGGCAGAGTAATGATTATGAAGCTGGAAACTGGAGGTGTGATGATGAATGTTGTTAGTGCATATGCACCGCAAGTTGGGTGTGCAATGGGTGAGAAAGAAGATTTTTGGAGTGAGTTGGATGAAGTGATAAACGGTGTACCCAAGGGACAGAAAGTGGTGATTGGAGTGCATTTCAGCGGGCATGTTGGTGAAGGGAACAGTGGAGACGAGGAGGTGATGGATAGGTATGGTGTCAAGGAGAGGAATGAAGAAGGTCAGAGGATAGTGGATTTTGCCAAAAGGATGGACATGGCTGTGGTGAATACGTGTTTTAAGAAGAGGGAGGAATATAGGGTTACGTATAAGAGTGGAGGAAGATGCACACAGGTAGATTACATCCTATGTAGAAGAGTTGATCTGAAGGAGATTGAAGACTGCAAAGTGGTGGCAGGGGAAAGCATAGTTAAGCAGCATAGGATGGTGGTCTGTAGGATGACATTGGAGATCAAGAAGAGGAAGAGAGTGAGGGCAGAGCCAAGGATCAAATGGTTGAAGTTGAAGAAGTAAGACTGCAAGGTTGAGTTTAGGGAGGAGGTGAGACAGGCACTGGGTGGCAACGAAGAGTTACCAGACAGCTATAAAACTACAGCAGATGTAGTAAGGGTGACAGCAAGAAGGGTGCTTGGCGTGACATCTGGAAAGATGAAGGAGGAAAAGGAAACCTGGTGGTGGAATGAGGAAATACAGGAGAGTATACAGAGGAAGAGGATGGCAAAGAAGAAGTGGGATAGTCAGAGAGATGCAGAAAGTAGACAAGAGTACAAGGAGATAAGGTGCAAGGTGAAGAGAGAGCTGGCGAAGGCTAAAGAAAAGGCGTATGATGAGTTGTATGTGAGGTTGGACACTAAGGAGGGAGAAAAGGACCTGTACCGATTGGCTAAGCAGAGGGACCGAGCTGGGAAAGATGTGCAGCTGGTTAGGGTGATAAAGGATAAAGATGGAAACGTACTCACAAGCGAGGAGAGCGTGTTGAGCAAATGGAAAAAGTACTTTGAGAGGCTGATGAATGAAGAGAACAAGAGAGAGAAGAGGTTGGATGATGTGGAGATAGTGAATCAGGAAGTGCAATGGATTAGCAAGGAGGAAGTAAGGACAGCTATAAAGAGGATGAAAAATGGAAAGGCTGTTGGTCCAGATGACATACCTATGGAAGCATGGAGGTGTTTAGGAGAGATGGCAGTGGAGTTTTTAACCAGATTGTTTAATGTAATCTTGGAAAATGAGAGGATGCCTGAGGAGTGGAGAAGAAGTGTACTGGTGCAGATATTTAAGAATAAGGGGGATGTGCAAACTGTAGTAACTACAGGGGAATAAAATTGATGAGCCACAGCATAAAGTTATGGGAAAGAGTAGTGGAAGCTAGGTTAAGAAGTGAGGTGATGATTAGTGAGCATCAGGATGGTGTCATCTCAAGAAAGAGCACCACAGATGCAATGTTTGCTTTGAGGATGTTGATGGAGAAGTTTAGAGAAGGCCAGAAGGAGTTGCATTGTGTCTTTGTGGACCTGGTGAAAGCATATGACAGGGTGCCTCGAGAGGAGCTATGGTATTGTATGAGGAAGTCGGGAGTGGCAGAGAAGTATGTAAGAGTTGTACAGGATATGTACGAGGGAAGTGTGACTGTGGTGAGGTCTGTGGTAGGAGTGACAGATGCATTCAAGTTGGAGTGGGATTACATCAGGGATCAGCTCTGAGCCCTTTCTTATTTGCAATAGTGATGGACAGGTTGACAGACTAGATTAGACAGGAGTCCCCGTGGACTATGATGTTTGCTGATGACATTGTGATCTGTAGTGAGAGTAGGGAGCAGGTTGAGGAGACACTGGAGAGGTGGAGATATGCTCTGGAGAGGAGAGGAATGAAGGTCAGTAGGAACAAGACAGAATACATGTGTGTAAATGAGAGGGCAGTCAGTGGAATGGTGAGGATGCAAGGAGTAGAGTTGGCGAAGGTGGATGAGGTTAAATACTTGGGATCAACAATACAGAATAATGTGGATTGTGGAAGAGAGGTGAAAAAGAGACTGCAGGCAGGGTGGAATGGGTGGAGAAGAGTGTCGGGAATAATTTGTGACAGACGAGTATCAGCAAGAGAAGAGTGAAAGGGAAGGTCTACAGGACGGTAGTGAGACCAGCTGTGTTATATGGGTTGACCAGAAAGCAGGAGACAGAGCTGGAGGTGGCAGAGTTAAAGATGCTAAGATTTGCACTGGGTGTGACAAGGATGGATAGGATTAGAAATGAGTACATTAGAGGGTCAGCTTAAGTTGGACGGTTGGGAGACAAAGTCAGAGAGGCGAGATTGCGTTAGTTTGGACATGTGCAGAGGAGAGATGCTGGGTATATTGGGAGAAGGATGCTAAGGATAGAGCTGCCAGGGAAGAGGAAAAGAGGAAGGCCTAAATGAAGGTTTATGGATGTTGTGAGAGATGACATGCAGGTGATGGGTGTAACAGAGCAAGATGCAGAGGAAAGAAAGCTATGGAAGAAGATGATCTGCTGTGGCAACCCCGAAGAAGAAGAAGGAGGAGGAGGAGGAGAAGCTGGAAGTAACTCACTTTTATCACAGATTGCTGGCACTATCTTTCTTAGAAACAGGAGGCAGGTTCTCTACTCAGTATACAGCAAATGGTATCGGCAGAGATTTCCTGCGAATAACAGCTAAAGCACAAACCAAGCCAGCTGCACAGCCAATTTCCAGCATACACCATATTTTCTACAAATCACACTTGGGAGATTTTTGCTAATCAGCACTACTTAGCACATGAGACAACACTAACCCTATGGACTTATCATTAAAATGGCTGCATTTGGGAAGCTTGCCACAAGTAAAAATGCTTATGGGAATGAAAGGCTGCATGTACAGGGGAACGAACCAGAGTGAGCTCTCGGATTTCGCTAAATATGGTAACCATAAGGAGGAAGACTACTTACATGCTTCAACTTGTGCCATGTTTACTCATATGGGATACCAACTCCCTTAACTTGTTTTGTCTGATTATTTTAATAAACCATTTTATTACATATAACCTAAAGGCACATTATAAAAAAGCTGACCAAAGCATAATCTTTAACAAGGAATGGAGTGTGTCAAGGAAATCAGACCCACTGATGCTGGTGCAATCTAGCTGCTGATATCACAGAAAGGCCAAGCTCAGAAAAAATTGTTAAATAGCATTGAAAGCTTCCACTCTTTAGGTGCAAAATTAAAAGATCATTCCCAAACAATAGAATTAGTGATGTTAATTTGACAAAATAAATCATAGATTACTTGAATGACGCCCATAACCAATGATTGATGTCCCTTTTTTGATTCATTGATTCCAGTTGTTCCATTGCAGGCAAGCAGCATTAGGAACAGGTTGATACAATTTACAGTTTCCACATAAATTGATTAGGCCTGAATCTATTTTTAAAACCATCAATTCTTTATTGCTTTGAGAAAGGTTTGCTAAAGTATTGTACTCTATGGCCAACTGCCTCATTCACAGATGGTTTTTGTTTAATTATGTGCGAGACTGTTGGTCAGCCTGACGGGGTTTCTGCCTTTTTATCAAAAATTACACTCATATCGTTATTTGTGAAGAAAATCAACTGGCTTATAACAACGTCACTAGATGTGGAGAATGAGCTCATTAAAATCTGTGTGGAGTGGAGGCAGGGGTAACCAGTAGAAGTTATTTGAAACTAGAATAAAGATTTATGATAAAGTGATCTTGATACCTGCGGTTTGTTTTTTTTTATTATTATTTTAACTATTTTTTTTGTATAGCATTCTTCACTAAGTGCAGGCGCAGAGCACCGTTAATAATTTTCAGTTAAAATACAAGTAAAAATGATACTAATTACTAAATACAGAACTGGCACACACATAAATGCAGATTCGTCAAAATGCATAAAGAACAAGGTAGAATTTATTAAATATAAATGGAATCCAACAATGTCTGTCCATTAATTAACTGATCAGCTGTGGCCAGCTGACAACTGTGGAGATTAAAACTGTAAAAAGTGAAAGTCAAAAACTAAGCCACAGTCCTGGAGACCTTGGCCAACTGGCCATCTACCCACACCTGGGCTGGCTGTTCAATCTGAGAACAGAGTGTGTCCATCCAATTACTCAAACACTCCTTTACCCAAAATCACTTTTCCATGCACAGGAGAGCAGCCTAGCAGTACAGAAGTTGCGCCAAGTGCCACATCAACATACAGAGAAGATTTTCTCTCAGCTTTCCAGGGTTAACACATTTACATTCATTTTTTGTTTTCTGTAAGTTACTTTAATTTATTCGTGTTTTCATATTATTACATATATTATACAAAGTAAGAGAGATGTCCACACTTGCTGCACAAAAGACTTGTTGACACACTGCATAGGTATCAACAGTGGGGGGAAAAAAAATTCAAAAGTAAGCCGCTGTTTTAAAAGGTATGAATGAAGACTATCACATCGATAGATAGAACTTTATTTGTCCGCAGGAGGAAGTTTGACTTTTTACAGAAGCTCTTTAAATAAATGCATAGACGGATAGATAAAAAATGTATACAATGTATACACACACTTTGGTCTGAACACACACCAGAATGATTATAAAGCAAGAAAATTCAAAAGAAAGAAAAGTTCTGACTTGGCTGTCACAGTCCCAGTGAGGCCTTATGCAGACACATTACTGTTGGTATAAAGGAGCACCTTGACACTTTTCTGCTGAACAATACATTGGCTGAAAGTCCTCAGTCTCGGTGTAGTCACCTTTCAAAATACACAAACTTCCTGGCAGTGAATAGAAAAGCAACTGAGGATGAGGATATACAAAACATAGGCAGTGCATGATCAAATCTTTCCATTTTGTTTTTGAGTGTCTGCTGTCATCTTTTTACATGGGAAAAAAAATCTGTTGATAAAAAACGTTTCAAAACATGGTGCCATCAGCATTTCCGAAAGTAAGAGAAGAGAGAGCAGGTGAAGACATACGAGAAATGTAGGATTGGCCGAGCCTCACAACAGAAGACTGGCAGGGCTGGTATGGAGCATTAGAGCCAGAGAACATAGAGGCTGTGGTCACCTCATATTTAGCTCCAAGAACTGATCATGCTGAGCCAGTCCCATCCTTGTATTGCCAACATGCAATGGCAAACAGTCAATCACCTGTGCACCACAGTTACTGATTTAGCTGTCAGCTGCCTTTGGCCACGCTAACATCTGACACTGCCATTTGCAGGATTCATTTTAACACACATGCATGCCCTGTAGAATGACCAGAGAATCGAGCATTATGAAAAGACAGATAGAGGGGAGCTTTAATGCTGCAACAAGTCTAAAGCCCAACATAACAAGTGACAATGATCTAATTGAAAGTTAGTCAAGTGTAGGACTGCAAGGATGGGCAACAACATAGATGCTTGTGTACAGTTGTTTCAAGAGGTGGACTCCTGCAAATCCCAGCAACTGGAAACAAAATTACCTAAATCAGTCAGGCTTGGAGGCTCTCAGAGGGACCACCACCACCTCCTACCCCCACCCCCCAAATATTTAAGATGTCTTAGCTTGAATGCTTTAATTGATCTTTTCAGTAAAAATCGACAGCCAACACTATAAAAACACACCACGGGTGATTGTAATGAAGCTGTGACTAGCTTTTAAACAGTGATATGGCCAAAAACAATAAGACACAGTCATTTCAGCAATAACCTACAATATCTCATAGCAAACACAACTGCAAGCCAAATCCAGAACACTAATCAGGTCACAGTCCATTTTTGTGCCTCTATTCCCTCTTCACGGCATTAGCATAAATATAGAAATATTTCAATCATGTGTGCCCCATACTGATGTTTTGCTGCTGTTAGGTTACAAAAGCTCAAAGAAACTGCACATTATGCATTGCAAGAAGCTAAACAGCTCATGCAATCTTTTAAAATGATTAGCATTTTACTAGGTAATGTCTTTTAAGAGTAGCACTTGAAATTTTATTTTGCATTTTAGCATTAGTGACAGTCTACTGCACCACAGCAGCTGTGAACACCGACCACATAAAGACGCTCTTAATGAGTTAAATTAAAAAGAAAAAAAGGATGCTTATTAGGCAACTAAGCAACTAATACTGAAGAGTGTATAATGATCTGCTAGAAGATCACAATGACCTAGAAGTGCCTTCTTTGTGAGTGTAAGCTGTTGAAAAGCAGTTGCAAATGGATTTTGGTTGGGAGGGCTGGCAAGCTTCCCAAGCTCAGCTCATTTAAAGGCCTTGTTAATTCAGTTGTTTTGCTTCTACTTTCGGTCTGCAGAGTCAGGGAACTCATCAGTGTCTTAGTATTTATCAAAGAACATGCATTCTTTCTTTGCTTTTTGTACCTACTATGGGATTCCATAAAATTTTAAACTTTCCATTCTTTTGTTAGAGCTGCTGCCAAGACACTTTCATATTCATCTGTTATATTGTTTTTTAACTGTAGTTATTATTTAATGTCCTGCCATGACAAGTGTTTTCCATTTTCTTTCTATTCTTGGTGTCCGTGGTGGCATGTGGTCTGCCTTGGAGTGGTTGCATCATCACATACAATGGACCAAATTTTCTGATATCTTCTGTCCAAATGCAATAATTGCCACCTGCTCACTTTTAGAATATGGCTCACATATTACAGTTAAAACTTGGATTTAAAACCATCCTGTGTGTGTTTATATTTTTTGTATACACATCAATAGTGCCATGTAAAAGCATTTAGGTGCTTGACCAAGTCTCTAAAATTACTCACTATCAATACCTACAATAAAATATCATTCTGTGAAGGTTTTTTTTTTTTTTTTTTTTTTTTTATTTCAAAGCACTGAAGGTCACAATTAGTTTAAGTGACATTGTTAGAAAAAAAATCTTTAGAAAAAACCACAAGGAAATAAGCAATACAGTGCACATTTTATTGTTTGCAACATTGAGTCACAGTGTTCATTTGGCTTTTTTGACATTGATCAACAAAGTGAAAAACAGATCTCTAAATTAATTACACACGAAACACAACATTATTGGTCAACTCCTTGTATACGACACATCTAAATCATCACTGTTGTAGCCAGTTGGTTTTTCAGCCACATAATTAGTTCAATGAAGGTATGGACGTTTCAATTCAATTGTAGTATAAATTCACATAATTTGGAAAGTCCAGCTTGTGGAGAGTCAGAATTGTAGCCTAACCCACGAGATGAAGACACAACAACACTCCAAGCAACTCCATGAAAAGGTGATTGAAAACCACAAGTCAGGGGACGGAGAGGAAAAAAAATTTCCAAGTCACTGAATATCCACTGAACATCCCTTGGTGTCCAGTTAATAAATGGAAAGGGTATGGCACAGCTGTAAAATCTGCCTACAGCAGATCACCCACAAAAACTGAGTGATCGTGCAGGAGGATAACTACTTAGGGAGGACACCAAGAATTTTAGGAGAACTCAGAAGCTACAGTGGCTGAGACTCGTGAGACTGTGTGGACAACAACCTGTTGCAGCTTTATAGAAGACTGGCAAAGAGAAAGCCATTGTTATACAGTTATTTAAAAAAAAGGAGAAATTGCCAGAAGACACATGGGAGACTCCGATATCAGCCAGAAGAAAGTTCTATGGTCCAATGAGACCAAAACAGAGTGTTTGGCAATAACACTAAATGTCATTTTTGGTATAAATCAGTGCACATGATCAAAAACACACCATCCCCACTGTGAAGGTTAGTGGTGACATTGTCATGTTGTAGAGAGGATTTTCCAGTGTAGACTCTGGAAGGCTTTTGAGAAGATAGGGTAAAACACTGGCACATCCTGGAGGAACACCTGACACAGTCTGCAAGAAACCCATGCTACAATGGAATGGTTTCAAAACAGCAATGTTAATGTCCTGGAGTGGCTGAGTCAGAGTGTTGATCTCAATCCACATGATAGTTTGTGGCTGGACCTAAAAAAGGCTGTTCACTCATGATCTCCATGCAACCTGGCAGAGCTTGGACAGTATCGCAAAGGATGGCAAAAAAAAACCAAAACAGCAGTGTCCAAATGTGCAAAACTGACAAGAGACCTCTGCACACAGACTCAAGGCTTTCATGGCTGCTGATCTGTTTTCACTTTGTCATTAAAGTCTCTTCTTTCTGTTCATCAATGTCAAAAAAGGTAAATTAAATCCATTGGGATTCAACGCTGTATAAAAATAAAATGTGAAAACTTCCAAGTATGTGAATTCTGATCACTGTGTATAATTCAACTGAATATAAAGAAATAAACAGTTTGTTAACAACCTGTTTGCACTTTTTCTGTTTCCTCAGTGTAATATTCTCTAATCTTCATGTCAATGTCCTTTTCTAAACTCAGTTTAGATATTTGTTAATGTGTTTTTATTTTGTGGTCCTCTTAATTTGCTTGTCTCTTTGGGTCTTTTTTTCAGAGTACTCTAATTTTCCCTTCCACAACCCAAACATCTCAGCTTTTGTAAAAATAACAAGCCTAAACTGATCTACCGTAAGGAACTATGGGTATATTACCAAATGCGCCCTGAATGGACTGCCAGCCCGCTAGGACTGATTTCTGTCTTGTGTCTGATTCTGCTGGAAATGGCCCTGGCTTTCTGTGATGTTAAGTGAGATTAAAGTACTTGAAGATGGATGAATGGATGGATGCAATTTCATTTTTTATTTTAGAATATTCAACATTTTAACGTATTCGTTAATTGAAATATGTAAAGCATTAACTGAAGAAGCAAATTATAAAAGACAAAGACTGAGCAACAAATTTAACTGCTAACAAGCAGCACGGTTGGGTGTAATATCAATTATTTACAATTTACTTTTACAGTTTACCACCATTTTCAGCACTGTAATGGAAAGTGTTAATTGTAAAAACCATAAACTAAAAAGAACAAAATAACAAGTTAGATAAAACATCTGCATGTGATCACAGCAGCCAGAAACAACCATGAATAAGACACTATGCACGCATCCACACTGGGTGGCAAATGACCTGATAGGTACCTCTACAAATACCATGGCTTAGAGTAAAACTAAACCCATGCCAGTGTAATCAAGAGGGAGCAGGGAGCAAACCAAACAATCTCTGTGCCACCAAAAAAGGCAAAAATGTGTTTTCTCTTGCATGAAGAAGATGTGCATTAGGCATGTCCAGTGTGCAGCATTTTGCACTGCAATGTTATGCAGTCCTGCTTTGCACTTGATGTTCTGGATCACCAAAACATTATAAATTTAAAATAAATGAATGAAATATTACTAGATAGATAGATAGATAGATAGATAGATAGATAGATAGATAGATAGATAGATAGATAGATAGATAGATAGATAGATAGATAGATAGATAGATAGATAGATAGATAGATAGATAGATAGATAGATAGATAGATAGATAGATAGATACTTTTATTAATCCCAAGGGGAAATTCACAAATACTAGAAAGCCATTGAAAGATCAAACCTGCTAAATGTGCAGTATAGTCCCAGAGATGCAACTGTAAGATGCATAAATCTTCATTCATATGGAAAGTGTACGTCATTTTCCACTTATAAGCTCATCCCTTGAACTCTAATTACAGGTATGAACCATGAACTAGCTCTGGCTTGTACTTTTATATTTGCTTCACATTAAAATTACCAAGTGTGAATGATCATAATTAAGTCTTAAATTAATATAATATCGGTCATGTCAGTCAGTCATTATCCAACCCGCTATATCCTAACACAGGGTCACGGGGGTCTGCTAGAGCCAATCCCAACCAGCACAGGGCGCAAGGCAGGAACAAACCCCAGGCAGGGCGCCAGCCCACCGCAGGGCACACACACATACCAAGCACACACTAGGGACAATTTAGGATCGCCAATGCAACTAACCTGTATGTCTTTGGACTGTGGGAGGAAACTGGAGCACCCGGAGGAAACCCACGCATACACAGGGAGAACATGCAAACTCCACACAGGGAGGACCCGGGAAGCGAATCCAGGTCTCCTAACTGTGAGGCAGCAGCACTACCACTGCGTCACCATGCCGCCCTTAATATAATATATACCTTGTAAATCCCTAGAAAAGCTGTATCAGCATGTTAAAAATGTATTCTTACAACCAGATTCAAACAAATGTAGCCAAAGTATTAAAGTCCAAAATAGTAAAAGATTAAATCAAAACAAACCTACAGAGGGGCAAGATGAAAGTTACCTGTAATATTAAACTCATACTTCCTTAGCATGTTTTACTCTGGCATTTAACATTCTCCAAAATATAATTTAGCTTTAGCATAGCTACAAGACACAAAAAGCTATGAGTTTTAAGGAAAATGTAACAGAACTGGAGAAATCACATTAATTAGCAAGGCTGGCATTCCTTTCTTCTACTGATAAGGTGAGGTAATTACACTCAGAGTACCTCAAGAAAGAAGGCAAGGAGTCATCATCAGGTTGCCAAATAGGGGAAACCTGGCCAACTGCAACAACTGGCGTGGGATAACGCTCCTCTCTGTCCCTGGGAACGTCTTCAGTACAATTCTTCTCTGGCAATTGCGATGTGCAGTTGGCTCCATGAAAAGCAAGCCAGATTCCGCAGTGGATGATTCTGTGTGGAGCAGATGTTTGTCCCGCGGTATCGAGCTGCAGCAAAATCTGACTATCAATTTTATCAGCTTTACTAAGGCTTCAATAGTAACCATTGACGAAAACTATGGAATACTATACACTCATATGGCATCCCTCAATGATTTGTTAACATCTTCCGGAATATCTACCATCAGTCAAGCTGCAGTGTTTGCACCGACCAAGGTGTCTCTGAGTTCTTCCAGGTTGATAGAGGCGTGAGCCAAGGGTGTGTGCTATCGCCATTCCTCTTCCTCCTGGCCATGGACTTCACCATGTGACTCTCTCTTCCTACTGACAACTTTGGGCTGCTGTGATGAGATTGGCTGAGGCTTGCAGACTTGGAATTTCCTGACAATACTGCCTTGCTCAGAGTCACTTAGCGAGCACTCGGTGGGGTACACAGTGGCACTGAAGCATGAGGTGGCAAAAGGTAAGTTGTGAATCAGTACATTGAAAAGCAAGACGCTAGAACGTGGTACCAGACAAGGATGTCCCTTGTCACCACTGCTGTTTGCAATCGCTATTGAACTACTGGCGGTTCACTGTCAAAATTCCTATCAGATAAAGGGGATTATCAGAGGACTGGAACAGAAAATTTCTCTATATGCAGATGATATGGTTTTATATATATCAGACCCAGAAAACACTGTGCCTGCAGTTTTAACAGCACTCACAGAATTTCAAAAGATATCTGGTCTTAGAATTAATCTGAATAAAAGTATACTCTTTCCAGTGAACTCACAAGCATATAATATTAAATTAGACACCCTACCTTTTACCATAGCAGATCAATTTAAATACCTAGGGGTAAATATCACAAGTAAACATAAAGCTCTTTATCAACAAAATTTTGCCGTCTCTATGGAAAAAATTAAGCAAGACTTGCATAGATGGTCAACCCTTCATCTCACGCTAGCCGGAAGAATTAACGTTCTTAAGATGAATATCCTTCCTAAACTTCTTTTTTTATTTCAAAACATTCCAACATATATCAATAAATCATTTTTTAAGCAATTAGATTCAACAATAACCTCATTCATTTGGAACTCAAAACACCCACGTATCCGAAGAGCGACCCTACAAACACCTCAGGAAGAAGGTGGCATGGCTTTACCTAATTTTCAGTTTTATTACTGGGCAGCAAATATACAAGCCATAAAAACCTGGACACAAAAAAATGAACATACACAGGCTTGGTTTGCAATAGAAGTAAAATCCTGTAGTACTTCTTTATACACCCTGCTTTGTGCCCCAATAAATGCAAGTTATCGTCAATATACTAATAAGCCAATTGTGCTTTACTCACTCAGAATATGGAACCAACTTAGAAAGCATTTTAAGATGGAAAATCTTTAATCCATGGCACCTCTGCAAGAGAACCACCTCTTTCAACCCTCGCAAACATATCCAGTTTTTAATACCTGGAAAAGTTTTGGGATTAAAATGCTCAGAGATCTTTATATAGACAACATATTTGCATCTTTTGAACAATTACGTTCCAAATTCAACCTCCCAGCTACACATTTCTTTCACTATCTTCAAATTAGAAATTCTGTTAAACAGAAACAGCCCGATTTTCCTCATCTCGTACCCTCCACCATGCTGGAAAAAATACTGCTCAATTTCGAGGAATTAAACACCATTTCCACATTATATAAAGTCTTATTAGAGTCCCTACCTTTCAAAGACCCAAGAGGACATTGGGAAGAAGATCTCTTAATCAATATATCAGAAAAGGAGTGGAAGGTAGCAAAGCAGAGAATTCACTCGAGCTCCATATGTGCAAAGCATAGAATTATTCAACTAAAAATTATATATACAGCTCATCTGTCTTGCTTAAAACTGTCCAAAATGTTTCCAGGGCAAGATCCAACCAGCGAACGCTGCAACCAAGCTCCTGCCTCACTGGGTCACATGTTTTGAGCCTGCACCAAACTAACATCATTTTGGACCAAAATTTTTAAGTGCCTTTCAGACAGCCTTGGGGTCATAATCCCTCCTAACCCATTAACAGTGGAGAAGGACAAGCAAACGGTGATTGCATTCACTACACTTTTGGCACACAGACTTATTTTGTTAAATTGGAAGAATCATAACTCTAATCTGATATGTCAGTGGGAAACCGATGTTTTATATTATTTTAAATTGGAAAAAATGAAATTCTCAGTTAGAGGATCTGTACAGAATTTTTTTAAAACCTGGCAGGATCTAATCAATATTATTTTAGAATAAGAGAAATAACTATTACCGCATTTAATTGCCTTCTCCATTTTTTATTTACCTATATATATTTCTTCCTTTCTTTTGTTTATTGTTGCCTTATTAAAAAGCCCTAAGCAATTCTCCTTTGGCTAAGCTCTCCTTCTCAGGGGAGGGGTTTGATTTGTCTTCAATTTTTTTTTTGTTATAAATTGATCTCTTTGTATGGAATGATTACAATAAAATTAATAAATAAAATTTAAAAAAAAAAAGAAAAGCAAGACTCTATGTATAGGGAACTCCAACATCAACACCCCCCCCCCCCCCCCCCCCCAAAAAATCTATATTGGTCAAAAGCACTTCAAGGAAGTGGACCACTTCACTTACCTCAGTAGCATTGTGGCAACAGGATGGATGGATGGATGGATGGATACTTTATTAATCCCGATGGGAAATTCACAATGACTATGACACCTTTGTTGGACTGGAAAGGCTTTGGCTATTATGCGCCGCTTGGGGCCTATCTGGAAATCTAACAGCCTCACAATACCAACTAAAATCAGTCTTCTGAATTTCATTGTAATTCCTACCGCTACCCATGCCGGTAAATTGTGGAAGGCAACTACTACCATTGCAATATGCCTAAATGTACTCCAGCCAAGGTGCTTCCGATGGATCCTTCGCATCTCATACCAAGACCACGATAGAAATGAAGGATTATATCGTCGAACCACCACTCGTCCTCTAGCTGATATTGCTACTGATTTTGGTTTGCGGGCCACATTCTACCCATGCGCACAGAATGCCTACCAAATGTAGCCGTGCTGTGGAAGCCAGTGCATTGAAAACAGAAGCTAGAGCGACTGAGGCAAACAGAGCAGTGCACATTTCTCAAAGACCTTTGTGCAGTCAACTTGGCATGGGATGAAGCCAAAGCCGCTGCTGCTGACTGGGCTCAATGGCAATCGCTTGCTGTATAATGCGCCGCCTGGCACAGGAGGAACTAAATCTAAGCTAAGTCTAAGACCAATGTGCAGGACAACAGACACATTGTAACACATAGTCAGGCTAAGCAGAGAAGTAAATGGTAACAACCAGAACATGCACTCACCAAATATAGCCCTGGTAATTTTATTAAGTAGTAGTAGTCTAGGAGGTTATGGAAGAAGATGATCCGCTGTGGCAACCCCTAACGGGAGCAGCCGAAAGAAGAAGAAGTAGTAGTAGTCTAGGAGGAAACTGACCAAAAAATATCTAACTTACATGACAGGAAATGACTGACAACAAGCAAATACCTGCCTCAGGCAAGCTGGAATGACCAATAAGATGGCTTCAATGTAGCTATTGTACATAAGATATTATAAAATAAATATTCTTGTTGAGCAAGCAGAGCATGTTAAAATGCTATGTGACGTTCTGGGTTGGCTTCATTTTCCAGTTTACTTTGGGGTGTCTCTTGCACCCACATCATCGATACCATAACCAAGATGAACCAGACAGATGAGGACACATACTGTACATTCCAGACATAGGGTAGGTGCAAAAATGAATAGTGTTTTTGCTATAAACAAATTCAATGTGTCCAAATAAAAGTGCAGTACTCCATCCATTATAAATAAATAATTCAATATAACAAAGTGCTGGTGGAGGTTAAAACAAGTCCAATAAATAATCCTTTAAAAGTGAAGTTAAAATTCTCAGGCAGGAAGCTGTCCTTTAAAAATTCTGGAGTGTTCCTTTAAAACTGACAACTCCTCAGCTTACTCCCAAACGGGACCTTACAGCCGAGGAGATGCCTAACCTACAGTTCAGCCAACCTTCTGCGCCAAGTTTGGATCCCTGCAGTCCCTGGCTCCCAGCAGGGCACCACGCTGAGCCTCCAACTCCCCAACTCCTGCTACCAGGCTCAAGTCCCTGTAGACCATGACCCCCTGCCAATGAAACCACACCAAGGCTTCCGTTACCCCTGCAGCACTCGCTGCCTCTCTCCAGACTTATGTGGCAAGCCGCTACATCGAGCATGACGTTACTCCATCTCCTGGAGATGCTCAGCTGGGGTGACCCTCAGAAGCCCCAAGCATCAACCTCACGCTCCACAAGGGACTCTTCTCCTGGCAGCCTGCCTGCCTTCTCTGTCTCTGGCTCTGTCCCATTCCTGCCTGCTTCTCTGGTTTCTCTAACCACTATTATCTTGTTTGTGCCAATCTTTCATCTCACCCACCCCCTGATCCATCCGCTTATGCACATTTATGTGGCATGATCAGCCAGAACCTCATTTAAATACAGATCGAAATGTACTCGGACACACCCGTTGCCAACTGGAGCCTGCACTTTTTTGGGGACCAATTATTTATTTAAATTTTGTCCAGATCCACGGACCACCTATGACATGCTGTCATAAATGTGCCCATCATGATGTGTTTACTGGGACTAGAATAAAGGCAATGTAGGAAGGTGATTGTGATTAACCAGTAGGATGAACCATTTGCTTGTTTGCTGCAGAGTCTGAAAGTCAACACCTTAGAAGAAGAGCTATGACCCTGACCTGACTCTGCCTGTCTGACTTTCGCTTGTTCCCAGCACCCACCTGTGTCTCGTTTCCTGACCAGGTGTAAACATTTCCGTATCAGTTTGCATCACCTTCTGCAATGCTGGCTGACAACAGTACGATTGTGCACACACACACACCCCAAAACTTCAGCCAGCTTTTAATAAAAAGGGGTCTTTTCACTTTGGGCCAGAACCTAATATCATTTTCCTTGCTTTATTACAGATATCATTATACATTGAAAAAAATTAACCAGTAAGTACAAATCTCAGTAATAAAACCTACCATCTTCCGTTTCCTGCCAAACAATGCCTTCAAGGTTTACACTGGTCCCAGGTTCACAGGGTCCTAAGCACTCAGGGTCTGTTGCCAAGGCAACATCTGAAGTATTCACTGCGACAGACCTCGTGCGGACCATAATCTGCTCACAAGAGGAGGTGATGTCGCTGTTTCCCACAGTTGCCAAGAGATGCAGTGGAGGAGGGGCAGGTGTAGATACGGGAGACTCCATCTGTTGGGTTCAAGAAATAAGAAAACAGCTGTGAGAAACGAACAATATTAAATAATAGGGAAAAAAACAAAAGTGACTGTCTGCGTATCTTTGTTTGACTCTTACTGCATTACTAGCTTGACTGATTTATGATGCGACTTTAAAAACAAACCAAGAAAAGCATTCAAAAGAATGCGTTTACTCCCTGCATAAAATTTTATGTTAATGATTTAACTTCAGATTAATTTTGCAATAAATCATAAATTCTTGAATCCACTTAATCCATTCCAGGGGAGTCAATTGCCTATCACAGAAGCATCAAGCACAAGACTAGAGCCGCTCCTGGACAGACTACCAGCTCAACAGAGGCAACAAACCCCAAGCATCACCAATTTGGGCTTGATCCACACTAACACAGATACATTTGAAAATGCCTGTTTTAATTAATTTTGGTCTTCCGTCCACAACGGAACTGTGCTTTCAGACAGTGAAAACAAATCTTTTGAAAAATCCTCTCTGAAATGTATAAATTTGAAAATACTGGGTCTCCCATAGCAGTATGGATGAGCAAAATGGAAAGTGATGATGTAGGATTGTGATGTGGCTAGGAACTGACTTCATTATTGTGATGAGGCCCTCTGTTATCTCAGTTTCACTGTGGGGCCAGTCGTTTTTTCTAACTTCTTAAATAGTTCTCTGAATTTTTTATGGTAGAACTTTTTTTTATGGCAATTATATACTTGTTTACTATTTGTAAGTGTTCACACAACATTGTCTGTATAGCAAAAAGTGTTTTTGTTCTTTTGGCATTCATTTTGATTTAACCTGACTGGGTTGCTGGTGTTGTTGCTTCAGATGTCAAGGAATGACTAATTACCAGACTCTGTGACAACTTTCCAGCACAGGTGCACATTTCCAAAATATTGCAAGCTTGCCCATTTTTCTGACAGTCAATAACATACGGCCTAACAGAGCCCAGGTATGGCGAGTTCAGCCAAAATCTCAGTCCTTTGTCCTATTCAAACCAAGAGAGGTGCCTTTCTTTTGTTTGTGAGGTTCATAACGCTTGCACTCTGTATTTCACACAGCTACATTATATGCATTGTGTGGCCAGTTTGATTTTGATCGGATGAATCTTAGACTGGTTGGACTGTGTTGTTGGGTATGTCAGACTACATGACTAGTTTTCAGGAGCACGCACCGCAACTGCTCCCGACTTGCTAAGACTATGTAAATGAAGACTGTAACTGAAAATCACTGGGAAAACGATGTAATATGGCAGAGCCTTTAGAACCACTGCCCTTGGCCAGCAAGCCATGCCTGACTAATAAGGAAACATTACACATTTTCGGAGTGGATAAGAAAAAAAATCAGAAAACAATTCAAACACACAGTGGGGACAGAAAACTTAAAATATAAGTGGCATACAACTTATCTGTATTAGTATGGATTAAGCCTTTGAGTTAACCTAACTGTACATCTTTGGCTATGTTCGAAGAAAATCTGGAGTGCCCAGACGAAAAACATATGCAGTCCAGGAGAGAATATATCAACACCAGGCCTTCGAGTGGAATTTTGAACCCAAAATACTGGATCCATGAGGCAAAGGCAAAAGCCACCGCAGCCTACATAACATATTCTATATATAGAAAAATAGGAAAACAAAACAACGATTACTGTAAAAAATTGAATACTTTTTTTTGAGAGAGAGAGAGAGAGAGAGAGAGAGAGAGAGAGAGAGAGAGAGAGAGAGAGAGAGAGGTGGGGCTGTCATATCTAAGAGTGCCAGCAGGAGTTGGCAGGTATACCAAGAGTCTGTGAAGCATTCTGTACCGGTGAGAGTTGAACAGTAGTGTGAAGCACCTGTGTTTTCATCATCAAAGAGAGCCCTTTTGTAACTTTTGGAAAAGACACACTCTTCTGGAATACTTAAGCTATATTTTAAAATATAAAACCGCAAAACTTGGCATTTTAGATTACAGACTGCAAGAAACAAGTTGCCCAATTAAAAAGACGTTTGTTTAAAAGTAGGAATTGGCTTTAATCAAAAAAATTGGCTGAAGCAAAAAACAACAGTCATAAGTACACTTGAGGACAAGGTTTTGGATTAATTGAATTCAAGGCCATTTGAATGTGCATTCTTTATTTCAACTTTTACTGAACAATGATATATATATCATTTTTTGTGGAGCGATTTGCCTGTGATTGTGTAAAATGTAACTTACAAGTGCTTAGTAACCATTATTCACACAACAGCAGTGCTAAGCATCAGGTTACAAGTATACAGTATGATTCAAAATATAAGGGGTTTTACAAATGAAGAAGAGAACTTTCAGTTCATCAAGCTTGTTTGGTTAGCTAACAGCAAAGTTCTCCCAGAATTTGAAAAACTGTCAATGTTCTTGTTTCAGTAGTTTGTCCAAGGTTCCTATAACAAGAAGCAGGCATAGCTTTCTTCTTAATTTCCTTGTCCTTAATTTTAGCATTCATTATTCATTCATTATTTTAAGTTTAGCATTCATTATTTAATGGGAACAGTGAAACAATTTATTTCTGTCAATAGGCAATTAGATTCAATTTAGAATATTATCACAATATTTGCCTCCATCATAAAACTAATTGATTGGGTAAAACATTTAAGAAAGTCTACTAGGTTAGCCAGAAGATGAATCGGCACCCCTTCCAGAGTTTTCTACAGCCTTCTATATTACACACAACCTCATGAAAAACTTGAGATAAAAGACTTATTAAATATGTATAGAAGACATACATAAATATGCAAAATACAGCATCAACCACATGGAACACGCACCAGAAATAAGCATGCAAGAGCAGACTCTCTCTGCAGACAGATTTTAAAAATGGATACATAAACACATGCGGTCACTAAAATGCTGCCATTGTACTTCACAATTCAGAGTTCTGGAGACAACAGACCTGGGATTAAAATCAGAAAGTCACAAGATCAAAACGCAATTCTACCACATTTTAGGTGTGTTAATAATTTGCTTCCTTTGTTTGTTAACACTGGATTGATTTTAAATCAGTGACTACAACAAAAGAATAAATCTTATATGTAAAGTCACCATGATAAGGCTTATTTATGTATTTTTTCCCAACTACTTTTTGACCTTTAGAAATGTTATACATGTAGTTGTTAGCGCTTTGAAGACCAAGAAATCTATTGATAATATTTATTTTTATCACAGCGTTTTTACTAGTTTTAAATACAATTCCTATGTCGTCCTGTGGATTATTTTGTTTTTTTAGGGGCACCACTATTCTAGGATAATTCTATTAATGGCTTCTATGCTGCTAATAGGCTTAATAACTGAAAGTGTGTGACATGCGACATTATTACCACTGAACATAAAAACCAGTGCCTTAAACTTCATGAAGATTTATATTCACATAAGAGTCTCTTTCTTATTGTTTGTTTCTAAGCAACTACTTATGACAAGTTTTTCTGTCCTCTGACTATGAATTATGTCTGACTTTTTTCCCCTGATATCTGGTTATGTGAGTTTTGTTTTTTGTCTTACAACTTGCTGCTCTATTATTTGACCACAATTCTGACATCATGTCTTTATATTTTTTTATTTAAATTTAAGTTTCAGGGACAATAACCCCTGCTTGCAATCTGAACTGTTTTTGCCTTTTCTCGATTCCATTCTCCCCCTCAGACCTTCTGCTGCACTGTGGAAGCAGTACATACAGTAACATTTACACCACATTCATTACTAAAAAAAAAAAAAATGGCAACAGCCATGGAACCACATAAAAGGGATGGCAAGATCACAAAGTGGTGGGCACAACTCCTCAGCTCAACTGTCAACCTGGACACTTCCTGTAAGGACTTCACATTCCACTGCACATTCTCCATATAGGTGGGTGCATTTCAGTCCCAAAATCCAAAATTAAATGTCTTGTGTTATTTGGTGACACATGGACAAGGGTGTGTGTTTAATTGTGAATGTGTGTGAGAGAACGTACACCATGCCATGCTACTACTCCATCTAGGATTGTTTCCTGCTCATGCCTGATGCTGCAGATAACATGTTCCAGCTCCCAGTGACCCCGAATTGAGATTGTTTGTGAATTGAAGGACAGCGTGATTCACATTAACTAGAAGCTTCTAAAGCAGCAAGTTGAATTTCCATCCCAAAGTGTGTGATTATTTCTTTATGCACACTATGGCCAAGTGATAATGGGCTAGAACATTCAAGAGTGTTGCTCTGAATTTATTTTTTAAATCATAACATTCTTCATGAGAAATAACAGGTTTTATTCTTACAGACTTCATAGCTATGACAAAACCTGTCATGCATTTAAGTGAAAGTCACACTCCATAAATGAAGTTGAAAGCAGACGCTCAGCATAAATTATAGCTATTTTTCCTCACCATCAGTAGGAATTCAACAAGCAAGAGGCTGACAGATGTATCTTTAAGATGCAAAAAGCACATCTTACAACAACATGTCATGCTTTTCCACAGAAAAGAGAAAAAAAAAGGCATAAAACACACAAACGAGAATACCACATTTGTATCTGTGTAGGGCAGACGGATGACACTTTAGATTTCACAAATTTGAATCTTGCACATGTACAGTATTCTAAAGCAGCATAACAGAATAAAACTAAAAGTGCAATGCATTGTATTATTACATGCATTAGAAAATACATTCCAAATAATACCAAATAGGCCCAACTGAGTATGTGTACATGCATACATACTTGTAGCTAGAGATCCATAAAGGGAGAAAATAAGTCATGTATCTTAAAACAGATTTTTATTTTTAAACTTGACAACCAACCAGATGCCAACATCAGAGGAAAAACAGGTAACCACACCAGATAAGAGTGTTTATCACAAGGAATGTTATGCAGACAAAAATACTACACTTTTCCAAAACCACCCTTCATCACATACACGGAGTTGTGTTAGGACTTTATTCAAAAGGTTTAACATCCATTGTAACACAATGGACACAAAAAGGAATGAAAGACATTATCTTTTTTCTTCTGTTCACATCAAACGTTTATTAAACAATATAGGAGATGCCATAGACCTCAGCAAACAGTAGACACCACCTTGGTACCCCACTACACATACAACACCCTCCCTTATCATTGTGTCGTGTCAGAATGTATAGTACTACCCTCCAGCTGCTACACATTGCCTTTGATTCCTGTATGTCTAATCATTTTCCTCTGATGACAAACTTTCGCTTCAGTACATATATTCACACACACACATACATACATACACACACACACACACACACACATATATATATATATATATATATATATATATATATATATATATATATATATATATATATATATATATATATATATATATATATATATATAGGGACGTGGCAAAACTTTAATTTTTATATTTAATACCAATACCAGTCAAATTTTATAATACTCAATACAAAAACAAAAATCCACTTCACCACCTTTTTAATAAACTACATCTTTTATTCAAGTGAACACTACTGTGCCCTTTTACAATATAAACATAAATATTAATGGGAATAACACCTTTAAATACTAGTATATCCATCAAGTAAGTACCCAACTATCATTCAAATGAACAAGTATTGCCATTCATCCATCCATCCATTTTCCAACCCGCTGAATCCGAACACAGGGTCACGGGGGTCTGCTGGAGCCAATCCCGGCCAACACAGGGCACAAGGCAGGAACCAATCCCGGGCAGGTTGCCAACCCACCGCAGGACACACACAAACACACCCATACACCAAGCACACACTAGGGCCAATTTAGAATCGCCAATCCACCTAACCTGCATGTGTTTGGACTGTGGGAGGAAACTGGAGCGCCCGGAGGAAACCTACGCAGACACGGGGAGAACATGCAAACTCCACGCAGGGAGTTACCCGGGAAGCGAACCCAGGTCCCCTAACTGCGAGGCAGCAGCGCTACCCACTGCGCCACCGTGCCGCCCTATTGCCATTCATAAATATCAAAATACAATGCAGGGCTTGACTTTTAATGTGTGGCAGAGATAGGGACCCATTTAGTGTAATAATAAATGGGGTTATAATCTTAGGGGCATATCAGCATAAATTTTATCAAGACTGACATCATCATAAACTACCTGATTAGTAAACTACCTGATTATCTTAGTAAATGCACATTTTAAATTTATGCTTTGATATTTTTTCTCCAGTAACTAGTCAAAACTAAAAATAAAAAATCATTATGTCTGTAGTGTTGAATCAGTGAATTCCAAGGTAATCCAGGATATTCCCATTTAAACAAACTCCTCAAAGCTGTTTTTGTAAAAACATGCTTTAAAAGTTTGGTCTGCCAAGGATGCTGTTGTAAGATTTTTATTTGCATCATTATCTGGTTAAAAATATTGCCAAAGAGGTTCAAGCTGCAATGCACTGGCACCCTGTCCAATGATTGTCCCTGCCTTGTACCCTTTCCTTGCTGGGATAGGCACCAGCTCCCCCACAACTCTACTCAAGATAAAGCAGGTTTAGAAAACTGGATGGATGAATTACTAATGAGAAATATTTAACAGATGAGTCAAGTTAATTCAAATTGGGATGATTTGAAGCAGGCTATCCATGCTCGGCAGCCATCAAATTTAACTGAACTGGAGAGATTTTATATGGAAGAATGGTCAAAAATACCTCCATCCAGAATCCAGACACTCATCAAAGGCTATAGGTGGTGTCTAGAGGCTGTTATATTTGCAAAAGGAGGCTCAACTAAGTATTGATATAATATCTCTGTTGGGGTGCCCAAATTTATGCACCTGTCTAATTTTGTTATGATGCATATTGCATATTTTCTGTTAATCCAATAAACTTAATGTCACTGCTGAAATACTACTGTTTCCAGAAGGCATGTCATATATTAAAAGGAAGTTGCTACTTTGAAAGCTCAGCCAATGATAAACAAAAATCCAAAGAATTAAGAGGGGTTCCCAAACTTTTTCATATGACTGTATTTTATAACTCCTGTTAAACAGCCTTGATTTGATGTTTTCAAGGTTTCTTATGTGAGTGATCACATTTTATTATTGCTTATGCTGTTGTACAAATCCAAAATTTGAAAATTACTCTGGTTGTCGCTACCTGTACTCAAACTTATAACTATGCAGCAGCATTACATTCTTCAACGTACTATTAAATATATGATGTAGGTTTTCATTTTTGGGTTATACTAATGAATGGTGGTTTGCCTTGAAAAGCCAAATGAATGACAAATTTAGAGTTTGTAGATTCATATTTAGCAATGTAGTATGCCGTTTTGCTTGTCCGGCTATGCGTGTCGGCAATTCTGCACTTCTGTTAACACAATACATGTCTTATTATTAGGGAAAAAGCACTGAAGCACTAAATAAATTTTGGTATTAAGACACAGTGCTGCTCATGTAATCACTGGTGTAGAAGAGCCAAACTGCCACTTCATTTCTTGCCTCAATATTTCCCTGTTACAACTGTTTTTAGCGCTGCCAGTCCCTCCACATCCCATAGTCCTATATGCCTAACTGTGGATGTATGTGAGGTCCCATCTGCAACCCTGAACTTAATATACCTGTTGGAAAATAGAAGGGTGTGTGGGCTGATGTACATCAGTAGAAGTGCTTATTACAATCAGAGAGAGAATGTAAAGCATTCCTTTATTGGGATTGCATAGGATAATATTAAATTAAAACAATTAATCTTGTTATCTTTTCCTCTCCTCTTATACAGGGCATGATAACACAAATTAAACAATTACACTTCATCTGATTGGTAACATTATTTCACTCTCAAACTGAGTGCAAATCTGTTTCTGAAGTTGTAGCAAGGCTACATAACGGACAGTCGGGTAGCCTTCTGAATTGTCCGTCACTTCATAATGTTGACTGGGAGGGTGTTTTAAATAGCCCTTCAGGCACCATTGGTGACGTCCCGTTCTGGGAGGATCCCGCCCGAGTACACTTTCCAGCTGCCTGATGCCGGCGTATGGTTGCCATAACAACCGAGAGGGGCAAGGATTTTCGGCGGGAAACTTTCTCATTTTAAGGGGAATGGCGGAACAAGAAAGAAAGGAGAAAGTAAGGAGGAAGAACAAAGACACAATTTTCAAGGCATCGCAGCGACTATCTACGCTCTAGAACTATTCAGGATTTTACTTCACCCAGGGACGTCTGCTTTTCATGGGTGGCCACACCGAAGAAATATTTTAAGGACGAATCCCCGAGAAGAGGCCAGGGTCTGGTGTTCTCCGGGTGCTCCCGTCTGGTGAGTCGGATTCCTGAATTTCGTTTTCGTGATAGTCCGCAGAGAAGCCGTCCCGCTAAAGGACGGTTGTGTTTCCTGCTTCCAGGAGGAACTAACTGCAGGATTTCGTGTTTTCTATATCTTTGGACTCAGTGAAACTAATCGTTTGCATTATCAAAGAACAGTTTTTTCTCATTATTTATTTTTTCTTTTTCTTTTGTCTGTGTCAAACCGGGGGTTAGTATACGGGGCACCAGGGAGGGCGTCTGGGGAAGGGGTTCACTTAGGAGCACTCAAGCACCGGTTAAGTTTATATAGCAGCACCTGTTAATATATTTTTTCTGTTCCATTTCCTGTTGTGTTTTATTGCTGCAAATTGTTAAGAAGGGGATTGTGGCAAGAGGGGACGAGGACCGAATATGGTTGTGCTCTTATGCTTTCAAACATCGTCCACCCCCTGTAGGGGTGGTGAAGTGTAGGAATCGCGTATCCGTATTGTGCGGTTGCTACAAAGTAACTCAATAATGGGATAAAGGTGGCAAAAATGTAAGCCTGTGTCTGGCCTTTTTTCTTTTTAAACAACAAGTATGATTCCTATAATCGCACGCTGAAATTCTCCTGCCTCCAACTGACATTTCCAGATATGACTTCTGCTGATTTTCTTTTCAACATGTGTTAATGTGGTGCTGTATCATCTCCAATGTGAACTATTTAAATGTAAGGTTTTACTCTCAAATTTCTCAAGCATTATTGTTCCTTCCAAAATAATTCATCTACCTGTAGTCAAGCAATTATGAACGAGTAAAGTACCCAAATCCTTGGTACTATCAATACTGTAAAAAAAAAAATGTTGTAGTTATTTTTTTGGAACTTGGTATCAACTTGGGATCAAAAACATGTGTTCTTGTGACAATCCCTACATACAAACATACATTCATACTGTAACTAAAAATAAGTTTATCCTATTTTTTCCTTCTTTTGTTACCGTGTCTATTTAAAGCCTGCTGTCCTTTTTACTGGATTTTTTCCATGGCAGCAAATCTTCTTCCCTTCAGAGTCAATTTTGATTTCAGAAGTCGCAGGGAGTGAGATCTGGTGAATACAGGAGTGTAAAGAAACAACCACATTGGTTTTTAATGAAAAAGTGTTTGACAGCACTTTGTGTGGAGATGTCCTATCATGGTGCACAGTGCAGTTTTGGTGGTCCTCTTCTCTGAATGTTATTTCCAGAGAGAGAGAGAGAGAGAGAGAGAGAGAGAGAGAGAGAGAGAGAGAGAGAGATACTTTATTAATCCCAATGGGAAATTCACAAGTAGATGCCTAAGCAGTTCAATGTAATATCACTGATTAGCAGTCCGTCGGCAGAGAACAAACACTTTATGAACAAATCTATTAAAGTTGAAAAATGTGATCTTCATTGTCTCTTGAAAATGTGTGATGCTTAGAGTAAAAAAAAAATGTCAAAGCCACCTGCAAGACTAAAGAATAAACTCCAGGAATACACAGTCAATCAGCTGAGTACAATGCTACTTGGCAGACCAATTTACAAGACTGTGAGCAGATAATGCCTAGTGGCATATTTGATATCTACACCTTACTTCTGCTCTATTGACTGATCGTAATTTTTGGGTCCCGCCTCAAATAAATTACTAATATTCATACAAGCATGTAAGAATGAAACTTATTTACCCATTTTCTAATCCTTCTTTTGTGCGTGCAACTATAAGCACTGTGTGTCTATCTGATATTGCAGCTTCCTTTGCACAGATGGCAGAATATGCTGTTATGCCTAGTAATAAATTAGCTATAAAAGAGCAATACTAAAACAAAACACTGTATTGGTGATCTAAATAAGAAAACATTAAGAGTTAAAAGGTCTAAAAAAAGAAGCTTTGATTTTATTTTCCCTAATATATAGTGTCAAACTTCTTTTGTCCATTATGGGACCCCTCCAAATCCAGCTCAGGGGACATCTGGCAGCTTTGGGTAGAAGGCAGGAATCACCACTAGACAGTGTGTCAACCCTTCACAGGATCCACTCATGTCAAGTCAAGTCAAATGGGACCAATGTATAGCTGACAAGTCTAAAGACCAGCCTGGTATTATAAGTTCGGTTAATAGAAGCTTAATCAACCTCAGTATGTCCACAGTAAGTGAGGCTATGCAATGCTTTGAAGTAAAGTAACATCTGACTTTACATGTACCAAAAAGCATTGATGCTCGAGTACAAAGAAAAATCAAAAAAGTACTTTGTTCATTGCACAGTTCACAAAATACCAGAGTCAGACTGCATAATGTTACTACCCCCCTTGCTTGCCCACAACCACATCCACATTTAATAGTAGAACACGGCATTTTGTAAGATTTGTTTTTATACGGCTCCCTTCCCATGACATTTCCTGAAATAGCAAACACTGTTTTTTTTTCACATGGCTTAATGTTCAGTTCCTGTCCCACTCTGGCCTTAATCAAAAACATAACCTACAGAAAAAGGGTGATAAGGACTCTTTACAGTTATTCCGCAGGCCTGAGAGGTTTACCACTCTAGATTAAAGTATGCAAACAAGGGGTGTATGCATCTCACCATGTTCACAATTGAATATAACAAATATTTTTTAAAAAGTGTCTTGAAATGTAGTATAGGGTAATGTCAAGTTATTTTAGCCACAACCACCATTTTGATGTACTTGACAAATCATACTTTCATAAGCTTCATTAAGGGTCTAAACAGCACCATATGGGAATGACAAAATTATTGGTTGGAGAGCAACACACACACTCAGAGGAGGAAAGGGAACAAACTCTATAAAGACACCCAACATAGTAGTCCACAAACGGGAAGCCCATTCACACGGGATCACGATTATAAATTCAAAAACAAAATCCCATATGAACAGGTTCCCCGTTTGTGGACTACTTTCATTTTTTCAAGGTATTTATTTATCAATATTTTAGCAAAAACTGCATGCTTTATTTACATTGAGCATACGACTAAATGACTTGATGTGTGGATTATGTGACATTAACAACCAGGGATTTTTTTTTAATGGAAATTTTTGATATTGTTTGTTGTTATCCAGCATTGGTCACCATATGGTCAAATTCTATCAGAAATGTTAATAAAATTTGAGATTCAAAAATTTTTCTCAGACAACACAACAAACAAATGGGGTAACATATAAACATATTTTAGTGTGGAGTATTCCTTTAATTTACTGATTTTGCAAACAAGTACTACTAAACTTTAATACACATGCAAAATAGGTTGAAGACTTCTCAGATAATGATGAAAGATCCATGTTGATTAGTCACTGAGAAAACATCCAATAAAGTTAAGCATCCTTGGTCTCTTTTTTAGGTCAGCAACATTTTTATTGGATCACAAGACAGAGAACAATGATTACTACTGCAGAATACTATGAAGAGTTCTTAAATGTAGCATTAGATTTAATCCGATCAGCAGGAGTAGAGAGTGTGCACACACAAAGGTTACCTGCAGTGCATTGCAGCATGTTCAGTTTACACAGAAAGGTGTGCCAGACTGACAGCAGCAGATATGCTCAGACATTTGTCTTTAGGGAATTGGGGGAAAAAGGATTGTCTGGGCCTCTTCTAAGTCTTGAAAGCCAGTGGCAAACTACACAACTTCATGACTGACTCACCATAAGGATGTTTGATTATACAATTAGTAATTGTTTGGGATGAAAGATTACATAAGCCCCTCGTGAAGTCTCAGCACAGTGTTAAATCTTCCTAATTATCATAAGGTCATTTTCAGGGCTAATTAATAGACTCAAGAGTAGAGATGGGTATCATTAGGATTTTATCAATATGGATGCTTATTGATATTATTATCGAAACTACTCTCCATAATATGGTGCAAAAATAAAGGCATGACATGATGTTAGGAGATTTAATGCATCTCTTGAAGGGGGCTCTTAACTGGGGTTAAGGGCTATCATCCTCTACCTGCAGTTGAAAAAAAAACATTCACAACTGATATAACAATTTTGTTTGGTTTTTGCATTGATGATTATGGATGTAAATTCACTTATCCCTGGTTGTTACAACAACTCAGATCAAACTCAAGATAACTAACTAGCAGTTAGCGATTTATGCTGTGCTATGCATACCTAAACTTCCTGACTCCACTGTGATGAAGGACTATAAATCTTTCACAATAAACTTTGCAACAGCTCTGTGACCTTCATCATCTTTCCTCATCGGGTGATGGAGAATGGGGTGGACTTAAGTGTCTGAATTCTGAATTCAGACAAAGCTGTGGCTGATGCTTGACTGACATTGCCTAAACACAAATTAAAACCGATGCTCACTTTCTATGTCCTGAGTGAATGACTATAGACTTTTATAACAATAACAAGTGTTACCTTGACTTGACAATGTCAAGACAGTCATATTTTCAGTTTTGGCTAAATCCAGCAGCAGCAAAGCTGGGAGGCTGCACTGAGTACATTTCAGCAGCAGCTTTCTTAAAGCAGTCAAACACATTGCAATGCTTAACATTTATATAATGTTGTACTTGTAAGTGTTTCATGAGGTTGCTACTAGTACCCCCTTTACATGCAACTACCTTTTTACATATATTGCATTTAGAGGCATTATCATTACATTTACCAATGTGAGCCAACAACTTTATCCTATCTGTCATGATGACTGGAGAGCAGAGAATGTAAACACGCAACTAAGCAACTGCCTGACAATGTAGTGTCATCATCATTAGGGGATGGTTAGGAATTTAAAAACACTGCCAATGTTAGAATGAATTAATGTTACAAAATGCCAATAAGTGGCACAGTTTTTCGAGGAGCTTATTAATATTTTGGTATTGACCACTTGCACATTGGTTGTCAGCTGTCTCTACGATTAAAGACAAAATCAAGCCCCTGTTTTTGTTGGGGCTAGATGAGACCATTATGACTTAGTCACTTGAGTTCATTGTGATACAACTGGTAGTTCACTGGCATGCAGTGTGACTATCCATGACTTGCTAGGAAATCATGAAAATGAAGACTACAAATAAAAATCTGTATAAAAGGTACATAGTGTGACGAGATTGCTATATAATTTACAAATTCAAAGTAAGAAATGCAAATGAAAACTAAAATCAAAATTGAGTGGTCAAACACTAGTCTGACTCCCTCTAGATCTTCCATGATGTCACGGATCACAAGCATTTGTATTACATACCAAGCAGCAGCATCACTGGGGCCAGATACTCAAAATAGCAGGTACCATGAAAAACACCACACAAAATCATGTCATAGTAATGTTTCAGAAATAATGAAAAAAAGTATAGACAAATGAGCACAGAAATCAATAGCATTAGAAAATAAAAGGAAAAAATAACAAACAAATTAATGAAGTACTCCTGACACTGAACTGATTTGTCAACCAGTTTTGGTGTCTGTATTCAGACTGAAGTCTCTCTGCTTCCCTACAGCTCTATCTAACAAAAAGTTGGATTAAGTAAGCAGATACTTCAGTTTATATTTTTAAAGCCCTAAAAGAAATTTCAAATATTTTTGAAGTGTGTGACAAATCTGAACCCACTGGCAAGGAGCAGCACAGTAGAATACACTTTACCCATTTTTGCATTTAAAAAAAAAAAAAAAAACAAGTCAATATTTGTACACTTTTATCTTGTTTTATAAATATTCTTAAGATGTCTAGAATTATTTTTTAAGGATCATGTGCTTTGAAAAATTTCATTTTGTAAAATATAACAGGTTTCACCCATCAACACCAGTGTTCTAATGAATACCAGTCCTCAAAAGCACAATATCTAAGGTGACTCGCAGCATTTAAAACTACAGTATACTAGGCAAACAGCAATAGCAGATTCACTTCAAGAAATGGCTGCATAATGAGCTTACCAAACTAAATGTCACAATAAATAAATAACATTGACAAATCCCAGAATTTCGTACAAAAGCTAGTCTTCACACACACACACACAAAAAAACAGATTCATGGAATAATTTTAGAATGTGGAAAGAAACAGTTGTACCCACAGACAAGAAGAAAACATACAAACTACACAGAGAGTGGAGAATGGTAAATACTCCATTAAAATCAGAGGTTCAAACCAGAGACTATCCACAAAACGTTAAGCCCCAAATACTACCCTTTAAAACCTGGCGCCTCCTGCCCTTATCCTTTTCGGAACTTGCAGGAGGAGGAGATGCTGACCGACAGGTGCAGTGAACCTTCATATCCTGGCTCTGTTTCCTGCCACCTTTCTATCAGGTGTGTGTGGGGCAACCTGTTGAGCCACACACGCCTCTCCCATCGCTCACACTTGGCCCTTGTGGGAGACGCCGTCAATTGCCCTTTATTCAGCTTCAGGCTCCTGCAGCAATGAAAGCTCACTCCTGACGACCTGCTTCTCGCTCCCTGCAGCATGGGTGCTGTTGCTCTCTTAGTGTCTCTGTCTCCTCTACAATTAACCTCTGTCTCTTGCTCGTCTTTCTCTCACTGGCTAGGCTAATTTTCCTTCTTTCGCCTTCTTTTCCGGATTCTTTTCCAAGCAACCCTTTACTGAGCTATACCACAGATTCTTCCAGTTTCCAATTGACTTTGGATTATGTAGGAGTACATATTCACTGACACTTGATTTGTTCTGCAAGTTCTCTATATGAAAGGCCTACACTTCTAAGGGTAATAATGCTCTATTTCATTTCATTTGTAATTTGTCGATTTCTTGTCATTATCACTGGAATATTGTCCAAGCAAGACTTCAGAGAGTGTAGCAACACAGTCTGTACCAACTCAGCTTTAAGACAGACAGAGGGATTTTAAGTAATCAACAGAAGTTGGGACACCTGTGCAAATTGCTCAAGTTGCAAGGCTTAATTTACTTTAATTGCTGTGAAACATTTGTTGGTTGTAACCTGTTAGTTGTTCCCTGAAGAAGGCCCATTTGTAATATTCTGAAATTTCCTTTTTTCAGCTTTTTCTAACCTAAACTTTAAATTGAAACCTCTGACAGTTTACCACTTACCTTTTCACCATTTTAGGACATTCATTGCATTTAAACGGATTAAATTTGAAGAAAAAAAGGGGTGTCCTAATACTTTTGACCGGTAATATGTGTGTATATAATTATAATACACATGCTTATACACCGTTATAGTAAAAACTAACAAAAATGTATTGTGTCTCTAAAACAAGTTAGTATTGTGCAATCCCTGACTTCCTTCAAATTCAACACATTAGCAATTTGGTATACTGTTATATTCCTGTGGTAAATTAAGACAAATCTGACAACAAACTTTAAAAAACTCTTACCTTTTACTATGGCAGCTCTTTGTGTTTATTTCTCTGCCGACAAAACTTTAATTGTATTAAAGAGAGGGCTCTGAGGTGGCCAATCTAATACTGTTAGCGTCCCATCTGCACCTTTCTCCTCTATTTTGGCCTTAATTGTATTTGCAGGGTATTTGAGGTTGTTACTGTACTGTAAGATGAACTTTCTGCCAATAAGTCATTTTCTACAATGCCCCAGCATGATGAATGCTATGAATGATGAATGAATGATGATTGCATGGCATCTGTTTATTTCTCAGTCAGTCTTGACCAGATCCTGTTGACTAAAATGCATCCCTATATGAAGACAGAGATGCTACAATGCTTCACAGAAGGCTCCAGATAGTATTAATGTTCTACTGACAAACATTTCCTGACATACTGGAATCTTTATAAACCAAAAATGACAAATTTGGATTTTTCTTGCCACATTTGTTTAACTGAATTTTATGGTGTTTCACGTAAGGAAAATCTGTTATGCTTATTGACTTTATGCAAGAATGGTTTCTTAGATGCAATATGCCCTATAAAAATCACTTCCCTTGAGACTTCTTCACACGGTTGAAGCAAATAATTTGGTGCAAGATAACTCAGCCACATGTGTCGTTTAAGGTAGCCATTAACTACAATTCATCAGTTGCAGACAGCTTTTTGTGTCTTCCATATCAAAATCTGCCTTCAGCTTATCCAGTTCTTCAAGCTTCTTTATGACAGCTTTAGCACTACATCTTGCAATCAGAATGGGTGTGCAAATGCCTCTTGACGATTGTTTAATATAAAACTGAGTTATGACCATCAAAGTGTGTTAGCTTCAACAATTTTGGACCTCTACTTGAGGCATCCCAGTATTCGTGGTAACTCTCATATAAACTCATTTATTTAGGTTGCACCACTAGCACACCTGCTTTGACTAACCACTACCTAATTAATCTGAATCTTGGGTGCTTTGGTGGATTTTAACAAATATATATCAAGTATATTCCTCAAGGCACCACTGCCACTCCATATATTTGTTAAAGACCATGTCTGGGAACCACATCAGTGATATTCTAGACACCTCACAAGATAACAATTGGTTTTGAAGAAGCACAACAAACTTGTTACTTTTTATTTTATCAGTTTTTTTTTGCATTTATTCTAATACATAATTGTTGCACAAGTAAGTGAACACTTCCCTTCAAGATAATTTTAATAAGTAGCTTAAGACTTTTTCTTAGTACTACAAACTACGTTGAGGCAGAAGTATTTAGTGGATGGTGGTGGCATTATCTCTGCTGCTCTATCTCAACAAAAGTTAAATAAAGACCCTGTAACATTACATGACTTTTATAGGGATTTTCAGACTTTATTCACATAACTTTAGTAAGACAGAGCCTTTTGTGCTGTGCTCCCATGACCACCTATCGTGTAGTCCAACATACCCAAAACCTCTGTCCAAACAGTCTGTGACTCGCCCTGACAATTTTGCTTTAAGTTGTACAGGTGGGCTCAGTGTGTGCAAAAGTTGAGAACCAATGGGCACTCAGTCAGAAGAACAAAGGCATATAGTACAGTAATAAGGAGACATTTTTGACCTCTCAAACAAAACAGAGACTCACCTGTCTGATATTGCCTGTTTTACATACAATAGCTGAATGGAAAAAACAAAAAAGGGCCACAATTGAGGCAGAACTCACTGTACTTGGAAAGTACAGTATTTGTACAGCACCAGCTTTATCAGGCAACATGTTAAAAAAAATGGACGCACTTGCAATACAGTGGAACCTCGGTTCACGACCATAATTCGTTCCAAAACTCTGGTTGTAAACCGATTTGGTTGTGAACCGATGCAATTTCCCCCATAGGATTGTATGTAAATACAATTAATCCGTTCCAGACCATACGAACTGTATGAAAATATATATATTTTTTTTAAAGTTTTTAAGCACAAATATAGTTAATTAAACCATAGAATGCACACCGTAATAGCAAACTAATGTAAAAACATTGAATAACACTGAGAAAACCTTGAACAACAGAGAAAACTAACACTGCAATAGTTTGTGCTATAGCGCTACCAACCGCTGGCTAAAAACACTTTTTTTTTTTTTAATGAGTTTTAAGCACAGGGAAAAAAATGAACATTTGAAAAAATCCATAATTTAATAAACCACCACGAAAAGTAACATTGCAACAATGCACGCTACGAACTGATCGCTGTAAACAGAAGTGAAAACAAAATCAAGCCCAGCGCATTCTTTAACTGCCTTCCTACCTTATGCGTTCAGCTCTCTCTCTCGCACTGCCTGTGTGTGTGCGCGTCTCTCTCTCGCGCTGCCTGTGTGTGTGCGCACCTCACTCACTCACTCACTGCAAAGGGAGAGACTGAACATGTACAAACCGAAAGGGAACCTGGGAAATTGGCTTGTTCGTATACCGAGTGTGTGGTCGTGAACTGAGGCAAAAGTTTGGCAAACTTTTTGGTCGTAAACTGATTTGTATGTGTACCGAGACGTTCCTAAACCGAGGTTCCACTGTACTTTGGAAATGTGAAAAGGCTCTATAAAGTTGTCATGAACTTGTCCAATTTGATATGCCCTGCACTTTTTTAGTCATGTAATTGGACATCCTTAGGCAAGGAGATCAGCTACTGTAACTGTCAAGTCTGACATTCCCTCTAACTAGAAGTCAAGTAATGATAATGATAAAGGAAAATATGGGATTGTATGGTCTCTCTCTCTTACAATAACAATCAGAGCAGGAATACAATGGACAAATGGAGAGTAGGGTGTAGTTTATTTAAAAATGCAAGGGGCTGGCAGCATTGGACAAACTGAGTAACCAAAGACGAAAGTGCTGCCTATTCGTCCCTTTACAGAATCAAATCAACTCTTATTATCACCCCATATTCATTGTCTATCAACGTCTAGCTGTCTGGGTGCACAGAGATGCTGTTGTGTCAGTCCTTGTACCGCCTATTTTAATATAGAGCCCTCCAGCAGTGTAACACAACTCCATAACAACATATGCTTCAAAAGTTATCCAAAAATAACTCTGCATTTAGCTTCTTGAGTGCTGGGGAGCTGCTTCTCACTCATAATGTTTCCCATACTGAGATGGATGCAGAAAGAAACCTTTCCCGTTAATTCAAAAGTGGCAGATGAAGGGTACATAAAGTGGTAAGGACACTGCTTAAAGCATAAGAGTCTGGATTTTAAATAAAGATAAAATTACCCCACAAGCGCAACCACAGCACATGGAAATCATCATCATAGTTCAGGACAGGAGATATCACTTTCATCGTGGTTTTTTTTTTTTTTTAAATAATAAGGCAATTAGCTTTCATGTCTGAGCGAGAAAAAGTACATTCCTCAAACCCATGAAAGGTGTTACTGGCTGTAAAAATGTCTCACTGTCTCCTCCTCCTGCTTGTAAAACAGATACTGCAACATGGAAAAGCAGTAATGTCTCTTCTAGCTGATATACATGATTTTCACCCATAAATCTGGACAAGTTAAAGGCATTGACCACCTGAGTTATACTTTGTAGCCTTTACTTGCTAAAAAAAAATCTGCAAATAAACTAAAGTACTATAACAGATAATAAGGTTGAAAGGAAACAGAATATTTCCACCCAAAAACGATAACGTCTGAATCTGTTACTCACCACATGGTGTTTGTAGTGATGACCAGGAAAAATATTTTAATATTAACTTTTATATTGCAAATGTACTTTGCAAAATTCCTGATATAGTGGGCTTCAAAACCTTTAACAACATCAAACTATATCAAAACATCCACGAAAAAAATCTAAAATTACTTGTATCTCATAATGCCAGTTTTCCACAAATGTGCGCATTTTTTGCTGAAATATTGTTATATAAACCAGTTATGAAAAATCATCTTATGCACAACAGCTATAGATGCATCCAAATGTTTGAGTGCCATTACTTAAAGATCTGGAATGGTGATCACTAGTCAGTGGATACGCCACAAACAATTTGTGACGATTGATGTTTTTTTCCTAACTGTTAACAGTTGAGTTCTCCACACATCTTTGATGGGAATAAAAGAAAACAAATCCACTTTGGTTTGTGTTTGTGTGTATTATTATCACAGTCTGTTTGCAAAGGTACAATTTTCATCTGGAAATCTGTTGTACTCTACAGAATGTTATAGATTACCTTCTACATTGATTCACATATAAACTTTTATTTCTCAGCAGAGGTGCAATGCTGCATATTCATGTGCTTTGGAAATCTTTTGAGTTATCATTTGTGCCATCACACCTTCCCAATTTATTCTGTTCACGTACATTTTTGGTCAGAGTTTTAGGAGAAACGAAAGGTCAGTGTTAACTTTCTGTTCCACCTGCTGAAAACTCCATGAAATATGACCTCTCAAGTTTTTCCCTCAAACATAAAAGGCAAGGGAAATGCTACAAGCAGGTAATGTGTTGCTCCAAAAACAATATAACCATTGAGTTATTGAAAAGAAGCAAGAGGCCTGCATTTTGTCCCACGTGACAAATTCCCACGGCTTTGTACAACTTTCAAGAGTATTTATATGAAAATTTCCCTACATATTTTACTTATACAGTGCTGGACTGCTTCTTAATACTGTACTGTGGGAACTGGGAAATACGGTCCTAGTCCCTGCAGTGTTAAAAAGATAAATTTACAACTTGACACCCATGTGAGGCTGTCATTTAATTAATCAAATGTCTCTATTACTGCATCCTGTCAAGCAATTGTTCATATTCTCTGTGTTTCTTTCTGCTGCCTTACAGTGGACACTGAAGAGTCTGCTTTGTTAGAAAATAGAAGCCTAGTCTTTGTAAATTTTATAACAGTATGTAAAATCTTAAAATGCATAGTTGTTCTTCAGACTTCCACATACTTTATTAAACATACATAAACAAAAACCCATATCATATCAACTCTCCATTCACATTTAAATCCAAGTCTTTTCTGGCCAGGTTAACATAAAACCTGGCTCAGAGCTTCTTCTAGAATTAATAAGAAGCAGAACTAATCAGGACACCAATCTACAAAAAAGTAAAAATGGGACATCATAGAACTTAAAGACACTCCAAATAGCACTTGCTGGAAAAAAAACACCAAACATATATGTAAGAGATTTTATCTTAAATCTTTTTACACTCAGAAAAGGTGCCTCTGGAAAAACAGTCACTACACTGCCAATGAGTCACTCTTCACTCTCATAGCTAGCATCACTCACATTAGTCAACACCAGTGGAATGTGGTCATGCTCGTGGTCCAACTTACAGTAGTTATTATCTGACCTTTGAATTTATACTAGGCCAAACAGAAGGGGGCAAAAATTTATATTTTATAATTAGGATTGCTCTTTGTCAAACATATACAGTAATAGTTTTGCCTGATAATAAGACACTCATCATATGAAAGCCAATATAAAAGAGGTAATGAATGTCTGTTTTGGAGGGTGGGGCTGTTGGAAAGAACAGTTAATATACACATTATTAATGCTGCATATCTAATTGTGAAAAATTATTTACTTGCAAATGAGCTTTATTTTCCGTCAGAAACTTTAAAGCGAGGTGCTGTTCTAATAATATCACAGAGCTCTTTCTGAAACAGAGAGACACAACAGACTGGAACATTTAGGGTGCTTTCAAGTGAATGTAAACTGTTCAAACTATGACATGCCTGAATCCAGCATGGAAAAACCTGCCTGTGCAAGCTGTATAACCAATGAGGTGTGATAGATTATTTTAGGATTGTTGCTTTACTTATTTAGGAATTTGAGCCATACAAAAGGCATACTTTACCTATTCTGTAATTGCTGGCATGTAGAGTTCACAAATGAAAAAAACCACTTAGAATAAGAGTTGGCAGACAAGAACTTTACAGAATTTATATCAAAACAAATCAGTTTTTGTCTAGAGACAAATGTATCCTCAGAGGTCTCTGCAGGAATACACTGGGAAACCCTGAAGGCCTTCTTAAGAGGACAGATTATCTCATATCTTTCCCACAGAAATAAATTGGAAACCAAGCAGGTATCAAAGCTAACCAACAAAATTACTAGAATAGATCAAGAACATGCCAGTGTGTCCAAGTGAGTCTCTTCACAGGAAAAGGCAGGCTCTGCATTCAGAGCTCAACCTCTTAACAGCTAAAGAAACTGAAAAACTAATTTTTAAATCAAGACATCATTACTATGAACATGGAGAGAAAGCTAATAAGCTTTTAGCTCAACAAATCCACAAGCAAGAAGTTTGCAATGCATAATCATTGACCATAAAAATATAATGCACACATTTAGAGACTACTATAAATCCTTATATTCTACTGAGTTTAAAGAAGACAAGACACAATCTAATGCATTTCTGGATGCATAACAGATACCACAAATAGATACTCTTAGTGCAGAGGAATTGGATAAACCTCTGGCGCTACCAGAATTACTAGATGCTATAAAGTCATTTCAGAGTGGCAAAGCAGCAGGCCCCAATGGCTACCCTGCCAGATTTTATAAGAAGTTCTCCACTCAGCTATATCCCCTCCTATTGGCAATATTCACAGAAGCTAGAGACAATAAAATTCTACCACAAACTTTTCGTCAAGCATTAATCACAATAAATAATAATAGTAATAAGGACGTATTACAATATGCATCATACAGACCAATTTCACTTCTGAATAATGATGTTAAGATACTCCCCAAAGTCCTAGCTAGAAGGATGGAGAAAGTGCTGCCTTCAGTAATATCACAAGATCAAACTGGATTTATTAAAGCCCGACATTTAGCGTCCAATCTTTGATGCCTGTTTAATGTAATATACTCACCCGCAAAGTCAAACATCCCAGAGATATTAATATCCTTGGATGCACAAAAAGCATTTGATATGATTGAATGGAGCAACCTTTTCACTACATTGGAGAAATTTGAGTTTGACCCAAACATTTGTGCATGGATCAAACTACTTATTCTAATCCAGAAGCTTCAGTTTGTATTAACAACATTAATTCAGACTACTTTAAACTAGAACGTGGTACCAGATAAGGATGCCCCTTGTCACCACTACTTTTTGCAATCGCCATTGAGCCACTGGCAGTTCACTTTCGAAATGCTTATGAGATAAAGGGGATTATCAGAGAAGGACTTGAACAGACAATTTCTCTATATGCAGATGATATGGTACTGTATATATCAGACCCACAAAATACTGTGCCTACAGTACTAACAGCACCAACAGAATTTCAAAAGATTTCTGGTCTCAGAATTAATTTGACTAAAAGTGTGATCTTTCCAGTAAATTCTCAATCACACAATATTAGATTGGACACCTTCCCTTTTATCATCGCAGATCAGTTCAAATATCTAGGGGTAAACATCACAAGTAAACATAAAGCTCTTTATCAACAAAATTTCACTGTCTATATGGAAAAAATCAAGCAAGACTTGCATAGATGGTCAACCCTTCATCTCACTTTAGCTGAAACGATTAACGTTGTTAAGATGAATATCCTCCCTAAGCTTCTCTTTTTATTTCAAAATATTCAAATATACATCAATAAATCATTCTTTAAGAAATTAGATTCAACCATAACCACATTTATTTGGAATTCAAAACATCCACGTATCCAAAGAGTGACCCTACAAAAGGCCAAAGGCAGAAGGTGGCATGGCTCTACCTAACTTTCAGTTTTACTACTGGGCAGCAAACATACAACATATTAAAACCTGGACATTGACACAAATAGATGAACATATGCAGGCTTGGTCTGCAATAGAAATACAATCCTGCAGTTCATCTTTATACTCCTCGCTTTGCGCCCTAATAAATGCAAATTATCGCCAATATACTAATAACCCCGTAGCAGTGCTACCAAAAAGAACTGCATCTCCCAGCAGTCCTGTGAGGGGCTGCTGGGCTCAAAGGAAGTTAAAAGGAGGGCAGAGGGCAAATTTGTTTTGTTTTGGTGCGTTGTGTGTTGCATTTATCTGTCGTGCTTCCTGCGGTTATTGGAACTTTAATCCTAGAAATTTGATTCTGTTCATCTGGACCAAGTTTTTAAGTGGGAGAAATATTTCGAGACTTATCCAAGTCTCTTCCTCAGTCTCAATTGACTAGCAGGTTTCCCCAACCTTATAAACAGTACCTTTGCTTAATCACAGAGACTAGCACCATTGACAAAGGGCCAGTTGATCAGTGATATGCAAATTGTCCACTGATTAGTAGACGTGTGAACCACTCATAGAGGGTTGAGGAATGGCTGCAATCACAGCATTGTAAGATGGCGACAGATGTACCCTTAGGCCCCCTCCTCTGTTCAGAGATGGTCGTTCCTTTTTCATGTAAATGGCCTCCTTGATTCCTCTCTCAAACCAGCGCTCCTCCCTGTCCAGGATGTGCACCTCTTCATCTTTAAAGGAGTGACCACTATCCTGTAGATGTAAATAGACTGCGGAGTCCTGGCCTGACGAGGAAGCTCTTCTGTGTTGTGACATGCGCTTAAGCCAGTGGCTGCTTGGTTTCCCCAATGTACAATTCACGGCACTCCTCCTGGCACTTAACTGCGTAAACTATGTTACTCTGTTTGTGCCGTGGGACCCGATCCTTGGGATGGACCAATCTTTGGCGTAGCGTGTTTTGGGGTTTGAAAGCCACTGAGACCCGGTGTTTCGAGAAAATGCGCCTCAGCTGTTCCGATACTCCTGACACATACGGGATCACTAAGGGTTTTCGCTTTTGGCCCTTTGTCAATGGTGCTAGTCTCTGTGATTAAGCAAAGGTACTGTTTATAAGGTTGGGGAAACCTGCAGTCAATTGAGACTGAGGAAGAGACTTGGATAAGTCTCGAAATATTTCTCCCACTTAAAAACTTGGTCCAGATGAACAGAATCAAATTTCTAGGATTTCCTTACCTGGATTATTGAGCATGCATCGAGACATTGGAACTTTAATTAATCATTGTGTCCTGGACTGTATTCGTTTGTTGGGGTCTGGATTGTCTGTCTACCTGTGCACGGAGGACTGCGTTGGATTCATTGGTTTTCAGGAAGAATGGAGTGCTCCTGAACCATCCATCCGATTTCATCCTTTCAGTAACTACCTGTAGGACTGTGTTTTCTTTCACCCTTTCAACATACAGATCGCTGGACTTAATTTCGTCACCTCTCATTTTTCATCCGGTTTGGTTTTCATGGACTTTGCTGTGTGGTGTTTGTGTATATATGTTACAGTAATCCCTCGCTACTTCGCGGTTCACTTTACGCGGATTTTTCGCTGCTTCGCGGGTTTCTGCGGACAATGCGTTTTTTTACTTCTGGTACTTGCTTCCTCAGTTGGTTTGCCCAGTTGATTTCATACAAGAGATGCTATTGGCGGATGGCTGAGAAGCTACCCAATCAGAGCACGCAGTTAAGTTCCTGTGTGCTGCTGATTGGCTCAGCGACGCAGTGCTGCATTAACCAGGAAGTCTCATCTCACTCATTCAGCATTAACGTGCTACTGCTTCATGGGCCGTGTCCAAGCGCCAACAGAAGATGCAAATGATTGCAGAAAAGGTAAAAGTTTTGGATATGTTGAAGGAAGGGAACAGCTACACCATTACAGCATCAATGAGTCCACGATTCTTTTTATTTAAAAAGGAGGAAAAGCATATAAGATCTACGGCCGCAGTGTCCTTTAACCAGGGCGCAAAACGAGTTGCAAGTGGACGTGATAAGGCAGTAGTCTGGATGGAATCTGCTTTAGTAATCTTTGCAACAAGGTCAACGACGTCATGACCGCCTACAAGCTGCTCTTCGACCGGAAAAAGAAGCAGCGGCAGCAACTGCCGATCACAATGTTTTTGCAGCCTTGCAAAAAAGAGCCAGTTCCTACTACTACTACTACTACTACTACTACGGATACACCTTCGGAAACTGTGGAGGAGGTGCCCCAGGAAATGGCACCGCCGTCTGAAGAGACGTAAAATACAGTCATCGGCTGCGCAGTAAAAGTCATCATCACCTTCATCGTTATCATTTTTGTTGCTCAGCATATTCATCACCATCATCACGTCATATATAGCTAAGTGTACTTCGCTATACAGTAAGTGTAAACTTATCTACCGATTTCATATTGCTTAGCAGTTGTCCCTGTTATTAATAGAGTAAAGGGTGGGTTGTAAACAATACAGGGAGGGTTTAAAAACGTCCAAATACACGTTAAATAATTAAATAAATATGGTGTCCCTACTTCGCGGAAATTCAGTTATCGCGGTCGGCCTTGGAACCTATCTCCCGCGATAAGTGAGGGATTACTGTAAATGTAATATCGCCGAAGGGGTCAGGGGTGATATTACTGTTTTCATTTGGTTAATTTTGTTTCATTATATTCTTTATTGTTCACCCTTCCCAGTGTGTGTTATTGGTCTCTGTAGAGAGTGTGTGGGTCGATCCAAGGCTGGGGTCGTTCCTGGGGTTTCCTCTATTAAAATAAATAAATCACCGTCACCTTTGACGGTGTGAATCTTAGCGGCCCCTGACCGCTACAGATTTTGGCGAGCCAGGTAGGAGCCAGGGTTATTTACGTTCCCTTCTAGCCGACTTTACATACACCACTTTCAGAAGCATGTCTGTTGTAAGCGCAGTGCAGGGCGAGGAGCTTGAACTGAGTGGACCGCTGGTTGATGTGCGTCCGCTGCCTAGGCCACGTCACGTTACGTTACGGTCAGAGCCCCTCCCGAGGAGGAGTTGAGCCTGCTGGATTCCTGGTGTGTCTCCAGTCCGGAGCAGCCCGAGACCGGCGAGGGACGGCTTCCGCATGACCTGACGCTGCGCCTAGAACAGCTAGAGACAGGTGTGAATGACATCGCCCACAGTTTTCTCAATCGAGATGAAACCATCCATGATCTCATCGATGCCACGGCTGCCCAAGTTTCCGGCAAGGCGGTTGTGAGGGTGCAGCATCTGGAACAGTCCTTCATGAAGTGTGTGCAGTGCCTGGAAGCCAATATGAGGGAGGAGATCAGGAGGCAGGTGCAGGAAAGCTGGCATGCCGTCATGCAGCCACTGGGGTAGTTGACTCCTTTGGCGGGAGTAGGGAACAACTGGGGAAAGTCGTCCTTGTCCGTTGCGATGCGCGGATGGAGGTCCCTAAGCTGGCCCCTCAGCGTGCACCCACGGGCATTGTCGACTTTGTAGAGGAGGTCGACTTGTTTGTGGAACTGCATCCTCTGAGTGGAGCCGAGCTGCGGGGATTCCTGAACACGGCACTCAGCGGGCCAGCGCTCTTGGTGGTTTGCTGAGCGGCACAAGTGTAATACCTGGGCGGAGTTTCGCACTGCCTTCCTGAAAGCGTGACCTTGAAAGCGGACCTTTGTACAAAAGCCATCACAGAGTTTCAGGGACTTTGTCTTTGAATTCCGTGCGTTGTGCCTGAAGTGGCGATCTGACATGTGTGAGGAAGAGATATTGCGACGTGTCCTTGATGCTTGTGACCCTCGGCTGGCAGCTACTCTGAGGGGGGTCGTGAAGTCGGTTGATGAGTTGGTGAAGGTGGGGTCCCGAGTGGAAAAGGACTGGGCGGCTATCGGGATTAGTGGGTCTCGAAAGGGTCCCACGTCTCGGGATGTCCCCTGTCCCAAACCACGAGGAAAGGCCCCAGTGGATCCCCGTGCCAATCTCACCTTGGTGCAAGCCACCTTGCCCCTCTTAGTGCTGCCCGTACAAGTGCGAGGTGTCACTGGAGAGGTGGTCGTAGATACAGGGAGCACTTATACCCTTATGAAATACAGCTTGTGGGAAAAGCTTAAAGTGCCTCATGAGCAGTTAAGGGGAAGTGCAAAAGTAAAATTCTTTCTTGCGGATGGAAGGGCGCACGGGGCCAGGGGCAGGGTTCCTATGAGGCTCTGCTTACATGAGACACACTGTGAGACAGAGGTTTACATCCTGGAAGATGACCACTTGTCGATGCCCTTATTACTGGGAATGGACTCTCTTGTGTCGGTAAGTCTTACTATCCATCTGTTGCAGCTGGAGTATGAGTTGCTGGGGGGTGAAGTCTATCGGTTTGGGACGAAGGTTCAAAGCGATCTGGTTTGGCCTAACTTATGTTATTATCTCGCGCAGTTGGTGGATGAGCCTAGCACAGTAGAGAAGGCTATTCTTGAACAGCCGGAGCTCATTCAGCCACTGCTTAGGAGGTGGCACTCTGTGTGGATGGACAAATTGGGTCGGACTGAGGTGGTGTGTCATCACATTCACACAGTTGACCCTGTCCCAGTTCGGCACCGAGCCTACAGAGTGTCACCTCTGAAAAGAGGAATAATCAAGGAATGGGTTGACCAGATGTTGGCGGAGGGGGTCATCGAGCCTTCCATCTCGCCATGGGCTAGCCCTGCGGTGCTCGTTCAGAAGGCCGACGAGACCTACCGATTCTGTGTGGACTATCGGGAGCTGAACAAGAAGACCTTGGATGACGCATACCCCATGCCACTCATTCATGACATCTTGGGAGTCTTTGCATGGGGCAGCAGTATTCAGCTCCCTAGATTTGAAGTCCGGGTATTGGCAGGTGAGGATGGGGAAGAGTAGCATGGAGAAGACCGCCGTCATCACCCTGGAGGGGTTGTTCCAGTTTCGGATGATGCCCTTTGGACTTAAAATCGCTGGGGCATCATTCCAACAGCTAATGGAGCAGGTCCTCCGGGGACTAATTGGGAAGACCTGTTTTGTTTATATCGATGACATCATTGTATTCTCCCCATCGGTCCAACAACATCTAAAGGACCTCGACCACATCTACCTGCAACTGCATAAGGCTCATTTGACCCTCAACACCAAGAAGTGTAGATTTCAGCAAGACCATCTGAACTTCCTCGGCCATGTGGTGTCAGCAGACGGGGTTCGGGTGGACCAAAGAAAATTAAGTCCATCTTGGACTACCCAGCGCCCCAGGAGGTAAAAAGTCTCCAGTGCTTCCTGGGGATGGCTGGGTGGTTCCACAAATTTGTGCATGGGTTTGCCATCATCGCTGTCCCTTTGTTCCAGCTGCTGAGGAAGGGATTCCCCTGGGAGTGGTCACCAATGTGCCAGGACTCTTTTGAAAGACTCAAACAGGCCCTGATATCGCCTCCAGTCCTGGCACAGCCTTATCCTTCATTAACCTTTCAGGTCCACACTGACACAAGTGACCTCGGGCTCTGCACCGTTCTCTCACAAACTAGCCAAGGAGAGGAAAGAGTAGTGGCCTATGCTTCACGGTCACTAAAGGGCGCCGAGCATAATTATTCCACCACCGAGAAGGAATGCCTCGCTGTCGTGTGGGCCGTGGAAAAGTGGTGTCAATTCCTGGAGGGCACATTGTTTGAAGTCTACACTAACCATAGGGCTCTGACCTGGGCATTCAATTGCCGAAAACCACGTCTAGGCTAACAAGGTGGGTATTGCGCCTCCAACAGTTCACGTTCAGGATGTGCTATCGGAAGGGTTGTGCTAATGTTGTGCCCGATGCCTTATCACGCCCGCACCAGTGGTATGTGCGGTATCGGTCTCTAGCCCTTGTCCTGATCTTCCCCTGAACATGCAAGAAATCGTTCAATCTCAAGCAGCCAGTCCTGTATGTCAGGGGTTGAGAGAGGGCTCAGGGGGGAGGCCTGACCGCATACATTATAGGGAACTTCAAGGGGCACTCTATCGCTGTGTCCCAACAAAAGATCAGGGTTACCATTATCAGTTGGTAGTGCCCGAGACATATGTGCCCAAGTTCCTACAGTATTACCATGATAGCCCGATTGGTGGTCACCTTGGACGTACTAAGACACTGTTTAAAATCTTGGAGGTGGCATGGTGGCCGACTATACGCAAAGACGTCTGGTCCCATGTCCAGACTTGTACCACCTGTCAGCAATACAAAACCCCACCTGGTCTACCCTCGGGACAGCTTCAACCATTAACCATCACTACCCCGGGGGAAAGCCTAGGCGTGGACCTAATGGGACCATTTCCTGCTAGTAAGGACTGGAAGACCTAACTGATGGTGGTTGTGGACTATTTTACCCGATGAGTGGAGCTATTCCCTTTGGCTAATGCCACTGCCAAGAAGATATGTTCCACCCTGAAGGATGAGATTGTTACCCGATGGGGGGTGCCGAAGAACATCATCACAGACCAGGGCCCGCAGTTTACCGGCTCAGAGGCATTAAGAATTGTGGAAACAATGGGGGGTGGTTCACCTGAAAACGACAGTATACCATCCCCAATCTAATCGCACTGAGCGGGTGAACCGGACCCTGAAGACCATGATAGCATCCTTCGTCGGAGACTACCATCAGGATTGGACAAAGTGGCTGCCTGAGCTGCGGTTCGCATTGAACATGGCGGTGCACAAGGTTACGGGTGAAACCCCTGCACTGTTAGCTTTAGGCAGACAGATAAATGGTCCACTAGAAAGGATAACTGAGCTCAACCCAACTAAACCAGACTCATCACTACATAATCACTTGCAGAATATACAACAAATCACACAACGGGTAAAGGAGAGGATGTAAGGTCCCAGTCCAGACAATCTCAATCGTACAACCGGAGACATAAGCCTGTGCAGTTCTCGGTTGGGGAGAAAGTCTGGATCAGGACTCATTCCCTCTCCAAAGCCTCTGAGAAATTCATGGCTAAACTGGCTCCTAAGTGGTTTGGCCCGGCTACGGTTGTCCAAAAGAAGGGACCAGTGACCTACGCAGTGGAGTGGGGATTGCCAGGGACTAAGAAAATAGACACTGACACTCAAGCCTTTGTTCAGCCGTACACCACGGCCTGGGGGTGGGGATTGTAGCAGTGCTACTAAATAAGAACTGCATCTCCCAGCAGTCCTGTCAGGGGCTGCTGGGGTCAAAGGTGGTCAAAGGAAGTTAAAAGGAGGGCAGAGGGCAAAAGGAGAAAAGTTTGTTTTGTTTTGGTGCATTGTGTGTTGCATTTATCTGTCGTGCTGCCTGTTGTTATTGGTTCTTATTTAGTAGCACTGCTACAACCCAATAGTACTTCACTCACTCAGAATATGGAACCAATGTAGGAAGCATTTTAAGATGGAGAATCTTTTATCTGTGGCACCTCTGCACGAGAACCACCTTTTTCAACCCTCGGAAACATATGCAGTTTTTAATGTCTGGAAAACATTTGGGATTAAATCACTTAGAGATCTGTACATAGACAAAGTCTTTGCATCCTACGAACAATTACATTCTAAATTTATCTTTCCAGCAACACATTTCTTTCACTATCTTCAAATTAGAAACTTTGTTAAACAGAACCTGCCCAATTTTCCTCATCTCCCACCTCCCTCTATGCTGGAAAATATATTCACCAGTTTCAAGGACTTAGACAGCATCTCTGCAATATATAAAATGATTTTACAGTCCCTCCCTTTCAAAGATCCAAGAGGAAAATGGGAATAGGATCTCTCCCTCAACATATCAGAAAAGGAGTGGAAGGTAGCAATGCAGAGAATTCACTCGAGCTCCATATGTGCAAAGCATACAATTATTCAACTAAAAATTATATATCGAGCACATCTGTCTCGCTTAAAATTGTCCAAAATGTTTCCAGGGCAAGATCCAACCTGCAAACGCTGCAATCAAGTTCCAGCCTCGCTGGGTTACACGTTTTGGGCCTGCACTAAATTAACATCATTTTGGACCAAGATTTTTAAATGCCTTTCAGACAGCCTTGGTGTCACAATCCCTCCTAACCCACTAACAGCTGTGTTTGGTGTACTTCCAGATGGGCTTAAAGTGGAGAAGGACAAACTCACTGTGATTGCCTTTACTACACTATTGGCACGTAGACTTTTTCTTGCTCAACTGGAAGGATCCTAACTCTCCCCTTTTAAGTCATATATGTTATATACCATCTGAAATTGGAAAAAATAAAATTCTCACTTAGAGGATCTGTGCAGAAATTTTTCCAAACCTGGCAGGATCTAATCAATAACATTTTAGAATAAGCTTTTAAAGCACTGAAGAAGCAGATTCTCTCCCTACTCTCTTTTTCTTCTCCATTTATCTACATTCACTTATTAATTTATCTATTTGCTTATTTTTACTAGGTTTAAGTTTTATTATGCTGCTCATGCTCTCTTTCTCAGGGGTGGGGGTTGATTTGTTTTCAATCCTATTCTTGTAAAATTGATCTGTTTGTATGGAGTGTTGTGTGATTTCAATAAAATCAATAAAAAAATGTAAAAAAAAAAAAAAAAAAAAAAAGAATAAGAGTTGGCCACTAACAATTTGTATAATTGGGGGAAAATGGCAAATAAAATCTGACAAAACTATGAATCCAAAAACTTGCAGTGCTTGGGTAACCTGTGCATGGTAGTTTTGTAGATTCTATATTAAAAGCCAATGGAGACATCATTATTTATCTATTAACTAACTATAGGAGATTAAACACACAGAGGTGTATTCAATGTTATAAAGGACATCATCTACATTTAAAAAAGAAAGAAAAAGTGCTATGAAACTATTTTAATAACTATTATATCTCTTTTCATCAAGTGAGGGTTGAATACAGAGTTTCAATGATGGTCTTCAGAACATACTATTGCACTTTCTACGTCATTTTTATTTGACTGGGTTGTGTTTCATGATTATGCTTTGGTTTTAAAATAAGAAGATAAAAAAACAAACTAAACTGCTTATGCACACTGCTTTATGGGGAAAAAAAAAATAACCCTTCAGATTTCTAATGATCTTAGAATTACAATAAAGATCAAAGTAACCAGAGCTGGAGGATGAAATTATCTACCTGCTCCACAAGGCTGAACAAAACTGGCGGTACTGGGAGGATTATGTTTTTTGATTTATCCGCTGCCTTCAATATCCCCCATGCCAACCCTCTTAAGGAGTAAACTCAGAGAGATATGCTGGTGAATGAATGCATGATGCACTGGATAATGGACTATCAGGCATATCACAGTTTGTGAGGCTCACGGACTGTCTCTTTGATGTGAATTTGAGCAATTCTGGAGCACCACAAGGAACAGACCTGTCTCATTTTCTTTTCACCCTGTACACTTCGTGACTATAAATATAACTGGTCATGTCATTTGCAGAAATCGTCACATTTGTCTGCACATGTGGGGTGTATTGACAAAGGGGAATGAGAAAAAATATAGAGTCAGGTGGCGAACTTTGTTTCTTGGTGCCAAGAGAATTGTCTGCAACTTAACATCAGCAAAACCAAGGAACTGGTTATTGACTTTTGCCGCACCAAAGAGCCTCTATGTCCAATCACTATGTGGGCTGTATATATGGAGGTTGTGTACTGCTACAAGAATCTACAAGAACTTATGAGTCCATATTGATGACTGGCTAGACTGCTCTTGGGACAGAGAAACTATACAAGAAGGGGCAGAGCAGACTTTTTATCTTTTCTTGGGAGACTGCACTCCTTCAATCTGTGAAGTGACATCCTTCACATCTTCTTTGATGGCCAGTATTATATTCTGTGCTGTGGTGTGCTGGGCTGGGAACGTCACTTCAAGAGAGGCGCACTGATCAACAAGCTATTTAAAAAGGGTAGGCTCAGTTATAGGACACACTCTGGGCCCTCTGGAGGTCAAAGTAAAGTTGAGAGTTAAAACAAAACTGAGTGCCATTACACTCTCTCTGACACACTGAGGACTTTCAGCTAACAGATGATGATTCAGCAGAAGTGTGTCAAGAAACGCTGCTGGGGCTCCTTTATACCAACAGCAATATGTCTGCATAATGCCTCACTGGGACTGGGACTGTTCTTTAACTTTAGTTTTTTTTTTCCTTTCTCTTTAGTCAATTTTGTGTGTATTTGTTATTTTTAAAAATATAGTAATATTTACTGATTTATTGAGCTTCTGTAAAATGACAAATTTCCCTGAGGGGACAAATACAGTTTTATCTATCTAACAGTTGTGACCTGCAGACTTGCTGTCAATTAAACAGATCAGCACTAAAAGTAAACTGCTTTGCTATTAAAGAAAGTCAAACAGCCTCAGGCACAGTTTGTTCTCACCTCAGTTGTCAGATAGAGATATCATACTGTCAAAACCAAGACCTACAGATTTGAAAACTGTGTTATTCTCAAGAGGTAAATGTAACTCAATTGTAAGATTGTCATCATTAATACATAAAGTCAACTACCATTCCACCAATACTGCACAATTTTGCACGCTATTTACTGAATTATGTTGTTTTCTGTTCCTTTTTTCATGGTTTGAGAATAAAAGTCAAACAAAATAGCAATGACTGACACATTTAAAAAATGAAAATCAGTATTTTTATACACTTTAGAAGATTAAATCTATTTAAACAGCTTCACAGACAGCCTACTGCTAACATTTGAATACATGCTTTCTCTTTACATTAAAGTATCTTACTTAAGTCATGGCTGCAATCAAACAACCTTTCTGTGTTAGAAATAACTCACTTTAGGTTAAACCAGACAGCTAATTGAAAATATGGGGGTGGAGAAAGATTGCATCATGTAAAGGTAGTGGGGCTGAATCTTATTTTATATATATATATATATATATATATATATATATATATATATATATATATATATATATATATATACACACACACACACACACAAAGCGAGGCTTTGTTCAGTTTTATGTTCCGTAGAGTTTCCAGTAACTTCTGATCCATTTCTAATGGAGTTATGATGCATATGACAAAACCACTTGCACCAAATCACAGAAATACATTTTTTAACCCAGTTAATTATTTAAAATTTTTGTTTTAGTGATAGCAAGGTTACAAAAGAAAAATTACAGAATAAATCTAATTTCATTCTAATCTACCTCCCCCCTTAGCTTTCTACACAGAAAAGAAAAGGTTTAACTGAAATAACCAAAGGGTAAGCAATGGTTCAGCACATTTGATTATGGCCAGAAATGAGAGGTACTATCACTGCCTCTCTAGAGGAAACACTGGTACTGTATATTCTAAATGAAGTTAGAAAAGTATAAATCGGAGGAAATGCTAGTAAAGCTGGTCAGGTTTCATTTCAAAAGGCTGTAGCAGAAGCATTTACAAAATATGCTATATTTATGGCACTGTTGTTCCATATTGTTGTGACAATCCTAGGTAGCTCCATGCCCTTAGGGAGCATCTTGCACCCAAGATTATCAATACAGCAACCGAGATAAGCCAGGAAAATTAGGACAAACACATCCAGCCAAGGGGTAGGTGCAGAAGAGTTAGCGCTTTTATATAAAATCATTTCAAAAAACATGAACAGTGTAGTGCACCAACTCTTCAATAATTGAATAAATAATCCATAAAAACTGTGAAGGTTAAAAGCAGTAATAAATATATTCCATTAAAAACAATGATGTTAAAACAAAGCAGAGAGACAGTTCCTTCCTTTAAAACAGTCATGAGTCCCAATTCTGCCTTCTCAATGATGAGTTCTCCTCAGCTTCCCATACAGGATCAGGCAACTGAGAAGACGCCCACCCGACAGATACAGTCAAAACATTATATTCAGGTTCAGGTCCCCATTGCCAGGCGCTCAGCATACGTGGGGTGCCACACCAAGCTGCACACATCTCCCACCACCTGTCCCTCTGTACCTGTGAGAGACACTGCATAATGGGTTGCTCCTGCTCCCTGGCAATCGCTCGATAGAAGTGTCCTTTCTTCAGTCTCAGGCTCCTGCAGTTCTGAAGCTCACTCCCAACCCCCTGCCTCTCACTCCTTGCTGTACAGATGCTCTCAATCCCAGGCTCGCTCGCTCTCTCCGTCTCTCTTCTTTTCCCCATTTAACCTCCACCTCTCACTCATCCTTCTCTCTCGCTAGCCTATTTTCTATTCCCCCTATTCTTCTGTGCAGGCACCGTTTCAACTATCTTATTGGGTACAGGTGTAACATGCCACTTCCTCAGACACACAACTGAGGTGCCTGACTGATCTACCCATGACAATCAGCAGAGTACCCCAATTAGCCATGGAGCAAAGAATGAATGCACAAAACCACACCTGACTGGAGCCAAGCACACAATTATATATTTAAAACTGCCTAATGCCACAGACCATCTCTCACACTTGTTAATATATACTAAGCTCTACAGGATACCACAATTGTCTTGTAAGGGTCTGATTGACAATAACATCTCAGCCTTCAATAGTTTCCTGAACTTGTACCATATTCTAAATGAGTGCTGAACCACAAGATTTCAACCTTGGTAACTGGTGCACAAAACAGAGAGAAATTAGTGCAGGATTTTCACTCTTCAGGCTAACCAAGCAGGTCCAAATTCAATACTTTGCAATTCCTTTCCCAATTATATAGTGTGTATGTTTGCAATCTAACAACAGGCATGAAATTTAGGTAGTGCCAGGCCCAACTCTAAATTAGATATTTGAAGATATTAGATATTCCTTCTTATCCACAGCATCTTTATAATAAAAATAAATAGCCTTAGAAACCTGTTAATTGTAACTTAGAATCAAGGAATACCAAATATCTAACCTAGCAACATCAGGTGAAAGCCACAAGCCCAACCTAAACCAGGTCCCAGTTCACCTTAGGGAGCAAACACTCCTCCTCACACCGCCACTGTGAGATGTGGGGGAAAAAAAAATCTAGTAATTTATTTTCTGGTTTTGTTGGTAATCATGATCATTGTAGCATACTGTGATACTGCAGCCTCCTCCTAATGTAGTGCAGCTACAAAACCATAGTGAGACTGATCTCAAGCCAACACACTTTGCTTTCATTGGTCACACTGACTTTAACTGACAGTTGTTATATTACCAAGTGTCAGACATACAATATTAATTGTTCAGTAAAACCTGCCCGAATAGTGCAAGCACTTAAGAATTCTTGGGTAGCAATTTGATAGAAAGCTTGTCATGTTTAAAAAATTTTTGGAGCTCTCTTTTGGCTATGGCAGAACTGACAGACAGAACAACTTTAAGTTTTAATTAGGCTCCAAAGCCTCATTCTGTAAGAATGTTACAGAAGAAATATGACTGCTAGAATACAAGTTTATATATTATATATAGGTTCAAGGGCTGCTATGTCAATATCCCAAAAGTAGTCTTAGTAGTGTAATATATAGTTTGAGCATAATGTCCCTTGCTTATATTCAGCAGTTTTTATGATATAACCTAACATTTTACTTTCTTTTTTAATTGCTTCTGTACATTGCATATTCAATGAAAATGCTGTGTGAAGATATACCCCTAAATCCTTCCAGACGTTGCTTCCTGTATGACAGTGTCTCCCATCTTATATTTATAATTTATGTTCTTTTGCCCACGTGTAGCAGTTTGACAGAGTAGGCGCTGTGCAAAGGCTTTACAGGTTCGGTGAATTCAGTCACAATCTTGGCCCTTTACTTTTTTTCCCCACTTTGTTTTGATACACAAACATGCAACAGGTTTGTTAGATCCAAAACACTCTTGTTCCTTATTCCTTGTAGCTGCATTATATGTAGCGGTGTAAAAAAATACTCACACAATATTATGTAGTACCATAGCCAGCCACCAGCTAAAACACAAACTAAAACACAGGTTAATCACAAACATTGTCACAAGGTGGAACAGCTCTTATGACATGTGAGAAAGATTTTTTTAGAACAACCACCAGTCATCTATGCACCACTCCTGTCAACAGAGGTAAGAAAGAGTGAAAAGGATATCTTCACACTGAGCAAGGCTGATATCACATGTGCTGAGGAAGTGCTCAAGGCACTCAAGCCAATGAAGGATACCACCTTGGTTATGTCAGAGGAGAGCATGCCCACTCTGTCTATCGTGACACCACTGTATGCCAAGCTTGTTATGAGCACAAAGGAAAGACTGGATGACACAAAGATAGTGAAGGACATCAAGGATGCAATAGCACGAGATCTGGGAAAGAGATATGCCAATGAGAGGGAGACACTGTACAAGGCATCAGCTCTTGATCCTAGATTTAAGGATCTACCCTTTTCTCTCTGAAGCAGAGATTAATGAGACCTACTCCAAAATGACTGATGCTGGGGTGGTTGCCATAAAAAAGCAACATAATGTAAGTAAATAAATTAATAAACTAGGCGGTTTGTTTTTCTTACATATAATTTAGTTTTAATAGTTGGACTTGGAAAATTATTAACAAAAGTAGAAATGTGTACTAGGATGAATTTGAGTTCAGAAATTTGTGTTGTGGTAGTAAATTTACTGCAAAATTAATTTTGATTTTGATATCCTTTATTAATCTCTCAGGATAAACTGTCTGTTCTCATGAGCTTTGGTGGCCAGAGCACCGGGTTAGCCATTGTACAGCACCCTGGAGCAATTTTCAAGTTAAGGGACTTGCTCAATATACCAACAGAGTGGGAGCCCTTCTGGTAGTAATGGGATTTGAACCAGCAACTTCCAGATACCAATGCAGATATTTAGCCACAGAGCCGCCACTCTGGCAATACTAGTTTGATTTGATGCTTTGATGTTTTTCAGCAGCAAGATGAGGTAGACAGTCTGGTGGTGGAGATTGACCAGTCACAGGAGGTTGATCACCCACCTTACTACAAGTAAGTCTCTTCCTCCATGCCACAGCCACCCATGAAAAGACCAAGGAGCTCAAGAGCACTGGCTGAATTGCTTGGAGCTACATTTGCCCGTGCCAAAGATAATTCTGAACCAAACCTTGCACACAATACTGCTGTAGCTGAGATCAAGAGGTTTAAAGAAGCAACCCCTTTGCCACTTAAAGAAAACCTTCTCAGCTGGTGGAAAGAACATAAGCATGAGTACAGTCAGTCATCCAAATTAGCAAAGCGTTTCCTTTGCATTCCTGGCACAAGCGTCCCCACGGAGAGAGTTTTCTCCACCGCAGGAGTCATTGTTACCACCGGAAATATTATGATGTTGGATTTTACAAAGATAATGCGTTTGTTTAACTACTTGAGATTGAAAAATTAAAAAATGGCCTACATACTACAATAGAATGTGAACCTGTAATGTAATATATATACTGTGTGTGTGTGTATAGAATGTGTTGCTATATATTGCCTTTGATTCTTGTAAGTCTAAGCATTATCCTCTGATGAAGACCACTGATGGGGGTTGAAAGCTCAGGAATAAAACTATTTTATGATACGTGATTCGTTTTTTCTCCCTTCGTGGATCTCCAACTGCAAATATGCAAACCGTATCATAGACCTTCTCTTCCATATATTATATATATATATATATATATATATATACACATATACATATACACACACACACATACACAGTTATGGCCGAAATTATCAGCACCCCTGGAATTTTCCTTGAAAATGCACCATTTCTCCCAGAAAATTGTTGCAATTACAAATGTTTTCGTATACACGTTTATTTCCTTTATGTGCATTGGAACAACACAAAAAAAACAGAGAAAAAGAGCCAAATCTGACATCATTTCACACAAAACTCAAAAACCGGGCTGGACATAATTATTGGCACCCTCTACTTAATATTTGGTTGCACGCCCTTTGGAAAAAACAACTGAAATCAAGCGCTTTCTATAACCATCAACAAGCTTGTTACACCTCTCAACTGGAATTTCCGACCACTCTTCCTTTTGCAAACTGCTCAAGGTCTCTCAGTTTTAAAGGGCGCCTTCTCCCAACAGCAATTTTGAGACCTCTCCATAAGTATTCAATTGGATTTAGATCCGGACTCATTGCTGGCCATTTCAGAACTCTCCAGCGCTTTGTCTTCAGTCATTTCTGGGTGCTTTTAGAGGTATGTTTGGGGTCATTGTCCTGCTGGAACACCCACGACCTCTGACGCAGACCTAGCTTTCTGACACTGGGCCCTACATTGCGCCCCAATATCTTTTGGTAGTCTTCAGATTTCATGATGCCTTGCACACAGTCAAGGCATCCAGTGCCAGAGGCAGCAAAACATCCCCAAAACATCTTAGAACCTCCACCATGTTTGACTGTAGGTACTGTGTTCTTTTCTTCGTAGGCCTCATTCTGTTTTCTGTAAACAGCAGAATGATGAGCTTTACCAAAAAGCTCTACCTTGGTCCCATCTGTCCACAAGACGTTCGCCCAGAAGGATTTTGGCTTCCTCAAGTACATTTTGGCAAAATCCATTCTGGCTTTTTTATGTTTCTGTGTCAGCAGTGGGGTCCTCCTGGCACTCCTGCCATAGCGTTTCATTTCGTTCAGATGTCGACGGATAGTTCGAGCTGACACTGTTGCACCCTGAGTCTGCAGAACACCTTGAATATGTTTTGAAGTTGATTGGGGCTGTTTATCCACCATTCGGACAATCCCTTGTTGCAGTCTTTTATCAGTTTTTCTCTTCTGTCCACGTCCAGGGAGATTAGCTACAGTGCCATATGTTGTGAACTTCTTGATTATGTTGCGCACAGTGGACAAAGGAACATGAAGATCTCTGGAGATGGACTTGTAGCCTTGAGATTGTTGATATTTTTCCAAAATTTTTGTTCTCAAGTCCTCAGACAATTCTCTGCTCTTTTTTCTGTTCTCCATGCTCAGCGTGGCACACTCAGACACACAACAGAAAGGTTGAGTCAACTTTTCTCCATTTTAACTGGCTTCAGGTGTGATTGCTATATTGCCAGGACCTGTTTCTTGCCACAGGTGAGTTCAAACGAGCATCATATGCTTGAAATAAAACAATTTACCCACAATTTTGAAAGGGTGCCAATAATTTTGTCCGGCCCATTTTTGGAGTTCTGTGTGACATGATGTCAGGTTTGGCTTTTTTTCTCTGTTTTTTTTGTGTTGTTCCAATACACATAAAGGAAATAAACATGTGTATACAAAAACATTTGTAATTGCAATAACGTTCTGGGAGAAATGGTGCATTTTCTGGGAAAATTCCAGGGGTGCCGATAATTTCGGCCATGACTATATCTATAGATATCTATCTATCTCTATCTATATCTATAGATATCTATCTATCTCTATCTATATCTATAGATATCTATCTATCTCTATCTATATCTATAGATATCTATCTATCTCTATCTATATCTATAGATATCTATCTATCTCTATCTATATCTATAGATATCTATCTATCTCTATCTATCTATATATATATATATATATATATACTAGCAAAATACCCGCGCTTCGCAGCGGATAAGTAGCGTGTTAAAGAGGTTATGTAAACATATATATATATATACATAAACATATATACATATATATACATATCTACATATACACATACAGTAATTCCTCGCTATATCGCGCTTCGCCTTTCGCGGCTTCACTCCATCGCGGATTTTATATGTAAGCATATTTAAATATATATCGCAGATTTTTTGCTGGTTCGCGGATTTCTGCGGACAATGGGTCTTTTAATTTCTGGTACATGCTTCCTCAGTTGGTTTGCCCAGTTGATTTCATACAAGGGACGCTATTGGCAGATGGCTGAGAAGCTACCCAACTTACTTTTCTCTCTCTCTCTCTTGCGCTGACTTTCTCTGATCCTGACGTAGGGGGATTGAGCAGGGGGGCTGTTCGCACATCTAGACTATACGGACACTCGTCTAAAAATGCTGAAAGATTATCTTCACGTTGCTACCTTCTGTGCAGCTGCTTCCTGAAGCGACATGCTACACGGTGCTTCGCATACTTAAAAGCTCGAAGGGCACGTATTGATTTTTGATTGAAAAACAAACTCTGTCTCTCTCTCTCTCTTTCTCTGCTCCTGATGGAGGGGGTGTGAGCTGCCGCCTTCAACAGCTTTGTGCCGCGGTGCTTCGCATACTTAAAAGCCAAACAGCCCTATTGATTTGTTTGCTTTCCTATCTCTTTCTGACAGGCTTTGCTCCTGATGCGCACTCCTTTGAAGAGGAAGATATGTTTGCATTCTTTTAATTGTGAGACGGAACTGTCATGTCTGTCTTGTCATGGAGCACAGTTTAAACTTTTGAATAAGAGACAAATGTTTGTTTGCAGTGTTTGAATAACGTTCTTGTCTCTCTACAACCTCCTGTGTTTCTGCGCAAATCTGTGACCCAAGCATGACAATATAAAAATAACCATATAAACATATGGTTTCTACTTCGCGGATTTTCTTATTTCGCGGGTGGCTCTGGAACGCAACCCCCGCGATGGAGGAGGGATTACTGTATATACATATACACATCCACATATATATATATATATATACATATACAAATTTACATATCTACATATATATATATATACATATAAATATAGACATACATATATACATACATACATACATTCACATATATATATATATATATATATATATATATATATATATATATATATACACACATATACTGTATATATACATATCTACTTATGGGCTCCTGTATTTAGGATATAGCGGGTTGGATAATGGATGGATGGACATTTGTATGCATAGCCCTATTTGCCCGTTTTCGTTTTTTTTTCTTTCTTCAGTAATATTTCAGCAAACCCGGAGCTTGTCAGTTCAAATCCTGGTACTGACATCACTGTGTGACCCTGAGGAAGTCACTTCACCTGCCTGTGCTGCAAAAAACAAAAGTAATGTAACAAATTGTACCTCAGATGTTGCAAGTTGCTGGAATAAAGGTATAAGTAAAATAGATAAATATGTATTATACACATAGGAAGTATTAATTTATTTTCAGTCAAGTCATCTGCAGCAAACCTTTATAAATGAGGGTTTCTCCTTTTTAGATAGTGCAAACTGTTTCTTCTTCATTGAGGTTTTCTCTTGGAGAGCTTTTTTCATTTCATTGAAAATTAAAGCAGCAGCTGCCAAAATATGTAGCTTTCTTATTAATTTTTCAACATTGTGTACAATAACTTTATAAAGTAACATAAAAGGTTTAAATATTGGTTATCCTTTTACACTAAAATATTACTAAAGAGATACAAAAAAAGTAAAATGCATATGTTCTTTTTCTTTAAGGAGATTTAATATTACTGAAGAATGAAATAAAAAACTAAAACAGCCAAATGGGGCTATGCATACAAACTTAAAAGGTTTAAATAAAACAGAAATATACGCTTTTATTTTTACTTGCTTAACTTGTGGAGGGTGTATCCTGTAGCAAAGCCCTAACTTTTTTTGTGAAAGCCCGTTTCAGTCAATAAGTCTTAAAAACAGGTGTAAAGATATTGACAATAAGCTACGCAAACCCACCAAGACATGGAATCGTTTAAATCAAGTATCATTACATCTTCCTTTCTTAAAGAGAAGTAAGGCAGTACTTATAAGCTTACATATATATATATATATATATATATATATATATATATATATATATATATATATATATATAGACATACATACATATATATATATATCTATATCTCTATATACATCTATATATATACATCTATATATATATATATATATATATATATATATATATATATATATATATATATATATATATCTATATATCTATATATATATATATATATATATATATATATATATATGTATATATCTATATATATATATATATATATATATATATATCTATATCTATATATACATATATATCTATATCTATATATACATAAATATATATATATCTATATCTAAATCCCCGCGAAGTACTGCTTTTAAATTTTTATTAAGAAGAAAAGCTTTTTAAATTAAGGGAAAATATCCCAATAGCAATTTGTTAAGGATCTGTTTTTTTGTGAAGCAGCCTTAACACAGCTTTTCGGCTGTTTTATAAACGAACGCCATATAAGGTCTTCTTTTTTCCTTGCTTCGCCAAGGAAGGAGCCTTTTTATTAAATCTAAGGGTTCTTCGCTTTTTTTTTTTGTTTGTTTATTACAATTGTTATAGTTCTGTTTGTATACGACGTTGTCAGTTCAGCACTCAGGTTGTAATATGACCAAGCTGTGCAAGCTTACTGTTAAGAATGCAACGTATAGTTGTACATGAGAAAAGCAATCTTGCCTCAAATCAATGGCAACCTTTTGTAGGTCTATGAACTTAATTTAAAGTTTAGGTTTACACGGTGATTTCTTTCTGAAGTACCTGCACTCATGAATATGTCTGTATGCGTCAGTCGCTCAAATCCCCGCGCTTCGCACCGGCGAAGTACTGCTTTTAAATTTTTATTAAGAAGAAAAGAAAACCTTTTAAAATTGAGGGAAAATATACCAATAACAGTTTGTTAAGGATCTGTTTTTTTGTGAAGCTGCCTTCACTCGAGTGATCACTTCGAGCTGACTTGCTGGCTAACCATAAGCGTTACCTGGTAGGTGACCACCCATACAATCAGATTGTGAATCAGACTACGAATGCCGTGAATGTAATTACCCCGATCTACATGCTGTCAAATAAACGAACCACACACCGTGGCGCAATTTTAGGGGCTTCGCGTCTAGCGCTGACGTCCGAGGTTCGATTCCCGTAAGGGAGTGAAGTGAGTGGGTGGTTACCTACCAGGTAACGCTTATGGTTGGCCAGCAAGTCAGGTAACATCAGCCACGGTGCCTTCAGTTGTGAGAAGCAGATCATAGAATGGATGAAAATAGTTTACTGTCAAATTATGCAAAGAGTATGCGACACGTCTTTCCCCCTTATTCTTGGCTCATCAGGCGTACACACTCACTGCACTCGCTTACGGTAATCGAACCTCGGACGTCAGCGCTAGAGGGGCTTCGCAGCGGTGAAGTATTGCTTTTAAATTTTAATTAAGAAGAAAAGAAAACCTTTTTAAATTAAGTCTTAAAAAGAGGTGTAAAGATATTGACAATAAACTACGCAAACCCACCAAGACATGCAATCGTTTAAATCAAGGCGCGAGTCGAAAAACACCATCCCATAATATTAGTTAACGATTAACACATTTCTATATGTATTGTAAGCATACAATACAACTGACAATATGTTGCGCTTATTTATCTGGTGTACTGACATTTTTGCGCGTTTAACGGCTGAAATCTAACGTGGTTTGTGCCCTTCAGAATGAAAAGAGTTTGCATTTACCTTTTTAATAAAAGGCGAGCTTTTAAGCCTGAGAAATCACCCCGTAAATGCACACGTTTAATTGCACATGTGTTAATATGTATGCTTACACAGTATTAAAAGACACTCAACAATTACACAGTATTAAAAGACAGTCAACAATTAACGTCATTTACCTTCGTTCCCGCGTTTGACTTGTGCTGTAAATCTCTTCCTCGTTTTCAGTTCACGTGATTACGTAGGAGGCGTAATACGTGATGACACAATACGTGACTCCGCCTCCTCCATTAGAGTATATGGACAAAAAACAGGTTCCAGTTATGACCATTACGCGTAGAATTTCGAAATGAAACCTGCCTAACTTTTGTAAGTAAGCTGTAAGGAATGAGCCTGCCAAATTTCAGCCTTCTACCTACACGGGAAGTTGGAGAATTAGTGATGAGTGAGTCAGTCAGTCAGTCAGTGAGTCAGTGAGGGCTTTGCCTTTTATTAGTATAGATATATATATACACACATATACATATATATAATAATAATAACAATTCATTACATTTATATAGCACTTTTCTCAGTACTCAAAGCGCTATCCACACAGGGAGGAACCGGGAAGCGAACCCACAATCTTCCACAGTCCCCTTACTGCAAAGCAGCAGCACCTATATATATAAAATTCTTTTCATGTTTGAAATGGAAATTACGTATGACCACGCGATATGGAAATTACATATGACCACAGAACATATTATAATACAGGAACTAATCACTTCGTTTGTGGACGCCATTTTTATATCGTCTTTAAGAATTGTTATTATTTGTGTGAGAGTTATTTTACTGATATTGAAAAGAAGTAAACACAAACACGCTGATCTATCTCATAGAAGTGCGCCCCGCGTTGCCCTCTCCCAGCCCTCCTCTCTGGAGTACAGCGCTGAGCCGTCTGCCGCCAGGCACGTTCTGACATAGATGTTTTATTTATTCATTCATGTGACTGTCGTGGAAACTGCCACATTGTAACTTTTTTTTAGTTGGCAGTACTTGATAGTAGAAGAGAAGAGGAAAACAGCTTTGCGTCTTTCTACTTTTTAACTGCGCTGAGCTGTAAACAATGTGAAGACAAGAACGCCTTCAGCGGCGAAGGTTCGTGAGAACAAAGTGGACGCTGGGAGGCGCGGAATGTCGGGCTGTTCCGCCAGGCCGAGAGCTTTGCAGTTTCGGGAAGCGTCCTCTTTTCTTGCTCTGTTTGTAACACTTCAAGTGTCTCCTAGTAGAGTGGAAATCTTTGCGAATGACTGTAATCAGCACCATCGAAGCAGGACTCTGTTTGTAAATTGCATTACTGTCTGACTTACTGTCGCTTAAGGTGAGTTCGGGTCACTAAAACCCCGCAACATTCAATGTTGCTTTTGTGATGAATTATTTTAAGAAGTAAATCACAGGCACGTAGTGCAAGGTTGTCAGGTAGAAATTTGGACGATCACATAGAAAATGTAATTTCTATACCACAGCGGCCGTGTAGCGCCTTTCACAAGTGATCTACTACCGAGAAATGATGCAAATACATTTTAGCTGCTGTTAGTACTACTTACCTGTTGTGTTAACTGCCTTTAAAATGTAGTTTACCCGAAACCACTCCAGTAGTGCTCAATGTATCTTTACTTCTTAAATGTTAATGTTTTACTGTTTAATAACTTACAGACTACATTTTATTTTTTTCCATTTGCACTCAGTGAGCGAAGCCACTGGATAATCAGCTAGTATATATACATATATACAGTTAGGTCCATAAATATTTGGACAGAGACAACTTTTTTCTAATTTTGGTTCTCTACATTACCACAATGAATTTTAAATGAAACAACTCAGATGCAGTTGAAGTGCAGACTTTCAGCTTTAATTCAGTGGGGTGAACAAAACGATTGCATAAAAATGTGAGGCAACTAAAGCATTTTTTTTAACACAATCCCTTCATTTCAGGGGCTCAAAAGTAAGTGGACAATTGACTCAAAGGCTATTTCATGGGCAGGTGTGGGCAAGTCCGTCGTTATGTCATTATCAATTAAGCAGATAAAAGGCCTGGAGTTGATTTGAGGTGTGGTGCTTGCATGTGGAAGATTTTTCTGTGAACAGACAACATGCAGTCAAAGGAGCTCTCCATGCAGGTGAAAGAAGCCATCCTTAAGCTGCGAAAACAGAAAAAACCCATCCGGGAAATTGCTACAATATTATGAGTGGCAAAATCTACAGTTTGGTACATCATGAGAAAGAAAGCAAGCACTGGTGAACTCAGCAACGCAAAAAGACCTGGACATACACGGAAGACAACAGTGGTGGATGATCGCAGAATCATTTCCATGGTGAAGATAAACCCCTTCACAACAGCCAACCAAGTGAACAACACTCTCCAGGGGGTAGGCGTATCGATATCCAAGTCTACCATAAAGAGAAGACTGCATGAAAATAAATACAAAGGGTGCACTGCAAGGTGCAAGCCACTCATAAGCCTCAAGAATAGAAAGGCTAGATTGGACTTTGCTAAAGAACATCTAAAAAAGCCAGCACAGTTCTGGAAAAACATTCTTTGGACAGATGAAACCAAGATCAACCTCTACCAGAATGATGGCAAGAAAAAAGTATGGAGAAGGCATGGAACAGCTCATTATCCAAAGCATACCACATCATCTGTAAAACACGGTGGAGGCACTGTGATAGCTTGGGCGTGCATGGCTGCCAGTGGCACTGGGACACTAGTGTTTATTGATGATGTGACACAGGACAGAAGCAGCCGAATGAATTCTGAGGTGTTCAGAGACATACTGTCTGCTCAAATCCAGCTAAATGCAGTCAAGTTGATTGTCCATCTGTATCATGAAATGCCGCCCAATGACACAAAACATGCAGCCAAAGCAACCCAGGAGTTTATTAAAGCAAAGAAGTGGAAAATTCTTGAATGGCCAAGTCAGTCACCTGATCTTAACCCAATTGAGCATGCATTTCACTTGTTGAAGACTAAACTTCAGACAGAAAGGCCCACAAACAAACAGCAACTGAAAGCCGCTGCAGTAAAGGCCTGGTAGAGCATTAAAAAGGAGGAATCCCAGCATCTGGTGATGTCCATGAGTTCAAGACCTCAGGCTGTCATTGAAATGAACATTTTATTTCCAGTTATTTAATTTGTCCAATTACTTTTGAGCCCCTGAAATGAAGGGATTGTATTAAAAAAATGCTTTAGTTGCCTCACATTTTCATGCAATCGTTTTGTTCACCGCACTGAATTAAAGCTGAAAGTCTGCACTTCAACTGCATCTGAGTTGTTTCATTTAAAATTCATTGTGGTAATGTACAGAACCAAAATTAGAAAAAAGTTGTCCCTGTCCAAATTATTTATGGACCTAACTATATATATATATATATATATATATACTGTAAATAGCGATTTTTTAGTGATATAGGAAACAAGTTAATTCCTTTTCTCAGATTGCACAAAAGGTATTGCTATGATGTCTGCAGTTATAGGGACTGTGATAAATGCAGTTGTAGATCCCACTATTCTGATTGCATAAAAAAGTCAACTTTTTTTTACTCAGATTTTATGCTTATGGTGATTTGTTCATTATACTATGACAGTTTTCCTAAAATTACATTTAAAAAATTTGCAATATATCACCTTGCTTACAGTATTGCAAAATATTGCATCATAACCCCTGTATTATGATACATATCATATCGCAAAATTCTTGCCAATACACAGCCCTAATTATATGTACAGTGATCCCTCGCTATATCGCGCTTCGCCTTTCGCGGCTTCACTCTATCGCGGATTTTATATGTAAGCATATTTAAATATATATCGCGGACTTTTTGCTGGTTCGCGGATTTCTAAGGACAATGGGTCTTTTAATTTCTGGTACATGCTTCCTCAGTTGGTTTGCCCAGTTGATTTCATACAAGGGACGCTATTGGCAGATGCCTGAGAAGCTACCCAACTTACTTTTCTCTCTCTCTCCTGCGCTGACTTTCTCTGATCCTGACGTAGGGGGTGTGAGCAGGGGGGCTGTTCGCACACCTAGACGATACGGACGCTCGTCTAAAAATGCTGAAAGATTATCTTCACGTTGCTACATTCTGTGTGCAGCTGCTTCGTGAAGCGACATGCTGCACGGTGCTTCGCATACTTAAAAGCTCAAAGGGCACGTATTGATTTTTGACTTTGTGTCTCTCTCTCTCTCTCTCTCTCTCTCTCTCTCTCTCTCTCTCTCCCTCCCTCTCCCTCTCCCTCCCTCCCTCAAGGAGGGGGTGTGCGCTGCTGCCTTCAACAGCTTTGTACCGGTGGTGCTTCGCATACTTAAAAGCCAAACAGTCCTATTGATTTGTTTGCTTTCCTCTCTGTTTCCTTTGAAGAGGAAGATATGTTTGCATTCTTTTAATTGTGAGACAGAACTGTCATCTCTGTCTTGTCATGGAGCACAGTTTAAACTTTTGAAAAAGAGACAAATGTTTGTTTGCAGTGTTTGAATAACGTTCCTGTCTCTCTACAACCTCCTGTGTTTCTGTGCAAATCTGTGACCCAAGCATGACAATATAAAAATAACCATATAAACATATGGTTTCTACTTCGCGGATTTTCTTGTTTCGCGGGTGGCTCTGGAACGCAACCCCCACGATGGAGGAGGGATTACTGTATAGTACTTCTGGCTGAGTGCTCACTAGCTGTCAGCTCTTACATACACAAGATTTTATCGGGTGAGTCACAGACTGGCTGGAGTGATTCAAAGCAGGTGTCCCCACCCAACCCCTGCTTCGCGGCCCACTATCGGGCCGCAGCCATCTGACAGCTGGGCCGCGAGAGAACTGCCGGCAACGGAGACTCACTCAGACTTTTCAGAATGCTGGGCGGGCGGGGCTTTGCAGCGGCGCAGACAGAGGAGAGGTACTGAGGTGAGAGAGTATTACAACAAAGTATTTTTACGGTCCCAACAGTTTCCCCATATGACAAGAGTCTATAGAAATCTCGTTACTACGAAGTACATTCAGCAGATACTTTCATTACAACAAAGTGACCTTGAAATGCTTGAATGAATCATCCACAGAGCAGTTAGATCTGTGGTCGCAGCTCACTTGTGCACATTTGCACAACGATCCCCAAACAGAAACACTGTAAAAAAAATTTCTTTCTTCGAACTTTCCTCATACTGTTTTTGTTTTCTGTGGTTTTCAGTGATACCTTTTGCTTATTGCTTGTCAACATTTGAAAACATCCATTGGAATTTAACTCATTGTCACCCTCCTATAGAAACGGCAGACACGAAAAAACAATAACAGTGTTAATGTGTGATGTCCAATCTGTTGGAATGACAAATGCAATGCATATGTCTTTGTTATATGCAAAAAAAGAAGAATGATCTCGGGTTGCAAACGTATGCAAAATGCTGCATTTGAAGGCAGTTTTAATGTGGTTCAGTGATGCTCGTTCAAGAAACATTCCTATTAATGCGGCACTCATTCAAGAAAATGTGAGGTTTCTAAACTCTCTTGGGACCTCCGTCAACGGGACAACACGCCGAAGAGCATCCCAAAGTGCGATCACCACGTCTATTTAAGACTGTTTATCTGTTGCCAGGGCTCTCAGCTCTACTGTGAAGCAATCGCACTTCAGGATGCACTTCAGCGTGATGTTCCCGTTAGGTGGGGGGGATCCCAAAAGAGTTCAGAAACCTCACAATATGAACTGGCATTCAGGCACTAGGGCACCCCACCTTTACCCACTCTGCAGACTCAGTATCCAGCCAGGCTGGAGGAGTGCTGGAGGAGCCTGAGGAGGAAAGTCTGAGCAGCAGCTCGTGGGGCAGAGGCAGAAGATACCCGTTGTTCAAGATGGCAGATAAAGTGGCTGCATTCAAAGCTAAACTTGATTTATGGGGCCAACAAGTGAACATTGGGATTTATGATATGTTTCAAACGTTAGCAGAGGTTGTTAAAGATACCAAGCCAGGGCCTTCTTTCTCCCAGCTGGTGTATGATCACCTATCCCAGCTTTCAATAGAGTTTGAGCATTATTCCCAACCACAAAAGACCCCCAAAATGGGAAGGAATGGATCTGTGACCCATTTGTGAATAAGCCAGGTGAATCAACTTTGTTTGTGCTTGAAGAGGATCAACTGCTTGAGGTTGAAAATGATGGTGGCCTTAAAAGTATGTTTGAGACAACTTCAAATCTCCATATGTTTTGGACTAAAGTCAAGGAATATCCTGAGGTTGCCACAAAAGCTCTGAAAAGTCTGCTTCCATTTCCAACATCCTATCTTTGTAAGGCAGTGTTTTCTGCAGTGACAGCAACCAAAACGAGATTACGGAGTAGACTGAACACAAGCAACACACTTCTTGTGTCACTGTCTTCCATCGTCCCCAAATGGGATCGTCTGGTTGCAGGAACACAAGCTCAGGGCTCCCACTGATTCTGCATTATGGTAAGTTGTATAATTTCTATTACGATATTATAACTTAATAATAATAGAAATGTAATGTAAATTGTGTACAAAACTGCCCTACAAACCCACCTGAATCCTCAGGTGCGAGCGAACGAGCAAGAGAGACAGAGATGGCGCATGAGCGAATGAGCACATGAGAGAGAGAGAGAGAGAGCGCACGCGAACGAACGAGAGAGAGCGTGCGAACGAGCGAGCAAGAGAGAGAGAGTAAGCGCGAACGAGCGAGCGAGCAAGAGAGAGAGAAAGCGCAAATGAGCGAGCAAGAGAGAGAGCGCGAGTGAACGAGCAAGAGAGAGAGCGCGAGTGAACGAGCAAGAGAGAGAGCGCGAGTGAACGATCAAGAGAGAGAGCGCGAGTGAACGATCAAGAGAGAGAGCGCGAGTGAACGAGCAAGAGAGAGAGAGAGAGAGCGAGCGAGCGCGAGCGAACGAGCAAGAGAGAGAGAGAGCGCGTGAGCGAACTAGCAACAGAGAGTGAGCGAGCAAGAGAGCCCAAGCAGAAGTAGTAAACATTACAGAAAAAAATGTCCTTGTGTATGACGCACACCTGATTTTCTAATGCTAATTTTCGGGAAAAAATGTGCGCATGATACACGGGTAAATACGGTATATAAAAGGCAAGTCACCAAAGGTTTCTTCTATCAAGACAGATTTTAGTTACTACAAACATGTATTTCTTCACCATACACCCACAAGCAGACAATGAAATGTAGAGGCTAAAGAATTGGACTATAAAAAACATAAGGCTACCAGTTCAACTCACACCCATGCCTCAGTGTGACCCTAAGCAAGACACTCAAGATTGTACTGCAAGCAGTTGCAACTATTCTGATTTTGGCATCAACAAAATGGAAAATCTATAATAATAAAAGGCAAAGTCCTCACTGACTGACTGACTGACTCACTCACTGACTGACTCATCACTAATTCTCCAACTTCCCGTGTAGGTGGAAGGCTGAAATTTGGCAGGCTCATTCCTTACAGCTTACTTACAAAAGTTAGGCAGGTTTCATTTTGAAATTCAAAGCGTAATGGTCATAACTGGAACATATTTTTTGTCCATACACTGTAATGGAGGAGGCGGAGTCACGTATCGCATCATCACGCCTCCTACGTAATCACGTGAACTAAAAACAAGGAAGAGATTTACAGCACGAGTCACACGCGGGAACGAAGGTAAATGACGTTAATTTTTGACTGTCTTTTAATACTGTGTAAGCATACATATTAACACATGTGCAATTAAACGTGTGCATTTACGGGGTGATTTCTCAGGCTTAAAAGCTCACCTTTTATCAAACGCGGGAACAAAGGTAACTGACGTTGTTCACTGTCTTTTAATACTGTGTAACCATACATATTAACACATGTCCAATTAAACGTGTGCATTTACGCGGTGATTTCTCAGGCTTAAAAGCTCGCCTTTTACTAAAACGGTAAATGCAAAACTATTTTCAATCATTCTATGATCTGCTTCTCACAACTGAAGGCACCGTGGCTGATGGTAAATGACGTTAATTTTTG